>NC_035109.1:8844189-9460689 GCF_002204515.2 Aedes aegypti
CCTTATGAAAATTCGCCACAAGGAATCGGGTTGAAATTCATAAATTTACCTTATGAAGCCGAAATTTGAAAACAAAAATAGTTTTCGCGGCAACCTGGAATCGAACCATGAACCTTGCGATCGATAGGCTCGGTCGTACACCCCGCGCCTATCGACGCCTTGGTGATCACTAAAATGACACGCTTTCGTAATGCGATGACCGTCCCAACTTTCATAAGGCAAAATGTATGAATTTCGATAGTCCAGTTCGCTGCGTGTAGAGTTTACCTGACGTTAAGTTGTTTTAGGTTGGTTGGTTTGACTTTATTAACGAGATTTTTAGCCCTGGGCTAGTTCATCTCGGGACCAACGGCTTTACTTCCCTTCCGAAGGAAGTCGTCACTATAACTTTTTACGTCATAAGTGACTATGTCGGGGATGGGATTCGATCCCAGGTCCTCGGCGTGATAAGTTGTTTTAACCCATCACGGAGACTTCGAAAGCTATGCCCAAGTAACCAGTAAGCACGATAATGCGGCACGGTAACAGCATTATATGCGCATATAGGGTAATCATTTGATGCATGTCAATTTTATATACGCATATAATGCTATTATAATGCCAGAAAAGGCGAAATAGCGTGCCATTATAGTGCCAAGATACCCAAGTAACCACGAAGCTTTATATGAATACTTTATGTTTGCTCTATAGTATGCTATCAGATTTTGTTTTAAAGTGACATAACCTTTAAGAGCTTTATAAAGCATAATTAAAGTAGGAAAGGGCCCCACAACAACCAAGTTAATGCAATACTTGGTAAAGCAGTTTTAATGCACAAGCCCTACTAAAGCATTTATGTTTGTATATTTAGGGTTCATGATGTATATTAGCTTAAAACAATGTATGTTTAGGGCTTGCGTTAAAAATAAACAAAACAAAGAATCCATTGACTACCTTTCAATGGGTTTCTTTGCCAGCTTAATGATTTTTTTTTTTTGTTGGAATCAGGATTCGAACCCACAACTAGGATGATGGTGTGCTGGATGCCTGGCGCGTTGGTGTCCTGTGCTAAAGCTGCTGATGTAATAAGGTAGGATAAAAGTTCCTTATAAACGAAGCCATTGTGTGTGTCAACATTACTATTCGCCCAGTTATTACGATTAGAAAGAATTCTCTTCGGCGATTGATTTCCTTTCCTCACCAAATGAAACACAATAGAAAGACAGTCATAATTTGATCACCATTCTTTCTCGTAGAGGAAATAACAGAACTTAATCCACAAAACAGAGCCGTAGCGCATTAAACAGATTTCGGGGGAGAGAAATTGATCGACATTTCTTCTCGCTCCTTATGAATAAAAGAGTCTCATAGATAAAATACAACAATTTTGAATGAATGCTTATATCCTTAGATAATGAAGTGGGGGTTCGAGATGGAAGAAAGTCATTTCATTATTCTTCCATATCCCACAAAACGTAATGAGCGAGTGCGAACGTGCTCGATCGTCTTACTTATTTATTACAGATTCGAGTGCGTTTAATGAGGTTATGTTATCTTTTATGACAGCATAACTGTATATTCACTCTAAACGCTTAGCATAATGCTATACTAAAATAATGCTACAAAGCATTTACAATGTTAATCAAATGCATCATTGCTTGACAGTTATTGAATAAATGCATGATAACATTATTAATGCAAAAAATGTTGACTTTCGACCAAATTAATGCAATGGTATAATGCTTGTGGTTACTTGGGTATAGCCGTGCTTCTCTGCACCATTGATGCTGATATAAGACCACGTGAGAAACGTCAGTTGTTTTCGCCAGGTTTTTAGGGCGAATATTTTGTGCTTTCGGGTACGCAGCCAGAGAGCTTTCGCGTATGCGCCCAAGCAACTGGTACATGAGGTAAATAATTGAATGAATGAAAACGGAAACCTCTAATAGTATGCAAAAATGTAATAAAATGATATAGATAGTACTTCTTTGTATCAGACATATTCGTTTTGGTAGTTTTCATCCTTCTGAGGACTTGCAATTGCCACATTTTGATCTTCGTTTTATGATGATGAAATTCCTCATTTCGCGTCTCGAACCTGTGACACCCGTATTGTTGAGTTGTTGTCCTGCTCCTGTACGGCCACATAAGATGAATAGTATTGGAAAGAAAAGTGACCAATTTAAACCATCACTTTTCCCCGTCATAAAACCTGCAATTGTAGTAGTGAGAAGATTTATGTTTGACTCCCTCTTACCACTATATGCAAACACAAAGCACGTGGTATATCTGTCAAAACACTGGATGGCATTGAAACATGCCCTGTATTCGAATATAAAGCCAATATAGTGCTTATTTATTGCCTGTAGGCATCAGGCTTAGAAGCATTAATGATGCTGTAATAGGGTTTCTATGCAGCGGAAGTGCTGTTATAAGGTCTGTAAGCATTTGTGGTGCTATTATAATGCTTGTACGCATCTATGATGCTGATTAAGGGCTTATTATTAGTGCTTATGGTTACTTGGGTGGTTATCCCACGGAAGTGCCGAATTGCGTAAAAAAAAGTCAAAGTTGAGTTGATTTGCGGCTCCGTATAGACACAACAAGGTAGGCTATTCCCACGTGTAAGCAACGATTTTCCATCAAAACATGTGTTGTCATTCCTATCGTCAAGCATGATGCCTTGAGGATAGTAAAGGAGAGCAGGCCTTGCTTTCTTTTGCACTCGTTCGTGTTTGCGATAGTTTCGAAGTATATTCTGCGATTTTGTTCACCACTTAAGGCCCAAACGCAATGATAGCGGAACGGCAACGGAATGCGGAACCGGTTCGCCAGCATGATTCACAACATCTCGACTGAGCTGACAACGAATGAAATTGGATCAACACTGAGTCTACAAGCTGATTATAGTTCATGCTGGCGAACCGGTTCCGCATTCCGTTGCCGTTCCGCTATCATTGCGTTTGGGGCTTTAGACTGAATTTCATCTTTCTCAGATTTCGCTTCCGATTTCGCTGCCCCTTTTCAATCACCGCCGCCCATGCAATAGACCATTTCCGTGAAAAATTTTTATTTGCTCATAAGCTTTCTTTTAATTTACTGGACCAAGTCTCCCAAGGAACTCATATGTTTTGAAGCCTCTAACTATTAAAAAACAACGAAAAACTGGCGGCACACTTGTTCACCCCACGGTCTCCTAGAATAACTTATCTCTCCGATGTTTTAAGGAACCCATTTTTCCCCTATGAATTTATCTCCACGTTGTGGTGAATTTTGATCAGCTGTTCCTCCGCGGTCTACACTTTGTTACTCTTCGAATTTGTGCATGGTGACGTCACAAAAACAAATGCTATCTCTGTTGCTCTTTCATCATGGTCAACTAAAGGCTCAAACGCAATGATAGCGGAACGGCAACGGAATGCGGAACCGGTTCGCCAGCATGAACCACACCATCTCGACTGACCCATCAACGAATGAAAGTGAATCAACACCAAGTCGACAAGCATGTTGTAGTTCATGCTGGCGAACCGGTTCCGCATTCCGTTGCCGTTCCGCTATCATTGCGTTTGGGCCTTAACTATCCTGCTCTTTGACGTTCCCTGCAGGAATTGTTTACGTTTTGTCATAGAGATTTGTCATTCACTGCAGAAATTGTTGACATTATTTTTATTTGAAGTTTGGAGGTTATATCTATCTCCTCCTATTATGCCACTTCCACAGTGGCTGAAATCCCCACATCCATCCCGGAAACCTCATTGTTGGTGCTGTTGACGGCCAGCTATATTAACAGGTTCTTGAACGGAGCCATAAGTTTCATTGCGCCAGCATACACATTTCCACGTTTTTGCTTTTATCAAACATTTGCCATCATCACAAAAAAATCCTTCACGACCAAGATCCTTCATCTCCGTCGCATGAAGCTGCTGTGGTGTTCCGGTTGAATGGTTTTCTACAAGGGTCCTGCTCTCTCCTGGTTTTGTGGCCAGTGGAAAAATGGCGATGAAAATTTCACTGCGTGTCAGTATATCGTTTTTGAATCTGATCCCAATCCGGAAGAGTTCCCGTTTCGAGGTTGCAAGAGCTCAACATTTGATCCGGATTTCCCCTGGGAATCTGTTACTGCGGTCGCAGAACCGGAAACGAGCAGGACTCTTCTCGGAACCCATTTCGAGGACTTACACGGAGCACCACAGCAGCTTCAGCTGCATTCCAACGATGATGGTCATTTTTCGGGTAGTCCTTATCATTCCGGAGACGGTTTTAGGCAATGAATAGCAATTTGGTAAACAATAAACGAGAAAAATGGCTACTCATTTTTTTTTCTATATGGGCGAGCGAGTCAGTTCTGTTGCTTGTGGGAATGATGGGTTTTGACATTTCATCATGTCTACAAACATTCAATGCAGGGGTGTTAATGAACGTTGCGGAAAAATCTCCACTTTGAATGCCCAGAGGGTTGAAACAACTGTGACGCACGACGATTTTTATCTCAAAGTGTGGTGAATATCTATGTTTTCAAAAAATTATAAGAAAATCAGGAGTGTATATAAGCAAAATCTGAAAGCGTTAATATTCATTAAAAATGATTGTCTTTCGAAGAAAAATACAAAAGCTAGGTGTTAGATCTGACGGAAATGGTCTATTATCCTGATGTTCATGACAGTTCACTCCGGCCGGCTCAGTGTTTACCACAGAGGCGTCGAGTCCACATGTGCAATATGTGCACTGCACAGGTGGGAGCTCGTTCATCCTAGCCACCTACAATATGTACTATTTTTGAAGTACAATTCAATAATTTTCTTAATAAAATTAAATTTATTTCTTTTCAATTATCTCTCATTGATAGCTTGCAACGGAATTTTCATCTAACAAAATATCTGTTGTTAAATTTTTGCTATGCAAATAAAATGAAAATGCTGTTTCGACGCACGATCTGGGACCTAAGTTTTTCTTCGCGCTCATCGCGATGCATGCTACGCAGCACTTTGTTCCATGCTACACTTCGTTGCTGTGACGATGGAAACCAACGCGTGCACTTTCATCGGGAAACGCGCTGCCTTGTATCGTACAGTAGTGCACAGTCTTGCTACATCAATCAACTCGATCAGTGCAAGCGTGCGGATGAGAGAGATAAGAGAAAAATCAATCTACGGGAGAGATATATTTCGCATGCTCTTTTTTTACCCTAGCGCCTTCAGCATTACCACGCTTGGGATATGAAACCAGGTTAGGTGGGATTTTTTCGATTTTTCAGGCGGCTGTCGATAGGAAGTTTTTTCAAGCTTGGCACTCAGTACTCGCGCTGCTATTTTCTGTATAGTACTGGTTAAAAACCTCGCTTTTAACATACAGTATTAGCGCGGTGGTACTTGCAAGCGATAGTCAATCAGATGACAACCTAAAAATTAACTCAAGAGCGGTTGTACCACTGACTAAACTGACGTGGTGGCTAGAGCATTTTGCTTCATGAATAATAGCCAAATATTTGAATGAAAATACGTTGGAACACTAACTCCACCTGGTGGTTTTTGTAAAGAAACACTTTGACGGACAAATCTTTAGCACTCCGAGGAAAAACTACACATGTTCGGGTAAAAATACGAGGAATATATTTAATCATATTTGGGAAATAGAGAATACAAAAATCTAAGCTTTCCTTTACGAAATAAAATTTTCTTGACTCAAATATATTGCTTTAGAATCAGACTCACATGATTGTCGATAGTTTTGACAAAACTAAAATGCATCATACGAAATTGATTTAGTTTATTTTAGATTTAGTATTTTACTCATACCTTCCTAGTTTGAAACCAGTGTGTATTGTTTGGTTTGACTGATGAAGATGCTCGTTGTATAAATGTCACTTTCGTACTATTGACGTTGCATCAGTTTGACATTTGCGACCACTCATCATTTGAATTGACCGTTGCATATTTTCGGTTACCGTCTGCAATCGAGAGTCACGTCAGTTTAGTCAGTGGTTGTACCATCATCGCCAGCATCTTGACGCTTGTGGTGTGTTTTAAAAGCGAGCATGTTTCACGATGCGTGCACTCAGTACACGATGCTACCGATCTTTTAATTCTATGTAAAGATATGTAAGCTATGACTACAGTAATATCGCGCATTTCTTGCACCCAGTGCTGGAAAAGTTCGCATCACGAAGCAGCTCACGAGTGTATACCAACGCATATCAAACATCACAGACTCGGGATCTGGCTAGGTGTGAGTAAGCCCGCACCCGTCTGCTCGGGAGAACATGTCAAAAGAAGTAGCAACAAACTCGGGAGCGTTTACTCGCGAGTAACCGAGCAAGGTGTGATTTATTATGGTTTTGACAGACAAATTTATTGTATAACCATCATACCGACAGTAAACTACTAGTTTGTGTTGAGAGTGTAATTTTACAATCGCCTACCCTCGTATCGAGACAACATTTATGTTGTGGATTCACCATGATCGTGTGATGTCGAATGTTATTGTTTATGTATATGTTGATGTTTATTATTGTGAATAAATCATTCGTTCGAGTACTGTAGAGAAGTACGCCGGTGTTTTTACTTTGCTCTTCCCGGTCCGTGATTTCCGTTCGACTTCGTTTCTCGTTCGCTGTTGTTGTCCGCTGTGTGGTGCCTCCAACAGGTTATTGGCCCAGGTATGGACGAGAAAATGAAGATCGCCGCGTTCGACGGTACCGGCTTCCACAACTGGAAGTTCCGGATGGAGACCGTCCTCGACACATACGATTTGATCGATTGTGTGCACCGGGAAATTGACGAGATTGAAGAGTGGCGTGCGATGGCCGCAGATTCTACTGAAGTTAAGTTTGAAAAGAAAAAGCGTATAGTGGAACGAAAGGCCGCCGAGAAGAAATGTAAAGCAGTGATTATATCGGCCATCGCTGATAATCAGCTAGAGTTGGTGAAGGATTGTGCAACCCCGAAGCGAATATGGGATACGCTAAGGGCAGTTTTCGAGCGGCGCGGTGTTGCCGGCCAGTTGTTTATAAGGAAGCAGCTCCTCACTTTGAAGTATGTGGAGGGAGCTGGTGTGAGTTTGCCGGAACACTTGCTGCAATTTGATAAGCTGATTCGTGAATTGAAGGAAAGTGGTGCGGCTGTAGAAGACTGTGATCCGATTTGCCCAAGGGGCAAGACAGCTTTAACATGAGTTAATATTTTCATCTGAGTTACTCAGAATGCATCATGTTTGCTCACTTTCATAATTTTGGCATCCCTACTGGGCAATCCCAAGATAAAAGATGGTGGGAAGTGCAAAAGAGAGTGTTCTTCAGAAAAACACAAAAGTTCCTCAGGCTTGCTCAGAACGCATCAGCTTCCATCGTTTGCATCAAAAACAATCATGATTGCTTGCAGGTCTCTCTAAACAGCTGTCACTTTTCTGCCGAAAACAATCGGAGCCATCGCAGCAGCTTGTTGACTTTTGATCGGTGATTAATTCAGGGCAGGAGTTGCATATGTAAGCTAAAGTTTAGTAAAGAAATGAGATTCAAACTAATGATTGTTTTATATATTTCAGTCCAATAATCCCAGTGCTTGCATATATGTGAAAGCCGCGTAAGACAATCGCGACGTTGCACAACTTTACCGCTTCATCCTCGGCCACCGATAGTAAACATCTGCACCGTTCTGAAATTTCGTTCCTTACCACCGCCCACTACTCATTCGACAACGAATAAGGCACTATGTATATTGTGAACATATAAGGCTGTTTAAAATCCTTTAACCAATATCGGGGCAATAACACTAGATCATCAGTTTTGTCCACTATTGCTGCGGATCTACTAATCGACGAAAACAATGAGGAACAAAATCGTCAAGTGGACAGAAAATACTCGAAGCGGATTCAGCATACAACCAACAATACATAATCAAAGAGGTCCAATTTGACAAAACTCGCCAAATCGTCAGCAAGGCCAGGGCCACTAAGCTGGATCATTCGTTAGTTGATTGTTCTTCAACTCGGAAGCGGAAAAGGACAAGTTTACTTGTGTAAAGTGTACATCGATTGAGCCATACAGGAAAAGCTCTTGCGACATCAAAAATATCGAAATTCGACACGAAACCTCTCGAACTCGACAATTCTTGTTAGCTGAGCTAAAGCAATGCATCGAGAAATTTATTCAAGGTAAGGAAGCTTTTGATTGTTTTATTTTTGCTCTTGGTGAGTTTACCGCTGATTGCAATTTCAATTAATATTATCATTTACCAGAACCCTTTTAGGGAGCCGGATTCTATTCTTTACACTTTTTATTCATTTCGGCAGTAAGGTTTTTTTAAAGCTACGAAGCTAATGTTTGAACAAGTGAGTCATGGAAGTGCACAAGTGGTTCTGCATCCTACATTGTTTTAATCATCGGTTCGCACGAAAACCATTACTTTAATAAAAATCACATCATCGCATATTTGCGTCACATCTTGTTCATGTTTTCGCATTAATAATAATATTTGCGATAGCAGTAATGAGTGAAATGAGCAATGAAATATATAATTTTTAAAGCAGAGTTTCTCAATCTGTGAGTCGCGACCCTCTGAAAGGTCGTAAGCCAATATCAGGGGGTCACAAAAAAAATCCCAAGTAATCATGATGATCAAGCTGCAATTTATGCATATGAACTGTGTATATAAAACTAGCATTACTGCATAACTACAATTAAAGTTGATTCAAAGTGGGAAAGGGACCCACTAGAGCCATATTGAAGTCATAATTCATAACATTAACTCGACTTTTCTCACTTTGAATCAACTCTAATTGTAGTTATACAGTATTGCTAACTTTTATTAAACTAAACGTTTATTTGCATAAATTGCTGCTTGAACATCATAGATATTTGGGTTCTGAATTTCCAAATTTTTGAGAATAAAACAAATATTTTATTGGACAGGTAAATTGTCCTAAAATTTTATGTTCTCATGGTTAAACTAAATAGTGTTTGTAGAATTTTCAGCAAATTCCAAGCATTTTTAAAATTAGTTGGCTGAAATATCTCGCTTGATTTGTGATAACGCAATAACAGCCATTTGTAACCTCGTGTGTAGCACGTCATTTCTGAGCGAATACACACCATGTATAGAGGAATAACACCAATTTACGACCCATCCATACGATTTTGGCCTACTTTGTATGGAAATCCGAAAATTGGTACAACATTCTTGTAGGTCGAAAATTAGTGATTTTCCCCTATGGGTTCATTCACATATTTCATAACACTGACAATTACCATTTTTGACACCCACCCACCTTTTCGTAACGCTTTGTGTATGAATATTTAGGAAATTTTATATGAGCTATAAAATACAATATCATATTTAGCTCGCCTTGTACCGTTCTATGTGACCATTTACCGTGCATCGAGATTTCGTCATGATTTAATGGATCATTAAAATAACCAAAACAGCCGCTATGGAAATCATAGATAGCACCACCGTAGCCTTGTGTGTTTGACAGAACAGCAATGCTGTCACAATGTTAAATCACATAAACAGTGGCGCCTTTGTTTTGATGCGGTGAGCACTTGCAAAAGTTACGTTCAATGATCCATTTCGAATCTTGAAGAACATTTTTGGTAGAGCAAATATGTTATTAGTAGTTTGTTTACTACGGCATTTCAAAATTTAAAAATGTTCTATGTCTTCCTTACCATTCTCATTATAAAAATAGTGTTCTGTGAAACTTTCAGTTTTTTCGGTGGTTATTAAAGGTGTCCCAAAGACAATGGAGAAATTGTAAAAAACACGTTAGTACTGTAGTGTAAGTACAAACTTATCATCTCATAGTGAAAACCTATTCGTCGAACCTAAACGAAGAATGTTGCTGAAGAAACAAATCCATTTCGAGTCAATTTTGTTCGTCATTTTGCAGAAGATATGGGAGATCGGATTTTAATTTTTTTTGAAATTCGAACCGCCCTAATGTGCACTCATTTTTAGGAGTATTCAAATCTTAATTTATAATAAAATACCAATAAAATACACAAAAAGTTGAGAAAATGGTTAACTTATTTATTTATTAAAGTATAACGGCTTTGAGAGGTTTGACTGTATTGTCCAAACCGTTTCATATCAACCAAAAATTAAATAGGGAGCCGTATCTTATTCTTGGCACTTTTGATTCACTTCAGCAGTGGGGTTTTTTGAAAGCTACAGATACAGACCACAAATAGGTTGGGTGACAAAACGTCGAAAGACAAAATGTCGAATGCCAAAACGTCGAATGCCAAAATGTCGAAAGGACAAAACGTCGAAGGGACAAAACGTCGAAAGACGAAACACATTTACCGATATGATTAAACAATGTTTAAGACCTAAGCGGGGGTGAAGAAATCGGCCCTAAGACATATAGGGAAGGTGTACCGATATTCGCCATGTACCAGTTTTTCGCCACCCCGGATTATATACCGTTTTACGACATAGGGAAGATGTACCAGTTTTGGTCACCCTAAGGAAAAATATTATTTATACTTAAGGTGAAGATGAATCGAAGCCAAAACTAAAATTTTCAAGAGCACGGATCTGGAGAACTGAACATCCGTTTGAGCTGAAAACTTAATCGATTGGTCACCACCAGCTAGTGACCAATCGATTATGTTTTCAGCTTAAAATGATGTCAAGTTCTCCAGATCCGTGCTCTTGAAAATTTTAGGTTTGGCTTCGATTCATCTTCACCTTAAATCAAAAGACTTTTGATTACTGTCAATACGTTGAACAAAAAGCTTTCATCCCATGCTCTGCAGGTAAAATATAAAAACTAATCGGAAACCTTGTTTTTGTATTGTGAATATTGGACCACTTGCACCAGTATTTGCCACGTTTCTAATTTATATTCCTGAATTCGCCACCTACGTTGATTTCATATGGAGGGTGGCGGGAGAATCAGGAACACCATAGCGAAACAATGTGCAAAGGAGCAAAAAGTTTAAGGAAAATTATTTTTTTATAATCCGGGGTGGCGAATACCAGTACCGTGCACCCCCGCTAATTTGAACGGTACCTCATGGAAACCATCGGGGTTCATTTTTAATTTGAACTTCTAGTCACCCTACGAACAACGGAAAATCGTACTTCTGGTTACCCTTTTGGCTGTTTTGTTTTGATTCTGTGTTCCGTTCCACAGCGTTCCATTTCACTTTACTCCGTTCCATGAGCTGAATGACGTTTGAACCATTTTTAATCTGAACGATGTGCAAATTAGCGGGGTACAAATTAAAAAGTGTTCAGATTAAATGTGGTCAAACCAACGGGGGTGCCCGGTACACCTTCTCCATATGGTTGTCAATTGTTTAGTGTTCGCTAAATTGCTTTAGCATGATCAGGCTTGGGAACTGTGATCACAATGGATCATTGAAGGTTGTTTTTGCAAGTGCTCACCGCATCAAAACAAAGGCGCCACTGTATATGGGTTTTTACATTGTGACAGCATTGCTGTTCTGTCAAACACACAAGGCTACAGTGACGCTATCTATGCTTTCCATAGCGGCCGTTTTGGTTATTTTAATGATCCATTTTCCACAGTTCATCGATTCTGCCAGTCAACCAAAACACAAAGCAGCAGCAGCATTAATACCATCAAGTGTTGCGCTGCCAACGTTCCGCACACTGCTTGACTGTTTTTGTCTCTCCACTATGACCGTTTTCGGGCAGCCATTCCATAGCGAATGATTGAAAAAAATGTTGAATAATATTTCGCTATTATCGCTAATCGCTAATATTTTGCTTGTGTTTTCAACTAATTGAAATTTATTAGCACTACCAGCAAGAGCACAATCATTCCGTTGTGATACATATAAACAAGTTCAATTTCATGCTGCCTTTATCGAGCAAAAATGCAAAACCCCGAAAACCGGAAAAATCGTGTCACCACTGTGCTCGAGTCATTTCGCATTCGGGTTTAAAAAAACGTTGTGAAGAAAAATATTACAGTTTTGAAGAGCCGTGACATTTTTTGTTTTGAACGGTCATGGTTTGCGTTGGATTTTGATGGTCGTGTAGAAACATGTAAATGTAGAGGCTGTAAATGTTTGCGACAGTACATTTCCCATCCCTGAGCATGATACGAAAACATTCTTAGAAACCTCAAAATTTGCTCAGAAAATAATAGAAAAACATATTTTTCCTTAAACTTTTTGCTCCTTTGCACCTTTTTTTCGTCATGGTGTTCCTGATTCGCCACCCTCCATGAGAAATCAACGTAGGTGGCGAATTCAGGAATAGAAATTGAAAACGTGGCAAATACTGGTGCAAGTGGTCCAGTATTCGCCACCTCAATTTTTAAGGCGAAGTAGGCCGTCATTGAAATTTTTAAGCGCCGTTGATGATTGTTGCTCATTCATCTCACGATTTCGAATCAAAGAAAATCAGTTGGTTTTGCACTGACACAGCTGAAAAAGTATCAGCATACTTTATGCATGTTAGCGCGTGCAGTGATACATTTTCAAGTCAATATAAACTATCAAGACTGAGTTTTATCAGTTTGAAACGCAAGCTGAAAAGTCATCATTGTTGCCAAAACGAATGACGGGCTACTTAGCCTTAATACAAAAACAAAGTTTCTGATTAGTTTTTCCCAGCAGAGCATGGATTGGAAGCTTTCGTTCAACGTATTGACAGTAATCAAAGGTTTTTTGATTTATGTATAAACAATATTTTTACCTAGGGTGGGCAAAACTGATACACCTTCCCTATGAATGTATAAATATTCAGCTGTATGTTTTACATATCACTTTGTATCATTTTTGTTGCAGATAACCACATCACTCCAGTAGGACACCTACATGGTAAAACCAGTAAAGGCCCAAACGCAATGAGAGCGGAACGGCAACGGAAAGCGGAACCGGTTCGCCAGCATGAACTATAGCATGCTTGTCGATCCAGTGTTGGTTCACTTTTATTCGTTGACAGCTCAGTCGGGATGGTGTGATTCATACTGGCGAACCGGTACCGCTTTCCGTTGCCGTTCCGCTGTCATTGCGTTTGGGCCTTAACGCAGATGTTGGACACTAGATCGTTAAGGCCCAAACGCAATGATAGCGGAACGGCAACGGAATGCGGAACCGGTTCGCCAGCATGAATCACACCATCTCGACTGAGCTGACAACGAATGAAATTGAATCAACACTGAGTCGACAAGCTTGTTGTAGTTCATGCTGGCGAACCGGTTCCGCTTTCCGTTGCCGTTCCGCTATCATTGCGTTTGGGCCTTTAGCTTCCAAACAATCCCAGTATGAAGCTGAAGACGACGTCATCGTGAAGGCTGACCTAGGCACAATTTATACGCTATTGGAATTGATCCTGAATAAAACATTCAATGAAGTGCAGCAGTAAATGACCGTGTTGATTGTGGCCGATGATATACCGAGAGATAAAACCGTGACGTGTGAACAAACGATGTACAATCAACTCTCCCTAACTCGATATTGAAGGGACCTTCGAGTTAGGGAGGTATCGAGTTCTTCTTCTTCTTTCTGGCGTTACGTCCCCACTGGGACAGAGCCTGCTTCTCAGCTTAGTGTTCTTATGAGCACTTCCACAGTTATTAACTGAGAGCTTACTTTGCCAATGACCATTTTTGCATGTGTATATCGTGTGGCAGGTACGAAGATACTCTATGCCCTGGGAAGTCGAGAAAATTTCCAACCCGAAAAGATCCTCGACCGGTGGGATTTGAACCCACGACCCTCAGCATGGTCTTGCTGAATAGCTGCGCGTTTACCGCTACGGCTATCTGGGCCCCCTATCGAGTTACAGAACACAAAACAAGTGCAACTGCGATCCAAGGGACCATCGAGTTAGCCATGAAAACCAACTTTTACTATGGTTCTCAAACTCGATATCGAGATACGGAATATCGAGTAAGGGAGAGTCAACTGTATTTACTTTTCGAAGACATAGCGCAATTTACATCTTTTCTAACGTATCAGAGCTGGTCTTTTTTCAGCGATAATTGTGAAATGTATAATTGTTCAAGAAACATGCTGTTTACTTTTCAGAATTTTTATTTGAATTTTAAAATAAAATAAACAATTATTGCACGTTAAAATCTTACATAATAAAAGTTGGCGATTAAAAGCAAGCATCGACTAACAACATTTGATGAATAAAACATTCAAAAAACTAATGCACTGATATATGTCCTTAACAATAGAAACATCATTTTTGCTGAAATCTTCTCATTCTGTCCGATGATAATCTATTTCGGCCATCGGTCAGCATCCACAACAATGTGGATTTTTTCACATTTTTAATTTGACCATTAGAATCAGAAATCCTGAACGTATGTTTCTGCCCAGATACAGAGTTCTTAATATTTAATTCCTCGCAGTTGGTGAACACTTTGTTCGCATCATACACAGGTCTTAAATCCTCATTTAAGGTGTTCGTTAACGTAATATTCTGAAATTCATCACTTTGATGACAACAGTTTGCTTCCTCCAGTTCCTTACTTTGAATAACATCTTCGTGCTCGACATTCTCACCTTCGAAACAATCTTTTACTCCTACGAACTGTGTTTCTGGTGTTCCTGCTACTACATCATCTTCTTCGTCCTCTTCTTCTTCTTCTACTTCTTCTTCGAAACTCTCTTCTATTCCTACGAACTCTATTCTTGGAACTATTGCATGATTACAAACTGAATCATTTAGATCAATCATTGCCTTTTCAATTCCAACTTCCAACAAATTTTGTTCAGCATTGGTTTTGCATTTTTCAATTTTCCTGATGATGTCATCATTAGATGGTAGAACAAGAGAAGATTGGTTATGCTGTTTGGCGTCGATATAGGGGTAGCTGATGCGATCGCGGTTTTCATACATAATACATCGAGTCATGTATATCCTCTTTAGCTTCTCCGTTAATTCTTTTATGGAAAAGTTAACTACTGTTTGATGTGTTGACGACAAAGATCTTAACTCTCGAAACAATTTCTCGCATGGCTGGCTGGATAAATAGTCAATTATACATTGTTCTGGAACCTCATTGTCGCGACATATGCAAATGAATAAAATTAGTGCATGCGCATCTAACTCAAGGCAGTGATACGCGTTTGGCGTTATGCATTCCGCCAGGTTGTTGTATTTTTGTTTACAGAAATTCCTCCATCCACGTACTATGAATAAACTGGTCCTAGAAAAAGTATTATGTTTTAAATTTGGTTTTGTTATTTTTTTATTATATTTAATATACCAGATATCTTCGATACGTTCGAGAAATGGATGTTCAGTCTTGTCGAATGATCGATACATGCGCCGCATAAGGTCTATAAACAACACAGTACCCTTGCTGTTCGGCACATGCGTCATGAAATATTCTAAGTCCAGTTTCATAAGCTTTTCCGTCGAGTCGAATTTCATTTTATCTTTAAGATTTATATCCGACATACACAATCCATGCTTGTCTTTGCTGTGGTTTTCGATAAGTTGTTTCAAATGCTCTTTCTTGATTTTATACTTTCCTAGAATTCAGATAAAAATTTACTAATCGATAGCGCATAGTTATAATCATTTACAAGAAATAACAAAATTATTTAAGGGATGATTGAAATATTACATAACGCAAAATTTGAAAATTATAGACCTTCCCCACGCAACAGCTTTTACACGATTTTGTTTTGGGCCGTAACATTATGCAAGACCCTCTTTCTGTTGCGTTACGCGATATTTGAACGATCCCTAAGGAAGTGCTCAAGTACAGCTTTACCGCACAGACAAACAGACGTAACACTAAAGAAATGTCCATCCATTTTGCATTTAATATCTTGCGTTGAGAATCACGAATGTTAAACGATTTTCAGAACATTTTACGATACTGCACGTCGAAGTACTTTTTAATGAAACAAAGCAAGCAGTCAAAAACAGTCACCCGGACAAGTAATTTGCAAAAGATAAAATCGAAGATGAGAAATCGATCATTGTAAATATGCCCTTATGGATACTGAACGCGATATGGACTTTAAAGGAAATCGTACTAAAGGCTCAACAACAAATTCCATAACGCTCTGGACATAATATTGCAGTGCTCTTCTTGAAATATAACATACAAAATGCATTAGGAGGGGGTGGGTAGATGTCGAAAATGGTTATGTAATTTGTGAATGAACATTAAGTATTACGTTCGTTTGTCTGTGCATACCGTATTACATTTTGATTGATGTTTAAAATAAAATCATCTTACCAATCGTCATATCGCCGTTCAGCATGCGGTTTCTAAGCTTATTGATCGTGTGAGTCATGTCTTGGACATTGATCGGAGTTTTACTGAACCAGTCTACTCGGAACCAAGGTCCCCATGGAGACGGTGTGCATGGTCTATCAAATCCGGCTCTAATTCGCATAGCCTTCATTAGCCTTGTGTCGCCATCTGAGGCATTGGCCAAAACAGTAATACCGTGACTTTTTAAAAGAGATTCTGTGTAATTCCAACGATTGAGGACATCATTATAACTAAATTTATTATTAGAGCAGGCATGGTATATGACATAGGGAGCGGCTTCTTTGCTCAATGGGATCGCCATTTGAACGTAGGCATAATTTCCCACTGGATAGGATTTTAAGTCGCTAGCCATTTTGTAAGGGGTGTTCGCTTTAAACAAATTCCTCACAGGCAATCCATTCGAATCCATCGGAGCCACGAGTCCGGTTATTGAATCTGCGTTGTAGTCATAGTCTGTAGAAGAGGTTATTCTTGTTCCATCATCGCATAACACAACTGTCGTAACCGGCTTTCCTTCACGGAACTGCCGATGATCGATGCCGACGGACAGAGGGCGAAGCCACTCGCTTACTCATCCGTCGGACATCCGGGTTATTAACCAGAATAGCTAATATTGTAAACCAAGCCGGCTGTAATGGGGAAATTCCAAACACCTCACGTCAGTCCGGCTGTGGTTAACAATAAGCATTGGTCTGCGATGCTGATTTTTCCTCTGCTACCGCTTCGTAGTACAATCGTCGATTAACTGACTTCTACACGAACTATCGCCTGATTTTATATTTCTTTCTTTTCGTTTTCTGGTCTATCTTCAATGTATTGGTGATCAGATTCTACTACTTCACTCTCACGCGAAGGAATGACTAGGGATGCTTATATTTGTTATAGACAATTAAACATCGACTACTACTATCATATTTAGTTCAATCAATGTCTCTAACATTTTAGTTTATTCTTTGTCGCTTCTATTACCACAATCTCTCTCACCCCTACTCTTCAATCTCTGTGGTTGTATAAAACAAGTATTACTGAGTATTTCTGATTTGCTATGCTTTGCTGAGTTCTTTTTTTTGGTTCTTTTAATATGTTTTTAACATCTTTTATAAGTACCATAATCTAGGGTAACAGGGTAACATTGGACAGTTTTTATGGATTTTTTTTCTTAAAATACCATTCTAAGAGGTAAACGTTTCAAGATCCAATCCAAACCATTTCAAATCCAATTGGAACCCAATCCAAATCCAATCTAAATCCAATTCAAATCCAATTGAAATACAATCCATATCAAAATCCAATGCAAATTCAATCCAATCCAATCCGATCTAAACCCAATCCACATTCAATCTAAATCCAATCCAAATACGAATCCAATCCATATATCCAATCCACATTAAATCTCAATCAAATATAAACTAATCTAAATCCAATCCGAATCCAATCCAAATCCAATCCAGATTCAATCGAAATCCACTTTAAATCCAATCCAAAACCGATAAAAATCTGATCTAAGTCCAATCCAAATCCAACCCAAATCCAGTCAAAATCCAATCCAAATCCAATCCAATCTCATTCCAATCCAAATTCAATTCAAATCTAATCCAAATCCAATTCAAATCCAATCCAAATCCAATCTAAATCCAATACAAACCCATTCTAAATCTAATCCAAATCTAATCCAAATCCGATCCAAATCCAATCCTAATCCAATCAAAATCCACTTTAAATCCAATTCAAATCCAATCAAAATGCAACACAAATCCAATCAAAATCCACTTCAAATCCAAACCAAATCGAAATCAAGACTAATCAGAATCCCATTTAAATTCAATATTATTCCAAACTAAACCCATTCTTAATTGAATCCAAATCGAATCAAAATGCAATTTAAATCCAATCCCATTACAATCCAAAACCTGTAAAAATCCAATCCAAATACAATTCAAATCCAATCCAAATCCAATCCAATCTAAATCCAATCCATAACCAATCCACATTCAAGTCTACATCCAATCTAAATTCAATTCAAATCCAATCCAATCAAATTCCATTACAAATCCAATTTAAATCGATTCCAAAACTAATCAGAATCCAAATCAAAATGCAATCTCAATCCAAACTAAATCCATTCTTAATCTAATCCAATCCAAATCCAATCTAAATTCAATTCAAATCCAATCCAAATCCAATCCAAGTCCTATCTAAATCCAATCCACAACCGGTAAAAATCCAATCTAAATCCAATCAAAATCAAATCCAAATCCATTTTAAATCCAATCCAAATCCAATACAAATCCAATCTGATTCCAATCCAAAATCAATTCAAATCCGCTCTAAATCCGATCCAAATCCAATCCAAATCCTATTCAAATCCAATTCGATTCCAATTTAAATCCAATCCAAAACCGATAAAAATCTGATCTAAGTCCAATCCAAATCCAACCCAAATCCAGTCAAAATCCAATCCAAATCCAATCCAAATTCAATCCAATCTCATTCCAATCCAAATTCAATTCAAATCTAATCCAAATCCAATTCAAATCCAATTCAAATCCAATCCAAATCCAATCCAAATCAAATCTAAATCCAATACAAACCCATTCTAAATCTAATCCAAATCTAATCCAAATCCGATCCAAATCCAATCCTAATCCAATCGAAAACCACTCCAAATTCAAATCGAATTTGAAACTAATCAGAATCCAATTTAATCTTAATCCAAACAAAATCCATTCCTTATCCAATCCAAATTCAATGCAAATCCAATTCAAATCAAATCAAAATCGAATCCAAAACTAATCCAAACCCATTTTATCTTCAATCTCAAACCAACCCAAATACAATTTAATTGCAATCTCATTCCAATCCATATCCAGTTAAAAATTCAATCCATATCCAAGTCCAACCCAATCCAATCCAATTCAAATCCAATCCAATCCTATCCAAATCCGAATCCAATCCATACCCAATCCACATTCAATCTCAATTAAATACAATTCAATCTAAATCCAATCCAAATTAATCCAATTCCAATCAGAATCCAAAATAAAATCAAATCCAAACTAAATCCATTCTTAATCCAATCCAAATCTTATGATTCAAATCCAATCCCATTCCGATTAAAAGCCGGTAAAAAATTCAATCCAAATTCAATTCAAATCCAACCTAAATCCAATCAAAATCCACTTCAAATCCAAACCAAATCGAAATCAAGACTAATCAGAATCCCATTTAAATTCAATATTATTCCAAACTAAACCCATTCTTAATTGAATCCAATTCGAATCAAAATGCAATTTAAATCCAATCCCATTACGATCCAAAACCTGTAAAAATCCAATCCAAATACAATTCAAATCCAATCCAAATCCAATCCAATCTAAATCCAATCCATAACCAATCCACATTCAAGTCTACATCCAATCTAAATTCAATTCAAATCCAATCCAATCAAATTCCATTACAAATCCAATTTAAATCGATTCCAAAACTAATCAGAATCCAAATCAAAATGCAATCTCAATCCAAACTAAATCCATTCTTAATCCAATCCAATCCAAATCCAATCTAAATTCAATTCAAATCCAATCCAAATCCAATCCAAGTCCTATCTAAATCCAATCCACAACCGGTAAAAATCCAATCTAAATCCAATCAAAATCAAATCCAAATCCATTTTAAATCCAATCCAAATCCAATCTGATTCCAATCCAAAATCAATTCAAATCCGCTCTAAATCCGATCCAAATCCAATCCAAATCCTATTCAAATCCAATTCGATTCCAATTTAAATCCAATCCAAAACCGATAAAAATCTGATCTAAGTCCAATCCAAATCCAACCCAAATCCAGTCAAAATCCAATCCAAATCCAATCCAAATTCAATCCAATCTCATTCCAATCCAAATTCAATTCAAATCTAATCCAAATCCAATTCAAATCCAATTCAAATCCAATCCAAATCCAATCCAAATCAAATCTAAATCCAATACAAACCCATTCTAAATCTAATCCAAATCTAATCCAAATCCGATCCAAATCCAATCCTAATCCAATCGAAAACCACTCCAAATTCAAATCGAATTTGAAACTAATCAGAATCCAATTTAATCTTAATCCAAACAAAATCCATTCCTTATCCAATCCAAATTCAATGCAAATCCAATTCAAATCAAATCAAAATCGAATCCAAAACTAATCCAAACCCATTTTATCTTCAATCTCAAACCAACCCAAATACAATTTAATTGCAATCTCATTCCAATCCATATCCAGTTAAAAATTCAATCCATATCCAAGTCCAACCCAATCCAATCCAATTCAAATCCAATCCAATCCTATCCAAATCCGAATCCAATCCATACCCAATCCACATTCAATCTCAATTAAATACAATTCAATCTAAATCCAATCCAAATTAATCCAATTCCAATCAGAATCCAAAATAAAATCAAATCCAAACTAAATCCATTCTTAATCCAATCCAAATCTTATGATTCAAATCCAATCCCATTCCGATTAAAAGCCGGTAAAAAATTCAATCCAAATTCAATTCAAATCCAACCTAAATCCAATCAAAATCGAATTCAAAACTTATTCAAATACATTTTAAATTCAATCTCAATCCAAACCAAATCCATTCCAAATACAATTTAAATCCAATCTCATCCTAATCCAATCGAATTCCAGTAAAAAATCCAATCCATATCCAAATCCAAATTCAAGCCAATCCTGTACAATCAAAATTCAATCCACTCCAAATCCAATCCAATCCACATTAAATCTCAATCAAATACAATCCAAACTCAAGTTCAATTCCAAATCCAGTACAAAATAATCCAAATCCAATTAAAATTTATTCCGAATTCAATACAAATCTAATATTACTCCAATTCGAATCAAAGTCCAATCCTTATCTGATCCAATTGCAATACAATCTAAGAAAAAAAAATGGAATCGAAATCAAACCCAATTCAAATCCAATCGAAATTCACTTCAAATCCAATCCAACTCCAATCAAATCCAATTTCAATTTAATAAAAAAAAATATCTTGTCATTTCACTAGTACATTTACATTTAGATATTCATTAACTTTAGATATTTTATATGTTCTCTAATCCCGAAATAGTTTTCTGTTTCACAGAACTCCCGTATTTCCCGGGAAGTAAAATCCCGTGAAAATTGAAACCTTTACCAAAATCTTTTGGTCCATTCATTTTTTTTTAGCCTTACTCATGTTTTTGAGCAAATCGTCTATCTCCACCGATATGCTTCCATTTATTTTTTGTCTCATGTCTTGGCAAACCGTCTATTTCCACCGGTATGCATCCAATCATTTATTTATTTTTATTCTCATTTATTTTTTTTAGTCGCATCTATATTTTGATTAGAAACATCACTTATTTTTTATCTTTCGTTCTCATGTATAAGCAATCCGTCTATCTCCACCGGAAAGCTTTTAATCATTTATTTTTTTTTTTTCATATTTTTTCATGTTATAGCATGCCGTCTATTATCTCCACCGGTATGCATCCAATCATTTTTTTTTTATTCCCATGTATATTTTTTTCAGTCGCATCTATTTTTTTTTTTTGCTGGTCAACTTTTATTCTTTTTTTTTTTTTCTCTTCCATCTTTGCCACCAGACACTTTTTGCATATTTTTGTTCACTTTTAGCACACTTTACCGGCTGCGCCAATGTCGTAACCGGCTTTCCTTCACGGAACTGCCGATGATCGATGCCGACGGACAGAGGGCGAAGCCACTCGCTTACTCATCCGTCGGACATCCGGGTTATTAACCAGAATAGCTAATATTGTAAACCAAGCCGGCTGTAATGGGGAAATTCCAAACACCTCACGTCAGTCCGGCTGTGGTTAACAATAAGCATTGGTCTGCGATGCTGATTTTTCCTCTGCTACCGCTTCGTAGTACAATCGTCGATTAACTGACTTCTACACGAACTATCGCCTGATTTTATATTTCTTTCTTTTCGTTTTCTGGTCTATCTTCAATGTATTGGTGATCAGATTCTACTACTTCACTCTCACGCGAAGGAATGACTAGGGATGCTTATATTTGTTATAGACAATTAAACATCGACTACTACTATCATATTTAGTTCAATCAATGTCTCTAACATTTTAGTTTATTCTTTGTCGCTTCTATTACCACAACAACAGCTAATGGAAATCCGTATTTAATTAAATACGCTTTTAAACCCTCCACATCTATGATACCTTCTTTGATGTGTATGGTTTTCTCGTTGATGTGCCTTTGAATCGTTTTCTTGGACATTGTCGCCATGTTTGATCGTAAATACTCATAATGGGCGTTTCCTGTAGTTAGGCACTCGAAGGCACACATATCTTTTTCTATTGCATTATATCGTCTGGCTTGCTTATTTGTTATTTCAGTTTTTGAATGCAAACTATTCATAATTTTTAAATACTCCGAAGAACTATTGCATTCGGTATTGTGGTGATTATCATTACTTTCTGAATGCTCGAAAGGTTGAGATTTCTCTAAAATTTTAACAAAGAGTTACACAAATGTTACATATCAACGTGCACAGTGCCGTAGCGTGCGATTGTTCCCCGCCAAACACGCCAGTCTACGTGGCGCCAAAATGGGTGAGCACTTGGTGATATTTTTGAAAAGGCATCATGAAAAATATGTACATAGAATCCTGAGTATGAACCTAATATTATCCTGAAAAAAAAGAATTCTGCACGGAAATTTTGGACACAAATGTTAAAAGATCTATAACAGGGTTGAAAAAAAGCAAGTATAGCTGCGAAAAAAGTAACATTTGATTGAAAAAAGTGACTTTTTGTTGCAAATAGCGACTTTTTAGTGACTTGGTCGAAGAAGTTTTGTGACTTAAAGAATGACTCGCTACCAGCCCTGTGATAGAGAAACTAAGTTACAGCATGCCAGAGTTGAGTGTTTTGTGTGAAAATCGGCTTTCATTGCTATTATTCTAAACCAAACTGTAAGTTCTGACTTCGACAAAGACACACACATGAAGGTTCGCCATAAGGCAACGCTACGGCTCTGTATGTGCAATGCATTTCTTGTTATATACCATCAAGTTCATCATTTTGAACAAAATAATTATCCTGAATTCCATTAACTATGTCAATTAACGGTTCGAAGGCAGGAAGATCTTCATATGACGAATTGATTTCAGCATCACCATGATATGGGTCCAAATCATCAACATCAAGCGGTTCAATGCTGAGACGAACGATGATACTCGAACGTTTGTCGGAAACTTCTTCGCATCCATTTTCCTTTAGACGAGCTTCTTCCGTGAAGGATGATGAGGTTGGTTCAGGTTGAGTTTCATTTAAGGTGTTTATGTTAAGCATTTCTTGTTCCAGCGGGTCGTGAATGCTTAAATACTCAACCTGACAGTAAGATGAGCTACGGTCTGATTTCAATTCATCAGGAATAAAATCTGCGTCTTCCAGGTCAAACTCTGATTGACTGTGTATCGGATCAGCAGGCAGTGAATCGATTCTATTTTCCGGTTGGAAGGGATCGGTCTCGAAAACCTTCGAGGGGCCTGGCTCAATAATGTCTGCTACAACGTCATTTGTTCTTCTCTTTTTTGGACGATGTTCGTTTTCTGGTAGATGACGGTGTAGATGTCGCAAATAATTGAAAAGTGGCCATGAACGGGGCGGGTCTCGCACAATCCGTATTACTTTGCCACAAATCGGACATGCAACCATGGCCACTATTTTTCCTACAGATCCTGATTCAAATTGCGGTTTTGCGTTTAGCTCGTCCAAAGATTGAACTATTTTATGGATAATCTCGGTGGACTCTGCAGCATCATCCCTAAGATTTGAGAATTAAAAAAGTACTATTATATTACTGATACATTATTATTAGACCATGCAACTTGATTTTTTTTTTCATTTCGAGCTTTATAATTTCCAATTTCAATTTGGAAAGAGGACTTCGACCACTACCATTACTGCCCATAAAGGCATAACTGTCCCATACGAAAAAAGTAAGTATTGAGAAAATAACGCTCGAAGTTTGAAGCTCGACTTCTCATACAATTATCATAAATTTTATAGTACATACATTTCTATACGCCATATTCATTTAACACAACCGCACAGATAACTAATTTTGCTTCTATTCATTAGTAAAAAGTATAAACTTGAACGTAATTCACGTTTTGCAGTTGCTATTTGGGTTGAAAGTTCATTTTTAAGCAAAGCATTTATTTTCATATCCAACCCAAGTAACACCGAAAACATAAATCCAAATTTAAAAATACACAGTTTGTCCTACAATGGTTGCTAGAAAGTTTTTGAAACATGTCATGTCTCACGTAAGTCGCTATTTTGTTTTGTTAAACCTTTCAATATGGATCTTGAATGGAGATGTTCTACTAAGGCATATAATTTGTTTTGCAATACAAATCTACCATTTTGCCGAAAATTTTCTAATTATGTTTTTTCTATGTTTCAACCATATTATGTTTTATATTTGTCTTATTATGTTTATCAAAACATGTGCTTGGTTATATGTCTTATTTCGGTTGTTTTAGACATGTACGACAAATAAACAGACTCAATATGTCATATTCATGTTACATGTATGTCATAATATATAAAGCCTGTCCACGTTAAATTTCGGACACCCAAATAATGGCAGCAAAAAAAAGTTACTCATAATTCATTCATGATTCCATTTTATACCTAAACCCATATGATACATAATTTTGACAACAAAAATATGTTGCACAAGCTCCACCTTCTGCGCTTTTCCAGTCATATATAAGTATGAATTCCAGTTTTTTCGCTATGAAACAGAACATTCTCATTAGTCATATTGAAGTCATTGTGATTTATATGAGACATGTTGTGTTACTTGGGAAAGTACATATTCAAACATGAATGTTGCGACGAAAAAAGGCGTTGATTCGAAAATGTATATGGTACAGTTATGCTTTAATGGGCAGATTAGGAAATGTTAAAAAATCACGTCTATTCGGGAAGAAAAAGGGATATTTTTCAAAAATTTGACCGTGCATCTGATATTTAAAATTCGTTTGGTTGAAAAATATAAAAAAAATAGTGAACGCAGGATATATATTGAAAACTTACGATTTGGAGAGCTGAAATTTGATGCGTGTTTTTAGTGCATCCCACTCCTGCATTTTGTGGTCATCTGTAAAAGCTGTTGGAGCCGATGTGGAGGCTGCCTGTTGTCCCGAAATAGGGCTCAAGCTTAACAGCTTATGAATTCCACAAGTTTTTACGGCCTCAACAACGGTCTGCAATACCCTTACATCGCCGATGCTAAACTGGAAACCTTCCGGCTCGTCGCTGTAGCTTCCATAAAAGTCTTTCAAAGATTTGCCTTGCTGAGCCGCTGTTTTCCGCACTCTTGTAACTGCATTGCGCATCTGCTCCTCAATCACTCCGATGTCCTCAACCGTTAAATTGCCTAGCGCCTTAGTGGCAGCTAGCTGTTGAAAATTTATTATGTTTTTTAGATGGGTTGCTACATCTCCGACCTCCTGCTGAATTCGACACCAAAATAAGTCCTAATGAAAATGAAATTGTATTGAAATTAGTCAAACTAAAATTGTATAAATAAATAAGGGTTCACTTACAACTTTATTCGATAATTCTTCAGAACCATTCATTTTTAGAAGCAAGTTTAGAAAAGAAACATTACTCGGTCGCGATCGGTTGATTATATTTTCGACTGTAGTTTGTTGTTGTTTAGATGTTGTATTATTGTTCTCGATCTACGGATCTGTCAAAATGCCAAGATGATTGAAGGGTGGGAATTTTCGATCACAAAATTGCTCATAGTTACTCAGAGTAACTCTAAGTAGCTCCATAATTACTCTGAATTGCTCACTGTCTTGCCCCTTGGATTTGCCACTTGCTGTTGACGCTTCCATCATCATTTGATTCAGTGGTAACCGCCATCGAGACGCTTCCTAATGGAGTTACAATGGCGTTTGTGAAGAAGCGTTTACTCGATGTGGATTTGAAAAAGAAGAATACGATGAACTGTGATGATGATAGCGACGGTGTTGCCATGATGAGTAGGCACACCAGGAGAAGAATAACGTGTTTTCGGTGCGGTAAATTTGGACACAAACGTATTGATTGTCGTGTCAGGCTGCCAGTTAATTCGGATCCGAGTGGTTATGAGCAAACAAAATTTGAAAAACGTAGAACGAGCGTAGCAGTTGATGAAGATCGTGCCTCGGATCGTGCGGATGTTGTTTTCTTGGCGTCAAAGGAAGAGCTGGTGGATGCGGAGTGGATCCTGGATTCCGGAGCGACGGATCATATGGCGAACGATTCCAGCGTTTTTAATGAGGTGCGACGTTTGAAACGCCCCATTGAAGTGTTTGTGGCAAATGGAGAAAAGCTGACGGCAGAATATTGTGGCGATGTTGTACTGTATGCGGCAGTTGGAAATAAGAAGAAGAAATGTGAAGTCAAGAATGTGTTGTACCTCCCCGGTTTGAACTGTAATCTGCTGTCTGTTAACCGAATTGCGAGATCGGGATTAGAGGTCCGGTTCCATGGTGACGTGGCGGAAGTAATAGCTGATGGAAATGTAGTGACTGTAGGTCAGCACAAGGGCAAGCAGTATAAGCTTAATGTGTTGTGCAAACGTGAATGAGGCGAAGCAACAGCTGAAGACCCGGACAGTATGCCACGTCAAGGGAAAATTGTGTATTAAGGAACCTGATATTTTGACAAGAAGGTGTATCCTGTAGATAATGAGATTTATGAGCAAGTTGTAAGATGTGCAGCTTGTGATCTGATTCATGGATGTTTTATATAGTGACATCGATAAGGAACTGGTAATTTTTGTAGTTGTTTTAGACTTGTGTGATCAAGTTGTCGATGTGTTTGTTTGACTATCGTTGATAGATCTGTGATATGAAGGAACTGTGATATGTATGTACTCGGGTTGTCGACTTGAGGGGGCGTGTTGAGAGTGTAATTTTACAATCGCCTACCCTCGTATCGAGACAACATTTATGTTGTGGATTCACCATGATCGTGTGATGTCGAATGTTATTGTTTATGTATATGTTGATGTTTATTATTGTGAATAAATCATTCGTTCGAGTACTGTAGAGAAGTACGCCGGTGTTTTTACTTTGCTCTTCCCGGTCCGTGATTTCCGTTCGACTTCGTTTCTCGTTCGCTGTTGTTGTCCGCTGTGTGGTGCCTCCAACAGTTTGTAGTGAAAAGCCCTTGAAAATCATAAATCTCGGAGGGTAAGCAGCTTTTTTCCCAAAAGCACAATATGACTCTGAGCAGCTCCGAACACGTTCGCGAATCACTTTTAGCTTCAGTTACTCGGGAGTCGACAGATGCGAGTAAGCCAGCGCTTTGACGCTCGGAGCGTTTGGTTTTGTTTTTGTTCCAGTTCAGAAGAAGCGTTCGCCACTTTCCATCACTGCTTGCACCACTGGACTATCGCAGAAGTTTTTACAAGTGCGGAAACGCTAATAAAAGTGCTCATTTGCATCTAATCGTGTAGGTGTCTTCGAGGGACTTATTCTTCGCACATCAAAGAATAAGTGCTCTGAAGACACTAACATGATTTGAAGCTATCCCGCACTTTTATTTACACTTTCGCACCTATGAGAGTGCACTTCGCAGTCCAGTAAACCTAAAATTATTTTCATACTCAATTTAACTATTTTACCATAATGATGACTAATCGTTAAAATTGAAAAATTGTTTGTTGAGTTGATAAATTAAACTAAACAACTCGATTAGTCTTAAATATTTTGAATCAACTGAAAGATCAAAAGAAAATTGTATTCGAAAACGACGGTCAGTGACCACTGGTTTTTTAACTTAATAAAATGGTTTGAACCCAAGGCACCTAATAATGACAAACATAAAATGACACTAAATTATAAGTGCACAGGTTGATAATTAGACCATAGACTTAAAGAGTTAGATTGAAGAGTTAGATGATTAGACCACGCGACGCCTCTGGTTTACCATTTTCTCTTTGTTCTCAACTCACCAGCTGGTCTTGTTTACACAACAAAACCAGCTGGTCCTCCGATGTTTACAGTCATTGTCATTGTTCTCACGCTTGGCTTGGTCCGCGTTTTCGAGCTGTGCTGTTTGAGAGATGATTGTTAGGCGAGCTTTGTTCGTACTTGACTGCCGTATACCCACCCAGGATTTTACTGACAATGGGCCGTATGAATAAAATGTAGTAAAGTTGAGTTTACTACATTCTCGGTAGTAAACGCTATATGTGGAACACGAGTGGAACATGTTTGTGTCATTTTCCTTTCTACACCTTTCGAACATACTACAAACAACGCATTGCTATGAATAAAGGTAGCATTTACTACAAAGCTACTGGTAGTTAGCTTCAAAGGTTGCTACACATGCTTTGAGTTTGCGGAATTGAATGGAATAATTTACTTTTGAGTAAAAATCATGGGAAAACGATATGAGTTTTGATATATATATTTGATATATTTGAGTTTTGCAAAGGAATTCTGAGGTTACGAAAACTTTCGCTCCACCAATTCTGAGATTCCGGTAAGATTACCGGCAGTAGCAATTTGTAATATCCGTGTGAATTCTGGCGTTACGATAATTATGTTATTTTCTAGGAATTTTATGATGTCGGTAGGAATTCAGATATTGATAAAGTAATTCTGAATTTTACGTGTAAATTCTGACATCTCAGATTTCCTTTTGAATTCAGGAATTCCTGTAGGAACTTTGAGATTCCTATAGGGATGTCGGATTTTTTATGATAATTCTGAAAATTTAAATACCATTGTAGGAATATTGCGGAAATATTAGGAATCTGGTAAAAACTCTATAATTGGGGTGGGAATGGGATTCCGAATATTAATCGCTTGGAATTCTGTGGGTATCTTTGAGATGGTATTTCTGTAAGAATCTATGGGATTGCTTTGGGATTCCTGCGAATTATTGTGTGAATATTTGTAATTCCGAAAATCAATCTTTGTAATTATTGTAAAAACCTTTAAGATTCCGTTGATCTCCAGTTCCATTGGAATTTCAAAGTAAAGCTTTAATATAAACGTTTTGAATGTCGATAAATATTTTATAGATTTCAATGGGATTTTTTGTGGAATCGTTAAGATTTTTAATAATTTCAAAGGGAACCCTGGTGTTTTAGGGGAGATCCTCATTGAATTCTAACGACTACTAATGGAATCACTACAATTCTCATAAAAATCTCTACATTCTAAGTTCTAGACATTCCAAGGATACTATCAGAAACCCCACCAAAATAACGAGAATATCACAGAAACACTTAGAACATCGGAATTCAACATGCTGTTAAGAAAACACAAGAGGAGCATCAAAATTCTACCGCAATTTCACCAGAATCTCAGTACTGGTGCTAGAAAATATGTGGTTCCAAATTTGATAGCTGTAATCTCAAGATCTCTTCATAAATGTTAAGCTAGTATTTAAAAAATCAACGGCGTTGGCGAAGGCCGAAAACCACCCAGAAAATTCTTTGATGTACCATCATCATAAAATCATAGACATAGAGAGAATACCAGACTAATCGCAAAATTACACTACAAATCTTGTCAAATAACAGCACCTTCATGATTTGTGCAAATTGTCGCGTAATCGATTAGATTCCATGCATTTTCTTCATATGCATGATTGTATTAATTTTAAAGGCGTAAACGCAATGACAGCGGAACGGCAACGGAATGCGGAACCGATTCGCCAGCATGAATCACAACATCTCGACTGAACTGACAACGAATGAAATTTGATCAACACTGAGTCGACAAGCTGATTAAGTTCTTGCTGGCGAACCGGTTCCGCATTCCGTTGCCGTTCCGCTATCATTGCGTTTGGGCCTTAAGCGTCACTCTGAATAGATTGTTCTTTACGTGCAGAATCACTCTGCACTCTGAATGGAAATTTCTTAACGTGCAGCTTCAGTCACTGCTCATGTTCGAAAGTAGTAAGTACTACATGTTCGAAAAGTATTTTATTCATACCAAAAGTGTAGTAAACTTTGTGGATTTTGTTTTTGAGTAGATGCTACATGTAGTAAAGTTCAAAGTTTTTTATTTATATAACCCAATGGGTGGTATGAATAAAAAACGTTGAACTTTACTACATGTAGCATCTACTCAAAAACAAAATCCACAAAGTTTACTACACTTTTGGTATGAATAAAAAACTTTTCGAACATGTAGTACTTACTACTTTCGAACATGAGCAGTGACTGAAGCTGCACGTTAAGAAATTTCCATTCAGAGTGCAGAGTGATTCTGCACGTAAAGAATAATCTATTCAGAGTGACGCTTAAAATTAATACAATCATGCATATGAAGAAAATGCATGGAATCTAATCGATTACGCGACAATTTGCACAAATCATGAAGGTGCTGTTATTTGACAAGTTTTGTAGTGTTATTTTGCGATTAGTCTGGTATTCTCTCTATGCCTATGATTTTATGATGATGGTACATCAAAGAATTTTCTGGGTGGTTTTCGGCCTTCGCCAACGCCGATGATTTTTTAAATACTAGCTTAAGATTTATGAAGAGATCTTGAGATTACAGCTATCAAATTTGGAACCACATATTTTCTAGCACCAGTACTGAGATTATGGTAAAATTGCGGTAGAATTTTGATGCTCCTCGTGTGTTTTCTTAACAGCATGTTGAATTCCGATGTTCTAAGTGTTTCTGTGTTATTCTCGTTGTTTTGGTGGGGTTTATGATAGTATCCTTGGAATGTCTAGAGCTTAGAATGTAGAGATTTTTATGAGAATTGAAGTGATTCCATTGGTAGTCGTTAGAATTCAATGAGGATCTCCCCTAAAACACCAGGGTTCCCTTTGAAATTATTAAAATTCTTAACGATTCCACAAAAAATCCCATTGAAATCTATAAAATATTTACCCACATTCAAAACGTTTATATTAAAGCTTTACTTTGAAATTCCAACGGAACTGGAGATCAACGGAATCTTAAAGGTTTTTACAATAATTACAAAGATTGATTTTCGGAATTACAAATATTCACACAATAATTCGCAGGAATCCCACCGCAATCTCATAGATTCTTACAGAAATACCGTCTCAAAGATACCCACAGAATTCCAAGAGATTAATATTCGGAATCCCATTCCCACTCCAATTCTAGAGTTTTTACCAGATTCCTAATATTTCCGCAATATTCCTAGAATGGTATTTAAATTTTCAGAATTATCTTAAAAAATTCCGATAGGGATCGGAATCTCAAAGTTCCTACAGGAATTCCTGAATTCAAAAGGAAATCTGAGATGTCAGAATTTACACGTAAAATTCAGAATTACTTTATCAATATCTGAATTCCTACCGACATCCTAAAATTCCTAGAAAATAACATAATTATCGTAATGCCAGAATTCACACGGATATTACAAATTGCTACTGTCGCTAATCTTACCGGAATCTCATAATTGGCGGAGCGAAAGTTTTCGTAACCTCAGAATTCCTTTGCAAAACTCAAAATACCTTCCGATATATCAAAACTCATATCGTTTTCCCATGATTTTTACTCAAAAGTAAATTATTCCATTCAATTCTGCATACTCAAAGCATGTGTAGCAACCTCTGAAGCTAACTACCAGTAGCTTTGTAGTAAATGCTACCTTTATTCATAGCAATGCGTTGTTTGTAGTATGTTCGAAAGGTGTAGAAAGGAAAATGACACAAACATGTTCCACTCGTGTTCCACATATAGCGTTTACTACCGAGAATGTAGTAGACTCAACTTTACTACATTTTATTCATACGGCCCAATGTATTAGTTTTCACATTCGCCCTTATTCTAGCCCTGTGTAGATTTTTTATTATTCGATGAAGCGCCGAAATGTATGCAAATGATCAATGAGTTACAGAACAGGTGGCGCAGTTCCGTATAATAGTGTGTGTGACAACTGTATAAAGTTGAAAATGACACCTAACACCAATACATCGCTGATCTTGCCTACGTCACTATTTGTGTTTACAATTTAAAATCCCTTGACGCGAAAGCAAAAAGTGCGCGAGTTCAGAAGTTTTTCCACTTTATTTCGTACAGTTTTAACAATTTCTGGTAAATTTTGATAGAATGCCGCAGTGTGCAGTCAATGTGTGCAAGATAACGACACAGGAAGCGAAGAACAGTGATATTTGCATAAGTTTTCACACATTCCCCAAAGAACCTAGCAAGCAATCGAAATGGGTGAAATTTTGTGGGCTCATCAAAGATCCGGGTACATCGCTTTATGTATGCTCCCAGCATTTCACATCTGACGATTTTGTGTTCAATGCTTCGATCCGAAAATCGTTGACAGGTGCAGATCGAAATAGTCTGGTCCGAGGCGGTAAGATTTTTTTGTCCAGTACCAAGAAACGTAATGCCAATTACAGCTTTTCCCACCATTCGTACTCCGTAATCGTCATGCGTTGAGAGTAGAGGTCGTTCCCAACGTTATCAACGGAACGAGCGGAAGGAACTTGTGGTTAACCTTTTGCAAAATCACTGTTCACTGGAGGCGGAGAAATCGAAAAACGTTAATAGTTGAAAATGGATCTTCTTGCGATGTTTCACCGTTCCAAAAGGAACAGAACATACGTGATTCCGACTCAAACATGGATGTTTTGTTAGAGGCGATTGAGCTCGCCAATCCCTCTACCGCTACGAAGTTCAGATGTTGATAGCCTGAAAGATTCCGGTTGGTCAGAGTTCGTCAGTCATGATGGGCTCAATTCTACTCATGTCATGTTAGAGGAAGCGGTAAGATTGGTAATGCTGAACACACTACGAACGCTGATTAAACGTAAGCAAGATATATAATCCAGCCAATGACAACCAAGTATGTACCTTATTGTTTCTGAGCATTGTTTCACCACAGTGTTGTTTAATAACGTGTTAATCTATTCATCTGCTCAGAAACAACAAGCTACACACTTGGTTACTAATAGTTTTTACGGCGTCATACATTAGTTATTTATACAGATGGAATACCCTATTTCGTGCTAGGCAAACCTCAATTAAATATATGATTATTTTGAATATTTTTGTGTCTATTGTGTTGAAATAGTCCAACGATAAATACAATAATCAAAAATCATCTAGTTTGATTTAATTTCATGGTATGCACCACAATTTTTTATGTTACATTCAATTTGTTTCAAATATCCCATATCTACTCGTGCTTGCAACCAAATAGTGACGTCACCGCTTTTTTGGTTACCAATACATATGCAAATCATGGTCTTCTTCACCTGTACTGTAACTCATTGGCAAATGATGACACATTCGAGACGAAAAAACATCGCACATCATCTGTCAAAATCAGACAGCTTCTTGCGATGCGACGTTTTAGTTGTTTTTGATCGGCGAGCTGAGGCAGTTCCAGGTTTGCGAGGTTTGCAGTCACACTGGAAAGCATTTTCAAGTTCTAGAGAAAAATCCCATTAAAATTCGTCAAAATGACCACATTACGGCCCTTCACTTGCAACGATATGTTCAAATTCAACAAAGTGTAAGTATTCCATTGTTTAGGCGATGTACCTTTGGTTGGTTTAACTCATCAATAATCGATTACTTTACCATTTTAGGAATCTGGATCCTCTGACTGAAACCTACTGCCTGGCATTCTACATGCAGTACTTGGCCCATTGGCCGGAGTATTTCCAGGTTGCCGAATCGCCGAGCGGTGAAATCATGGGCTACATCATGGGAAAGGCAGCCGGCCACGGGGAAAACTGGCACGGCCACGTAACCGCATTGACCGTTTCGCCGGATTATCGCCGTCTGGGACTGGCCGCCACTTTGATGAACTTCCTGGAGGACGTCTCGGAGAAGAAGCGATGTTACTTTGTGGATCTGTTCGTGCGGGTTAGCAACAAGGTGGCCATCGACATGTACACCAAACTGGGCTACATCGTGTATCGGACGGTGCTGGAGTATTACGTGGGCGATCCGGATGAGGACGCGTACGATATGAGGAAGGCTTGCTCGAGGGATGTCCACCGGAAGTCGGTGATTCCGTTGACGCATCCCGTGCGCCCGGACGAAGTGGACTGATAGTAATGAGGTGGGGGAGAATATCAATTGTGAAAATTACAATTGTAAGCAAAAATTGTACATTTCGAATACATCATAAGTAAAACATGTCATTATCAAAATTTAATATCTATTTCTATCGAATTCTTATGTTTTATTTGGGCTTATTCTACGAGTGGCGTGAGGTGAGAATTGTCGGTGTCGTATAGCGAGGTGACAATTCTCGACTCGAGTGAAGTGGAAGTGACTCTCCATTTGATTTAAACGGCGAGTCACTTCATTCACCTCGCTATACGACACCGACAATTCTCACCTCACGCCACTCGCAGAAAAAGCCCATCTGCCTAACGTAGGACACCCAAAACATGGAATTATCAAATACTTATGATTTTATTATTCTAATATCTACATGCAACGACTAATCTTCTGAGGGTTCTTCTTCCGCAGCATCGGCGCTCTCACTCTCATTCGCCCCAGCAGCAGGCGCAACGGGTACGTCTTTCTGTTTCTTCCAGCTCTTGGCAGCAGCGAGCAGTTTCAAGTTCGGTCTCGCCATTTCATCCTCTGGGAAGATGAAATCGAACACCTCTTCCCAGCCCTCTTCCACACCGCTCTCGGAGATGATCTTCTGTCGCTTCTTGACCTTTCGTGGCATCTTGGCCATCACCTTCCTCAAACTTTCCTCGTCGCCGTGTTCTTTTTCAAAGTCACGCCACGCTTCCAGGATCAACACACGGGTTTCCTTTTCGACTGCGTTCTTCAAACTGTCGTTGGCTCGCTCGTAAACCCGCCGCGAAAGTTGCACATTGACGTTGTCTTCGTTCTCCGCCGCCATTTCAAACTTGGCAAACGAGATCCAAACTTTCACGTGGGTCGTTCGCTCCAGAAGACGCTCGTACAGTTGTCTGGCCAGGTCGAACTCTCCCTGCTGCACCTCAAAGTCGATGTAACTCTTCCAAAGCAGTTCCGGCATGTCCAAACGCGGTTGCTGAATGGCTAGCTCGTAAATCGCCCGAGCACGGTCCATGTCGCCCAGTAGGGATTCCAGCTCGGCGAACTTCATCCAGGTGATGCAATTTTCCGGACCGAATTCCAGGAATTTTTCGTACAGAATTCGACAGCGATCGAACTCTCGGAGTTGGATTTCTAGATCGATGTATCCGCGGAACAGTTTATCCCGAGGACACATACCGATTGCCATTCCGAGCGTTTTCCTGGCTACTTGTAGATTCTTACAGCGGATCTCGAACTGAGCGTAGAGTAACCAAATTTTGCTGAATGTGAACACTTTATGAGGGATGAGTTCCAGGCAGGTTTTGTAGATCTGGCGAGTCCTTTCGAGATCTTCCGTTTCCAGTTCTTCGTACAAGGCGTAATTGATCCACAGGTAGATGTATCGCCGCCAGAGGTTTTTATCCTTCGCTGGGGGGACGTTAGCAATGGCCCGTTCGTAAGTTTCCCGGATCACTTCCTGGTTCGTCTCGTTTTCAACAAGTCTGAGATAATCGAACCAGGCGTCGTAGTTTGTGGGATTCTCGGCTACTTCCTGTTCGTATTGAAACTTTCGTTTGGAAACGATGACGTCTTCTATCCCCGATCTATCGCCGTACTTCTTCTCGTGAATCGTGTACGCCTTGTAAAGATCTGCCGTCCGTTCCTTCGGCAGATGGTCCAATGCGTACTTGTAGATCACCCGGACTCGATCGTGTTCTTTCTGACCTTCCTCGAACTTTGCAAATGCGATGAACAGCCGTTCATCTGCGTTGTCATCCCCAAAGAACTCGATGGCCCGTTCGTAAACAGATCGAGCTCCGTTGATGAATCCGTGGGCCTCCTCGAATCGAGCATACTTGATCCAGTTCTTGATTTCCGGATGGACCATCACAAAACGCTCGTAAATCTGCCTAGCCCTGTCGATTTCCTTATACCGCAGCTCGAAATTGATGTACGTTTGCCAGGCTTGTTCCTCCGGTTGCCACTCCATCCACCGTTCGAAAACCTGCCGCGCCCCGGCCACATTCTCCAGCATCTCCTCCATGTAGGTGTACTTGTACCAGAACTGATTCGTCCGGGGCATAACCGTCACGGCTCGGTCCCACAAATTCCTCGCGTGGTTCACCTGCCGGTTTTTCATCTCCATCTCCGCGTACTTCAGCCATATCGTAATGTTCCGGTGCTCATTGTCGATCGCCCGCTCCCAAATCGACCTCGCCCTCTGGATCTCCTTCTGCGATTCCTCCCATTGGGCGTATTTGATCCAGTTGCTCACCACCATTCTGTTCTTGCGCAGGTTATCTTCAAACGTTTTGCGCTTCCGTTGCTGGTAATCGGCCAACTCGGCGGCATCGGAGATTTTCTGCTTCGGCGGCGGCGGAAGGATTTCCAGGTCTCGTTCCTTGGCTTCGCGCAGCAGCTGTTCGGCGGTGATTTGCACCTCCGCCGGGGCTTTGTTTTTGACCTAAAAAATTGGAAGTTATTACAATTGCTAATCGTTAACCTTTCAAGCAATTTTCTTACCTTGGCCACCTTGGGCATTTTCTGGGGCTTTTCCATGGCGGAATCGGATTGAAATGTGGCTTTTTTTCCTGCTCAAAATTGAAATACGCGTAAAATCGCAAAAACGAGCATCGACCATAAGACGACGAAACGATTTCAAAACAAAACAAACTTGCAGGAGGATGACAGTTGGACAGGCATGGGTGGCGAAAGAGGGGGCAACGTACACGCAAAAATAGTCTGACACGGAAATCATTTATACCGGAGCTACACGGAAAAAATTCTGTGGTAAAAACTACTATTGTACACGGAGAAACATGAAAATACTAGTTAGTGTGATATATATGACTTCCACCACATATGTGATTTTTAATCCTTGCAAATCATATTCTTTTATACTTTCCCATGAATTTTCGTAAATTATATGTGGTGGTGCATTTACGTTGACTGATGTTACACTTGGGTCTTGGTTATTTTTGTCTGCTTCAAATGTGGTTCGCTTCGTTCTCGGCGAGAAACAATTTTCAAATGTCTTCAAATTCACGAGTTTTAACTTTTGGTGTTTGGTGTTTCTTTTGAGTAGGTAGTTGTAGTTATAAGTTGAAGAATTGTTGATTTTGTGCACAATCAGCATGTACTTACGGAATGAAAATTCCATTTGCAGCAAAAAGGAGAACTTTAGACTCCTCATGTGCGGACAAATGGTAAGTTCCAAAATAACGCGCATCTAGCACCGTTCCAATCAACTCCATTCCAAAGGCCTATTTTTCGTTTTCCCAGCTACCCGACAGCTCATTCGTTGCATTCGTTCCTGCAGGAGAATGTAAGCGACCCGAGAATTGCCTTTTGAATCAACCAGAAACAATCGAGAAGATCGTAGGAGGTTGGCGATTCCAGCAGCAGGTTTCGCTATAATACGTAGGATAACCGTGGCTTCCAAAGCGCTCCGCAAAGTATGACATTGTTACAGATTATAACATGATCAAGTTATTATTCCAAATAAATAACATTCATTACTTCGTTTCATTTGATTGACTTTGATTGATTTCATATTTTTTCTTTGAAATGTTGAAAGTAAACAAAAACATACCGCAGTATAAAAATTAAAGAATAATATGCATTACGATTAATAAATGCGATTTATACTTTGGAATGCTTACACTGAAGATATGCACCCCATGGAGTGAATAGATCGAATATCGTTTTAGTATGACTTTTAAGATTTTTAGTATTTAATTATTTAACCGTGTAGCTGACTACGCCCATTCTTGAAACTACCATGGAATTTCAGAACAAATTACTATGTTTATGGTACATCCCGCCGCATTACTGGTACATTTGACAGAAGTTATTTTCATCAACTCGATTTTGACTACAGACATGGTAAAATCAAGCGCATTTCCGGTCTGCTGAAAATTGCTAGTGCGAGCGCTTAAGTTAACCCCCTAAAATGGTAGTTTTTACCGCACAATTTTTTTGCGTGTAGAAAACGCATTGCACGGTTAGAAATGAAAATACTAAGTAGGGTATTCTTTATTACATTCATGATATTTTATATTTATAATCATTGGAAATCATAATAGTATACTTCACAATGCATATCTAAAAAATATATTTCTAATTGAACTTTTTGGTGCAAATGTTACTCTTGGAACTTAGTGAGTTTACTTCACTGTTAGCGCCAAGTTCAACGGCAGCTCCCAGAAAATCAAATAAGTTTTTGATGAATTTCGGGATTGGAAATTTAGATCTACAGCTATGTTAAAGGTGAGTTAATCTGATTCATTCCATTCATTATATTATTTTAATGAATACTCCATACATCAAACTGTTTATTCTACCAACAGCTCTGCAGGAGGTGGAGCTGACCGGGAGATTCAAGAAAATTAATTTCAACGTACACTCAGGCAAATGGACTATCGATAAACATAGGAACCCCTTATGAAAATTCGCCACAAGAAATCGGATTGAAATTCATAAATTTGCCTTATGAAACCAGAATTTGAAAACAAAAAACGATTTCGTGGCAACCTGGAATCGAACCACGAACCTTGCGATCGATAGGCCCGAGCGTACACCACGCGCCTATCGACGCCTTGATGTGGAGTGATGCTAAAACGATACATAAAGCGTTCGTATTGCAATAACCGTTCCACCTTTCATAAGGCAAAATGTATGAAATTCGATAGTCCAGTTCGCTGCGTGTATGGATCGAGTAGGCTGTTGGGCTAACTTTTCAGAGAATTGTATCATTCCCGGTACATTATGCAGGACGCAGAAAATCAGGATCGAAATGGTATTCGTCGTGAAATTATCCAGTGCCGGCTTCGGTGCAAGATAACGAAGACAGTAGCTCCAACCCCAGTAAAATTTAAGGAAAACGAAATGACGCATGGCGAGCATCACACGAATAAATGATTTTATTTACATGAGATGTTAAAGTGTGAAATAAAGAAACAAGTTTCTTCTTGTTTGTTTTCATTTAGATTTCATTTTGTTTGAGATTGAAAATAGGTTTTATGCTCAATTGAATATAAAAGGCTTTTAAGCATCAAGCAGATAATTGCACAATATGCATTTGATTTGATAAACGCCGTTTATACTAGCAATGTATTTTGATAATAAATGCCTTACTAGGGGTGAATAGATCGAATAGGGGTTTAGTATGACAATTAAGCTATTTAGAATGCTTTTATTTCTGCGTGTGGGTAACCACCCGGATAAAAAATACAATACAATAACAATACAGTGGGGATTCGTTCGTTGGAGGTCCGTTAGTTGGGGGTGCTCGTTACACTGAAAACATTCTACAAGATCGATCAATGTGTTTCCACCCTATCGAATATGGACCACCCTATGGATCAATGCACGAGTTCATTATTTGACGTTTGAGCGGTGCCGTGTTATTTATGTGGCCATAGGCCTATTCAAATGACGTCTCAAATCAGCTGATCGGGAAGCACTTTGACATTTCTTCTATGAAAATGACAGGCCCGTGTTAGCACCGGTCCTCCACTGATGTAAACAAATGCATAGACGGATCTGTCACATGAAAAGGCCTATAGTAACCAGTGAATTTGGCACCGCTCAAACGTCAAATGAATGAACACGTGCATCGTGTCGTAACATATTCTCATTTTCGTCGCGAACTACTCCGAAATCGCCGGTTAAACTAATCGGGAATACAACTTGGACTCTGAAGCCAAGTTTTACTAACAAAATAACGCGTCCAACTGCTATAACGTTCGTCAACAGAATGGAAAACCCGTATCGTCACCGCGACGACGAACCTATTCCCAAATCAGTCAGAAGCCGCTTCGGGTCGGTTCGCTTCGTTGCTTCTTCCGAGAGACCTCCGCTATTTTTCTCGAAGCCAAACGTCCCGAAATATTCCCCCATCTCTTTCGCCTTCAACCTTTTCATTCGTCGAACCGAACCATCAGTCCAGCCTCGACCCATCGTTCGTTCCCCATCACCCACTCTCACTCACGCTGCTATCTACCCGAAGCCAAACGCCCCGAAATATCTCCCCGCTCTTTTTCGCATTCAACCTTTTCATTCATCGAACCGAACCCTCAGTTCGGCCTCGACGGCCTCGACCCATCGTTCGTTTTCCCATCACACTCTCACTCACGTTCAACTGATCGATCCGAATCTTTCATCCAGCGCAACCTAGTCGTCCGTTCTCGGCCCGAGTATAACCCTCTCTCATGCGGCCAAACACGCTCTCTGTAAATTTGAGAAGGACGCTTAATTTTGCACAACCAGATTTCTCCCGTTTGTCATTTCTCCTTTTCTATAGCCTTTTTCTTTCTTCCGGGCAAATTATAATGATCAGTTGGATGTCAAACACGCTAAATACTGCTGATTCAAGTTTGAATTATTTTTCATTTAACTTCATATTTTCCATGGGTCTTTTATCTACTACAATATCCCTCTACTGTACTATAAGCTTTACTCTATCTTGTTTGATCAATTATATAATTCCAAAGTGAACCTTAGTGTACTAATCAACTTTTTACAGGTGTTTGTAAGACTTGCTTATAGAATTACTGGTAAATTCCATACACGAAGTTATCATTGCGTCTTGTTGGTCTATTAATTGGTTCATCAACATAATCCAAAAGAGGCTTTCCACTCCAGCTATCCAGCAATCCAAATCCAATCCGAAACCAATCCAAATCCAATTCAAATCCAATCCAAAACCAATCCAAATCCAATTCAAATCCAATCCAATCCAAATCCAATGCAAATCCAATCCAAATCCAAACCAAATCCATTTACAATCGAATTCCAATCCGAATCCAATTCAAATCCATTTAAATCCAAATCGATTTAAATCCAAATCCAATCCAAATCCAAACCAGCTTTAATTCAAATCCAATCCAAATTCAATTCATCGAAATCAGCGATTCCATTGAAAATTCACTTCTAGTGAAGAGTAGATTATCAACGAATCGGTTCATCAACATAATCCAAAGGCTTTTCACTCCAGCTATCCAGCAATCTAAATACAATAGAAATCCAATCCAAATTCAATCCGAATCCAATCCAAATCCAATCCAAACCCAATGCAAATCAAATCCAATTCAAATCCAATCCAAATCTAAATCCAATCCAAATTAGCAATTCCATGGAAAATCCACTCAGTCAAAATTTTATGTGGGAAGCGTATTTTTCTGAGATGAGATTATAAACGAATCGGTTCATCAACATAATCCAAAAGAGGCTTTTCACTCCAGCTATCCAGCAATCAAAATCCAATCGAAATCCAATCCAAAACCAATCCAAATCCAGTACATATCCAATCCAAATCCCAATACAATCGAAATCCAATCCAAATCCAATTCAAATCCATTTAAATCCAAATCCAAACCAACTTTAATTCAAATCCAATCCAAATTAAATCCATCGAAATCAGCGATTCCATTGAAATCCACTCAGTCAAAATGGATGTAGCAAGCGTCCATTTCTATTGATTAGTAGATTATCAACGAATCGGTTTATCAACATAATCCAAAGGCTTTTCACTCCAGTTATCCAGCAATCTAAATACAATCGAAATCCAATCCAAATTCAATCCGAATCTAATCCAAATCCAATCCCAATCCAATCCAAATCGAATCCAAATCTAATCCAAATCCAATCCAAATCCAATCCAATTCCAATCCAAATCCAATCCAATCCAAACCCAATGCAAATCAAATCCAATCCAAATCTAAATCCAATCGCAATCCAATCCAAATTAGCGATTCCATTGAAAATCCACTCCGTAAAATATGTATGTGGGAAGCGTATTTTTCTGAGATGAGATGAGATGAGATTATCAACGAATCGGTTCATCAACACAATCCAAAAAAGGCTTTTTACTCCAGCTATCCAGCAATCCAAATCCAATCCAAATCCAATCCAAATCCAATCCAAATCCAATCCAAATCCAATCCAAATCCAATCCAAATCCAATCCAAATCCAATCCAAATCCAATCCAAATCCAATCCAAATCCAATCCAAATCCAATCCAAATCCAATCCAAATCCAATCCAAATCCAATCCAAATCCAATCCAAATCCAATCCAAATCCAATCCAAATCCAATCCAATCCAAATCCAATCCATATCCAATCCAAATCCAATCCAAATCCAATCCAAATCCAATCAAATTCAAATCCAATCAAATTCAAATCCAATCCAAACCAACTTCAATCCAAATTCAATCCATCAATATCAGCGATTCCATAGAAAATCCACTCAGTCAAAAATGGATGTGGCAAGCGTCCATTTCTATTGATGAGTAGATTATCAACGAATCGGTTCATCAACATGATCCATTCGAAATCCAATCCAAATCCAAATTCATCGAAATCAAATCCAAATCCCATGGAAATCCAATCCAAATACAATCCGAATCCAATCCAAATCCAATCCAAATTTAATCCAAATCTAAATCCAAATACAATCGAAATACAATCGAAATCCAATCCAAATCCAATCCAAATCCATTTACAATCGAAATCCAATCCAAATCCAATTCAAATCCATTTAAATCCAAATCCAAACCAACTTTAATTCAAATCCAATCCAAATTAAATCCATCGAAATCAGCGATTCCATTTAAATCCACTCAGTCAGAAATGGATGTGGCAAGCGTCCATTTCTATTGATTAGTAGATTATTAACGAATCGGTTCATCAACATAACCCAAAGGCTTTTCACTCTAGTTATCCAGCAATCTAAATACAATCAAAATCCAATCTAAATTCAATCCGAATCTAATCCAAATTCAACCCAAATTCAATCCATCGAAATCAGTGATTCCATTGAAAATCCACTCAGTCAAAATGGAAGTGGCAAGCGTCCATTTCAATTGATGAGTAGATTATCAACGAATCGGTTAATCAACATGATCCATTCGAAATCCAATCCAAATCCAAATTCATCGAAATCCTATCCAAATCCAATCCAATCCAAATCCAATCCAAATCCAATCCAAATCCAATTCAAATCCAATTCAAATCCAATCCAAACCAACTTCAATTCAAATCCACTCCAAATTAAATCCATCGAAATCAGCGATTCCATAGAAAATCCACTCAGTCAAAAATGGATGTGGCAAGCGTCCATTTCTATTGATGAGTAGATTATCAACGAATCGGTTGATCAACATAATCCGAAGGAGGCTTGTAAATTCAGCTATACGATAGCAATTTTCTAGGAGGCCTCTCGCTCCATTCCTTTTGTTTTAGGTTTTCGTTTAATTTCATTCTTCTCAGAGACCTCTCGCTCTGGAATCCAACAAAATTCGGCTTAGGAGACCTCTCGCTCCAGAATTACTACTTTCATCTTGAAGACCTCTCGCTTCATTTTTTTTCTTGGAGACCTCTCGCTCTTCTATCCAAAATTGTAAATTAAGAAAAAACTCATTCCAAAGACGGTTGTTAACTATTCAGACACTCTTATTAGTCGCAATAACGACTTAATCTCATACGGTGCCTTGCCCTTTGCAATCCTCTGCTACATAAAAGCGACGACCATTTTCTAGCACTGAATCGATTACTAAACTCTCATGCGTATATTTAAATTCCTCGTTGTACAACGTCAGAATCAATTCTTTGCAACATACATTGAATTCAACTTTCGTCACTTTCTCAATATCATACACGCACTATTAATGATTCTGCCATCATATACTCACCAGTAGAATTGCATCACTCCACGTGGCTTGGGCTTAGACGATTGACCACCATTTTGTTTACCTCACACTATTCGTTCTTAATTTCTTTTTTTGTTCAAATTTACCGCCGTACTAGACCGCTTTTACTAAAAGGGAGCGTACACCACGCCATTGTCGTAACATTTTCTCATTTTCGTCGCGAACTACTCCGAAATCGCCGGTTAAACTAATCGGGAATACAACTTGGACTCTGAAGCCAAGTTTTACTAACAAAATAACGCGTCCAACTGCTATAACGTTCGTCAACAGAATGGAAAACCCGTATCGTCACCGCGACGACGAACCTATTCCCAAATCAGTCAGAAGCCGCTTCGGGTCGGTTCGCTTCGTTGCTTCTTCCGAGAGACCTCCGCTATTTTTCTCGAAGCCAAACGTCCCGAAATATTCCCCCATCTCTTTCGCCTTCAACCTTTTCATTCGTCGAACCGAACCATCAGTCCAGCCTCGACCCATCGTTCGTTCCCCATCACCCACTCTCACTCACGCTGCTATCTACCCGAAGCCAAACGCCCCGAAATATCTCCCCGCTCTTTTTCGCATTCAACCTTTTCATTCATCGAACCGAACCCTCAGTTCGGTCTCGACGGCCTCGACCCATCGTTCGTTTTCCCATCACACTCTCACTCACGTTCAACTGATCGATCCGAATCTTTCATCCAGCGCAACCTAGTCGTCCGTTCTCGGCCCGAGTATAACCCTCTCTCATGCGGCCAAACACGCTCTCTGTAAATTTGAGAAGGACGCTTAATTTTGCACAACCAGATTTCTCCCGTTTGTCATTTCTCCTTTTCTATAGCCTTTTTCTTTCTTCCGGGCAAATTATAATGATCAGTTGGATGTCAAACACGCTAAATACTGCTGATTCAAGTTTGAATTATTTTTCATTTAACTTTATATTTTCCATGGGTCTTTTATCTACTACACATCGGTCCATAGTTTATAGCTAGATATTGCAATTTTAGAGATAACTTTCCGTTCTACGGTTGAACAGAAAGCTACCGCAGCTGTCACATTACTGATTTTCACAAAGCATCATCGATCAGCTACGATGATACCTTGGAAATCACGCTAATGACTGTTGTTTACTACTGTTTTCCAAAGCTCTGGACTCTACAAGCATACTTTGATTAGTTGGTTTCGTTCAATGATACAATGATTTTCCAGCCTGCGGTAGAACTTTGACAGCTGCGGTAGGACTTGGCGGCTACCGCAGAATGGAAATTTTTCAAGGAACCGCAATATGTAGAATTACTCTGGAGTGTGTACCGATGGACCTTTGTACGAGTTCACTTATTTGACGTTTGAGCGGTGTCGAATTCACTCGTTGCCATGGTCACGTAAATAATTCGGCACCGCTCAAACGTCAAATAGTGAACTCGTGTATGTTGGGCAGAGGTGGACACACCACAACGCAGAACAGGGTCACCGAAGCGGAACGCGGAACCAGGATTTCGGTAGGAAAGAAAACAACTACAACTTGACTACTGTACGCAACGAGAAAGCTTTAATAAACACACGTCTGAACGGATCGAACATCACATTACGGATGAATGGCAAACTTTCCATTCTCCTTTCTTCCTTTGCTATTTGGCGCGCTCGCCGACTGCCCTGCCGGCGCATGCGTCATTCGCCATTCTCTACACATCAGTGTTGCCGCTTTACTTACGAGGCACAACCATTGCATACTCCAACACTCCTCCTCAATGTTGTCCTCGTACTCGTCCGCATCCTCTCTGCCTTCCTTGCCGGGTTGATCTCCTCCTGCTTCAAACAACGTAATCAACCAACCGGCCAGGTCGTACTCCACGATTACTCCTCCTGGATCGCCGAACTTCCCTCCAGTTATCAGCATCCGAATCCGAGCTTCCACTGTTGGTCTCCGCCACATGCAGCGGCTCCACTTCCTCGCTTGAAGTGTCCGCATCGAAGTATTCTTCTTCACGTTCATCGACAGTATTCGGCTTCACTTCCGAATACCAGCTCACCACACCGACTGGTGAACTTCTTCCCTTCGTTGTCTTCTTCTCGCCAATTATCGGCCGCTGGCCCTCTACTTTCTTCTCAACCTTCGCCAACTTCAGCCGATACAATGACCCCGACTTTTCACCAATTACCACTTTCTTACCAGATGCATCGCAAATATCGCAACCATCCTTCTTAAATGTCACTGAAAAATCTTTTGCCGTCAGTCTGTCCACTGAAACGAGTCCACTCTTCAACGACGGAACGTACAACACGTCGGTTAGTTTCACTTCAACTTTACTTCCGTTTCCGTCTACACCGTACACAACACCTTCGCCACAACCAGCAGCGGTAACCACTTTACCGTTCGCCAACATTACGCTTGGGCCTTTTTCTTCCTTCAGTGACTTGAAAAAGTTCCTGTCGCCCGTCATGTGCCGACTCGCTCCACTGTCAATGTACCAGCACTTTCGCTGATCGATTCCAGCCATAAAACACACACTTCTGGCACCACAATTTTCGTTCTTCACTTGTTTCGCATTTTGATTCACACGCACTCTGTCGTTCGGCGTCTTCTTTTCTTCACACTCTCGTTCTAGCTCCTGCTTCGCTAGCAAAAATGATCGACAGTTGCGACGCAAATGACCGGGCTTGTCGCAAAAGTAGCATCTTCTCACTGGTGCTCTATTGCCGAGTCCACCCACGCTTTGCACTTCGTTTCGCACAACAACACTTTTCATCGCCTTCGTCTCACACGTTTCGCCGGAACGCTCCTTCCGACGTTCAAACTCTTCGATCAGCTTCGACTTCACTAGCTGCATCGTGATATCGGCATCGGCACGACTCTCCAACGCCGTGACCAAACCACCGTACGAATCAGGCAAACTGCGCAGGATCATCGCAATCCGCAGTGACTCCTCCAGCTGTTGGCCTGCATTCGTCAAACGATCGAACAAATCGTCCAACACCACCAGATGATTCTCAAGGTCACTTTCTTCCGCGAGATTTAACGAGCACAGTTTCTTCAGCAAAGATACACGTGACGTTACCGTGTTCTTCTCGTGATAAGCACGCAACTGATCCCAAAACGCTTTTGCACTGTTTGCTTCCTTCACCAGTGCAAACTGGTTATCATCAATACACAATCCGATAGTGGCACGAGCTTTCCGGTCGTCTTTCGTCCACTGATCGGTCACTACAGCCGGCCTCGCATCACCGATCACATACCACAGCTCGTCCCTGGTCAGGAGCATCTCCATCCGGAACTTCCATATTTGCCAATTATGATTATTTAATCTGGCAAACGCAAACTTGTTCACATCCGCCATTTTGTCCACACAAAAACACCACTGCGGAGAAAAACAACTCACACACACTCACACACGGCGTGATCACTTTCGCTCTCTCGGAACCTTTTTCCTATGCAATCCAGAACCTTCCCTTCGGCACTGCTGGGCCCATAACCTGTTGGGCAGAGGTGGACACACCACAACGCAGAACAGGGTCACCGAAGCGGAACGCGGAACCAGGATTTCGGTAGGAAAGAAAACAACTACAACTTGACTACTGTACGCAACGAGAAAGCTTTAATAAACACACGTCTGAACGGATCGAACATCACATTACGGATGAATGGCAAACTTTCATTCTCCTTTCTTCCTTTGCTATTTGGCGCGCTCGCCGACTGCCCTGCCGGCGCATGCGTCATTCGCCATTCTCTACACATCAGTGTTGCCGCTTTACTTACGAGGCACAACCATTGCATACTCCAACAGTGTATTGGTCCATAGTCAGTTAGAAGTGAACTCTGATCGAGAAAACATCAATGGATCAATGCACGAGTTCACTAATTTGACGTTTGAGCGGTGCCGAATTCACTCGTTACCATGGTCACGTAAATAACACGGCACCGCTCAAACGTCAGATAATGAACTCGTGCATCGGTCCATAAACGATCTCTTGTGAAGACGGTGCGTTTCATTCCACTTTTCCGGATTTATGCCTACAGTTATCAGAAGTGGGATAGCACCGGCAGTCAAAAGTTAATTTCGGTGACGGTGACTCCAACGTTCCAGGAGCACGACGATATTCCGGAATTTTCAACGCGATGCCGGTGACCAGAAGCCAGGCGGCCTAGACGAGGCACCAAGCGCAAATTGAAGAAGAATAACCGACCTTTTTCGACGTGAAAACAATGGCGGACGACCATAAATCGGTGAGCGGAGTTAAGCGAGAGGAGAATGTGTGTGTGCAACCAGTATCTCAAACCCATACTTTTGCACCGCATCCACACGATCTTGGAAGGCTGATTCCAGAGTTTTCGGAAGGAGACGGCGTTACCAAATGGCTGCGGCGAATTGACCATTTTCGCATCTTGTACGGTTGGACGGAGCAGATGTGTCTACTATTTGGATCCACTCGGCTCAATGGGGCAGCCGCCAGTTGGTACCGACGGTACGAAGAAAAAATATTCAGTTGGGCGCAGTTCAAGCAGCATTTGACGGTGGCGTTTCCGGAAACTTTCGATGAGGCGGACATTCATCGACAACTCGAAAAGATGAAGAAGGAGAAGGACGAATCGTATGAATCATTCGTCTATCGCGTTGATGCTCTAGCGCAACAAGGAGATTTTAGTACCTTGGCTACCCTCAAGTATATTATCAAGGGACTACGGAACGATCAAGTGTACCCGAGCCTGCTAGCAAGGCAATACACTTCGACACTGGACTTGCTGCATCACATCAAATGGATATCATCGAATCTGTGCATGATTTCGAGCCGTGCCAATGCGGTTCCGATGCGCATTTCCAAGGTACCGACGATGACGGGATCGGGAGCGAGCTCATCCGGAAGTGAAACCATCTGCTTCAATTGTCGTGAGGTAGGACACAGATCAATTGACTGTCCAAAACCACAGCGCAGGGAGCGATGCACCAAGTGTATGAAGGTGGGACACAGCGGAAAAGTGCATGGTGATGGCGAGCTCAAGGAAGCATCAAGGAGCAAATCAGATCGCATCTGGAACATCGGGACGGAATGTGGTAAACGCGCTTTTTGGCGGAGATGAATATACACTCGAGTTGAATGAGTCTTCGTTGGTGGAAGTGGACGTTGATGCAGCGAACGTTTCCGGACCATGGCGCTGGATGACACAGGTAGCTATGTGAACCTTATAAAACGTAAGCTTTTGTCATCGAGTATTACTCTTGGAGGAAATGTTCAGGATGTTGTAGGGATAAATGATGCCAAAGTAACTGTTTTGGGAGAGTTCAGTAAGAGCTTGCGTATAAGAAATAGATATATGACTGCGAGATGTTTAGTAGTTCTTGATGATACGATGCAGGTAGACATGATATTGGGTAGAAGTTTTTTGAGAGACAATCGCATACATTATCTGCATATATCTGAGGGTGGTGCCTACGAGGCGCAGAAAATGGGCAGTAAACAAGATTGGTCTATGTTCGAAAGCTTCGATGAATCGTACCTAATAGACTGTCAAAGTAATTTGAAACTGGATGTGGGAGACAGCAATGAGACTCGGTGTCAGTCTGGGAGGCTGGAGAAGATTTTGCAAGATAGTTATTTCAACAGACCTCGTCCTGATAAACCTTTGATTCGATGATCAGGCAGACATTCGGTTGAAGGATGATAAGATATTTACCGCTACTCCACAACGGCTCAGTGTGTGGGAGAAGGGTGAATTGGATAAGATGGTTGCCGATTTGTTACAACAAGGGATAATTTGCGAAAGTGAATCAGCTTATACTTCCCGCGTTGTTCTGACCAGGAAGAAAAATAATTCTTTGAGAATGTGCGTGAATTATCGGCCACTCAATCGACTCGTGGAGCGGAATCATTTTCCGATGCCGATTATCGAGGACCAAATAATGCGCTTACAAGGAAAGCGATACTTTACATCTTTAGATTTAAAGAACGGGTTCTACCACGTTGAATTGACAGAAGATAGTAAAAAATACACTTCGTTCGTGACTGATAGTGGCCAGTACGAATTCAATCGCCTACCGTTTGAATATGCAAACTCTCCAGCGGTGTTCGTGAAGTTCATTACAAAAGTTTTGGACCCTTTTATCCGCGATGGAAAAGTGGTTGTGTTCATCGATGATATGCTGATAGCTTCGGAAAATATTGATGAACATTTCCAAACCCTACAAGACGTTTTGGAAACGCTTTCTGATAACCATTTGGAGTTACAGCTTTCGAAATGTCAGTTTATTAAAACAAGAGTTGAACACTTAGGATATGACGTCCAGTTCAACAGAATTCAACCAAGTGACAAACACATCCAGTCCATACATGACTTCCCTGTCCCTACCAGTCGCAAAAGCCTTCAGCGTTTTCTAGGCCTGGTGAATTATTTTAGAAAGTTCATTAAAGGCTTCAATGTCCAGGCGGGCATGTTGTATGAACTACTCAAGGAGGATAGAGATTTCCTTATGACTGCTGAACATGTTCAAGCCGTCGAAAACTTGAAAGACGCGCTAATATCGAAGCCAGTTTTACGAATTTATTCACCCACTGCGGAAACAGAACTTCACACTGATGCATGTTCATCTGGGTTTGGAGGTGTCCTACTACAGCGGCAACCGGACGACGGTCTGATGCATCCGGTGATGTACCACCGTAGAAAAACTTCCCCAACGGAGTCGAAGCTGCACAGCTTTGAATTGGAGACGCTTGCTATTGTGTATTGTCTGCAACGTTTTCGAACCTATCTTTTCGGGTTGCGGTTCAAGATAGTTACAGATTGTAATTCGTTGAAACACACCTTGGAGAAACGCGACATTAATTCAAAAATTGCACGCTGGTCAATGTTCTTAGAACAATTTGACTTCGAGATAGTTCACAGATCTGGAGCTAGGATGCAACATGCAGACGCCCTCTCGCGTGTTAACGTTTATATGGTTGACGAGTATGAGCGACTAAATGAATCGTCACTGTTTGAGAACGCACTATATGTGGCTCAGCTGCGTGATCCGGAGATAGCTAAACTGAAAGATGCTGTACTGTCCGGTTCTACGAAAGATTATGAAATCCGCGAAGCAATCTTGTACAAGTTGGTAGGGCGGAATTCATTGTTGTGCGTGCCGGGTCAAATGATCCAGTCTGTGATTAATAAGTTCCATAATGAGATGGGACATTTCGGAGTCGACAAAGTGTGTGGATTGATAAGGAGGACGTACTGGTTTCCGAGAATGCGAGAACAGGTGCAAGATCATATTAAGTCGTGTGTTACGTGTATAGCTTACAATCCACGGAACAAACGATATGACGGGGACCTCCAAATCGTCGACAAACCAGACAAACCATTTGAAGTTCTCCACATGGACCATCTAGGCCCGCTTGAAAAAAGCAAAGGCAAAAATGAGTATATACTGGCAGTCGTAGATGCATGTACGAAATATGTTAAACTGTATCCGACTAAAACCACGAAGACAACGGAAGTAATGAAAAGCTTACGTAACTATTTCCACGCTTATTCGGCTCCAAAGGCAATTATTTCCGATCGTGGAACTGCATTTACTTCTCACGCTTTTGAGAACTTTACTCAGAGCCACGGTATAAAACATATTAAGATCGCCTCTGCGTGTCCAAAAGCCAATGGACAGGTGGAACGGTATAATAAAACTATGATGCCGCTGATAAGTAAGTTAGTATAAGAAACAGGACGAAATTGGGACACAATCCTAACAGATGCAGAGTTTCTTCTCAACAACACTGTAAACCGTTCAACTGGAACTACAGCTTCTATTTTACTCTTTGGGATAGAGCAGCGACGCCGTGTAGATCACGATCTGACGCATTATTTGAATGAAATCAATGGAGCCGAAGATCGAGATCTGGGTGAACTACATGAAACTGCCAAGAATACTAAACGGCAGCAGCAGTATAACAAGAAAGTATACGATAAACACTGCTCTAGAAATACGTATTACAAGAGTGGCGATTTGGTGATGCTCAGAAGAGTCGGAGTAGCAGGTGAAAGAAACAAGCTTAAGCCGAAATACCGGGGACCTTATGAGGTGAAAAAAGTTTTGGACAACAACCGGTACGTAGTGGGTGACATGGATGAGTTCCAAGTGTCAGGCATGCGATTTGAGGGAATATATGATCTAATGAACATGCGTCTCTACCAGAGAGCCACGAAGGACGAATTAAGGGAACATAAAAGCAACGGAGTAGAAGGTGCTAACGGGGAGAATGAAAATGAAGAAGTCGAGTATCAGGATATAGAGTATTTAGAAGATGATCAGGAATCAGAAATAGAATTCGTAAACGTTGAATATTTGGAAGAAGATTGTGACTTTTGATTTGATTTTCCAGATGAGTGATTTGCTACCAAATTAAAGTGCAGGATGGCCGAGCTGTAAGCTTTCAGAGAAAAATAAATTATGATACACCCTATCGAATATGGACCACCCTATAGTTTATAGCTAGATATGTAGAATTACTCTGGAGTGTGTACCGATAGTCAGTTTGAAGTGAACTCTGATCGAGAAAACATCAATAAACGATCTCTTGTGAAGACGGTGCGTTTCATTCCACTTTTCCGGATTTATACTTACACGTTAATTTACGAATTTTCAAATAGAGATTTCTAGATTTTCTGATACCAGGCACCCATTATGGGCACACGGTTTCCCAAAAATAACATGTTATTAAACATGTCACGCGTTGATGGCAAATGTAAGTCCTTGTCATGAAAGGCAAACTAGTTCTACTAGTGATTGATATCGCATTTGTGAAACACGTTGAAATTGTATGTAAAAGCCTTTGCTAGCGAACTAAAGTCAAGCCTTAACAGAATTACAAGTTTTACACGTTATTTCACCTTGCCATTTGACACGACAGATCCACGTTGTAAAGAATATGGATCGAACGTGTGGATTTTTTTCAGTGTAGTTGGATGTTCGCTAATTGGAATAAATTCCAATTAAAAAGCACTCGAATGTCAGAATTAAATGTCAAACGTGTCTTCGTGTTTTTCGTGTACTGATAGTTTGATTCACTCAATATATTTCCTTCCGAATCAACTACCTGGTCATTGAGCCAACGGTCAATATCCCTTTCACTCGTATCTGTATCAGCAATTTCGTCCGCGGCAGCAATGATGAACTTGATGTCACCAGCGGTATCCTCCAATGTATACGGAACAGGCAATAGCTGATCATGTTCGTACCCTGGGAATTCATCGATCAGTTTGTTCCAAGAGTCCGTATTTGTTGAAGCAGATATCTCATCCCACGAACTAGCCAAACCAACCCATGCATTGCGATAGCGAGACATTTTTCAACCTCTGATTGAAAGAGAAATGCTCATCTTCAAGAATCAACTTTAACATCAGCTTTTTCTTATATCGGGTTTCAATAGGGTCCTAAAGCCCTGTCCCAATTTTAGTGCCAAACGCTTAAGTTTAGGCCAAAAACACATGTTTACTCAATTTTCTAATGTTTTCCGTTGGTTTAAGCCCAAAAAACATTTTTTTAGATTTTGTCACATCCTTTGGATTAAACTCAAATTTTGGGTGTATTTTGTTTTCCGTGTCCCTTATGAAATTTCAGATAGGAACAACCCCAGTGGTCGAACTAAAACCCCTGTGGTGTTTTTGTCGACTAAGCGAACGTCAAACATGATCAAAAGTGTCAAGGTTCATTTATGGACCAAATCTTTAAATTAAAGTTTAAACATGATATAGCCATTATTTGAGCGGGAAAAATTGCTAAAGTAGTTACAGTAACATGCTTTTTCGTGTTATTAAATAAAAACAAGATTTCATTAAAAATTTTAGGACCCAATTGCGTTGATAACGGATTGATCCATGGGTTGGCACTCACTAGTGACATTGGGTGGTAAGTATATTACTTGGATCAAACCATCATCACTCCGAAGATCACATCCTATGTGGTGAGCCGAGCAATTATCCAATACCAGCAGTGCATTAGGTTCCAGACCATTTTCCTCACTGAACTTGCGCATAGCTGGAACAAACTCTTCATCGAACCACTTCTGAAATAATGCCCGAGTCATCCAGGCCTTTTTTGCATTATAATAAGAAACCGGAAGTGATTTCTTATCGCGCGGTAAATCACGAGGGTTTTCCGACATGCCGATGAACATAAGCATCAATTTCAGGGTTTCGTCCATATTCGGACATTTTGATTTGATGGTCTCCTTTTGCTTAACGAATCGGCTCACAGATGAACATCCAACTCCTTATTTTTTGGCGATTTGCTCGTAAGATAACTCACGAGCTTCAACATCCCGGATGATATCCAGCTTTTTATCCAGGGTTAATGTTGTGTGCTTCCGCTTGATCGGCTTACTTTCCACCGGCGAATTCATTTCCTATCGATTGCGTATAAATAAGTAGGTTTTATAATAATGGAGAATATTTATAACTCACCTTGAAACAAGAGAACAAGTCGAAACACAACAAAACTTTCTCAATTTATATTTGAGCAACAGATCTTCATAAATGCTGAACTTTTACGGAAGTGAAAAAGTAAATAAACAATCAGTACACCACCCAAGAGATTTTGCCCAGCTGTCAGTTGGCCATGCCCAATCATGAAGATTGGGCCGTCGCATGCCTAGTTTTTGTACAAAAACTGAAATGTCCCACAATACGGGCATCTCCGGTGGTCATTCCTGGGTTATTTCGGTGGACCAGAAAAAACAAAGTGGTCATTCATCTAAAATTGAACTAGAAGTGTCACAGGTATTCATAATCATGAAGATTGAGCCGTCGCATGCCTAGTTTTGGCACAAAAACTGAAACGTTCTACAAAACGGGTATTTCCGGTGGCTATTCCTGGGTTATTTTGGTGGGCCAGAAGAACCAAAGTGGTCATTCATCAATAATTGTACTAGCAGAGTCACAGTTACCCAAAATCATGGAGATTGAGCCGTCGCATGCTTAGCGTTGGTACAAAAACTGAAATGTCCCACAATATGGCCATCTCCGGTGGTCATTCCTGGGTTATTTCAGTGGGCCAGAAGAACCAAAGTGGTCGTTCATCCTAAATTGAACTAGAAGTGCCACAGGTAAGTAAACTCATGAAGATTGAGCCGTCGCATGCCTACTTTTGGTACAAAAACTGAAATGTCCCACAATACGGGTATTTCCGGTGGCCATTCCTGGGTAATTTTGGTGGGCCAGAAGAACCAAAATGGTCATTCATCTAAAATTGAACTAGAAGTGTCACAGGTATTCAAAATCATGAAGATTGAGCCGTCGCATGCCTAGTTTTGGCACAAAAACTGAAAAGTCCCACAATACGGGTATTTCCGGTGGCCATTCCTGGGTTATTTTGGTGGGCCAGAAGAACCAAAGTGGTCATTCATCAATAATTGAACTAGCAGAGTCACAGGGAAGCAAAATCATGAAGATTGAGCCGTCGCATGCCTACTTTTGGTGCTAAAATTTTGTGGTCCCATATTACGGGTTTCCCGGTGGCCATTCCGGTGCTCCAAAAGGACCAGAATAACCATCCATTTATTATTTTGGCAAAATACATCCAAATATAAAAAATCATAAAGAATTGAACACAATTCATTTGGTTTAGGGGTTCAAATCTGAGTAATTTCATCGAATTGTCCAGATTGACCACCTCCCGGGACTCTAGGAACCGGTTCCGCAGGGACCATACTGGACCGAATTTTTCAGGGAATGTGCGCCGGTAATTGATCCCTTATTACAGAAAAAAATTATGCCAAAATATCCATCAACCGAATAGTGCCGATGTGAATTACATATACAGAACTGCGATGGAAACTTACTTTTCGGATGTTCCGGGTTTCCGGAACCGGGTATGAATAACTAAGTGATTTGAGAATCTCTATTCACAGTCCACGTGAATACCTGTTCAACAATATGAGGACGGTTCAGATTACTTGTTTAGTTACGAAACTACAGGTCGTCAAAGTAAGGGTCTCTAAAGGGACTTTTTCCATATGTAGCAGGTTCCCGGTGGCCACAGTGACCAAATCCGGATCTCCGGGAGGGTTTCTGAAACTAGACATGTGTGCTCTTCATTTAAGCCCAACAGAACTAAATTCGGTCTACACACTGATTTTTGCGAGCTGTTTGAATTTTCGGGTCGAAAACGACCCTAAGTCACAATTTGTAACTTTTTTTATGGATGCTCCCCTAGGGGTCATTCAAAACTTTTGTTTCCGCAGAAACAAAATTTCCCACAAAAAAATAATTGTCAGAAAGTTCCAAATTGCTAGGTTATTTCAATCAAAAGTTACATTGATTTGAATTTTGAAATGGGTCGAAAAAGACCCAAGGTCCTTACTAAGGTTAAACCATCCAAGCGGTAACAAATTGTTATTATCTTAATTTCATTATTGAATAAATTGCAAGTGATTGAAAATTAACTTGTTGTGCTATAAGCCCAATTTTAAATTGCTTGTTTTATAAAAAAAACATACATTTCTCTGTCTATTGCTCCAAAAAACTATCAAAAAATATTTATATCATTATAACATACGCTGATATAAATTTGTTACGTACCCGTAGTCTGGTATATCTGTTTTTACACTTCCAATTGAAACTTTCTATGACGCATTCGAAGGGTAATGAGTTATTCTTACTTCGTAGGTATTTTGATATTTTTTTTTAATTTTATTCACTAAACTTTTACATGAAGTTGTGACATTAAAAAAAAAACACAGTAATCTTATATTCTTTGAAGAGTACAAGCGGAATATCGGTTGTAATTTTTAAAAGCAATTGGGTCCTAAAATGTTTATTGAAATCGTGTTTTTACTTAATGACACGAAAGAGCATGTTATCGCAACTACTTTAGCAACTGCTCAAATAATGGCAATATCATATTTAAACTTTATTTTAAAAATTGGGTCTATAAATGAACCTTGACTCTTTTGATCATGTTTGACGTTCGCTTAATCGACAAAAAACACCACAGGGCTTTTAGTTTTAACACTGGGGTTGTTCCTATCTGACATTTCGGAAGGGACACGGAAAGCAAAATACACCCAAAATTTGAGTTTAAGCCAAGAATTATGGCAAAATCTAAAAAAAAATGTTTTGTTGGACTTAAACAAAAGAAAAACATTTGAAAATTGAGTAAACATGTGTTTTTGGCTTAAACTTAAGCGTTTGGCATTGAAATTGGGATAGGCCTTTAGGACCCTATTCAATATTAATTAAATAGCGTGCAAAAGTTTGGTTTCACCTACGACGGATGCAATTTTTTTCGTTATATATCTGCCGTTTTCCAACCAATAGTACATAGTTGGTATGAAAGTTCTCAGATTTTTCGTGTTTAAATAAGTTCTAGTAAAACCAATTTTTTGTACTTAAATGAAAATTTTATTAATAAGAAATAGTTTTCAGATTTACGCCAAAATTTCGCTAATAATTCTCAAAGAATATAAGATTATGGTTCTAATGACGCATTGATTTAAAACTTTGGTCAATCCAATGCTGGGAAAATTAGCAATATTTTTTAAGTGTGCTTTTTGGAAAATGTCACAAGCTTAGGTAAAAATTTTGTAAACAAAATTTAATAAATTCTTTTACCAAAGTACATACGAAGTAAGATTAACTCATTTCCTTACCAATGCGCCATAGAGAATTTCAATTAGACGCATAATCACAGAGATATGGACAAAAAACTTAAGTATGTTTTTGAGATGGTGAACTCAAACTTTTGCACGGGAGTATACAAATGAGGATTAAATCGGATGAGTTTGAGTATGCACCTTAGCTTCTTAGCTTAGTGCTTTTATGAACACTTTCACATTTATTAACTGAGAGCTTTTATTGCCATTTCTGCATGTTAGATACTTCAGTCTAACTCCGGGAAGTCAAGAGTCGAACTTACGACCCTCAGCTTGGTCTTGCTGAATAGCTGCGCTTTTACCAAAGACGCTCATGTTCGCAATAGACGACGTAAGCGGCAATATGGCCCAAATGCATTTTGTCATTGCTAAGGCAGCGTCCATTTATTACGTAACGCTAAAATTGGAAATTTTCGACCCTCCCCCCACCGCCCGTAACCCTTTTGATGTGAAAATTTCAATTCTTTGTATGAGCCGCAACGCTTGAGCCTACTCCCCCTCCCCCTAGAGCGTTACGTAATTTGTGGACGGCGCCTAAAGATTCTTCACCTGGACCTGGACATTTGAGCAACATTTATTTGTGGGAAATTATTTGAATTATGAGAGCATAACGGATTAACATGAGAACATGCCCAACCTATGCGTAAAAACATACGTTTTTTGCAATGTTTGTTCGGTTGGATTGTTTGGCGTTAAAAATCAGGTTGCCATGACAGTGACCAGGTGTTTAGATCAAGTCATGCATACATGGTTGGGAAAAAATCTGAAATTCACTCTACAATGGACCGATGCACGAGTTCACTAATTAGACGTTTGAGCGGTGCCGAATTCACTGGTTTCCATGGTCACCCAAATAACACGGCACCGCTAAAACGTCAAATAGTGAACCCGTGCATAGGTCCATAGTCAAACAGAGCCAATCACAGTCAGCGAAGCCAGTGAAACTCACGCCCATCGCTGCTGTAGGCAAAAAGCCATGAAAATTGCAAAACATCCGTTGCTAAGGGCAACCCAAAATTACTGTAGAAAAATGTTCTATTTCCCGCTGCATTTCCCGCATTTAGAGCCTTCAATGACACTACTGATTTAGAGAAATTCATGTACCCAATATAGGCTACTTGATGAGATTCACGATTTTAAACTACTGTAGTGAGAGAGCCACGTGATTTTCGCGAAATTCAAGCCTACTACTATTACCATTCCCAGCACTGCATGCATATCTTCGTTCATCAAACTGACTGTTTGGTTGGATGAAATAATGTATGTGTTTTCAATCTTTAGCAAATGCATAGATTATTTGAGTGGAATTGTTAACAGATGCAAGAATGCAGAGGAGAACACAAAAACGCAGCTTCGCAGCAATGAAAGTATTGGTGGTTAAGTTGATTATGCAAACACCAACAAATCGCTACGGCAATGTTAAAAAAAAAACGATAAAACATATGAGTGTTGCGGATTTTGGCAGTTCTTTTCCGGTCATCGCAACTCTCTCAAAGCCTACTACGAGCCGGCTGGAGTGGTTTGATCCTGTTTACATAACGGCGACGTCTCCCATAGCCTACTTGAGTTTGTCGGTTCGATTTCGGATCCAAAACCAACAGTGGGCCGTTTTGCAAAATATAAACAATGCTTTAGACGCCGGCCGCAAATTCCGAAGCCCCGTGATGGATGGGAAATTAAACTGTTTGGATAAATATTTTCCTATCGTCAGGATGGGTGAAAAAGCTGAAAAGACAACGTCCAGTCGGTCACGGGTTGCAATCCTTTTCCTCTTGCGGAAGAAAGGCTGGACAATCGAAAGCGAGTTCTTGAACAACATGAGGTCAAAAAAAGTCACTGCCTGCCTGGATTTGTGAACTGCCTGCTTAGATGGACGTCATAAAAATTTTGCAATAAACGCTCACCGAGAGAGGCTTTTGTGGAGTTTCAATGCCCAAATACGCAACTGGGTCAGAGGATGAACGGACGACAATCCTAGAGACCGCACGCTGGGCAGTAAAACAACAAAGAACAGTTAGAAAATGGCAAAAGTAAAGTTAATGATTAATGAAAAAGGGGTTGAGCGGCAGTAAAAAGAGTTAAGAGCAGCAGTATGCAAATATTTTGTGAAACTGACCGTTTTGGGATACTTCGAGTTTGCAGCATATTGGAGAAAGGGTAAGATTCGGTGCATGTTGCAAATATTGTCCAATAAAATACTATGCGCATAGAGCATTTGCAGAGGGCAAATCGAGTTTATTGACCGTAACCTTTGCCTATTTCTTGCATGAGCACAAATATGGTACGGAAAAAAGGATAGTAGATTTTCACATGAATCGATAAGATTGGGACGCAAAATGGACATCATTATTGCCTTCACAGGAGGCTCGTGCGTTCGTCGATGAGGGATAATCCTTTCCTAGAAAACGTGTGATGTGATCCGTCGGAAAATATGGGCGTTCAATTCTGGCTGATTTCTGGCCTTCAGATTGTTATAGCAGCATGGGCTGGATATTTGAAAGTACAATACATTTTTAGCCAATCTGTCATGAACAACCTTCTTCTATGCAATGAATTTTGCAGTGCCGAAAAAGTCATTACGCAACGCTTGTTCCTTACACACCTTTTTATGAGTTTTCTAGTGAATAATTACACAAACAATTTTATTCAACAAATTGTGAAATGCAGTAAACTTTCCATAACTCGATACTGAAAGGACCATCAAGTAAAGTAGGTATCGAGTTACACAACATAAACATAAGTGCAACTGCGATCCTAGGGATCATCAAGGTAGCCATGAAAACTAACTTTTACTCTGGTTTTCTAACATGATATCGAGATATGGAATATCGAGTAAGCGAGAGTTGACTGTATTTTGTACTCTTTTTTATGTATTCGAACCATCTGAACAGAATCTTAATTCTCAATAGAGGATCAAAAAAGTAGACTGGAGCACCTTGTACCTTTTAAGGTGAAGATGAATCGAAGCAAAACCTCAAACTTTCAAGAGCACAAATCTGGAGAACCAAACAACTTTTTAAGCTGAAAACATAATCGATTGGTCACTAGCTGGCGAATCGATTAAGTTTTCAGCTCAAACGGGTGTTCGGTTCTCCAGATTTGTGCTCTTGAAAATTTGAAGTTTGGCTTCGATTAATCTTCACCTTAAGTCCGCCCTAATTATTTATCTTTGACGGATACGCGTATTCCGATTACTTTCAAACTTCCATCTGAAGGGACCATCGACTCATGGAAATATCGAGTAATGGAACAGAAATGCTTTGGCGAGCTGATTCGAGGGACCATGTAACCATTAAATGTTGTTTTAGTATGGTTGTTAGTAGAGCCCCCTTTGAAGTGACATTTCTTCTCAACTGCGTACTGCGATCAGAAAAAAGTGATTTTTTTGACCATTTCTTAGGAGAAATTTTCCACGCATCGAGATGGGCGATTCCTTTTCTTGTCAGTAGCAAACCGGCCTTTACTGTGCGCGCTGTTTTCAAGTTATCCGTGGGAGAGAACGAGACAGCACCAACACACGGCGCACAGTAAAAGTCAAAGGAACAAAATAATCAATAATTAAATTAATCATGCTAGGCTGTAAAAAGTAGTGTTTCTCTCAACTAATTTGAATGATTATCTCAGCATAATTGGGGTAGATTTTGAAATCAATAGTAACCCTAGTTCTCCATTTTAAATGGTTTCACATGACGACGTTTTTAATAATCTTACAACTGAGACACTTTAGTAAAATACGTGTTATCAGTTTTAACGTTTATTGAGTTATGGTCCTTAATAAGTCTAATGTCAGGTCTTGTCTAAGTCATGGCCTACTTAAGATTGGGAGTAGCTTAGTGTAATGTAATTACTTAATATCTGAATACTACATTCGGTCATCCTGACTCGTCGATGTCCTCATCGACATCATAATTAGAGAGTACACTGGAATCTGAGAGCCATTTTTTCATGTTATTCGGTGAACAAATTGAGCTGAATGGCAAACTTGATACTTGAAAACCATCAATATCTGTAACAAGGTATCGATCATTCGGCAACATCTTTTTAATAATATAGGGACCTTTAAACTTTTTACAAAGTTTATTATCAACATTAGTTTTCAAGACAACAAAATCTCCTTCTTTATAATTTTGAACGGGCTTTCGTTTTCTGTCCACAATTTCCTTATTAGATTCCTGAAGTTTTAATATGTTATCTTTTGCTTTTGTTCGAATTTCTGACAAATTGTTATTTCGCGACGAAAGCTGATTGTTTTTTACAAATATTTCTATATTGTTGGTTTCATTATTCAAATTGTTCTGGAATGTACCAAATAATAATATGCTAGGGAAATTTTTGATTGATCTATTGTATGTATTGTTATAAATAAATTCCAAATTCGGAAGTAAATTATCCCATTTAAGATTTGTATCATCTAATAATTTTGCTAACATTGGAGTAAGGGTTCTGTTTATTCTTTCAGCCTGACCATTAGCTTCGGGCGTGTATGAGGCTGTTTTGATATGATGAATACATTGATTAATGCAAAAGTTTTTAAATTGTTCTGAAGTAAAGCAACTTCCTCTATCTGTAATAATTCTTAATGGTTTACTATAGTGGTTCATGTATATTATCAAGTTATCTATTACTTCTTTGGTGTTTGTTGTTTTGGTTGGATAAAAGTTAACATATTTAGTAAAAGCATCTACAATTACAAGAATATATTTGAAATTTTTTGATGACTGGAGCTGGATTGGACCATAATGATCCATATGTATTGTTTGAAACGGATTTTGACCCTTATCAATATTTTTTAAAAACCCTTCCTTTCTAGTGTCAGATGGACTATAAAATATACAACTCAAACAATTATTTATGTATTTCTTTACTATCTTTTTCATACTTGAAAACCAGTAAATTTTTTTGATTTCAATTATTGTTTTCTCAATACCTATGTGGCCCAATTTATCATGGCAAATTCGTATTATGTTATCTATCATTGTCTTTGGTACTACAAGTAAAAACTTTTCGCTATCTTTTCTGAACAATACTCCAGGTATTTGATTCTAAATGTGTTTTTATGTGTCTAATCTTTTCATCCTATTCTTGTGCCAGTATCACATTTCTTTCAATATCCTCAATATCTAACAGACAAATGTTTTGCTCTTTATTTTCATTTAATGTACGGTTATCCGATTTCTTTTCAATCTCACCCATCGAAAATCTACTTAAAGCGTCTACATGCTGCATTTTAACTCCATCTCTATATTCTAAGGTATAATTGTAATTTCCCAAGAACATTGCCCATCGGCTAATTTTAGGATTGATTTCTTTTTTAGCCAATGTTTGTGCCAAAGCATTACAATCAGTAAAAATTTTGAATTTGAATCCGGACAAATATACATGAAATCGTTTCACAGCATGCACAACAGCAAGTGTTTCTAGCTCAAAGCTATGTAACTTTTTTTCATACTCATCAGTTCTCTTACTAAAGAAACTAACGGGATGATAATTCCCATTATTTTGTTTTTGTAATAAAATTGCACCAAAACCGAAAGAGCTTGCACCACAATGTAATTGTGTTTCAGCTTTGGGATCATAGATTGCCAAAACTGGAGCTGTTATCAATTTATTTCTCAAAAGTTCAAAAGCATGAATTTCCTTATCATCAAAAACAAATTCAACATCCTTCTTTAATAAGTTATACAAAGGGTTAGCAATTGATGCAAAATTTTTAATAAATTTTCTAATGTAACTAGTTAAACCTAAAAATCTTTGAACGTCTTTTTTTTTGGGAGTGGAAAATTAGATATAGCTTCAATATGAGACTTGCTTGGTTTTCTACCATATTCATTAATCGAATAACCTAAATAATCAATTTCATTGAAACAAAACTTACATTTATCTAAATTTAATTCCAGCAAATTTCTACTCAAAATTGTTAAAACTTGTTTTAATGTTTCAAAATGTTCTTTTAATGTTTCTGAAGCAATTAAAATATCGTCAATGTAAACAACTACCTTTCCTTCATCAAAAAGCGATTTAAAAATTTTGTTAACAAATCTTTGAAACACAGCTGGTGCATTACAAAGGCCAAAAGGAACCCGTAAATATTCATATTGCACTGTTGGCGTAACAAAAAAAGTATATTTGGTACATTCAGAAGAAATTTTGATTTGATGAAAACCAGATTTCAAATCTAAAATTGTATATACTGACTTTCCTTTAAGCATATCATAAATGTCTTCTATTAATGGTAGAGGATAATTATCACGATATGTATCTTTATTTAATTTTCGGTAATCTACGCATAATCTTATATCATTATCTTTTTTCGGAATAACTACAATGGGACTTGCAAAAGGAGAATCGCTTTCTTTTATTATTCCCAATTTGAGCAATTCGTTAACTTTATCATCTACTTTAATTTTATCATTTTGAGAAAGTCGCCTTGGTTTAAAATGGTGCACCAGATTTTAGCATGATTTTCATCTCGTAATTAATTTCAGGATAGATAGGACGATTGAAGTTAAAATAGTACATTTCCAAAACATTATTTAACGTTGACAAATGATCTTTACCAATATCACCTACATTTTTGATAGTTTTAAAATCACAAACCAAGTTTATGTTTTTAACCTTATTTTCAGCTCCATTTGCTTCGCCATTCATTATTGGACATTTAAGTATATTAATTTTGTTCTTTTCTATTTAACTATTCAATTATAACGTCATATGAAAGTATATCCGAATCAGGAACCACCAAAAACTCAATACTGAAAGTTAAACTTTGAATTTTTACATTAGTTATTAATCTACCCACAATCTTTAGTCCAGGTTCTCCGATACCCTTGAATGTGTTTTTTCTATTATAAGGAAAAATTTTCTTCTTTTTGCTAAACTAAGGCGTATCAGACAAACTGGACTTCCTGTATCAAATAACGCTTTCAAATTAATTTTAAAATCTGTCAAATGAATATCTACCAGTCCGTCATGTTCGAGGTCAACCGTCTTGTTATCAAAGTCTGGATCATTTTGAACAGCTGCGATCCTTGGTATTTTCTCATTTCCAAAACGTTTTCTCTCAACTGGATTCCTACGGAAAGCATCTCGACCACAAGTTCTTGATTGATGGCTCCTCGGTTTCCGACAATGTGTGGCAATATGTCCAGGTAAATAACAGTTGTAACAAACAGGGGGGTTTGCGTATGAAAATTTTTGCTTTGGTAGATGAATTGCTTGAAAGGCTTTGAGAAGGCTTACAAACGGTCGAAAATCCACTAATTTTTGCTTGATTTTTCAAATGACGATCGGGGATTCCTTCAATGGCATATTCGATCAATTCTCCTTCAGGTAATTTCAGCGGCACAGCAAGGTTTCTTTTTGCAACAAAGTATTCCAAAAACGTTTCTTCAGGACTCCACTTTCGAAATTCTAATTGTTTTCTTGTTTCAAACAGGCTGAAGGACACAATGAACGTTGTCTTGATTAGATTGATTACACCTTGATAATTCATTTCAAATACATCTGGTTGTGACGATAGCCATATTTTCGCATTACTTCGAAGGTGCTTGAAAATCATCAATTTCATTACATCTTCTTCTACATTGAACGTTTTTCGAGTCTTCTCCACTGTATTGATGAACAATTCAACGTCATCGTCTGGTGCTCCCGAGAAGAACGGCAAAAAGGCGGACAGTTCGTCTAGCTTTATCGATCGTTTTGTAGTACAACATCTTTGATCCACAGTAAGGGCATCTCCACTTCCTCCGGTATTAGTGTTTGCTACTTCAGCGTTCAGCGTATCGGACTGGTTATTGACGTCTTGGGAAGGAAGAAAACTTCCGAGATTCTCCATAACTTCAACTTCCGACCGTGAATGACTCCGCAGGAACGTGTTCATATCCCACTTCTGATATTTTAGTAAAATACGTGTTATCAGTTAAGTGTAGAACTAGCCCTCGTGCGTTAAAATACACTCAAATAAAGTTTAAAAAAAAAAAAAAAAAAGTGTTATCAGTTTTAACGTTTATTGAGTTATGGTCCTTAATAAGTCTAATGTCAGGTCTTGCCTAAGTCATGGCCTACTTAAGATTGGGAGTAGCTTAGTGTAATGTAATTACTTAATATCTGAATACTACAGACACGAAAAATAATTCAAAATTTGAACACAATTTAATAATCGCATATAGCGAGAAAGATAGCCACCTAACTGGTACACCTACCCTTTAGAAAGTTTTATGGCTGAACACAAATAAAAGCCATTTCCAAAGTAATATCTAAATAAACTATAAATGGTAATACATTGGCAGACATATTTTTATAATATTTACACCATTAAGGACGAAACAACTTGGAATTGAAGTTTAATTTTGTGCCAAATCTTCAGGGACACAGATCCCAAGAACGAAGCAACAAAACATGAACATTGCATTTTTTATTCAAACTCAGAGCAAAGAGCATAAATTAGAAGAATGAGTTCATTGGCTTACTATTTCTTCAGATAAGTGACTTCGAAAACGTGATTAGGGATATCTTTAGGGACGGCCATCTTTAGATTTCGATTCTCCTTAAGCCATTTTTCAATGGAATCATTATATTCATTCATCGCCATAACGTTTTCCTTATTATTTTTGGGATAAAACACCTCTTATTTCATATGAATATTTTCCATAAAAGTAATGCTCGATGCCCTCCCATCCGAACGCCCAAACTTCCAGCATTAGATTTAATTACGTTCCATCTCAAAGTCCCTTCCGATGCAAAATGCGGAAGTGTTATCTCAGCTGACCACCCTTTTTCACATTTTGTCCCGTTAGAGATATACAGTTTGCTTAATTTAGACATGACAGCACCCTACTGCAATTTACGCCGATGTGGTGGTCGGTCGTCACCTAACCCCAGACACGCCATCACTTACGGAACTTTGAACCCTTTCCAATCTTTCCTCATCGGCCGATCCAATAACGCCGAGAACAATTGGAAGGGAATCCCGAATAATCCTCCCACATGAAACAAATTTCGCCATTCACTTCCTCAATTCCTATATCTATCTGTCCGGATGGCTGACTGGCTAGCATGGCACCCCATCGTCATCATCAGCATCTTTCCATTCAATTCATTTCACTGAAAGGGGTTCCCATTTGTTAGACTTCCCCTATAAATAGAGCCTCTGGGATGACGTGCCAAAATTAAACATATTTGCTCAGAAATGCGGAACTTTTCATCATCTGATTACAACTCGTGGCCCGTCAGGAAAAGAGCATGCGTGCAGTTGCATCTGCCGGCTCGTGCTGGGCCGGATTTCTAATTGATCGGTTTGGTTTAGATGTGGTCATACGTTTTTGTCGTTCTGGATCTGGAGGGCCTCATGGGAGGAGAGCATCAATGGAGACGCATGGTTAACCGTTAAAACAAATATCAAATATAGATATAATATAGTAGTCGAGATCAGATTGGGTACACTTCTGTGTGTGTGTGTAATCCAACTAACACCCACTGTCCGGCAGTGATATTATGGCAGAAATCTTTCTGCAATGCTTTTTTTATGCTCTTGCAAAAAGCTTTAGTCCAGGAGTTAGAAGGTGATAGCTCTATTGCAGATCCAGTGACCCATTTCAGAATGGCTGGAGAGACACGTCCATTCAGAAGTCACCTTCACTAACAATAAGCCCCGCATGCATGCACTACCGTTATCAAATGGATAAAGGTAATGAAAACACACTTCCTGTTTAAAAGATGTTTTCTTTTAAACAGGCTCGTATTTAGTTTTTTTTTTAGTAAAATCATAATCAGAACAATCTCACCGAAAACCATCTAAGGTGGCATTGCCTTCGCCATGGAAACCTTCGACTCAACCAGCCTTGGGATATATTTGTCTTCCTCTTTCGCCTTTGCCGCGCATTCGTTCGTCATTTCACCACACAAAAACAATTTCTTCGATGTCTTTAATTACACATTAAAGCACTTTTCTCCAACAAACCGAATTACAGAACGCGATATTTATTGCTTCTGATTTGTTCCTTTTGTCAGAAAGAGGCTCTCTGCGATCAATTAGCGACTTTTTTTTATCACGTATTAACATTCTGGGTGGCGGTAGAACCCAACTCGAAATTTCGGAGACAATTTTTTCCAGGGATAAACCTACTAGCCAGTTGCAATTGCCGGTGAACCGTTACAACAAACCACGAATTAGAACGTTTAACTACGGAGGCATCGGTGATTCACTCTCTAGCTAAAATTCTGCTGGTGCACAGAAAAAAATCCGTTCTCGTATCCGTGAACAGCAGGCGTGAACTCGTCAACAAGCAAAAATACACCGTGAACTAGATCATGTATACGAGACCAATCATGGTAGTTCACGGTGTATTTTTGACAGTTCACGTTTTCCAGAACGCTTTTTTGAGCGTGTGTAGCGCTAACCAATATCTGCGGAATCACGAAAAACGGGAGCACGAAAAAAAGCAGGTGGAGCAAAATAAAAATTAAAAATCGATCAGATTGGGTACACTTCTAATACGATATTCGGTTCCCTATTATTATACCACACAATTGACGATGGATGTGGCCGATTCCACAGCATTACGAAGGTATACCAGACAGGAGTTGTTCGCTTTTCTGACGATGATTATGCTCAAAATTTACCAAGCCTGTGTAGTTGGAATATTCGAGGATGTTGCGACTCAGCAAAACGGGATCTGATAAATAACGCACTGTTGCGACGAAATGTACATCTCGCATGCTTGCAGGAAGTGGATGTGGATGCAGCCGAACTACAGACCAACGATTACGTTTGGTATATTTCAAGAAATGGAGGTAATCATCTACGCGGTCTAGCGTTTCTACTTCGAAAGGGAGTTGACATTTCAATCGTAGGTTTGGATAACGCTTTCGAGAACATACAAAAAATTGAGGTGGTAGTCGCAATTAGAGGTAAAAGGGTTGCCCTTGAGATAATCAACATTCTTCTTCTTCTTTCTGGCGTTACGTCCCCACTGGGACAGAGCCTGCTTCTCAGATTAGTGTTCTTATGAGCACTTCCACAGTTATTAACTGAGAGCTTTCTTTGCCGATTGACCATTTTTGCATGTATATATCGTGTGGCAGGTACGAAGATACTCTATGCCCTGGGAATCGAGAAAATTTTCCTTTACGAAAAGATCCTCGACCAGCGGGATTCGAACCCACGACCCTCAGCATGGTCTTGCTGAATAGCTGCGCGTTTACCGCTACGGCTATCTGGACCCAATCAACATACATGCTTCAAATCATGGCTACAGTAAATTTTTGAGTGATCTAGGCCGATGTTTTATGACAATCAAACACTTCAAGAATCTCATATGTATCGGGGACACTAATGCTCAGATAGGAGGAGATGACCTGGGCGGCGAAGACAGCTCTCTTTTTGGAAAATTTTTGGGCCATTCTGAATCAAATGCGAACGTCGAACAATTGAAATTTTTCTTTAGGCGACACAATCTTGCTGTAAGGAGTACTATGGCCAACAGATCATGTCTAATCACATGGGCTAGAGGAAGTAGGGGCTCTCAAATCGATCATATTTTGACAAAAACAAACTCCAAGTTGTTTTTGAAGAATGTCCATGCTACCTGGGATTCAACCGTAGTCACAGACCATAAACTGCTGTATTGTCTTATCAATACTTCTGAATGTTGCTCTGACATTTCGTCAGGCAAGAGATCTTTGAACGATTGTTCACGAATCAAATGGAATTTGAAGTTGCTTCAACAAGAAAAATTCAAAACAAATTACCATAAAGCTTTGGCTGACAAAAAAATTGACATCTTCCAAACAGGAACATCAGAATTGTGGAAAAACTTTGTTGATAAATTGAAGCAAGCAGCTAACTCGTCAGTATCTGATCTGCATAAAATACCTTTATCAGCATCTCGCTGAAAAGCGCTGGCGGATGTGAAGAAGTGGTCTTTCAGAAATAAGATGAAACCCTATAATCAGAGTGCAATCAAACAGAAGAAAAATGCAAAGGCTACATTTTCTCGTTTGTGTAAAGAGAAGGAAAGCAGAGATCAGAAACAATTTTTCGAAAATTTGAAAAATTACAAGGTTGGTGAAAGAATCAGTAGAGCGCATCAGTATATGAAAAAGCATAGGAAAAATTCTAGTAGCACTCGGAAACCGAACATTTCGATGCGTAAATGGAGAATTGGAGAAGAAGGAAATTTTCTTTTACCAGAAAAAATCGACATGTCTGGTGAGGTACAATGTAACATGCCTGACATCGATGATTTGGACACTATTATCAGAGAAAGTAAGAATAATAAAGCGCCTGGGCTAGATAATATACCGGCCGAGTTAATAAAGTATGCCGATACTGTAACAAAAGATGAGTTCAAAGGTATCTTGAAGCGGATATGGTCAGAAAATTCATTACCATCTCAATGGAGACAATCATTGCTTGTACCGATCCCAAAAAAATCTCACCCTAAAAATGAAAATGATTACCGGAGAATATGTCTGAGTAGCACGGGGTACAAAATGTATGCATCTTGGGTACTTGAACATCTGATAAAACATACAGTTCCCATTGGACATCACCAGACGGCCTTTCTTCACGGGAGGTCAACTATGGATCATCTCTTTGTTACTAAACGGATTTTAGAAGAGAAATGGAATGCAGGAGACGACTTGATCATAATGTCACTGGATATAAGTAAAGCCTTTGACAAAATTTCATTGCGGGACCTTCCCAAAATATTGGAGCAAAAGAATGCTCCGATTGAAATAATTTGTAGAGTTGTTGAATGCGTAAGAGAGGAATCTTACCAAACCTTGTGGAATGGACAGAAAACGTCACAGGAAAATCGCCGCATGGGGATAAAGCAAGGATGTCCGCTTTCTCCGTATCTATTCGACTTGATAATGGAGGACGTTCTGCGAAAGACAGAAGCTGATTTGAGAGACTTTTTCGTCTTGGATCAGGTACATCATATTAGATACCCGATAATCCTAGTGTATGCCGACGACATATTGATTATCGCATGTAATAAAGAGCAATTAGACAGAATACTACCAGTGCTGAAGAAGTAGCAAATTTAATGCTAAATGATGATAAAACCAAAATAGTTGTAAGGACGCCTACAGGAGAAACACCACCGTCGCTGACAATCAATGGACGCATATATGAGGTATCCAACGAATTAGACTACCTGGGAGTGACAATTACAGATCGATTGTGCCGTCGCAAAACGAACAAATCCCGATGTAAAAAGGCAGTGAAATCGTCAAAAGCAGTGATTGCCTTTGCTAAAGAAAATAAGCCTAGTATTGAAATTGGAAGGCTGTTGTATGATTCAATAATCTCACCAACAATGACGTTTGAATCACAAGTCTCTGTTATTACCAAACGTACTCGTAAATCCATGCGGAAATATGAGAAACAAATAGTAGAGGAATTGGCTAGTTGCTGTACAGGAAACAATGACAGACCAACCGGTACTGAAATACTACGAGGAAAAACGGTCACCAAGAAGGTTAGAGCACTGCAAATGAGATTTTGGAGTCACATAGTACGGATGGAAGACAACCATTTGTCAAAATTAGCTGCTATGTACAAAAAAGACTATAGAAAATTAGGAAGACCATCATTTACTTGGCTTGACGTTATTAAACAAAATGTCGATAGATATGGAGATCTGAGTTTTCAGGAATGGGAAGATTTAGCAAGAGACAGAGAAAAGGTTACAAACAAAATTGAAAAATTTATGGAAAAGCGGAATCCACTGATTCAGATGATTGAAGATAATAGCGTTGTTTGAGGAAATAAATGTATATATAAGTATTAACCAGTAATTCATTCGAAAACGCAATTAATCATTCTACACCAACTCCCAAATGTACAAATACAGAGACACATAAAAGAAATTTCCGAAGTTTTTTTTTTATTATTCACTTTATTTCATACCCAAACATCCATTATTCATTTATTTTTTGGTTATATTTATAATATTACTAATAAAAAAAATGTTCTCTTACAGAAGTGATCCAGATTGATCAGGTAAATTCAAAACCAATTTCAACTCATTTATGATTATATATTACTAATAATGCTCTAAGTTGTCGAATAGAGCTCTTCCTCATTACCACCCTACCCTACTAACACAACTACCTCATCCTGTGATGTCTATGAAGATAGTTTGGGTTCCCTGTATCTTCTAAAGTAGACGTTGAACTAACATTCCTTCCCTTCCCTTAGCGATTGTGAGGACGTGGCCAGGTGTACAATTTGATGCTTGTTTTGTTAATTTCTAATATGTAGAAAAAAAGCGTTAACTCCAAAACGATTTTTTTTGCGACACTACTTATTAGATTTCTCAAAACGAAAAGAGTTGAGAATTGCACAGCCACCCACGATTTGTACAGTCGTTTATGCTATGCTATGCTATGCGATGCTACAAGAACTCTGCCGTCCGTGTTGACTTTGGTTCACTATTTCTGTAATTCAATGAAAAGGATATAAAACAAATTATTCTGTGTGCTTCCCTCACATTATTGAGCCTTCACTTAACTTTCGAATGGCGAATGAAGATTTCGTTTCCACCACATGAAAAATTATAAATAAATATAAATGAGTAGACTTTTCATGATTCTTATTACGGACACTTTGATTCGAATTCCGGACAGCTTATACAGATCATAAAAAGAAAAGTCAAATCATCAACTGAATTGGTCAAATCACTAAAGAGACGTCTAAGACAGTTGGGTATTGTCAACTTGCGTATCTATTGGATCCAAATAATAATTTAAATATTTTAAATTGGAATGCTCGTTCTCTGAATGGTAAAGAGGACGACCTTTTTAATTTTCTTATGGCTAATAACGTGCATATAGCAGTAATTACTGAAACGTATTTGAAACCTGGATCTAAACTCAAAAGAGATCCTAACTTTTTTGTTTATCGTAACGATCGACTTGATGGGGCATGTGAGGGAGTTCAAACATCATTCATAGGCGTATTGAGTAATCTGAGCAATTAGATCATGATTTAGACCTAAAATGGTTGTAGAATACGCATCCAATACGAATCATGTTTAATTGGGAACGAGATCTGACACGGTGTCCATATATGACATATATGATCGCTTTAATCTACGATTGATTTGGTCTCAACCGACTCTAGTCATCTTTGTAGCCAACTGATTACTCATGCTGATTTTGATTCTGATCATGTCCCTGTTACATTTCAAATATCCCATGAAGCGATTCTCAATCCTATCAACTCCACTTTCAATTATTTTCGAGCCGACTGGAATTTATATGAAACGTATATTGACTCTAATCTTGATGTTAACATTTCATTACAAACTAAACTTGATATTCACAATGCTCTTGAAACTTTAACAAATTCCTTTGTTGAAGCCAGAAGTATTGTAATTCCAAAATGTGAAGTAAAAATTGTATCCGTGATAATAGACGATGATCTTGAACTCTTGATACGTCTTAAAAACGTGAGGAGAAGGCAATTTCAACGCACTCGCAATCCTGCTATGAAAATTATATAACAGGATTTGCAGAAAGAAATCAAAAAACGTTTTGCACAATTAAGGAACAAAAATTATTACTAACTAATTGCGATAAAGCTCAAAAACTCCTGGCGATGATGGAATTTTCTACATCCTCATCAAGAAACTTCCAGAAAGTAGCTTATCATTTTTAGTTGATATATTTAACAAATGTTTTCAATTAGCATATTTTCCTGACAAATTGTAAAATGCTAAGGTTGTTCCAATTTTAAAACCAGACAAAAATCCTGCAGAAGCTTCTAGCTATCGTCCAATCAGTTTGCTTTCCTCCATTAGTAAACTTTTTGAAAAGGTTATTTTGAACCAGAATGATGGCCCACATCAACGAAAATTCATTTTTTGCCAATGAACAGTTCGGATTCCGCCATGGACATTCGACCACTCATCAGATCAACGGACTATGAACTAATTCTTAATTAATCCTATGCTTGTATGATAACTATAATATTCTTATGAATATCCTATCGATATGGTGCCGTAAACTGCTTTGTTCTGGGTGTTGAACATTGAAGGATATACAATGCTGAAATTGAAGGTATTGGAAATCGGTACATTTCACATTGATTAATTGTAAAACAAACAATACTTGTACCTTCTAGCCAACGATTTACAGGTAAGATCAATTTATAAAAACATGCTTTTGGCACCACAATACTACCCCATGGGAAAAAACGAGCCACCATCTTCGGTTTCCACTGGGAAGTGGTTCCTGAAGACAATTCAATGTTAGTAAACAAATAGTCGTTTCGGGAAAATCAATCTAGAATGGCGAAAAGAGATGTACGCTAACTTAAGCAGACTCACAGTTGCAAACGCTTGAAATTAAATACATAGTCAGAATTAGGGCGAATGTGAAAACTTATACATTCTCTTTAAAATCGATTTGAAGTTAAGCGGATATAACCAGGGATGGGGTGCGACTCAAATCTTCTTCGGTGCTACACGCGCTGCTGCGAGATAGCACCCAAAATTCGAAAGAGACGTGTAGGAGTATTTTTCTCTGGACTGCACCCTGGCTGTGCTGACTCGCAATGTGCTTTGGGATGCATGGTATCGAGTTCTCTCATTTTCACTCTTTGCGTTTCGTACACGCATAAATAAATTCACTTGAATTCATTTCATTAATATGTGACTGTCAAAATTCTTAAACACGTTGAACATAATTCGTCACCACCTTATGTTTCTGACTTTACCAAATATGTCAAGATCCACAACAATAAGATTTTGCAAAGCACTTATTAAGCTTGTCCGCTTTCAAAGCATGCTTTGCTGAAAATATTCTAGAGTGGATTTTGTGCTTTCACGAAAGAGACTGAAAGAGTAGAGATTGTGCTTTGCTTTGTCTCGCACAAAAACAAATTGTCTCCTGCGCCTTGCTTTGAGTTTACTCGCAAAGAATGGGAGACGCACAATCGATTTCTGAGTGGCACGCTTGTTTTTGGCACTGCACTGAGTTTTCAGACATTCCCTGGATATAACTTCAATTCTATATGATCCATTACAATATTACCTTTGCTGAACATAAATAAACATGCTAAAATAAATAAAAAATCATGCGCCATTCATCAAAATTTAGAATGGTTGCGCCCTCGGTTTTTCGTCTCCTTCAGTTTGACAGCAGCGATTGAGCCTTTAGACCTCGTCTTTCTGGTTTGACTATCATCAGCTTCGCCGTTTTGCTACGTCCTTTCACACGAACCATCATCACTATCGCTCTTCTGCACTAGCAGTTTCAAATACGCCCTGCTGCCACACTCAATCTCAAATGCGCCCGGGGAGAAGATGGTCGAAATTGACATCAGAGTTCGTATGGAAAAAGAAAATGAAATGCACCTTTATGTTTTTCTCATCTATTTCGTATGAAACGTTATTTTTGAGAAACAGATGTGCATTAAATGATTGTAACTTATCAAATAAACTGTTAGATGAATAAAACTCATTTTATGTCGTAATTCTGGTACTGTATTGAAACATTTAACACTGAATAGAATCGTTTTTCTATGGTGAGCCTCGTAAACAGTTTGATGCTCACTACAAAAACATGGCTACTTAGCAGTGGGCTGATAAAAAACGGTTGATTTTTGTTGTTGTCAAACTTGCATTTTTCGAGTGGGTAGCAGGTGAAAATGGATAACTCAAAATGTGATTTGGTTAGAAGTCTTTTGTGTAACATTTGTGGTTTCAACATGCCAAGGCACAAGCAAATAAACTTCGCTCCACTGGTAATTGACAAGTACAAGCAGTACTTTAAAAGGGATCCACAAATCAAAGATTTGTCTAAAATTAATCATTGTGTTTGCGATTCTACCCCATTACCCTGAATGCCAAAATTCTAAAGTGACGGAGCATCTGAAGGATCTTTTCCCAAAATTAAGTCACATGAATGTTGAGATGAGCCTAAGATTCGAAATACCGTGCACCCCCGCTAATTTGAACGGTACCTCATGCAAACCATCGGGGTTCATTTTTAATTTGAACATCTAGTCACCCTAGGATCGAGTTTCTGGTAACCTCTTTCGCTGTTTTGTTTTGATTTTGCGTTCCGTTTCACAACGTTCCATTTCACTTTACTCCGTTCCATGAGCTAAATGACGTTTGAACCATTTTTAATCTGAACGACGTGCAAATTAGCGGGGTACAAATTAAAAAGTGTTCAGATTAAATGTGGTCAAACCAACGGGGGTACCCGGTATATTCAAAAGCACTGATTTTGATAACATATTAACAATTGATGAACAATCTGCTTACCAAAATTTCAAAGTTGTTTGTGCTGGTTTTCTGGGGAACCATAGAGCTAACAACAACAAAGAACTTATAAGTAACATGATGGCTAGCTATAAAAAAATTAGACATTAATGTTACATTGAAAATGCATTCTTTGATTTGTCATCATGCAAGATTTCCTTCAAACCTTGGATGTTTTTCAGACGAGCAGGGTGAGCGAGCACATTTAGATTTCAATGACAATCCAAAAGAACATAAAAGACAATCACCAATCAAAACAAAATATTTCGTTGTTCAATACATGTAGAAGAAAGGTTAATAAAAGGTATCATGAAACATATATTTCATTTTATTTTTCTCAATCCGAAATTCTAATTTACATTGTAGCAAAAGTACAAAAACGTGATGTACAAAAAATATTGCAGAAGATAATGTAGCTGCAAACGAACTATACTTGTTCTCAAGGAATTGTAGATCTTCGTGAACAAAACATAAATTCGTTTTGAAAATGTTTATTTTTGATATTTGTGAAAATGCTTAAAAGTCCAATAACAATTAAAAGGCATTTTTTGTGACCAAATGAAATATTATCAGTCATCATAGTGAACAAGACATAAAATAATCTGCAAGGTCCTCCATGAACCACGTGGTTATATCTTTGGTAGTTTTCATCCCCCTTCCCCTTGTGGTCAACTCTTCAAATTTTTATTTTTATTTGCATGAACCGTAACCTTTGAACAGACCCTTCCCCCCTAAAATAAACACGCAATTTATGGACGGTTCCATAGTATAGTAAAGGGGTTGTTCATAAACCACGATATTTCTGGAGAGATAGCCAATGGATGGTAGAATCACTAAAATCGCTTATTTCAACCATTTATATCAAACATTCCATCATTTGCAATACCTTAAAAATGAAGAGGGTACAAAAAAGGAGGGTGGGGGAGTCCATACAAATCTAAATACAACTCTTCATATTGAATTTCAAGTTTAAAACATAATATGGCATATGAATTCTGCTGTCCTCAAAATAAAAGACTGTGTCGGGTTATTGATTAGATTAGATTTTTGATTTAAAAATGCAAAATGTTCAAGTATATTTTAAAATTTACCTGGGGCAGACACGAAAATTCTGAAAATGCCATTATTTTTGTTTATTTTTATTTTTTCAAGCCCGGGTATGCGGTCTCTGTGCATTCAGATCGACTTTTTTTGTCGAACTGTGTAATTCAAAGTTATCTGTCAAATCGTACACTTCAGGTTAATTATCAGTACTCCAGATCTGAAAGACTTCCTATAAGAGCTGGTGTTCCCCAAGGCAGCATTTTGGGATCAATATTATACAATATTTTCACATCTGACTTACCTGAGGTACCTCAGGGATGTCAAAAATCCTTGTTTGCGGATGACACAGGCCTTTCCGCCAAAAGACGAAGCCTGCGTGTCATCTGTAGTCGATTGCAAAAAAGTTTGGATATTTTTTCTTCATACTTGCAAAAATGGAAGATTTCTCCTAATGCTTCCAAAACTCAACTAATAATATTCCCGCATAAACCAAAAGCTCTTTATTTGAAACCTTCAAGTAGACATGTTGTCACGATGAGAGTGGTTCCAACAAATTGGTCAGATGAAGTTAAGTATCTAGGACTCATGCTAGATAAGAATTTAACTTTCAAAAATCACATTGAGGGCATTCAAGCCAAATGTAATAAATATGTAAAATGTCTCTATCCCCTTATTGATAGAAAATCAAAACTTTGAGCGAACTTATTAATGTTGTTCATACCTCGAATCACTGCCTAAATTAGCGGAAGGCCTTTTGATTAACCTCACTTAACCGACTGCATAATATTTTACCACAAAAAAAAAACTACCAGAACTTTTTTTTTAAATTTTTTGACCATTTTGCTCCATTTTTTACAAATTCTCAAAAAAACTCTTTCATTTTAGGAATCTATGTCGATTTTGATTTTCTTTTTTCAGACATAGGGAAAATGTACCGGTATTCGCCATATTCCAGTTATTTGCCACCCCGGATTATATACCGTTTTACGACATATATGGTTGCCAATTGTTTAGTGTTCGCTAAATTGCTTTAAGATGATACGGAAACATTCTTGGAAACCGCAAAATATTCTCAGAAAACAATAGAAAAAAATCATTTTCCTGCTGAGCATGGATTGAAAGCTTTCGTTTAATGTATTGACAGTAACCAAAGGTCGTTTGATTTATGTATAAACAATATTTTTCCTTATGGTGGCCAAAACTGGTACACCTCCCCTATTTCAAAATTCCTATGGGGGTCGACAGGTAGGAACAATCCACGTAAATGTCTTTGGCTACAGCATTTTTCACATGTTCGATTATCCACCTCTCAGAACAATACTTTGATGAGAATCTGTTGTAAAAAAAAAATGAAGCAAATTGGTGCTACTGCTTTTGAGTAACGAACATTTTTGTTTCTGGTAGGGTAGAAGCACCGGTTTTGGCCATACGCCAGTTGTAGCCATAGTGGATTATACACCGTTTTACATAGCCAATCAGCATGAAACCTTTAGTGTTCAGTAGATCACATTCACATGATAGAGCTACATTCTCGTCCAAATTGATCCAAACATAAGAAAAACAATTCATTTTCCTTATAATTTTAACTCCCATACACCTATTTTAGCCAGGGCACTCCTAATTTGACCACTCTAATGAGAAATCAATGCGATTGGCCAATTTAGGAACCGAAGTTAAATCTCTGGCTGAAACTGGTTCCGTTGGCCTATATTGACCAACGGGATTTTCAAAGCGAAAAAATGGTTTTAGCTCAGTTTTGATATTTTACACAGATAATATGGATTGAAAGTTTGCATTTGACATATGTGTAGTATAAATACGGCTTCCCATTTAATTTTTATTGACATTTTCTCTTACATTGGCCAAAACCGGTGCTTTTACCCTACCGTAATCCGGGGTATCATTGATCAGCGGGGTAACATTGATCGGAATCAAGGGAGGTACTGGCGGCTCTTTACTGCTACCCCAACGTGTCGCTGGTTCTAAAAAGTAAACAACCATATAAAATTACGACCAAACAATGGTTGAGGCGTAATCAATTTTCTCGAAAACACTCATTCTGGGAATTTTGCAGAATTTGATGATTAAATTGCCAACAGCGCACTGCAGTAGCACGTAGCAAATAATTACTTGCAAATAATATCTTTTAAACGCATTGATTACCTGTAATTTTGCGAATAATTATTTTTACTTTTTCGCGTTAAGCCTTAAAACTGGTTCTGGTTGGCGGCTTTTCAATTTTACTCCCAGTTGACAGCCGCCCTCCACCCTTGATCGGAATGACCCATCTCGTAAAAAGTTTGTATCGCCATTTATTTATAGAACATTTCCAAATCATGAATGGTGCTTCTCTTTCTTATATTCATAAGCTAATGAAAGTGAAGATTTTTGCGTAAATTGCGTTTACCTTATGCGTAAATTTGTCAACTTTTCGAAACAATTATTTCAATGGGCAAGGATGACACTACCGAACATTCATGTCTCACATAAGTTCTGCAAACGATATGAGCAAGGAAAATGGGGTTCTTACTAAAAATGGCATCGCCGAAAACGATCCCGTTGTCAAAACTTTCAAAAGTATGCTCAATTAGGCACAGTAGCGTAGCTAGGGGGGCGCGGTGGGTGCGGTCCGCACCGGGCCCCGAGCTTCTAGGGGCCCCAAAATTGCAGTACGGATATCTTATAGCATTAAAAGTTCGACATAGCTTTGAGAAACTGGCAATTTGTAAGATCCAAAAACAAAGTAGCATGACAAGCAGACTTGGATCTACGATGTTCAAAGGCCCTTTGATTATCCCTGACTTTTAATATTTTAGAGATAGATTTAGAGTGAGTGGGCTGAGGGCTTCGGGAGGACCGTGACTGGGGGCCCCTAAAATGAAGGGCCCACGGTCACGGTCCTACCGGGGCCCTCAGCCCACCCTAAATCTATCCCACATTTTAGGGACCTCCACGAATATTTGCAGTGTAAGTTATTTCCCTTGTTGTAGTTCAATCGATAGCACGAGTCTTCTAATAGCTAAACGGGGCCCTGATGTAGATACTTAAGTAGGCTCAAATACCTATGTTGAAGATGTTGAGTGTAATTACGGCTTTGCATTCATAATTATTTATATTTATATAATACTTTATGAATTATGATTTCCAATCAAATCTACCCAAGTTTGTGGGCCTCCAGAAATCTGGAACATTGGTGAAATTTTGGTGAAATATTTTCTTACGATACTAACCATTCTCATTGTCACTCATTTTAGAAATTTGACAGATACCTTCTCAATAGTATATACATGAATGCATTAAATGCTAAAGGTGTACATTTTGTTCAAATTTAAATGTTTGAGATATTCTCAAAAGCATGCATTTTGTAGAATGAGTAAGCATACGACTTCAGGTCGACTATTTAGGCAGATGCAAATATTAATTTTCTTTTAAATCCAAGACCACTACGGACTGAGCGAAAAAAATATTAAGGGCACAAACTTGAGTAAAACAGATAAAACACAAAAAGTTAATTTTACAAATTTTGATTTATTTATTTTATTTGAACATTGAATGTACTACATTTATAAGATTTTATTTTTTAAATCATCCAAAAATACCTACCAAAAATCAACCAAACTTATTCTCAAGTGACCTTGAATAACTCATCAGGGCATTTCTTAGAACATTTCTCCTGGTAATTTATATACAATTATGCCATGGATTTATTATTATTTTTTATTAAACGTCTCTGGAATCTCTGGATTTCTTTTGAGATAACGTTGAAAAAAGAAAAAACGAGAAAATATTTCCAAATATTCATTTTGGAATTCTTTCAGGATTTTTTGCAGAAATTCTTTATTTCTTCGGAATAAACATAAGCAACAAATCCAGGGAAGTTCCGGCGCTTTCATAAGAAACTGTACAGAATATTCTAAGCAATGCCAGCAGGATTTTCCTAAAATTTTTGAAAGAAATACACTATAATATTTCTAGCAATAATCTATCTAGCGTTCCTATGTGGTTGTAAATTCATTAAGTGATTTTCAATGAAATTGCTACAGGAAATCCAAAAATGTATACCCGGATTTTCTCAAGGTTAATTCAAGAACTCCTACAGAAATCATTCTAGAAATTTATCAAGGTTTCAACCACAAATTCCATTGAGGAGCCCACTGAAAAAACCATTTGAAGGATTTCTTGGCGTACCTTTGGCCAAGATATCCCGTGTTTTCCCTAAGTATTCCTTTACCACTAAGCTTCAGGGATTCTTTGTTTAATTTATTTCAAATATACTTTCTGAAATTTATTTGACGATTTTTCTTCTGATATTTATATAAAAAGTTTGAATTCCTCAGATAATTGGGTATTCTTTTAGATACGTCCCTCATATTTCCCAGGGAGCTCTTCATGGTTTCATCCATTCAGGGTTGTATTTACGGCCATGGCCCCCAGGCCCCCACAAAATGCGTCTAAAATAATTATTATTGAACATTTAAGAATTATTACAAACCGATAAAATCGTTCTAACTTTAGCTATAAATTCAAATGATTTTTAGGGATTTCTAAAGCGTGAAGCATATTTGACCTACTTTTTTCGATTTGAGAGCTACAGTTTTTGTTTTTTTTTTCTAAAAGTTTTTGGTTTGGTATTCTTTTACACAAATCTAAACATAATCGAAATTGAAAAATAAAAAAATGCGGTGTACATATTTTTTGAATTGTACAGAATAAATACGTCGAAAAGTAAGGGAATGCAACATAAATTTGATATATTTTAAATTTAGTTTTATTGAATTATAATTGGAAAGAAAAAGACACTTTGGTAGATTTCGAGTTGGGTGTACTAAAATATTGTACTGTTTCCATGCTTTCCTATGGAATTTTTAAATCATTTTTCAGTTTGAAAAAGACATAATTTATAGAAGATTGGTTTGCTTCTTGGCTCTCATACAATTTGTACGGAGTGGCTATGGCTGGAAAATTTTATAAGCGTTTTTCCTCAAAGGTAGGTTTAGTGTACATATTGATCTCTACTCGCGCTTATGGAAGGTTCAAAGCAGTTCAAAACTACACGGTTAGAAATCAGAATCCAAAAACAAGATTATGACTCATGATATCATGATTCCACCAGTGTGTTTTAATCTTATGAAAATACACTATGATTTGGACTCATGATACCATGAGTCAGATTGCCGTAACGCAACACACGCGTAAGGTTTTTTTTTGCTGATTGCTCGGAATCATGATTCAAATGCCAAAAATGCTAAGTCGCGCATCCGTCTATGATCGACAGAATAAAAAAAATAAAGAAAAAATAGCATACACTGAGATTCGAGCCAATTACCTTCCGATTGTAAGCCACCTACTCTACCACTCAACCTCTTCGTCATCTTAAATTAAGAGTGATCGATCGATACGAATGAGTTGTAGCAAATTGCGCCACTTAGTGTTTTCACACTGGATGTAACGCTTATGAAGAATCATGATTATGACTCCAGGAACCATGATATTATGACCTAAACAATTTATGAATTTCATGATTTGTAAATCACGATTTGGGGATCAGATTTTTATCTGTGTAACTTCTGGTAATTAGAACCTTTTCTAAAACATTAAGGTAATACGGGATTTCCGTGCTATATTCCCCATTTTTTATCTCGTTCTAAAAATTTCATAAAAACTTTAATCAATCAAATATACTATAGGAAAGACTCTGGTCCATGGGCCCCACATTTGTTAATCCGGCCCTATTCCTACAATGAGTTCTTCAAGTGATAAAAGCAGTAATATTCCCAGAAACTTCTAAGCGATTCTACCAGTTTCTTCTAGATTTTTGTTATATATTCTTACAAGACTTCTGTTATAAGGAGTTTCGCCAAAATAAAAAAAAAAATACATACATTTCTGAAATTTTGACAGAGTTCAAGGAATTTTTTTTTACTTCAGAAGATTTCCTGCATGTTTTTTTCAAGGTAAATTCCAAAATTTTATCTCACGATACCTCTATGAGTTTCGCTGGGATTCCTCATAAAATAATATCAATAATTACATCAAACATTTCATCTTGATTGCCTCGTAGATCTGCATCAAAAACCACAAAAAAAATCAATTATTTGCGCAATACTAAAATAGAGCCGTTTCATCGCCTATTTTCCAATGAATTGAGATATTTTTCTACGAGCCTTCAAAGCGTTCGTCTAGGTATAACCGTAAACAAACTACTAAATATTGTACATCATAACAGAAAGTTATCCAAGAATTCCTTCAAACATCCTTTAAAACATGAATTTATAGGAACTTATGCAGCAATTGCTTCATAGATATATTCAAAAACTACTTCCATAACATCAAAAACAGACATAACATCAAAAAGTACTTCCTGACGGACTTCCTGGCTAAGTCCTCGTATGGATTAATTTTTACTAGCAGAATATATTTTGACCTTTAAATCACGTTTTTTGTAATATTAAACGTTTTTGACAAAAATATGTAGGTATGTGTAAGCTAATAAGGCATATTTAGAAAACCTCTATTTGAGGGGCCCCCAAATCTATCTCCGCACCGGGCCCCCAAAACCTAGCTACGCCACTGATTAGGCAACATTAACGAATTACTATTAAGAATACAGAATTTCCTTAGGAAATTGCCTACCTTTAGGCGTATTCCATGGCTCGAGGTGTTTTTAATTTTAAAATAACCTAAAAAATAAATGACTTGTAAGCCTTTATATCCGGCTTCGGGGACCATGATTTAAGTAAGTAACGACATTTTCAATATTACCGAACATTGTTTACATAGGTGATCAATGTTGCTAAATGCTAAATCAAAAAATCACCTAAAACATATTTTTAAACATGCTTAAATCTTTCAAAAAACAAAATACAGTATATAGTAGAGTGGTTCAAAAAATCGTTTTTGCTCCACACCGCTCATTCGATTCTAGATCAAATTCTGAATGTCCTCCCAAAATTTGAGCTCATTTGGACAAAAATTGAGACTGCACAAGCCCTTTAAAGTTTATATGGGAATTACTATGAGAAAAGCAACCAATTCATTCAATCGGTCATAGTGTTTGTCCATGCGCTCTTGGGGATAAGAGCTACGTTGATACTGTGAGATATATTCATCAGCTACAACTTTGCCGAAGACCGTATTCAAATCGGACGCCTCAGTAATTAGTTATTGATTTATATCCAGTCACAAATTCTTCAGCAGTGCTCATTTAACTTCTGAATAGGCAACATTGCTGCACATGGCGCGAAAGATAGCACGCACAAATCATGGCTACTATGTTTTACTGCATATATCCAGTGATGCCTGCAGAACAGCCCAATAATTATAGCCAAAGTTTTACAACTCATTCGAAAAACAATAACTAATTACTGGGGCGTCCAATTTAAAAACAGTCTTCAGCAGAGTTGTAGCTGGTGAATTTATCTCACAGTATCCACATAGTTCTAATCCCCAAGAGCACATGGGCAAAAATAATGACCAATTGAATGAATTGCTTGCTTTTCTCATAGTAATTCCCATATAAACTTTAAAGGGCTTGTGCAGTCTCAGTTTTCATCCAAATGAGCTCAAATTTTGGGAGGACACTCAGAATTTGAACTAGAATCGAATGAGCGGTGTGGAGCAAAAACGATTTTTGAACCACTCTAGTATATAGTCACGAGCTATGGGTGGCAGTACTTGTTTTAAAAATATAAAATTTTCAACATCTGCATTTTCAAACAAAATATTTGATAAATATTCAAAAAAAAAAAAAATCAATGTTACCCCGGATTACGGTACTGTAAAACGTGGTAGCATTTACCGCAATGTCCCTCCTAATAAGAAGTTCGAATCTAAATGTAGGAATATTTGCAATACATGAATGGTGCTTTTGTTTCTTATATTCATGAGCTAATAAAAATTAAATTTTATTCTTGTTCATGTGTATTTTTTTAACTTTTTGAAACAATGATTTCCATATTTATGGACGACACAACCAAAAATTCATGTCTCACATGAGTTCTACAAATAATATAAGCGAGGAAAAATGTGATTTTTTTTTACTGAAAATGGCATCGCCGCAAACGAAACCGTTGTCAAGATTCTCATATGCATTCTCCATTCAGCAAAATTGACGAATTGCTATGAAAAATCCATGATTTCCATAGGAAATTGCATACCTTTAGGCGTATTCTGTGGTTCAAGGTGTATTTCATTTTAAAATACTTAAGAGGTGAACCTGCCTAAAGGTGAAAGCCTCTATAATGAAGAAAATCAGATCAAATAATTTTAAAATATCTTAAAAACTAAATGACTGGTACCAATCGTTGTTCACATGGGTGGTCAATGTTACCCCATATCAGCCAAATCAAAAAAAAAACATAAAACATTTTGTATAACATCGAACCAACGAACATCGTAATATCAAAATCAGATGACCAATGATCATAATCGACTCCAAGAAAGAAGAGCTTTTTGAAGACTTGTAAAAATACGATTCTGCTGGAAGAGAGGTTAATGGTGGTACAATCAACTCTCCGTAACTCGATATTGATGGGGTCATCGAGTAAGGGAGCTATCGAGTTGTAGTGGATATGCTATCCAAGGGACCATCGAGGTAGCCATGCACGCCAAGTTTTACTATGGTTCTCTAACTCCATATCCGGTTACGGAATATTGTGAAAGGAAGAGTTGACTGTAGTTAGGCCCAATAAGACAAATAAGAAAATATTTTTTTTTCTCATGCTTGAGTTTAAAGAACTCGAAGACTTTCTGTGGATAACCTCTGGCGCGTTTTCCTTGTAAAGTAAGTTTTCCCACAGTAAACTCCATAAAAACTTTCAACGGATGGCGCTAAATTATAGTTTTATCAATCAAGCTAAAATTTAGTTCAGTTGTTATGGGAATAAAACGGAACACGAATAGTGGACTGTAGAGAAAATTTAAAATATTCGTATGTAGTGTACATATAAAATGCACCAAAGCCGAGTCTCAACAGATTATTTTCATTTTTCTGTGGCGAACTACAAATTACCAAATATATTGATTCAAAAGTTACAGATAGGTTGAATTTTGGCAAAAAAGCACCAAAACGTCCAAAACAAAATGACGCGTAGTATTTCTGCTAGACCACTTTTCGTCTTCGTTTTTTTTTGTCAAAATTGAATCTCTCTGTAACTTTTGAATCTATTGTTTCCACACAACTATTTCAATAGTTATCAAAAATTGGGGGTAAAACAGATTTGGTGCATTTTACATATTCGATACTGTAAATGTGTCCCAGTATTGCACATGTGCCAGTGTTATGGTCATTTTGCGTAACTCTTTCGAAATTAATGCGTAATTAGTTAAGAAAAGTTTAATGGCGTTTTGTATTCTGCTAGACCTACATAATATAAACGACAGATTTATGACATTTCTTTCCAATAAATCAAATAATAATGAATTCTATTATTATAAAGCTTCTATTCATTATCATTACTAATTATACTCTTATACTATTCAGTCTTTAAGTATATTATACAGTCTCGTTCGCTTATCCACACTAATCTTAGGAAACTTCGGCTCAAACAAAGGAACTTTACACCTATTTACAATTTGGAATCCACCCAATCCAATCGCAATCGCTTCATGGCGATCCTCCCGTCACCACGCCATACAGTGCCAGCTGCTTCCGCGCCGCGGCCAGTTCAAACTTCAGCTCGATGTTTTCCCGCTCCAGGAAGGCAGCCCGAATGGCGATTTCGTCCTCTTTGATGCGCCGTCGATCGCGCGATTTCTTTGCAGCGGCGTTGTTTTTCTTGCGGCGCTCGTAGTAGGCGGAGTCTTTGGTTGCCGGTCCGCCATTGCTACTGCTGTTGCCATCGTTAGCGTCGTTGCTACTTCCGATCTGCGCGTTGCGATTGGCCGTTAAGGCGTCGCTGCTGGGGTGCTGATCGGAGGGAAGGGCTTTCGGCGGCAGCGATGATGGTTCCGGCATTTTATCCGGAACACTCTCCGTTTCCGATGTGTCGCTGAGGGATTTGTTAAGGCGACGCATTTTCGGGTTGGAAATCGTTGGATGACCGCCATTGGCGGCGTGAATCTGCTCCAGCATCCGCTTCCGGAACATGTTGTACTTTTCGGCAGAGTTGGCGTCAAGTAGGGAGTCACTGGCCATGAAGCCGGCTGCAAGGCTAAGTGGATCTCTGGGGTATGCTTTGAACGGACGCGCGAGTTTTCCGTCACGGCCTACTACCATTGGGTACGGTCCGTTTGAGGATGATTCGTTGGATTGCTTGATTAGTGGTAATTTCAAGCCACTGGGAATGACATGGCCCTCCGAACCGGATTCGGAGAGAGAATCTGGTTCACGGGACGCATGCAGCGGACTGTGTTGAAACTGGGACTGCTGTTGAATGGCATCTGGTCGCATCAGGTATGGCGTAAGCTCTGGGCGTTGGGGCAGGATTTCTTGCTTTGGGAGGATAGGGTGTTGTGGCAAGTGTAGACTCTGGCTGGGATGGAATCCCGATGAAAGTGGAAGTCTGCTGTTATCCAGATGGTTCGGTGATTCGAATGGCAGTGGAGCTTTCAGCGGTAGCTCATGATGAGGATGATGGATCGCAGCATGATAGTTGATCAGAAGAGCATTACTGGGATGCGATCGGTGCAACGGCGGAGAACCTTCTTCACTGAAGCTAGCATATGGTGACGGAGTTTTTCGAGTATCCACGGAATCACGACGCTTAGATAGATCCAGAACTCCCGAGTCAGTCGAATCGGGTCGGCAGCTGTCGCTCAATTTCGGAGAGTGCGGAAAGTACAGGGAAGGACTTGTACGATGATCTGTAAATTTTGAGGAAAATTTCAATAAATTAGTGATCATGCCTTTCATCCAAAATTTTGATTGAAAGAAAAACATATAAAAAGCTCTAATTACCTGTTTTTAGATCCATCATAAATTGAGCAATCATCTTATTATAAATAGACCAAACGCACTTCACTCACTGCACAACTTAATTATTCATAAATTTTCAAAACTCTCGTTCCACTTTCAGGTAATCTAACTCAAAAACCAAAACGACCGCCTCACTCTAAACTCTTTCTTCTAGTGGCCGCGAACTGACCACCGCAAGTGCCTTTTATACCGGCGAACCCTTTCTCTCCCGAAAGAATATGCAAAAATATACATTTTGCAAAATTTTCATACACTCTCTTCCTGGTAGTTCCGTTTCGCTCTGACCATCGCAGCAACCGGTGCCCGTTTCTCCCACGCACTAGGATGTATGGAAGCCGTAAAAAAGGTGCCGTGGTGTGAAAGAGACGACAGACAAAGGTCATCATCGGCCGATCTGGCACACTTGCCTTGCTTAGAGGAGAGATTTCCACTCTCTCTCACTTTCTCCCGTCTTTCGGGTCATATTCTACGGCTAGATCCGATTTAGCAGCACTTGTGACTTTTTGCGGTCCCTCATGCATCTGAAGGGGTTCTGTCCCTGTCGTTTCCTTTCTCCTGGATTCAGGAATGGGAAAGAGATTGCTTTTAAAATTTTTGTCGGGTTTCCCGAGCGAGTAGGGATGATTTGGTAATAACAATTATTTCAATTTTGATTGGATCCTGAAAAAAGGCCCAGATAGTAGCATTACACATCAAATAAGGACTGCGACAAATTAAATTTGGAAAATTCAATGTCCTCTAACTTCATAAGCTTTTTTGAAGCGTATCAATATCCGAGTTTGATTGTGTTCGTTCCCTGTCTTTCTTTTTCCCCTTCAAATTGTCCTCTTCTCGTCGTGTCTCCCACAAACCGTTTCTGTTTAGTTTCATTACAGATCTGGACATCCTGTCCCTTCAAGCTTCATCAGCATAGTATTCTAAGTAGCTTAAGAAATCCCGATAAATCCTTTCCTTCCCTATTACAAATGTATTAACTAACCTTAAAACTTCCGCAAACTAACATAGTTTTTAAAATAAGTTCAAATTTCAAAATGTAAATAATGTAAAAAAAGAAAAGATTTCGGCTCTGTTATGCCCTACGGCGCCTGAGCCTGCCAAATAAACGAGATAAGTAAAAAAAAACTTCATAAGCTTTATTCTAATTCTGTAAATGACATTGTAGTTTGAAAATATCTTTCAGAATTATTGTAGCAAGAGTTTACATTACTCACACTTTTTTTAGAAACATCGTATAAACCTTGGCTATGAGATTCTCAACATGAACAAAAATCCACAACACAACAAAGATTGTCATATCGCTTGCTACAAGATTGTCAGTTTCTTTTTGACCTGCTGCTACTCAACTGCCTGTGAAACTCAAAACGAAATGATTTCAAATGAAAGTTCATTCGAGCCGCTTTAAGAAAATTTCACAGAATTGAGTACGACGACTCACACACAACGGGCTCTTTTGGATTAATACATATTTTGTATAATTTTTCCATATCCTGAAAAATCGTTTCTGTACTGACTTCTTCTTCTTTTTCGGTTTTTTTTCTGGAACACAGAGATGATATGCAATATCGAGCAGCCATATGTGTCATAAAAAGAGAGAGAGAGTCATGAGAAAAAGAAGAAGAATTTTGCACAGGTGCGATTTTAAGGGACGTGTAAAACTTACACAAATTATGTGTTTGTCTAGAAGAGCCTGATTTTGTATGAGTCGTACTCAGATCTGTGTTACCTTTTTTCAAGCGTGCAGGAATTTGTCACTTTTGCACAAAACATACTAAACACGTTCCGATATGGTCGATATCGTTCATCATACCGTTAGTTCCATGTATCACAGCATACTAAGTATTCCAAAATTGTCGCTCATCTGCTAGTGAAAATCTTAAACACCAACAACTAGCGGTCATCGTTGTTAGTTTTTCCATCTACTTTTGTGTTATCTGCATCGTGTCAATGGATTAAGTATAGCGAAAATGATTTTTTTTCGTCCCTGGTTTGGCGGAAATTTGTAGAACTCTGGGAGTTCTGTAACTGTATGTAGATATTCAAAATACTCTCTGAAGCAATTGATAGAAGAATGTCAGTAGTCATTCCTGGGAATAATCAGCTGAAAAACCTGAAGAATTATTGAGTGAAATCTTTCGAAGGATTCCTAGGAGAATTTGTCAAAAAACTCGACAACTGTGATGACTTCTACTAACACCTCTTCAAAAACTTTTGTAAAGACTTATAAGTAGAGTTTTATGTATAATCCCGGGGAGACTTTTGTTAAGACCTCTGTGCAGACCAAATGGTTAAGTGTGCGTGACATATTTAAAAGACGACATCAATAGAAAACTGGTTAAGCTGGTAGATGGTAAAGTTATGTAATAAAGAGTATTTGGAAGATCTAGAATGTGCGTAGAATTAACAGAAAATCTTGCTGCTATTTTTATCGTGCTCGTCAAGTCTCGACTCGGCTGATGAATTTAAGTTTTGGCTGCCACGGGTACGATTAATATTTTTTTGTGTGTGCGTCGTCGATTCGGGATCACAGATAATCGAGTGGTTCGCGTTTGGGAGGAAATATGAATTTGTTACCACTCTTTCCAAGTTTTCTCCGTTTTTGAACTTTTTAGTTAAAAAACAAAGAGGCGCGTTTTTTGGAAGTGTTGCCATTTTTTTTTGTTTCTAAAGTTCAGTTTCCGAATAGTTTAAAAAAAAAAAAATACAAGGACTGTAGTAGATCTTACGCGTAGCGTTTATTTTCTTTCTTTTTTTTGATGATCCCTCAAGGATCGGTTCTGCTTTTAAATCATTATTAAGTAGATACCCACACTTGATTCGTCGCTAACATAATCAGTCAAAACGGAAAGTTCTATGCGGAATCTAATTAACGAAATATCTTCAACACGACTGTCGGCACACCGTGCAACAAGAGCAGTTTCTGTATTTTTAACCCAATTTTATTTAAGCCGGAGGATTACAAAATTCCTATTAGAATGGTGAGAGATAATTTGCCTCAATAAGCCTGATTCGCTGCTGACAAGTAATTTCTCGGCCTATCTTGATGCATGGCAAATTTCTACAAGGAATCGCTCAAGAATGCGCTTTTTTCTGATCGCAGTACGCAGTTGAAAAGAACAGTCAGTTCAAATGGGAGTCGCTGTAGAAAATTTCTGCAAGGAATCGACGAGAAATTTCTTTAGCGATTCCTTTTCAGTAGCAAATTAGGCTATAACATCTAACTTTAGTTGCTACTTTGATTTACTGCGTTCCAAGCAGGCCGGTAATTGTTGGCCGTCACGCAACCTAAAGTTGATATTGAGTTTATAGCATTTGTATGCAAAATTTAACACCATTTGCAAGTAATCTGATTCTAAAGTAGTCTTTTACATTTTCAGCTTACAGCTTACCTATCAGTAGATTCCGTCTAAGTACAACTACGTCCTTCCACTATGGGCCATCAAGTGGGCAATAATCGTAAAAATGACTTATTCTGATAGGTTTTTCTTGTACATCATTCACACTAAGCTCTTACGGTGAATTTCGCCGTAATCTCTGAACAGTTCGGTGAAATAAATCAGCGTAACTTCGTCGGAATTTAACGGATTCCGGTGATTTTTTACCGAATACTGTAAAAATTTACTGTACTCCGTTAATTTATTTCACCGAACTGTTCAGCTGTTGAAATTTCACAGGAATCCGTAAAATAATTTAAGTGTGTTTCATAATGAACATTTCTATTAAGATATTCCTGGAATACCAGGGCAAAATCTTTTATAGTTTAATTGATACAGTACGTCAAAGTTAGAGTTTTTAGGAAAAATAAAGATTTCAGTGCAAACACAAGGTACACATTGAATACAATATACTGCATAATCGTAATATTTTATACAGATCTTAATACACTGTCCGAAAGCTTATTCAAAAAGTTATGTTAGACAAATAAAATGAAATAAAAAATTGTACTTTAGTTCGAAAAAATGCGGGGAGTGCACTGAAAATTTGATTTTTTTTATTGAACCTCATACTTTTTTGTCCCAAGTTGTTTCAGGCTTAAATTTATTTCCAAGGGTGCTTTGAGATGTAAACTAAAGGATCGTTAAGAATTTAGCTGCACAAATTTACACTTTTCTAATTTAGGGCTTTTTAATTTTTCCAATATTTTTAACCATTTTCTATTAAAAACAGCTAAAAAATTATTCAGAGAATTACTGAATATCGCTAAATCATTCATAACATCATTTCTATGTAAGTTCTAATATTTAAAATGGTTTGCCCAACGTTAATCGCATAAATGGCTTATATGCATCATTTGTAACAAAATTATTATTTCGCTATAGGCCCTATTCAAAAGTTAACCTCGAAAACTTGTTTTTGAAAATAAAACATCAAATTTGTATTACAAAACTCATAAATACGACATGAGATGGAACAAATATTTTTGGCCGCCAGTCTGTATGGAAACCGCCCATAGTGCCTTCTGTGGTAGTGCATCGAAAAGCGTTGCCAATACAGTGGGCTGCGCGCCGTCAACAACGACAAATATCTTCTTTTTGATTTTTGGCATTTACACTCAGAAACAGAATTACTAAATTTTAGAAATTTATGACTATTTTCTATCGGGCTCTCTTTCATTCTGCAGGGAATTTTATTCCTATTTGTCAATTTGCCTGGGTTGGAGCATCGCTAAGCTTCAACCCAGGCAAAATGACATTTAGAAATTCACACCAGAATGAAAGAGCGGCAAATTGAAAATAGTCATTAATGCATAAAATTTAGTAATTCTGTGACTATTTTTATTTCTGTGTGTATAGCATAGTATACTGACTGCATATGTCAATGGTTGCTACTGCGTTATTGATCGGAACTGGTAAGAATTGCATTTCGATCCAAATGAATATGGGATGGGACTGTCCACTTATTTTCGAAGTGCACATACACATTTTAGCAGATCTCATATTATAGATTATTAACGATGACGGTCAAGTCCTTACAGTCAGTTGGGATGGGAAAGGAATGCAAGGGTGTAATGATTGTTACTTTTGGAGATCGAGAATACCTTTGCATCTCCATAATCACGTGTCCAGGAATAGCGATATTTATGATTTTGGTCTTATTTAAGATTGGATCAAAGAATACTTGAAAGCAGTCTGAATGAGATTATCAAAAAGAAACATAAATGTTGCTTGTATCCAATCCACGAAGTACAGGTATACCTCGATTTAGTGGACCCTCGATTTTTGTACTTCGATTTTAATGACATTCAAAATGTTAACTTTTAACCAATTCTAAACACGCGTTCTGTAAAGTAAACATTTGTAAGAGGTTTTCCAATGTGTGCGCTATGCTAATAGGGTGGTGGGGTCCAGTTTTGTTATCATAATTAAATGAATATACACAACAAAGCTCTTGCGAGATCCGAGGGATTTTTTATGTTTGGGTTTAACCACTGCGACCAGTTTTTGAAGTAATCGTTTTTTATATTTACAATTATCATTCTCTAACATTTTGCAAACAGTATCCTTAGAAAAAGAGGGGTTTGTAAATGCTAAAATTCCATCACAACTAGGAATTTTAACAATAAGTTCGTGATAGTGTGAAAAACAAATACATTTGAGCTGTTGAGTTATTTTTTTTTCAATACAGCAAGGATTAGTTGGGCCGGTTACTCGAGATAATACGCAAGATTCAGACATATGGAGAATCTCGTAACACCCCTATTCATGAACATATATTCTATATATGGAGACTTCAGTGTTGTGGCTGCGAATAGGGCCTTTTACGGACTACGTAACCAGTTTAGCTTGCAAACGGAAACAAAATTCGCCCTGTATAAAATATTGATTCTTCCGGTGGCTCTCTACGGGCACGAAGCGTGGACGTTGAAAGAGGCAGACCGGAAAGCATTCGTTGTTGTGTTGCTGCGGACAATATTCGGTGGGAAACTCGAAAATGGTGTGTGGCGCAGACGCACTGCCCATAACTGCATGTTTGTCACATTCGACATTTTTGACAATTTCGAGTTAATACCGGGGAGAGTCATCAAATGACAAATACTTTCGATCAACTTACTAAAATCTGTGAGATTGTTCTAGAAAATTCGAAAAAAATACCAAGTTGTTTTGTCACATCGGCAATTGTAACCGCATAACAGTCACATTGAGATTATACATGCGCCTGATAATGCAGTAGCAACGAAATTTCTATCAGAATTATTTTCTGACTATTCACCCAATATGCGATGTGAGTTGTACAAAATTTCAGCCTCAAATAAGCACTTTTGAATTCTCAGTGATTTTTTGAAATTTTATTTCCCTCCCATACTGCAATTAAATGCAAACTTGGTATCCCATTTACTCAATGCCTACTTTTGTCGAATGTTACAAATATGCAGTTATGGGCAGCGCATGAATCACGAGTTGTATCAAGTGTACAAAGATGCGAATATTATCAAGCGTGTAAAATACAGCAGACTTCAGTGGGCTGGTCACCTGCGTGCGAATGTCGGAAGAAAAAATTGCGATAATAATATTCAGCAGGGAACCAGGTAGAGGTCGGCGGCTTCGGGGAAGACCACGAATACGCTGTAGCCATCAAGGTAAGGTAGGTATTGCAGTGGGCCAAAGTTCGTAGTTCACGAAAGATTTTAATGTTTTGAAAAATCGAATAAAAGTCAGTCAGTTTCTCCTGAAGAAATATAATTGTTTCTGAGCATTTTGCTCTGGATTCTGTAAAAAACCTTCCCAGGATAAATGTTTTGAATTTTTTCGAAAATCTTGCTTTTGATTCTTTGAGAATGAATTTAAAAATTATGTATTGGAGTTTATCCGAATGCTGCCCAACTATTCGTAAGAAATAGAGATGGGCAAAACGGCTCATTTCAGTGAACGGATCCGACCCGATTCACTCATTTTAGTGAACCGGATCTTTTGAACGGTTCAATGGCTCAGCGGCTCGCCAAGAAATTGCGTGACATGCGTCGTACCTTTCGTATCTTTCGCTCTCTCATCCTTCCCCATAAACTCACGATACACTCCACCGATTTCCCCTACCCGAACCAAAAGGAAGAAGCAAAATGCGGTTTGCGATTCAAGTGTGCACTTTTTCGTTCTATCTTTCATCTGCCATCTATTATGCAAACTGTCTTTGTATCTGCGCCGTGGCGCGCAAAACAAGACCCGTGTCAAGCTTTATAATAGAACCAAGAAACGAACGAAGAAGCATTGGGGAAAATAATCGGTTCGTTCTTTTGCTGGGCCGCCCTTGCCTGATCCGTGCTGGTCAAATGAACCGACTCTCGCCAAAAAAGAGCCACGGATCACTCGTTTTTTTTTTTGAGTGATGCGGATCTTTTGAACGGCTCCGATTCTTTATGCCCATCTCTAGTAAGAAACCTCCTCAACCCGAGCAGAAGAAAATAACTACTGAATACCAAATTGAGGTATTCCATACCAGATAATTTACAATACTTACAACCTGAATGAGGTATAAATGAGCCCTGCATAAGAGGTAAAATACTTCAAATAATATGTTATTGCGAATTATTCTTTCGTCCTCGGGAAGTTATGTAAAAAACCCAGTTTTGGATTCTGCATAAACTCTGTCTAGGGTTTTGTGTTAATTTAATTCAGTCAGTGATAGTCTTGGCTAGAATACTATATGATTCCACAGTTTTCAGCTCAGAATGTTGTCTAAGTAATCTAAATCTACAATAAGCATGTTCAACCATAGCTCCTGATTTAGTGAAGTCGCTGAATTTTGGCTTCTTAAGTAAATAAAAAAGAAACGAATTTAGTTCTATACCATATAATTTCACTACAGTTTGTATCCTTTGACAGATACGCGTATTTTGACCTCAACTGGTCGGGGTTCTGCTAAACCGTAGCAAGTGCCAACAACTCTATTCCGAGATATTTCACTTTAAAGTCTTATCGCGTACTAGTTTATAGCGGACGATTATTATTATTATTATCTTTATTAAAGAGACTTTCAGCCATAGCGGACGATAAATTGTAATTTTTCATTACTCACATGCGATTAACAGTGTCCAATAAGTAAACCGAAATTAAATAAACAAGTAAATCATCATAAACTTTCGATGTAATTGGAACACATGAAGCACTCAGTTCACTCTGGCTGAACAAAAATTGAAAAATATGGTTCTTGGTTCGGTATGTTTGGATGTGTTTCATAGTTTTCAACAACACAAGCAAAATTGGAGACAAATTGATGTTTATCATCACCATACATGTTGGATCCTTGTCACAACTGTTTATGTACTATGATTGGGAAGGATTCGTATGTATTGAATCAATGTCCTCAAGTGTTCATACATAGATTTTGAAGATCGAAGAAAACCATGAATTTGCTCTGACAAAGCGCACCAAGTTGCTCCCATTTGGTGGACTTATGCAGACCAAGTTCACAGTTCAATGCGTGAAGTTTTCACCAGGAATGACCATCATTTCAGCTGTACATTAACCTGCTGATGTTTTACTAACCACATAATCTAAAAGTTGTTTGATTTTCATTACCATCGGATAGCGCAACAGAAAAAAAAGTTTCATTGGGATTCGAACTCGTGCCTTCTGAGTGGTAATCTAGTGAGCCACCACTAGGTCATCTTTACTTCTTGAATGAAGGATGATAAACTTGAAACAAGTAATATGCACTCCGTCTGACGGGGTTTGATGGCGATAATGCAATTTTCTGAACAACTAAAGCGCACCAAGTCCACCTCAGTTGTTGACACAGTATCAGATTAAATTATTTCGTTATATTTTCATTACGGCACCGGTATTGTTTGATTAACATATTATATAATAAGCAAATGTAACTATTTAATGCATGTCAATGTCTTCCCTTCATGTCAAAATGTGATTTTCAGATACAGTACTTAGTGCGGCGTGGCTGGATAAAATTTCAAATAAAATAGATCAACGTCACCGAAACAATATTTAATTTTAATCGATCAATTGCTGCCCAGTTTCACTGGCCTCTGTTTCTATGAGTTGCTCCGAATGGATAAATTGTAACAAAATTGAATTGAATTTGAAAAAAATTGGAAAAAATTTGCTTTTTATCTGAAAAATGAATTCCCTCTGATGACGTGCGTTGGTTTATGGTTCGCTCTGGCTGAACAAAATTACAGTTTTACGTGTCCTTCCAAAGAAACTTTGTGATCTAAGATTACAAGGGACTGTTGAAATTACTCGATATTTTTATGGTAGAAAGGTTATGATTATTTGAGTCCTCTGGTGTAAAAAACTCAATTTGGGAAAAAATGGCACTTGGTGCGGTTTAGCAGAACCCCCACTAATTGTAAGGCTTCTCGTAAATACTCGACTTCTCGTAAATACTTTTGTTCAATCATGATTAGAATTCAGTTTTGTCTGTGTAATGACTAACTAAACCATGGCAGGAAAATGGTTCTTGTAATGTTACAAAAATAAATCTCAACTTTAAATTAACTTGATTTATTCCTAAAACCACTAGAACCGATCGTCGCTAGCTTATCAGAATATGCTTAGTTAGAACAATTTTACCGGGTATCAAAACTACTAGTAAAGAGATACCAATTCAAGTAAAGAAAAACAAAGCTGAGATATTAGCAGGAAATTGAATCATAAGTTGGTATATGAGATATGAGAAGATTCTTCAAACCCATCGCGGCCGTACAAAATAAAGTTGCGGGCCATACGTTGGGCAGCATTGCCTTAGTGTTGTATCATGAGTTTTCTACGGATTCTTCCGGAAATACAGATTTTTTTCAATGATTCGTGCACGAATTTATCGAGATGAATATTTACAATAACACGTCGCGCTGTTGCATTTTGTACAACACTAGAAATAAAAAACGACACTTGTACACGGCATCGGCATGGTGCTCAACTGCGTCAACTGGTTTTGTGCAATGCTCAAGGACTATTTTGAAATCAAAATGTTCACTAAATCGAGGTATACCTGTATACCGTAACTATACCGTAACCGTATTTACAAAAACATTTAATCTACTTGTGTATGAAATGTTCAAGGTCTATGTCATGTTAACAAAAATCAATATACTGTTTATTACGCTTATACATCCTATGATCTATAATATAATATATCTATATATATTATCATGTTCTTGTAGGACCTAGAACAACTGTACAATTGAATAGAATGTTCTGTTTACCTGTATGAAGGGTTAAGGCACATAGTTAAGGGTCTGTATGACACTGAAAAAAACACCAATAAAAATGTTGTTACATCTTGAAGCTTATGTTCTATGGAAAGCTTTGTCAATCTAGAACATCCGTATTCTATAAACGCCCATCAACTGCGTCAAGCTAAGCTGTTGTCTACGAGATATAAGTAGCTATCTAGCATTCTGCAATGAACTCTTCAACCACGTGTACTGGTTGTAGGACATTTCCCAGAAAGTCAAACCCCAGAACGACATTCCCCAGAATGACGTTCCCCAGAAACCCATTCCCCAGAATGGGACATTTCCCAGAAATCCATTCCCCAGAATGGGACATTCCCCAGAAAACCATTCCCCAGAATAGGACATTCCCCAGAATGGGTTTTATACGTTTGTAAAGAGTGGAAAAAATTGGTAGTTTAGTTTTTTTTGTCGTTAAGAAATGTACCTACTGAATTGCTGTTTAAAAATATCCTTAATTGTGTCTTAATTAATTTCATAATTGTGCTACTGTCGTTTCCCTGAATATCATTTCCCTGAATGCCACCTCTCCGAATGACCCGTTTCCCCGAATAGTTATGCAGTTCAAACAGGTGCAAGCATAGTCTTTAAGGACTGGGAGCTGAACTAGAATGAATGATTAGCAATTAAAAGAAGAAGATAATACAGATTTGAACGTCATCCTCGACTAAATATATCTTGCCAAAAATGCCAATGATGGTGAAACTCGAAAGAACCGCCAATCAAGTGAAGAAGGGTGCATATTAGATGACCGGTTCGTTACCACCTCGAAACATAAAAAGTTATGATAATTATAAGAGCTAAAACTTTTCGGAAACTAGGCTATTCGGGGAAACGGGTTGTTCGGGGCACTGGCATTCTTGGAACTGGCGTTCGGGGAAACGACATTTGGGAAACCGACATTCGAGGAAAAGTAGCTCAACCGTTTAACATAAGCTGTTCCTACATATGCCATACTGTGTTTTATGATCAAACTTGATCCAAGCTATTGTTTTTTTGTTTTCATAGTTATTCTTCCTTCTTTTAAAATTGGCTGTTCTTTCTAATTGTACTTTCAAAGGGAGATTGGTGTAGTGTAATATATCACAAAGTAAATTAATGGAATTTTTTTTCGGCTTTCATGGCATATTCTCCCTTCTTTTGAACATATGCTGTTCTTCCTAGGTTTATTGTCTAAATAATTATGGATGGTACACATATTATGTCACGCTAAATTTTAACTTTTTCGACGAGGAAATCGTCAAAAAATATAAAAATCGTCCAAATGGTTCGAATTACATTTCCGACCATAGCTGGTTTATTTTAAAGAATTTTTGATTTAAAGATTCTCCATTCAATAAATAAAAGACTGCAACAAACCAAAATTCCTACCGTTAAAAATAAAAAAAAAACAATACGAAAATGTTTTACCTATGAAAATTATGGTTTTCCTCGAATTTTCCAGTTAGATGCATCCACTATTTACTATTTACCATTTTCCTGGATTTGAACACCTCAAAGATCTCTTGTTATTTTTTTTTTCTGGGGAATGTCCCATTCTGGGGAATTGTTTTCTGGGGAATGTCCCATTCTGGGGAATGGATTTCTGGGGAATGTCCAATTCTGGGGAATGGCGTTCTGGGGAATGTCGTTCTGGGGAACGTCATTCTGGGAAATGTCGTACAATCCGTGTACTCTGACATCCTGTCCAATGGTTGTTCTCTGCTACTCGGGTCAAAAGTACCGTAAACCTTCCTACCGAAAATTTCTATGCATCCTCCTCTCCCATTTGGAAAAATGTTCCCTAACCGAGAAAACGAAAGTCATCTCCACACGGAAACCAATCTGCAGAACTGCAGACGAGGAAGCATATGCATGGAATCCGTTACTCCAGCCAACAACAGCCTACTGCTACAGTGTGCGAGAGGATGAAGAACAAACACGCACAACCCCTTTTTCGTTCCGCCGCCGCTGGCCACGCTAATAAGGTGGGGGTGGAACACGGACGCACATCGTTGAATGAAGATTGTAGGGTTCGGGTCACACGCGTTTCGCCTATGGATATTCCGTGAGAATTTGTTTGCTCGAATTGAAGAACCTTTATGCGTTTGTTGTTCGATGAAAAGGGTTCGAATCGGGAAGCCGATTTTATTGATTTTGTCCCTGTTTCGCCTCATCTTCGAGGTTATTCCAGGCTGTAAATTTCCATTTGAATTCACGCCAAAAATCAGGGGTTTGATGAAGGCATCATTATGCCGGGAAGTTTGCCTTCAATTTTCGCATAGACTGGGCTTCACACGTTACTCTTGACCTTTTTTCGACGGTCAGTTTTACAATGAATAGTGTCTCACTCTTAAGCAAATAAAGGACATGCCGCAGTCGCGAAGGTGGGAAAGTTCACTTCGAAGCTGACAGGTAAAATGATGAATGAAGAAATGACGACTAGATTAGAAGATCGTGTGAAATTTTATCAGGCATAGCACAATTCGTTCCCATTTGATTTTGCAGCACGATCAAAGCAAGCAAAGAGAAATAACCGATCTGTGTCCGCAAGGAGAAGGAAAATAGTGGCTTTAGAGGCTATTTAGACACTTGCATTAATGTATAGATAAAGTATCTAAAAAAGACCTACTATCAGCCCTGAACAACCTGAAATACAGAATAAAATCACATTAAAATCAGCATTTTGTATTTTTTTTTCAAAAATATATTCCGCAAAACAAGATTTTATTGATAGTTTTATATAACGCCACTTTCATTCGTAAGTACGAAATACTCGTACTTGACACATTTTTGCGATACAGCAAGTTTTAACAAAAGCATTTGCAAGTATATACACAAAATTTTAAACGTTTTATAATGTAAAGGCTGTTCAGATATTATTGAAGCATTAAAAAATCTTCTATGATTTAGTTCACCTATAATAAAAACTCGAAAAAAGCACATAAGACAAGAAGCATTATTTTTGAAAACAAAAAATCCTAGCTAGTAAGCTTCAGCTTACTAAGTTTGTAGCACAAAATTTCATTGAACTGTACATTTACCTAAAATATCACACAATCTTCGTATCGAGTCGTTGTTTCTTCTACAATCTACATTCAGCCATATGTTACCTTCCCATCCCGGATTCGGGACGACAATTTAAGAAAAAATCAAACTTCTGTCACAATAATGACAATGGAAGCCATCAACAAGTACATCTTGGCCCAATCCAAGCAACAAGGAAATAACCAACAATGAACGCCCACCGTAATCTCTTGTCTAGAGTTCCATGAATGGGACAAAGTATGCTGTAAACCACTTCTACCGTTTTTTTATGAATGAACGTTGCACTCCTTGAAGGAGGAACAAAAAACAATCCTGAAAACCTACTCAACCGGAAAATATGTTGCCCACTGCACAGAATCGGAAGCCGTGGTTCAACTTGATACCGCTTCGGCCTCTAATTGAGTTAAATCCGATTTCGGAGCCATTGTTCCGCCTCGCACTTCCTCCTTGGGTTGTCCATAAAAGGATTAACCATTATTTTAGGTCAGCTTTAATGGGAAATTGTGCGCTTTTTTGAAGAAGCATCTTGGACCAGCCGCAACCACCATATGCGGGAGCGTGAAAACGGATTAAAGGATAATTTCATAATTATGAGCGCTGCTGCTGATGCGCTGTGTTGGATTTTTTGAAGGATGTTAGGGATTTTAGCTTCCGTTTTTGTTTCTGCAAAAGATTTCAGTACAGTGATAATCTATCAGCAAATTTAGTTTCTCTTTCATTCTCATTAGTTTTTGAAATCAACATGCTCTTCATTGTTTCCTAAAATTTTTAACATTATTTGATATTGCAGCGATCTACGTATCATTACACTTACTAACGACCCTTTTTTCAGTGGAATATTTTATGGATCGAGCACACTCATAGTACTCGTCTGTAGCCGCTATCGATCAAAGTACCGGTTTGATTCATATTACGGATACTTAAGGACTCCGTGAAGTATAACCCAGCATAGAGCATACAAAATAAATCATTATGTATGATACCTTAGCGTTATCGAGCGTAGGAAGCCCTTATCTTTCAAATGGTGGGTAAAGAATACGCTTCGGCAATTTGTATAATTTTAAATAAATCAAAATTTTATTCCGGATGCTTCCTCACTTTTGCCTCATATTCCGGACACTTTGAATCGAATTCCGGACAGCTCATGATAATCATTAATGGAACAGTCAAATCATCAATTGAAATCATCAAACTACTAAATAGACATCCAAGGTAGTTGGGCATTATAAATTTTCGAAGATATTTATGGAAAAAGCTTACTAAAAAGAGCCTCGAAATTGAGAACTTTTGAACGGAAAAAATTGAAATCGTGTGAAACGTTTCCCATACTTAGTAGAGTGTCCGGAATTTAAAGCTGTCCGTAATATGGATCAAAACGGTATTAAATGGGCAATTCTCACTGAAACCAGGCCGCCATCGACACACATCGTAATAATTCTAATTCTGTGTCACTGGATCGCCAGTATATGCTAAAACTAAGGGGTGCTCCTTTCTGTTTTCTCAAATTGGTGGATCCCTCGTATGCCAGCTAGTTTGCGAAAAGCCCATTTTTGCTAAATCATAGGTATTTCTTCGCGTGATATGTCTCATATTTTCCTTGGAATACATAGCAATGGTATAGCATGGTATAGTGAGAAAGGATATAAGTTTCATTTGAAACTAAACACATTGGGCGGCCATTTTTAATTTGTCCGCCATCTTGAATTTTGTCAGAAAACCCATTTTTTCACCACCGCTTGTTCTTAATTCTGAGTAAGATAGGCTAGGGTAACCAATATATTTTGGACCCCTATGTATTTTGGACCCCCTGTACCATTTTCCTGCAAATTTCTCAGTTTAAATCGAAAGACCAACTCAATTCGCATGCCATTTGGAAAGATAGGACTATTCCGCACTCGCATCAACCGTTTGTACAAAGAAAATGTGTTTATTTTATCTGAAATTAATTTAAATTAATCGGTTCATCCATGCAACCGTTCAACACGTTACACACAGAAATTGAAGCCGTCAGAATTTTTTCAAATGTAAACAAAAACTTTTTTTCAAATTTCTGCACTAAAAGCGTAGAATTTCTTAGGTTTTCCATTGTCAATCGATTGATTAGACTATGGGCAAGCATATTATACAACCAGTGTCGTGGACTTTGTCGCCAAACGATAAAAAATGCCGGGGGTCCAAAATATATACTTTGAGGGTCCAAAATGTATTGGTGTGTCCAAAATAATGAAAAACAATGCTTCACAATTCAATTATTTTCGACATTTTTTGGATCCTACATGATCGTAGGGGCATTTTTATCTCGCAGGGGAAGTTTTACTTTACATTTTGGCATATTCTTTGACTTGGTTACGCTGTGCAATTAATTAATTGGGACAAAAAACTAAAATCACTTCCTTAGGGGGTCCAAAATACGACCGTTACCCTACAAAAACTAGGTGAGCGATGGTACAGTAGAAGCATTAGCCGTAGAAGGCCAATGTCACGACTGTTCGTGTGACCAACATCTAGTTTACCACGCTCTGACAGTCTGAGTACCGGGTCTATAAGTGTCAAATCACATTTTTCAACCATAATAAAACATTCCCTACAACATGGCACTAAACAAACGATCAAAAACTTCAAGAGTAAGTATTAATAAAATAATTCTATTTTGTGATAACAGCGCCACTAGCGTTCTACTACTTATATTTCTATTGATGGTACCCTATGAAATGAACGTTTTTCTAAGTCATATTCTACGATTTTGACGTATATGACGAATGCAATTAATGTAAACATCATTTTTTGTACAACAAATAAACAAGTTTTCAATCATAGGTGCTCTCTTCGAGTTAAGTGAAAAAATAGGCGGCCATCTTGGATTTTAACGCCATCTTGATTTCAAGTAGTAGAATGAGTGTTTCACCTTGTTTGCATTTGTTGAATTTTAAGACTACCGTAACGCTTATTCTTCTTTTTCTTCTTTTTGTTGGCGTTACATCCTTACTGGAACAGAGCCTGCTTGTCAGCCTTATTAGTTATAGAACAGGTAATTACATATTAATTTTCTTTTATAATACATATTTGGTACCAGAACAAAAATTGCAGTAAGGAATAGCAACCATTTTTTTATTTATTTGGTCCAAAACCGTTGATGGAAATGATCAATCAATTAAACTGCTGAGATAAGATAAAAATAGAAGAATCTAATTGTTTTTTTCAACGAAAGCCTCGTAAGTTAATATGATGAGCGATAAGATGATAAAAAAAACTGTTCAACTGAAACCGAGATGTAGAATCCCAGGCCGCCAGATTTTTCAACCTCCAAATGATACTCCTGAGTATTGGCACAAAGCCTGCTTCTCAGCTTTTTAGTTTCGCTAGTTTGTTACATGTATGTTGGGTGGCATTTAAAACGATTTCTTCATGGCTAAAGAAATCAAAGATTTTTTAGCTCAAAAACTTAAGATTTTCATTATTCATAATGCACTTTTGTTTTGCATTAAAACTACCGTTATCTCCACAAGACTTACTAATGTTTTAACTCGCAATCTATAAACATCTTTAAATGAAGAACAATACATACGGTTTTCAATCAATGACTTTACTGCCGTTATACGCATAAATGTCCCATGTTACTTTATGTGCATTTTGACTTTTTGTCATCAAACAGTTTATTTTTACGTATAGTTTTACAAAACACTTACCAAAAATTAAGTTTGTTCGTAAACTCCATGAAAAGCAAGCCAAGTCAATTTGTCCCATTGTTGAATTTCCACGCATAACTGTCCCACTACTGTATTTCTACGCATAACTGTCACACTATACAATTTGCTGTGTTGATCTCGAACAAAATATTTAGTTGTCAGTTTTCAATTAGCTGGTGTTTGGGAAAATCGTTTTGAATATCTTCTTACGTTGGCTTTACATCCCATGTGGAACACAACCTGTTTTATGTGTTTTATCGGGATGCATTCATCATTCATGCGAGCCAGACGTCAAATTTGATTGAAATTTTTCTTTTTTGAGGGCTTCGTGGCCGTGCGGTTAGTGTCATCAGGCAATGAGCGCATCGTGTCATGAGGTGTGGGTTCGATTCCCGCTGCAGCCATTCAAACTTTTCGTCAAGAATGTTTCTCGGCTGTACCATTGGAGCATGCTTGTCCGTTGTCTAGTGTGAAGTTACAGTCTGTGCAACTAAATGGCTGAAGACGGTGTCCGTGTCTTTTTTTTATTTTCAATATCAAAATATTATTGCCCATCCGTTTTACAATGAATTTCAGTTGAATTTTCAGGGTCAATCACAAAATTTTTCTTGTTTTTTGAACTGCGGTCATCGATTAGCAATTCACCGTAATTTTGGATTCATCACGAGGAGTACTGAAATAATCCCACTTGAAGAATCAGTAACCACTTTAAGGCTTGTGACAAATCAACTTCATGATTTAGCAAACCAAGTCTAAATAAAAAAAGTTTGGCCGTTTTTGGATGACTTGTCCACATGCTTGGTTGTTCCGAATACCGGTTCACTGGTGGAAGTGGCCATTATATTGACGAATCTGAAACCTGGCTTGCGACATATAAATTTTCATGAATTTGCAAATCAAGTCTAAAGGTGGTTCAAATGTATTTGAATGACTTCACCACATGTCGGATTGTTCCGAATTCCCGGTTCCCTGGGAGAAATGGCCTCTAAGCTGTCGGTTCTGAAACCTAGCAAACATCAAACTTCATAAATTCCCAAATCAAGGCTAAAGAAGGGTTATTCAAAGGTTCTTGGATGACTTGATAACATGCCAGGTTGTTTTGGATACCCTGTTCCCCAGAGGAAGTGGCCATTATATTGGCGGTCCTGAGACCTATTTTGCGACATATCAAACTTGATGAAATCAAGAAGAAGACCAAAGTCAAGTCAAAAAAAGAATAGTTCAAAAGGTTTTGGATGACCTGGCCACATACTGGGTTATTCTGGATAATTGGCTTCTCGGTGCAAGTGGCAAATATGTTGGTGATTCTAGAGCTTAATTTGCGATGTATCAAATATCATGATTTTGCAAACAAAGTCCAAAAAATGTCAAATCGTGTGAAGATTTGTGTCGTGAATTTTGAATTCAATATTTACTCCGCAGAATAACCTTGAATTCGCAGATGAGTTTCTGTCAAGCCTGGAAGAGTCGAAACAGGAATTGATTACATCTCATAAACTCTCTAACTTACTCATCCCCTCTTTCTTTCACTAAGTAATATATCTTTTCATTATCACTCATACAGAAAACTTTGCTTTCCATCCCAAACTATAAAATCGTATTTCTCCACTTCCCCACATGTGGCTCCGTTTGGCACATGTCACTTGAGCCTGCAAAAAGTGCCTTAACATAGTCTTGAGGATATACGTCCTCTATATTCGGTACAATCTATACGTAAGAACGCACATACAGCACTATGCTTAGCACACAATTGGTCACTACTATCAGTCACGGTGTGCCAGAAACCGTTATTAACAGAAAAAAATGTCCAAGAATTTGGCACCTACCATTCGACAGATATATCACTCAAGCATCTTCCCCGTGAATTTGAAAATATTCTAACGAGGGAATCGAAAGTTATAGTGATTTGAAAGTTTTGAGCTATTTTGGAAGAGAAACTCACATGCTTATAAATATTCCCTAACGATGCATCATTATTAACTTGTAAACCAGCCAAGTTATCACCAGCTTTGCATAAAGCATTCGACACATGTGATATTCAACCACCTTCTCTGTAAATTTGAAATCATTTCGTCGAGAAAATCTGAAGCTATAGTGCTTTGTATATTTACCATTATTTCTTTGAAGTTTAAATTAAAATTAAAGCTTATTTATATGCCCTTATTATAAAAGTGTACATAATTTACAAATAAAAATGTCTATAGGACTGACCCTCAGCATTCAAAAGATATAGTGGTCAATTAGCTTTGCAGTTAGTTTGAGAATATTTTATCCAAAGACAACATAGCCTGAGTACTTTGATGTTTTGGAGTCATTGAGATTTTTTTTTTTTCAATCGTCTAAAATAGTGTTCGCAACACGCATTTAATAATTCCGACACAAATTAACTTAACAGATTTGCATTCAACTTGTATCTTTCATTGAAGAAAGGCAGTGCTTCGTTAAATCACAAGCAAATGGGTTCGTTTTTGTAAATTTTGTTTAATTTCCGCGCGTTTTGCTGGGCAGTTTTTCGTTATGGTCCAAATAAGCAAATTGGTGAACCTGAATAACTTGAAAGCGGCTTCTTGTTGCTCAGTCGAGGTTGGTTATCAACTAGCGAGATCGTTTTATGCTAGTGTTTTAAATAAGCAGAATATGATGGTTCACATTTTATTCATGACAGCGAAGGGGATACGTTTATATATGTGTTTGTTCAATTAATAGTTAGTAGTCGATGATTGTAGAAATAAACCTTGTTTCATATTTTGCAGAATATTTAAATGCAACAAGCCTTATATTATTTTTAATTCCTCAAATTATTCGATACTAGAAGTGTCGACTTTTCCTCTGGATACTGAAAGATTACTCTTTGGATTGATGCTGCGTGAGTTGCATCATGCATAATCTTTGAATGGTTCGTCATCAAAGGTATCGTCATATTGATTCTTCAGTCATGTCTTGTACATATACAAAGATTACTTTTTATTTTATTTTATCCATTATGTTGTTGACTTCATTATGTTTTGAAGGAGGGAGAACCAGTGAAAATGATGTGATGATCCCTAGGACTTTTGTAATTAAGCGTTTTGTTTACCAAGACGAATCTGTAATATAGCCCCTTCCAATTTTCTAAACTCCTATTGATTCCTCGTGGAAGCGCAGAGGACTCCAACGGCTTCCTCAAAGATAGTATCACGTAAATATAAGTATAGTATTACGTATAATAAATATAAATTCCATAACCCCAGTTGACCTGTATTCGAACACAGCCTCATCGGAATTGCATAGTAGAAGGAATGAGAGTTCCATTACTTACACATTGAGAGTGCTGCGACTAATCCTAAGTAGCATCTGTTGGTCCCTTGAGCAAGCTTAGTTGCTCTTGTAATAACGGAGAAGCAACAGTGGGAGGTCAATCATGCTATTAAATAACATTGTTTAACATATTGATAACTATTTGATGAATTTAGTAGTGGTAAAAACATTGAACGTGGTACTTTAATACGCAAAATTTACTTCATTATAGGTCCAAAACTTCAAAGTACTTTAGTTATGTTGTCTCTTGATAAAGTATTATCAAACTAGCTGCGAAGATGCTTGAATAATACATCTTTTGAATGCCAATTGTCAGTTGTATGGACATTTTTATTTGTAAATTCTGTGCAATAATATAACAAAGCCATAAAAATCTCTAATATAAACTTCATAGAAATAATGGTAAATATACAAATCACTATAACTTCTGATTTTCTCGACGTAATGATTTCAAATTCACATTGAAGATGTTTGAATATCACATGTTTTGAATGCTTAATGTAGAGCTGATGGTTAGTTGGCTTGTTTACAAGATAATAATGAAGCACTGTTCAGGAATATTTTGAAGCATGTGAATATCCCATACAAAATAGCTCAAAACCTTTAAATCACTATAACTTTCGATTCCCTCGTTAGAATATTTTCAAATTCACAGAGAAGATGCTTGAATACTATATCTTTCGAATGGTAGGTGCCAAATTGTTGGACATTTTTTTCTGTTAATAACGGTTTCTGGCACACCGTGCAGTGGGACTGTTATGCGTAGAAATTCACCAAAAACCCTGTATTTCTAGGCATAACAGTCCCACTTTAAATTTAGTAACTAAATTAACTTTATTCCCATAATACAAACTCTTGACTCTAATAAACACGCTATTCTTGAAACTATTGTAAAGTTTTTAATTAAATTTACCACACGCTTGGTAATTAGAGGCCTAAATGTGTTAAAATCTTTGAACGCGTTTTTCTCGATTGCATATTTTGGAACATGGGAAAATTATGCGTATAACGGCAGTTTAGGCGTTTTTCATCTATTGAATTCATTTATTCATTATTCTTGAGTTCAAAGATATATCGAAGAATCATTCTGTAATCAAAAACGCATCATGCAAGAAAATTCCTATTCGATAACCTGTTTTTATAACTTATTAGGCTGAATTCGGGCTTGGTTCCAGATGAGACCGCAGCAGGCCACGTGTGCAAACTGACGTGTTTCAAATTTTCTGTCGCGTTTTTCTCCGTAAAAAAATATTTCGGCTGGCGGAATCGCAAAACGGCGTTACCTGGGAGGGAGAAACCGATACGAAATTTCTGTACGTCATAGTGAGCCGAGATTCTGCTGTCACGAACTGTCACTGTGAGCCCAGATCTTAAAGAATGGACAAACATGAGAGAAGCGCGTAATTGATCCAAACATATTTCAACATTTCAACAAAGTTTATTACAATCGATTGAAAATTAATTCCTGCACACCCAACAGCAATGGCAGATAGCACCTTTTAATTGATCGAATATAAAGTATTGAAACACGCATCTTTTTACGCTTTTACATTAAAAATTAAAATTGGATGCACATAAAACAATAGCCCTTTTCCCAAGTTTGTCCAGAAAGATCGAAGGTACATAACAAAAGAAAACTAGCGATTCTTCGCAAGCCTGCCTTGATTGTCGTTGGTGAGCGGGAATTATCTTGCAATTTGGAAAAGTGTTGTGTCATATTTCGTGTGTAGTATCTGTGCCTCCCTCTTAGGGCGTTACTAACCAAATTTCTTGATAAGTGCAACTATTTAAAGTTCAATTCTTTTGTATCTAATAAATAGTGCTGTTTGTAGGTAACAAATGATTTTTGTCAAGTTATTGGAAACCACCGCGAATCGATTGGACCGTCGTGAGTGTATCGATTGATTTTGGAAATTTTGCGCTAGATTATAAAACGAGTGCGTTTAGTAAAACCCTGGGAGGTAGAAACCGATACGAAATTTATGTACGTCATAGTGAGCCGAGATTCTGCTGTCGCGAACTGTCACTGTGAGCCCAGATCTTGAGCAATGGACAAACATGATAAGAGCGCGTAATTGATCAAAACTTTTTTTTACATTTTATCAAATGTGACAAAAAATCAATTGAAAAGCTATTCATGCTTATTCAAAAGTAATGTCACGAGAGCACCTTTTATTCTGACTGAATGTAAAGTATTCAAAAACGCATAATTACCCTTTTTCCGATAGAAACAAAAATTAAACGCATAGAAAGCTTTGGTCTTTTTTCCATGTTTGTCCAGAACGATCGAAGGTACACAACAAAAGAAAACTAGCGATTTTCATCAAGTCTGCCTTGATTGTCGTTGCCATGCTTAAGTTTTCTTGCAGTTTGAAATAACTGTGTGTCATATTTCGTGTGTAGTATCTGTGCCTCCCTCCCAGGTAAAACCCAAGCAGGTGGATTCGTTTTTTTTCTGCGTCACCAGAGGGATTTTTTTTGTTTTTCTCGTTTTCACATTTTGCTGGGCAGTGCTTTGCAAAGGCACGATAAGGCCTAATAATTCGCGCGTCGTAGGAGTGATTCAAAATCTCAGCTTTAACTCGGCATTAACTCGCAAACTTCAGTAGAGGATGGATAACCAACTGGTGAGCTCGTTTCATGCTTGTGAATACAAATTTATGTTATCAATGGCAATGTTATATTTATTTAATCATTAAACAAAGTATGGATGGTTCGTCACTATAAGTGTCGACATAAGCCCTTATTCCTGTTCTTTTAAAAATGAGATACACGTACCTATTCTTTTATTAATTTTATCGCTATTACTAAAAATAACATTTGACAAGTTCGACATAAAAATGTCGACGCACTGATAGAGTTGAGACTACATGTATCGCATCACTTACCAAGGTGAATCCTGATCATGTAGCTTTGGAACCCTCCCACTAACAAAACTCCTTCCTGTGAAAACCATGGAGATGCAGAGGTGATCTCGGTCTCTAGTAGCAATGGACGTCACACTAACATTCCTTCCCTTCCTCGATGTCCGTAAGGACGTGGCTAGTGCCGTCATTGACAGTACTAAATTTGAAGTTCTCGCAATTGTACATTTAAGATGATATGCTACTCCCAAAATGCTTCTGTTGGTTACCTGTTCAATTTTGATCATTCCGGTCAATCACGGAGTAGCAACTACGAATTGTACGGTCATCAATGCTTATGCTTATGAATAGCGGGCTTGGTTCCAGTAGGGACGTAACGCCAGAAAAAATAAGAATAAGAAGAAGAGTTTACGTATTTTGTTTTAAGTGGCAGCCTCGAAATTCAACATGTTGAGTGATAACAAGGTGTAAAACTCGTTCTTCCACCTAAAATGGCGTCAAAATTCAAGATGGCCGCCAGATGTTTTCACTTGAATAATATTCGTATTTTTTACGATTGAAAACTTGTTTCTGTGCTGTACAAACAATTATGTTTGCATTGATTGCATTCGTCATAAGCACTAAATCGTAGAACATGATTTAGAAAATCTTCCATTTCATAGAGCAAACACCATTGCTCACCTAGGTTTTGTAGCCTATCTTACACAGTTTTTCCCCAGCTTTCTGATGGCGATCTCAGAATTCAAAACGAGGGGTGCGCCAATCGTGAAAACAACTGGTTTTCTAACAAAATCTAAAATGGAGGCCAAATTCAAAATGGCCGCTCATTTTTTTTAGTCTCAGATTTAAGCTATATACTTCCTCTATACGATGCCACTAAGTTTGCTATGTATTCCAAGGGAAATATGAGACATATCACGCGAAGAAAAAATGGTAGAGGACTACCGGTCTTATCAGCGTCTTGTACATGGTGCATTTAGTACGGAAGTGAAGTTTACCAGACCGCAAGGTCTTGTGGAGTAGGCCGTCCCTTATTTTTCGAAAATGCGAAATGTTTCAAGTTCGTAATTGTAAAGTGCTCGTTTTGATAATAAAAAAATCAGGTAAAAATTTGAAGTCCGTACGTGGACGCTAAGTGGTCCCCCAACGGCCCTGAAGGTATTTTTGAACGTTCCGTCGATTTCCTTCCACGAACCCAATGGCACCTTCCGCTGCTTTGTTAATGGCTGCTTTGAGACTACTCCAGCAGTCCTCAAGAGGGGCTTCGGTGAGCTCTCCCTCTTCCGGCAACGCTGCTTCAAGGCTTTGCGCGTAATCAGTTGCGACTTCGGGTAGCTTGAGTCGTTCCAGGTTGTACCGTGGCGGGCGTCGGTACCGAATGTTGTTCACAACGGAGAGTCGTTGGCGCACTTTAACCAGGTCCGTCCAACTCGGGTTCAGATTGGGTACCACTTCTAGTACTGCATTTCGTCCCTCGGTAGTACAAAAGGTACCCAAGTTTGACAGACCGCAGTACACTTTTCACGGCATTCTAGATCACCTTATGAGCCATAAAATTTTGGGCAACTGCAAGGGACATGGGGGTCTTTAATTTGTCTTTGCTTTAACCGTCACAAGGTAGTGGTCTGAATCGATGTACCGTCGACCCTTTCCAGCAAACCTCCTGCAGCGCTACGATGTCGAACTTGCAGACCCTCAATAATTCGGAAAGAATGCGGGTACTTCCCAAGAAATTGAGAGACTTACAGTTCCATGATCCGAGTTTCCAATCGTTAGTCCGTTTTCGATGCCTGGGTCTATGCCGATTGTTCCGGTGCGAATTTACATTGTATGCTTCCTGTACTGATGATTTTTACGGCTTGGCTTGTAAGGCCTGCACCAACCCCCTGTCTCGCCGGAGGATCATCGGGACAGCACTGTTTAGAGTCCCACGCTGACATTAGGACGATGATCAGCCGCTCCTAACATGGAGAACAGACGCTCTGATAAGCTACACCCTCAGAAGAGAGGAGCCCCCCTTCCCTGTCAGCATACGACCAAGGTCCCACCAGGGTTGGTTACCCGATCTTCCCTACGGTTACTCGTACCCCAGGCGGCACCACGGGGAGGTAGGGATAGGAGTTACTGGACAAGAGGCTAAGGACCACAAATGGGGTTTATTTTGTACCTGCTGCAGGTACGCGAAGTACCGATGGTACGCATTGTCCAGTCATTTACCACCCAGTGATTACAGACGAGCTACATGAATCAGCATACTTTCTATATATAAGAGCAAATAGTGATATTATTTTGAATGAAAATTAGCTATGATAACTGAGTTTTATTACTTTTGAATTGCTAGCAGTGAAGTCAAAATGGCTGCCATAACGAATGACGGGCTACTATAATTTCAAAGCGCTGTTCAATGTAAAATTTGAGAGTACTTATTGAGGTCCAGCGGTATTTCTCTAGGAATTTCTCCAAGGCCTTTTTAACGAATGTGCAATTAATGCACTGCCGTGAATCGCAAGTCAGTCCCATCTGCATTTTCGTCAAAATTGAGTTGAGTTCAGTTTTTAACATATCTTTCAGTCTGTGCAGTCTCAGTTTTCATTCAAAATAGCGCAAATTATAAAAGGACACTCCAGATTTGATCTAGAATCGAATGAGCGGTGTTGAACAAAACGATTTTTGAACCACTCTAATGCTCAAGTTGAAAAAAATTGAGTTAACTGCTGACCCGGTTTTGAGCAATGAATATTAATGTTTCTAGTACCACTCTAACCAAAACCAACAAGAATCTATAAACTCATTGCAAAAACATCATTTGTAATTTTTATATTCATTAAATTAGAGAAATATCAATCAATTTTCGAAATCAAAATGGGCAACATAGAATCAGTACTCTGAAATTGTGACAAATTGCCTATCGGCAGCGCCACAGGCTGTAGCATCTGAAATTGAAACAGTCAGCTTCCCTTCTGTTGAGCAACGATCATTTATCAAACTCATTCAGCGTGATCATTAGCAAACCGAAACAGATACACCAGACAAAGATGACCATTTCACATTTCCTCTCCAGTTCCGGACGAATCCTTTCTTTCGAAATTTCGTCCAAATTCAAGGAAGTCTACTTCAGCCCCATGTTGGGCGAAGTTGCATCGTTTGTTTATCTTTTGACTAATTTTCCACTAACCGTACAGACATCGTTGAAAGAAAGGCCTATCTGCCTGGTTGACTTTGGAAGGTTTTGTTTATTTTCTCAAGCGACGTCTTCAGCCTGAGCCTCTTCTGCTCAAGTCCCTTCGGAAGACAACAGAATTTTAACAACATCTGCAGCATTTTGGTGGTGGCGAAAAAATGCGATCATTACTAGAGGAAGATACATTCAGACCCAGCCTTTGCGACCCGCCATTATGCGATGACAGCAGAAAAAGAGGAAATTTTGAAAATCACGATTGTGAAAGACCTCGCTTCAAGAGGGGGCAATGCGTCGTCAGCTCTCGACGAGTGGAAGAAAAATAAACTCGTTCGTTTCCAATTTCTCCGGAAGGGGGTAAAGGGTGACGAGGTTTTTGGCTCGTGTGCCGATTTTATTGATGAAGATCCTATTTCCGACCAGGGCTAAGCGGGAGGGATATCGAGTTCGCAGAAGGCTCTGTTTGGTTTTGGCTTTACGCTTGCTGCAGCCCACCGCGCCGGGAAAGAACTGAATCTTGATAAAAAAAGAATGCTAAACTAATTGGGTGCTGCTTGAATTGGGACCACGTGCCGCGCATCGGTGCGATTGAGTGGGGTTGGTTAGTGCATTACGGAATTTGATGTGAGGAGTGGGATATTTATTCAGTGAAATCGAGCAAAGTTTTCATATTATGATAAACACAGAACGGGACCTGTGATCATTATCTATCATACGAACGTAAGGGGCAGGATTCGTTATCAATTCGAAAATTTTCAAGAGCAGTTTTTTGTTCAAAATCATGAAAGTTGACATGAAAACGTGTTTACTGTATTCTATTTTAAATCATTCATACCATCATTTCTATGTAAGTTTTAATATTAATAATGGTTTGCACAACGTTAGTCGCATAAATGGCTTATATGCATTATAAGTAACAAAGTTTAATATTTAGCTATAGGCCCTTTTCAAAAGTTAGTCTCGAAAACTTGTTTTTAAAAATAAAACATCAAATTTGTATCATAAAACTCATAAATACAACATGAGATGGAAAAAATATTTTTGGCCGCCAGTCTGTATAGAAACCGCCCATAGTGCCTCCATGTCCCTTGCAGTTCCCCAAAATTTAGTGTACTGCGATCTGTCAAACTTGGGTACCTTTTGTACTACCGAGGGACCAAATGCAGTACTAGAAGTAGTACTCAATCTGAGCCCGAGTGGGACGGACCTGGTGGTACTGAAAAATCAGTTTTTCCTTGATAACTTTTTATACGATTGTTTCTCGCAAAAACTTTGTTCCGAACACTTGTAGAACTGATATATCCGAAAGGCGCAAACGGATTTTCAATCTTTTATCGCCGTTAGAAAGATTATCTTTTTCTCTGTTGTTTATGGTGAAAAAACTGTGAGGATGTTTTTTGTTTGAAAAGATTGACAAAATTTTGAAAATAATATGTTTTTAAACGAATATTGTCCAAAACTTGACAAAATCATCGAGATAGCTATTTGGTGCCTTCAGCAAAAATGTACAAAATTGAAAGTTCTGAAGGTGTTTCATACAAAGAATTAAAAAAAAAATCAACGCTTAAATATATATTCACCATAAACCAAAATTTATATGTTAAAGAAAGCGAAAAAAGAGATATTTGCTAGAACAATCGAAATAACTGTATGTAAAGTCATTTAAAATTGATTTACTTTGTGTGAAACACTTTCAGAACTTTCAATTTTGCACATTTTTGCTGAAGGCACCAAAGAACTATTTCGATAATTTTTCAAGTTATGGACAATTTTCGTTTAAAAACATATTATTTTCAAAATTTTGTCAATCTTTTCAAACAAAAAACGTCCTAACAGTTTTTTCACCATAAACAGAGGAAGAGATTGAGATCGTAGTGTTCCGTGCTTCATACCGGACGTGAAAATTTTTCATTCCCGTCAAAATTTTCATTTCTTAGTTCCATCAACCATTGAAGAAATTTATTGTGCTCTGCAAGATAAATCCACGTAATGCGATTATCTGAAAATGTCGATATACCGTCGCAGTGATAATGAAAATCACCAAATGTTTCAGATTTAGCAAATTTGAAACATTTGTGTCCTTGAAGGACGAAAAAATCCAAGCCTACTTGAATTTTGACGTTGCGTTTGAATTGCGCGCATATCTTCTGCGCGTTACCGCCGCCGCTGGATGTGGATTTAATATAAGCGCCGCAATAGCTTTTATATTCATTTTGGTGATAGTGATTAGTGGTGAAATGAAAAACGTGTGAGATAGTGCCTTCTGTGCTGTAACCAACGATGAGTTTCAGACCAAGGAACTCGGATGACGGGATTCCGCATCTGCGAAAACAATTTTGCAGTTGTTGCAGGAAATTTGGTGAGTTTGTTCCGTTTTACCATGGCAAAAGTTCCGCGGATCGTTTTTTCGTGCTTTTCGATTACGAAATGCATTTAAATGGTCTAAATTCATTTTTATTCGGTTTACGTGTTTCAGCTGGACGGTTTGAATTAAACTCGGTAGTGTCATTCGATTATGTTGCTTGCTCTTACGGGAGGGCAAGAGCCGGAATCGTGATCAATCGTGTTCGTTTTTTTGTGTTGTACGGTTACGAAAAAGCATGTAATGTTTATCATTTTATTCTGTTGCTTGCCCCTACGGGGACGGGAGACGGAATCAATGATCAATCAGTCGTTTGTCGCAAAGTTGGCAATGCGTAGTGGCATTTTTCTTTTGTTCGGTTTATGCGTCGTGGACAGCCTCTTATTTCGTGTAATATAGACAGCATTTTTCATTTCTTCTTTTTTGTAAGCATCTATCCGATAACCTTGGAGGGATCGGTTTTGCTTTTTCTGAGCAGAATTTCACTTCCATCGAACGTGCAATCATTCCCTTTTTTCACGGGAAACAATATTGTTCATACTGTAAATAAAGCATTGTTCCTCTCTTTTGCAGGCCGGCATTCAAAAGATTAAATTTAAAACAATTAAACATCAAATCCTATGGGTCTATCGTCAGCTTTTCAGGCGAATCCTGACCTAATACCTTTCCCAACCCCCAACTCCGTAGCACTTATGAGGGCGTCGCTGAGTCGGTGACCTCTCATTAAGTATGTGCTACATCAACACTTCCTTCCCCTATCCCAAGTTACGGTAAAGATGGGCGTGGCCGGGAATAGCAATATTCATGGTTTTGGTGTTCTTGTTAAAGATTGAATCAAGGTTCACTCCCTAGCCCTGCTCCTGAAATCATTCTAGATGAGATCATCAAAATAAAAAATGGTTCTAGTATCCAATCTATGAGATATACCGTAACTACGCTAACGCTAACAGAGGAAGAGATAATCTTTATATTGGCGATAAAAGATTGAAAATCTGTTTGCGCCCTTCGGAGAAATCGCCATTTTTTCGAAGAAAATTTCTTATAACGGTTCTCCGACATTACCCGGAAAACGATTGTGCTACTTTTCCCCGAACGCCAGTTCCCCGAATGTCATTTCCCCGAATGACCCGTTTCCCCGAAAAGAGGAGCAGTTAAAATAGGCGCAATAATGATTGTCCGACATTTCCCCGAAAACCATTCCCCCGAATGCAATTTCCCCGAATGACGTTTTCCCGAATGAACCACTTCCCCGAAAACATTTTTCCCGAATGGACCATTTCTCCGAAAAATCTTAATGTTAGCTACATACTCAAAGTTATTCATAATCCTGCTGCCAAAAGGTGTTTAATGTGCTAGCTGATGTAAGGTTTGATAAAAATTTGTTATAAAATCCATGTGTCTGAAGTAACTGGTGTTCAAAATGATGTGCCGCGTGCATTATACTCAAAGTCACTTAAAAATTGCTCTTGTGTCAGGCTATACATGAAAAAACAAGCTCATGATAGGCAGTTTCATTGTAAGCGGTATGATTAGCCTATGGCTGTTTGGATTATGGACATTTGGGCGAATGGGCATTTGGCTGAGTTATGCCTTCTTAGAATTATGGGCTATTATTTTATTTAAACTGTTTCAATAATTATTGGAAATTAGCTGATAATATTTCAAATTGATTTTTTCCTTCTTTAAATGGTAGGCTATTCTTTCGAATTATTTCGGAATATTTCGTAAAGATTCATTATTTGGTTTCATGTTCTTTTGCCATGTATTCATTTAGTCAAACGTTCATTCTTGCATAATACTTAGCGTGCCATAAAGGACTGTCACTACAATAAGCCAAGCTTTAGTACGGTAGGCTAATTACAGAATCTATTATATCTTGCCCTACATAACTAGACATCGATTTTTCCTTCTAGAAACTTTTAAAAAGGCGCAACACCATGCTTCTATTTCCATTTTCTGACAATACATCAGTTTAAAGATAAATGTCTTCATTAGAAACAAATTTGTCGAAAATGACCTAAAACTAATAGCCGAAAACATCAAATGAAGTGAACATGATAGTAATGAATACCCAAAATGCTAATAATCTCTACCTTAATAGAAAAAAAAACATGCCTATTCAATGAAAAATCTTTATCAAGGGTTAATCGGAAGCATTGAAAATGTTGTTTCAAAACATTAGAATCCGTGATATTTGCATTTACAATAAAAATTGAAGAAGTAGGATATAATTACCAGAACAAAAATTGCATAAAGTTTCAGTAGCTCTGTCATTTTTTATTGGTATAATTATCTGTGAAAATTGCCTTCTGATTGAAGAAGAGAAAATTCCTGTTGAAATAAGAAGAAGCTGTGAGCAGAACAATATTAACACAGCAAAGCTTCAATGAACTGCCTACGATTGAAAAAAGAAAAACCTAGTTTAAAAATTATCACCTTTTCGTGATGCGTCATGGGGTAAAGATCTACCAGTGAACCTGGATAGTGACAAAGTAATACGACATGCACCAAACAAAGGACACGAGAAATACTACAATAGATCAAATATTGGTCGCAGTGGTTTAAGTTCCTAACAGAAAAAAAGGAAATGATTATTAGAGCAGTAAAATAAAAAAGGGATATTTACAATATTTAAAACAAGCAACTTTTATGGTACCAATTTATTGGTAACATAAAACATTTGCCTATACTTTATGGGATACAAGCTACTAATGCGGAAGCAATGATCGAATAACAGCCTCGAAACGATGCACTAATCTGTCAGATGCGTCTCAAACAAACTTATTGACTCATTTTTTTTCTTTTAAAATTCTTAAGTAGTGAAGATCAAGATGTGCCTTTTGGCTCACGCCTTTGAATCCTGCACAAAATTTTCAATCAGTAAAACTTTATTTAATAATTTTGTCGATGCCCGTTCAGCCAGATGTCATTAAGATAAATTATGTCCGGACAAACGACATAAGGCATCAGATTTGCTCACCTCTTGGATAATCTTTCAAAACCCACCTTCTACATTTTCTACATTTTTATTGCTATTCTTAGCATAATAAAATTTTGGTTCTATCTCGTTAGGAGCGAATACCGTTAGGCCGAATGTCGTTAGGCCGAAGGTCATTAGGCCGAATGCCGTTAGGACGAAAGGGTCGCTAGACCGAAAGGTTAATTAGGCCGAAAATGACCGATAGTTCTAATGAACTGTAAGGTCGAATGTATAACTAACAGGGATTGATCAGGCTAATTTGCGTTACCTAGAAGCCGCCGAATGAATTGTAAGGTCGAACGGATTGTTGATTTTCGATCAGGATAATTTGCAGTACCTAGAAGCCCACAATATCCGCTGTGAAATATAACTAGAAAGAACAGCCTTTGATTAAAAGAAGGAAAAAAACACTGATGAATGTGTTAGCCTTATGAAATGAAATTAAATGATCAAATGTTACCCTAACGACCCTTTCGGCCTAACGGCATGCGGCCTAATGGCCTTAGGCCTAAAGACATTCGGCCTAACGGATTTTGGCCTAACGACATTTGGCCGAACGATCTGCATCCTAAATTTTAATACTGAACTTAATGTTTAACAGTCTATTACTCTGATAGTTGAAAAAAAAGGAAAATGTGTTTGCAGAAAGCATTCGGGGAAACAGTACATTCGGGGAAACAGTGCATTCGGGGAAATGGTTTTCGGGAAAAAATCCTTCGGGGAAATGTCGGACAATCGCAATAATAGTTTTTAGTGGCAGGATGGTGAATTAGAAAGAACGATAAACAATCAATAGAAGGAGGTATTTGGACATTTTTGACTGTACACATGTTGCCAAAATGCTGAGGACGGTAAAACTCGTAAGAACCGCCAATCAAATAAAGAAGGGTGCATATCAGATGACCAGTACGTTCACCACCCTGAAATGTATAAAGATATGAAAATTATGAGTTCCGAAGCCTCCAAAGTTCGGGGAAGTGGGTTATTCGGGGAAACGGGATATTCGGGGAGCTGGCATTCGGAGAACTGGCGTTCGGGGAAACGACATTCGGGGAAAAGTAGCACAACACCGGAATGCAATTTACCGGAAAACCATTTACCGGAATGAATCATTTACCGGAACGAATCATTTACCGGAAAACCATTACCCGGAAGGACCATTAACCGGAAAATTATTTCTCTATTTCTCAAGTTTTTTCATTACCGTCCTTTTAATCGTTTTACGGCCATTCAGGTCTGTATGTTGACTTAAAAATATTCAAAATTATCACCAACGATAATGGATAGGAGAGGTTCTTCTTTCAAAATACATAAGCATCTAAGAGGAGTCTAACATTTCTTCATACTTAGTCATGTCAATATGCATCAGCTTCGAATATTTGCATTTCATAGATGATTCACCCTTCTTTCAAAATTAAGCTGTTCTTTCAACTTATCTCTGCAGTTTAACTTGGCTAAACTGGCTAAATATGACTACAACTATGTAACTTTACTTTTAACATTCACATTTAACTTTTACTTTACTTTTTAACATTTAACATTGACCGTCGGTTCTCCAAGTGTCCAAATGTTAAAAAAAGCAATGATTAGAGATTTCAATACGACTGGTTGTGATTCTTTTCGCTGAGTGTCAATTCATCGAATTTCGTTGCCGCAAACGTCAATCACCCAATTGCAAATCCTCCGTATATCCCTTTTTCTATAATGACTCAATCTGATATTCACCCTTCTTCATTTGGTTGGTGGTTCTTTCGAGTTCCACTGATCTCGACATTTTTGGTAATATGTGTTCAGTCGAAAATGACCAAATATCTCCTTCTTATGATTGCTTATTGTTCTTTCTAGTTTATCACCTGAATTTAATGCCACAGTTAATCTCTGAATTCAATGCCAAATGCAGAGATATGAAATTCGGAGAAAAATAACACAATCAAGAAAATTCAAAGGAAAAGTAGATCTATTGAGGTTCAATATCTCGGAATCTAAAGATGGACGTCACAATGGTGAATAGTAGGGACACAAGGCACTATTGTTTTCGTCTTGACTTTCCTCAAATCATGAAGCTAAAATGAGTATTGCACTGTTGTATGCCTCTTCCCTCGCAAGATAAAAGGTTTTTTATATTTAAATACTAAAATTTTATTCTAAACTGCTTTAACTTAAGCGAAGTATGCACTTCAACAGAAAAGTAATCGGAAATTTCTTGCAAGAAATGCTCAAGAAAAACATTTTTCTTTGATCGCAGTACGTAGTTGAAAAGAAATGTCATTTCAAATGGAGGCAATTTCTTGACCATTTCTTGAGCAGAAATTTTTACTTTTCTTGAGCGGAACAGCATACTTAGCTTTAAAGCTAAGTATGCTGTTTCGCTCAAGAAAAGTATAGAAATTCCTTGATTGAAAGGGCCAAGAAATTAGCCCCCTTTAAAGTGACATTTCTTCTCAACAGCGTACTGCGATCAGCAAAATGTGATTTTCTTGACCATTTCTTGGGAGAAATTTTCCACGCATCGAGATAGGCGATTCCTTTTCTTGTCAGTAGCAAACTGGCCTTAAGGGAAAAATAAAACAATCATAACGCCAATCATTTTTAAATGCTGAGATGTTCCATTTAATCAAATGCACCCTACCTTGTTTTTTAGACGGTTTTTTCGATTTATATTGACCTCGTTAATATTTTGCATCAAATATGTTTAACAAAAATAATTCTTTTATTCCTTCTATCTTAGCCTGTAATGTTTGGTTTTTTAAGCCTAAATTTGAAAAACATATTTTCCGATCTATATCAGGTGTCTACGAGCGACATAAGCGGCACGGAGTGATCCAGCCACTCTGCCTGGTTCAGGTACTCCACCGGCTACCAAGCGGATTGAGTGCCGTAGCTGGTGATGGTGAACCGGTTCAATGGGGAGCTCACCACTACGGTAGCATCTATGGAGAGGGAGAGAGGTTCGCTTGGCCATGGCGGAGATGGTTGAAAGCGAAAGTGATCGCCATGTATATAGTGAAATGTAGGTCAGTAGGGCAGGTGTGTCGAAACCAACCACTGTCGCGATCGGTCGACCGGGGGCGAACCCCGTAACATAGCTTGTTGTAGATTTTGTTCAATGTCTAGTTTAATAAGTTTAAATAAATGTTTAGTACTGTAAAATTGTATGGTGTAGTTGAATAAAGCTAATGTAGTGTATTTAATGTAAAGCAATGTGTTAAATAAACGGTAGTTTGTGACTATTGCTTGTGGTGTGCTGCATGTTATTTCTGAACGGATTGGTCGTTGGATGACGGAAAGGACAGCCCAACCAAGGAAGTGGGTTCATCGTAGTAGAGAGAACCGAGAGCGGTCAGGGCGGCCCCTGACATAAGTTGGTCCTTCGAGCCGGATCCTCTACACCCTGTGGACCACGGATATCAAACGATTTGAATATCGGTTTGCGCCATTGCGCTAAGCAACGACCTACACAAAGGTCGTAAGGAAGCCATCGCAATCTGGAGACCTTGTCCAAAGGATTCTCGCCATTTCGTGATTGAATCAAATGATCCTGTCGCCATCGCCGAGGTAGTGAAAGGATCGCTTTTGCCGCCAAATACATTCGCCATCATCGTCTAACGAAATCACCGCCGAGTGAGAAGTTTTCGCCATCGCGCATCAGCATCGAGTTACATTACCATCAGCAGCACCATCGCAACAGCTATCAAATAACGCCTTGGATAATCGGAAGGATTGTAGGACAACCAGAGCGTTGTTCTACTACCGGTCAGGTAGGTTAGAACGAGTATATGTCCACCGAAGCGTTTGGTTTTCGCCACTAACACCCACCCTACGATTTCTGTGCTTTGCTGGTGAACCAAATCGTCAATCGCTGACGGCATCGGAGTGGAGTATTAGCTCATGGAGAGCTTGATTTCGGGCACCTTCCCTGCCGGTCGAAGCTTATCCAGCCTCTGAGAGGACATCCTGTGGTCGTCCAGCGACCACGAAGGCGATTTGAGCAACTACACGACCAGACGAAGACGACAACTGCAACGTACGGACTTGGGCATCGCTCGACGGTCATCGTGGCCAGGTAAATGCAATTTTACAGTATATGCCCAGCCGAAGCTGGACTCCTTTTGATTCTACACTGAATAAATTATTCGTTGGTGCACAATTTGGACTGCCTGAGCTCAAACTCATTCAACGAACGCAAGCCCTGGGGTTTTGGTTTCAATTTGCTGTCTTTTCGATCCGCGCGACGTTCAGCGACATCTAAAGTTCTCCAGGTGAGACATAAGTATATGCCCTGCCGAAGCAGGCATTTTTGCGATACTACATTTGCAATTTCCTCCATCGCTGCATTGGACTGATCAATCTACTCGTTGGCTACCGTACCTTGATGCGACGTTGAGACCTGGTTGCTGAAAATATTGAAACGTTAAGTGATTTGAACTTGGCTGTTGGTGCAGTCTGTCGTTTTACAGGTAAAGCGAACAGTATATGTTCAGCCGAAGCTCAAATTTAGATTATTACACCTGGCTTTCCATTTCCTCGCTATTCACTGGCTCCAATTCAACTTGAGGCTGATTGAACAACCGATTGGAACCGAGTCTGCTGATTGAGAGACTGCGCGTATTTGGATTTATCACTTTGGCTTCGGTGGTACCACTGTTTCTTCTCCTGGGTGAGTTTGAACAGTATATGTTCAGCCGGAGTAGATAATTTGCATACTACATCGCCGATTATCTTCAATTCTCGGATTTCCAACGTTCATCATCACTGTGACGGGAGTGACGCTGCTCAAGTGCCGACTTTTCATTGGTTCATCGGTTTTGTGACCAGATTCCACCATCCGCTACGATGTTAACGAGAACCACAAGGTCGGGCGATTCCCTGAAGGCTCTGAATTCTAAACTTAAGAGTCTTAAGGCATCGTTAAACAACATTAGCCAGTTTGTAAAGAATTTTAAGGAAACTACTACAGCTAGTCAGGTCAATGTACGCCTCGATCGATTAGATTTGTTGTGGCAGCAGATTAGCGAAACTGTGTGGGAAATTCAAGCCCACGACGATTACGAGGAACAGGAAGGGTTCGAAAAGGAGCAGCTGTGGTACGAGAATTGCTTCTATGACGCGAAATCCTTTCTGACGGAGAAGGCCCAGGAATTCCGAGATGAATCTGCTTCGAATCATTCTTCGCGGAGTGCTGGTGGCAGCCACAGCTCAATGGAACGTGTACGTCTGCCACAAATCAAGCTCCAGACCTTCGACGGGAACATCGATGATTGGCTTAGTTTCAGGGACTTGTACACATCCCTGATTCACCAAAAGCCTGATCTATCGGAAGTGGAAAAGTTCCACTACCTTAAGGGATGCTTAGCAGGTGAAGCTAAAACGCTAGTGGATCCGCTAAAGATCACTGGTGACAACTACAAAATTGCTTGGGAATTGCTGCTAAAGCGATTCAACAACAGCAAGCTACTAAAGAGGAAGCAAGTGCAAGCACTAGTGAAGCTGCCCACGCTCACCAGAGAATCAGTCACGGATCTCCACCAGCTGGTTGATGGATTCGACCGTGCGATTCAGACCTTAGATCAAGTCATCGAACCAGCGGAGTACAAGGACTTACTGCTGGTAGAGCTGCTGAGTTCTCGTCTGGATCCAGTCACTCGACGTGGCTGGGAGGAACATACGTCCGCTAAGGAGCAAGACACGCTGAAAGATTTGCAGGATTTCCTTCAACGGAGAATTCAAATCCTTGAGTCCCTGCCAGCGAAGCCAGCGTCTAGGAATGAGCAGCAGCCACTCAAGCGGAACACGTCTTCTTCGAAGGTCAGTCACAATGCCGTGCAGTGGAACAACGCTAAGTGCCCCTCGTGTGCGGAGATTTATGGACTACATACCTGTCCAGCCTTCTTGAAGATGTCGCTGACGAGTAGAGAGGCATTTTTGCGGGCACAATCACTTTGCCGCAACTGCCTCAAACGAGGACATCTGGCTCGAGAATGTTCGTCCAAGTTCTCGTGTCGGAATTGTAAGGCTCGTCATCATACGCTGCTGTGCTTCAAAGGTGAACGCAAGGACAGTGGAAACCAGCAATCGGAGAAGGAAAACTCCCGGAAGAACAACGACGATACGGCTTCTGGTTCCAAAGCAGCGAATGCATCATCGGTTGAAACAGCATCGTCGAATTCGGCACAACGTTCCGCATCGCAAGTTCTTCTGGCTACAGCTGTTGTTGTGGTTGAGGACAACCAGGGTTCTCGCTATTCAGCACGTGCACTTCTGGATTCCGGATCGGAATGCAACTTCATCTCTGAAGGTTTGAGCCAGCTGATGAAGGTTTCTAGCCAGAAGGTGGACATCGCAATATCGGGTATCGCACAGACTGGAACAAGAGTCACGCGAAAGATACAAGCTGTTGTGAAGTCTCGAAATTCCATCTATAGTCAACCGATGGATTTTCTCGTGTTGCCGAAGGTCACCGCCTGTCTGCCGACCTCTACAGTGCAGGTCGACGGGTGGAACATTCCTGCTGACGTAGAATTGGCAGACCCCGAATTTTTCCGGTCAAGAAGGGTCGACTTGGTTCTAGGTATCCAAGCCTTCTTCAGCTTCTTTCCAACGGGAAGGAAGATCACGTTAGGAAGTGGCCTACCAGCACTAACCGAGTCTGTTTTCGGGTGGATAGTGACAGGCGAAGTCGCTAAATCTGGTCATAGTGCGAAGTACACATGCAACCTGTCCGTATCAGGCAAGCTGGAAGAGTTAATGGCACGGTTTTGGTCCTGCGAGGAAGTAGGAGCCGTCAGCAAGCTCTCTCCGGACGAGACGCGTTGCGAAGAGCAATTCGAGCGCACTTTCCAGCGGAATTCGGATGGTCGCTATGTCGTTAATCTTCCTAAGAACAACGAAGTTCTTGCGGAGCTAGGCGAATCACGAGACATCGCTCTGAGACGTCTGCGATCAGTGGAACGGAGACTGGCACGGGATCCAGATCTTCAAAGGCAGTATTACGACTTCATGGCCGAATATCTCGAGCTTGGTCACATGAAGAAGGTGGAAGTCAGCGAAGAGGAGACGGTCAAACGATGTTATCTACCGCATCATCCTGTAATCAAGGAGTCGAGCACTACGACAAAGGTGAGGGTCGTCTTCGATGCCTCCTGCAAGACATCTTCCGGGATTTCACTCAACGATGCTCTTTACGCTGGACCTGTGGTACAACAGGATCTACGGTCGATTGTCCTCCGCAGTCGTATACGTCAGGTGATGGTGGTAGCCGACGTTGAGAAAATGTTCCGGCAGATTTGGACGAACACAAGCGACACACCCCTTCAATGTGTTATGTGGTTTGAACCCGATGGAAGCGTCGTGACGTATGAGCTGCTAACGGTGACCTATGGTACCAAATCGGCACCGTATCTAGCTACTCGTACGTTGAAGCAGTTAGCGGACGATGAACGAGAACGTTTTCCTTTGGCAGTATCGGCAGTTCAGGAAGACGTTTACATGGACGACGTAATTTCTGGAGCAGATGACGTCGACTCTGCAGTCGAATTGAGGCGACAAATCGACGCAATGACGAGCAGCGGAGGGTTCAAGCTACGAAAATGGGCTTCCAACAGTCCCACTGTGCTGGAAAGTATTCCTAAGGAGAATCTGGCACTACCAGACGGAATCAACTGGGACCAAGATGCGGAGGTGAAGACGTTGGGACTGACTTGGCTTCCCAACGTAGACTGCTTCAAGTTCGCGTTCTCGCTGCCACAAATCACGGATGACCAGATTCTGACGAAGCGACAGGTGCTCTGTTACATCGCACAATTGTTCGATCCTCTGGGACTACTCGGTGCGACGATCACAGCAGCAAAAATCTTTATGCAGCGACCTTGGGCAATGAAGAATGAAGCTAATCAGAACCTGCAATGGGATGACCCGTTACCTGTAACGGTGGGCGAGGAATGGCGGACGTTCCACAAGCAAATTCCAGTCTTGAACGAGATTAGAATTCAACGGTGTGTGGTTGTTCCTGAAGCGGTGTCTATAGAGTTCCATTGTTTCTCGGACGCATCGATTTTAGCCTACGGTACAACCATCTACGTTCGGAGTGAGCGGCAGGATGGTACGGTGTCAGTGCACCTTCTGACATCTAAGTCGAAGGTGGCACCTCTTAAAGTGCAATCTCTACCACGGTTGGAGCTATGTGGTGCACTCCTGGCGGCGCAGCTGTGGGAAAAGGTAGCAGAATCGCTGAAGGCAAAAGGCAGTGTGTGGTTCTGGACGGATTCAACGTGCGTCCTTCAATGGATTCGGTCTCCTCCTGGAACGTGGACCACCTTCGTGGCGAACAGGGTCGCCAAAATTCAAGCTCTAACGGAAGGAAGCGAGTGGAATCACGTACCCGGACTCTCCAATCCCGCAGATCTAATCTCGCGAGGAATCGCACCAAAGGATATCGTTGAAAATCGCAGATGGTGGCACGGTCCGGACTGGCTGATGCAAGCGCCCGAAGAATGGCCGAAAGGGGTAGGATATTCACCAGAAGAGGACCTGGAAAGACGACGCAATATGCTGATTTGTGCTTCGTCTGAGGAAAAGGAGTTCATATCGGACTACGTAGCAAGATTTTCGTCATTTTCGAAGCTAATTCGTACGACTGCCTTCGCGCTACGCTTCCTGGGCAATTTGCGGTGCTCCAAGGATCAAAAACGGACTGGATTTATCACCACTGAGGAATTGGAGGAAGCTGAACGAGTGATTATCCGTAAAATCCAAGAGGGCTCGTTTGTGGAAGAGCTCAAGAACTTGTCGTCGGGCTCCGTCGTGGGTCGAAAGTCCCCACTAAGATGGTTCCATCCTCGCATCGATGGAAATGGCATCCTTCGAGTTGGTGGCCGCTTAGAGCATTCGGATGAATCTTTCCAGGTCAAACATCCCATGGTTTTGCCAGCCAGGCATCCATTCACAGAGCTGTTGTTTCGCTACTACCACGATAAGCATCTCCACGCTGGACCGCAATTACTTCTGGGTACGGTTCGGCAGCGATATTAGCCGCTTGGAGGCAGAAATATCGCTCGAAAGGTAGTTCGTCAGTGCCTACGATGTTTCCGAATTAAACCATCGGCAATTCAGCAGCAAATGGGTGAGCTGCCAGCGGCTAGAGTGACGGTGTCTAGGCCGTTTTCCAAGACTGGCGTGGATTATTTCGGTCCGGTGTACCTACGGGCAGGACGCGGGCGTCAACCGACGAAGGCCTACGTCGCGATCTTCGTTTGCATCCCGACTAGAGGCTTGTAACAAAAATATAATAAAATTTTATCAGAATATGATATGCATATCATGTTATGATATAATTTTGTTAGGCTCCGTTATCCATGAAACATAATAAAACAGAAATATAACATAATGTGTTTTATTTCCCTTTATGATATTTTTTTGTTCATTTTTAACAACTTTATAACAAAATAAATAGATAGAATATGCATTTCAATAATATACAATATTATCGTATATCGAACAGTATTATAATTTTGATACTTTGTATCAAACATTATAACTTGGTTTGATATGTTTTTGATAGAATTAAAACACATTTTGTTATATTTATGTTACTATTCATACACTTTTTGTTATAAATTTAGTTATTTTAACAACATCCTGCATCAAGTTTGTAACAACCTATGTTCGAAAAAAACTTATAACATAATAACATATGCAGATATAATTTTGTTATGTACCCTTAGTCGGGATGGCAACGAAGGCAGTGCATATGGAGCTGGTTTCAGATTTATCGACCGAACGGTTCCTGCAAGCGCTGCGGAGGTTCATTGCTCGTCGAGGAAGGTGCTCCGATATTTTCTCGGACAACGGGACGAATTTTGTAGGCGCTAGCAATCAATTGCGGGAACTGGCGAAATTGCTGAAAGAAAAGGAACATCGTGAGAAAGTGTCCAAGGAATGTGCGAACGAAGGAATTTATTGGCATTTTAACCCGCCGAATGCCCCACACTTTGGTGGATTGTGGGAAGCAGCTGTCCGTTCGGCGAAGTTTCATCTTCTGCGGGTTCTTGGTGGTAATCCAGTTACACACGAGGACTTTGTGACGTTGTTGGCACAGGTGGAAGCGTGCATGAATTCTAGGCCTCTAACAGCGCTTTCTAATGATCCTCAAGATTTGGAGGCTCTGACGCCGGCACACTTCCTTACAGGAGGATCGCTTCTCGCGATGCACGATGCTAATTTGGGAGACGTCCAGATAAATCGACTTTCCAGGTGGCAGTTGGTCCAGCGGCAGCTGCAAGACTTTTGGAAACGATGGCGGAAAGAGTATTTGTCGCAGCTTCAGGGCCGAATGAAAAATTGGCAGCCAGCAGTTAAAATGCAGATCGGCCAGCTCGTTGTTTTTGTCGATGCAAATCAGCCAGCCACACAATGGAAGATGGGTCGCATTCAAGAGCTTCATCCCGGCGATGATGGAGTAACTCGAGTGGCTACAGTGCGAACATCGACTGGGGTACTCAAACGTCCTGTGGCAAGATTGTGTTTGTTACCCTTGAAACGTTCGGAAGACACCTCAGATAGAGTTTGATGCCAGTAGTCCAGTGCACCGCGAGGATTTTATTTATTTACTTTCAGAAGTTTCCCGGCAACTTCAGGGTGGGCGAGAATGTCTACGAGCGACATAAGCGGCACGGAGTGATCCAGCCACTCTGCCTGGTTCAGGTACTCCACCGGCTACCAAGCGGATTGAGTGCCGTAGCTGGTGATGGTGAACCGGTTCAATGGGGAGCTCACCACTACGGTAGCATCTATGGAGAGGGAGAGAGGTTCGCTTGGCCATGGCGGAGATGGTTGAAAGCGAAAGTGATCGCCATGTATATAGTGAAATGTAGGTCAGTAGGGCAGGTGTGTCGAAACCAACCACTGTCGCGATCGGTCGACCGGGGGCGAACCCCGTAACATAGCTTGTTGTAGATTTTGTTCAATGTCTAGTTTAATAAGTTTAAATAAATGTTTAGTACTGTAAAATTGTATAGTGTAGTTGAATAAAGCTAATGTAGTGTATTTAATGTAAAGCAATGTGTTAAATAAACGGTAGTTTGTGACTATTGCTTGTGGTGTGCTGCATGTTATTTCTGAACGGATTGGTCGTTGGATGACGGAAAGGACAGCCCAACCAAGGAAGTGGGTTCATCGTAGTAGAGAGAACCGAGAGCGGTCAGGGCGGCCCCTTTTCTAATTAATTCACAAATAAATTGCATGTTCAATCAAATTTTGGTATCGTAATATTCGTTCATAACTTAAGGCCTACGTAGCGGCAAAGTGAAGCTATTCAGAAAGATCAAGCTGAGGTTGGTAGAATTGAATACCGCCGGTTCAAAATTATGTCTGGATGGCAATTTGACGTCTTTTCAGAGTTGAAGTACTTACATACTTGTCAAACTATAACGAATTAAAAAATGATCAGTTGACATAGGCTCTCAGTTATTAACTGTAGAAATGCTCCTAGAACAGCTGAGAAGCAGGCTTTGTTCCAGTTAAGTCATAACGCCGGCAAGAAGAACATCATATTTGATTCATAGCAGTTCGGAGATGTCTTTCGAAAAAGTGTTTAAACCAAGGGAGTGCTGAGCATCAATGAATGAGAATAAAAATTGTATATACATGTACTGATTAACTTTCTTGGAGGTGCGACTGTTATGTTGATGTTGGTGTACTGATAGATATCGTCGATACTTGAAGATTTGACTTTCTGGATAATGGTACATTCCGCTAAGCGGTCTTCAGGTAAACTGCATTCCGGGTAATGGTATAAAATCCTGATAACTCTGTAACCATAAGATATAGAACAGTAGTTTCTTCGGTAAAAAAGTTGCGCAATCAAAAGTTCTAAAAGTGTTCGGAACAAAGTTTTTGCGAGAAATTATCGTATAAAAAGTTATCAAGAAAAAACTGATTTTTCAGTACCACCCTAAATTTTTTGTTAAAAAAAAATCATAACTCGCAAACCATAAGAGATAGAAATTTGGGTTCTTCGGCAAATTTGCTCCACCGGTTCTTAAATATCGTAGAACATTGTGTAGGCCTAAATGTGTCAGCAAAAAAGTTTATGAGCTGATCTCGTTAACCATGTGGGTCATCCTAATTTCACATCACTGAAAAAAATGTCTGAAAAATATGGAGATACTTTGCCAAAGACACCATATATCTAAAACTAACGGTTTAGGCGCAATCATTTTTGTCTTCCTAGATATGGTTTGGGACCAATGTGCAATGTACACTATCAATCTCAAATATGGATTCACATCACATAGTATTGCAACCAGGCATTGCAGAATTCGCTCTCATTTGAGTATGAAGCATGATCAAAGCAAGCAAAGAAAAACATCTCATCTGTTGCTGTCCACGATCGTCATTGTATCGCAAGGTGTAACAGCGAGCGATACGTGAGAGATTCTCTCAATTTTCTCAGGATTCAATCCCTGATTGCAACACATCATTTGAATATTGCAGCACCCCGAAAAGTTTAGCATCACTTCAGAACTATAATATTTATGATCTCGGAATCTTTAGTTTCTACAAAGATGTGGATCTTCGGCAATGTTGCTCAGCAGCACTATGGCGTTCATTAGGTGAAAATTTCAATGCACAATTTTGCCGCTACGAGGCGCTAGTGTACATGTAATTTGATCCAGAGTCTATAAATGAAGAGTTTCGCGAAGAGTGAAACCAAATCTACCTATCGAACTGTTAAACACTTTTGATGACATTGTTAAGAAAAGCTTAGGAGGTCAAAAATATTAAGTTTACATCAATTTTGGAAGTTCAGAACCAGTCTATTGTTGGTCTGGTGATTTTGGATGCGCCTTCGAGCAGTTCATGAATACGAGTAAGTAGCTAACATTACCCAAGGCAAATACTGGTCAGCTTATATACATACACAAATTTGAATGAATTGGATTACCGAATGAACGGAATGCAATATAACTGTTGCAGGAGAGACGAGATGTTCCTTTCCCGTCCTACCTGGCTCGGAATGCGGGTTATCTCTCTCTTTACTCAGCAAATCTAAATCCGATAAATGCAAATTAGCCGTCCCTTCTGTCGCAATCGCCCGGTTGCATTTGGTCACATAATCAGATTATCGGTGATGTCCTTTTTGCATTAGCATACCTAATGCTTTTTTCGGTAAATTTCCTCTACGGCGACGGTTTCTTCATGCGTAACTAACTTCATCCCGATAGATGATGATGATCACTGATCACTGATGAATGCTTCCGTGAGAAGTATCTCCGTTGCAATCATTGTCAAAAAACCGGTAGCTCTTTTTGTCGGAGTAATTGTCATCAATTGAAAAGAATTTTGTTTGGTGGTCATCAATCATAACTGAAACTTCCGGAAACGGTTGTAATGCGGCATGAAGCCGGTGGGAACCATGGTAGGTGGCCTCGTGTACAGTTACCCGGCTTTGTACAGGTGATCGACGGCATCGCTTTGAAGATTCTTTCACCCGCAATATGTACAAACCGATACAAGACAGACAGAAAACATTTGTGGCACCTCGACTTCCGTCTGGTCAAGTTCAAGGCGTCTATTTGCTTGCGTATTGTCGATTTCGGTTCAGAGCCAATAAACGGGTTTTCCAAATGCATGGCGATTACTGAAGTCACACCATTTGATGCAATTTCGCAATGAGCTCATAACCTGTTTCTTTGTCGTCGTTGAGGTCTCTGCTTTCGAACGAGTTAACTTCGTTGTGTAATCATATTGTTCATTATAAGGGTTCTGACCGAAAACCGAATTAACCCTCATGTTACACAACTGGAACACGCGGTTCGTCACGTACCCACCGTTCAAGTCACTGCGATTAATCATCATTTGGTGGCGGAGAAACTTCAATGCGACCGTAAGTGACGAACAATTTTGGAAAATCAAAAATTCGCCAACCTAACTGTTCTTTTGGTTGGATGACATGTGTCACACAAAGCACCTTTCCAGCTCAATCAAGCCTTTTTTTATTATACTCAGCCGCATCACATTAGGCGTTGATTTGGTACGCCCTTCGTGGCCACAAAGCACTATTGTTCCGTTGTTGCCCCGAGTTCCTCTAATAAAGATCATTCTCACATCGCATCGGGTCGAACTTCGATTGCCTGCACATGCGCCCAGAATAAATAAACATCCAGCCATGGCAGCTCCCATTATACAAATATATGAAGGTACAGTTGCTGACGGAAGAGGTGCAGTCAATAAGATGAAACTCGAGGCTTCACCATGGGAAGACAGAAGGGGTGACAGATCCCGGATAGGGATTATGGAAATTGTGGAAGGGTTTTCACTTTTTCGAGACAAGGGTTAGCGCTTATTACTACCGTTTGTACGGATGTCATTTTGCATTTTAAGGAATCTATTTCGGTAACATGAGCGATGAAAAAACAATGGTTTAGATTAGTATTTAGATGTGCCGGTAAAGAAATTTCGCGAATACATGGTATAGCTCTAGAATAGAGCTTTTGATTCATGTGGGAATATTATTAGTTGAGTTTTGGAAGCATTGAGAGAGCAAGTATGACGTCAAAATATCCAAACTTTTTTGCAATCTACTACAAATGACACGCAAGCTTTGTCCTTTGGCAGAGAGGCTTGTGTCATCTGCAAACAAAGATTTTTGACGTCCCTGAAATAACTCAGGTAAGTCAGGTGTGAAAATATTGTATAATATTGGTCCCAAAATGTTGCCTTGAGGAACACCAGCTCTTGAATGAAGTCCTTTAGGATTATTCTAACAATGTATTTTTGAAAATTAAAGTTTTTTAAATTTTACGATCAATCTTTCATGCCAATGTCCATGTTGGAATTTGAACTGTTTATTGGCAAAACTTGAATTTTCATTTATGTGGACCATCATTCTGTACAAAATGACTGTATTAAAAAGTTTACTGATGGAGAAAAGCAAACAGATTGGACAATAACTAGAAGCTTCTGCAGGATTTTTGTCCGGTTGAAAATGGTACAACTTTGGCATTTTTCCATTTGTCAGGAAAATATGCCGACTGAAAATATTTGTTCAATATATCAACCAGAAATAATGAGCTACTTTCTGGATGTTTCTTGTAGAGGATGTGATACATTCGTAACGGGCTTTGTTTTTTTTAATAATATAATTTTTGAAATCGTTCTTTCGATGGAGAATGCTTTCGAAATCCTGAATAACTTCACGTCGATTTCGTTTCCGCCTCGACGTAGAGTGTGGCCGACCCACCCCCACTTTCGTTGTCGAATTTCGGTATGTATCTGGTGGTACCGAAGATGGAGCTCAGCATTAGAGACCCAGTTGTGTGGCCACCATGCCTGAATTATATACCGTAGGTGTCTGTTGATGAATATCTGCACTGCCCATAACTGCAAAACAGTCACATTTGACATTTTTGACAAATTGGAGTTAATACCATGGAGAGTCATCAAATGATAAATACTTTCGATCAACTTGATGAAATCTGTGAGATTGTTCTAGGAAATTTGAAAAAATACCAAGTTGTTTTGTCACATTGGTAATTATAACCGCATAACAGTCACATTGAGATTATTAATGTGCCTCGTAATGTAATAGCAATGAAATTTCTATGAGAATTATTTTTTTACTATTCACCTAGTATGCGATATGAGATGTACAAAATATCAGCCTCAAATAAGCACATTTTAGTTCCTGGAATTTATTTGAAATTTTAGTTTCCTCCCATACTGCAATAAAATTCACAATTGGTATTCACGGTGTGTTTCGTAGAACAAGTTTATTACAAAAAAATAGGTAAGTCTGAAACTTCTCCACAATAAAGTCTAGGTTTCTCGCGTTCATTTGCTGCTAAAACCAAAATAATCGGTCGGGGGGTCCAGAGTAATTTTTTTTTTATTTGATTTCGAGAGACTTGCACATATGTTTGAATTTGCCTATCTATGTGTTTATGTACATTAGGGCGGTTCAAAATTAAAAAATGTTTGAGAATTCAATCTCACATATGTTCCTTACTATCCTTACTATAAAAATAGTGTTCTGTGAAATTTTCAGCTTTCTAGGTGGTGATTTAAGGTGGCCCAAAGACAATGTAGGTTTATATGGAAATTGTTGAGTGTAACCACCGTACTCTAGTTGCCCCCACTTTGTTCTGCTCCTATGAGCGTACTTATGTTTTGCCCCCTTTTATTTCTACACCTTTGAAGTTCTTTCGGTCGCTATGAAAGTGACATCTGATGTAAACAAATGTTAAAGTGAAAAACACGTTTCGAATAAAACCATCTTTTAGTTAAAGTTAATCGCGGTTTTACTATTGTAATTTCCTCCCGGCCTATCCGAAACCACTTCAGGTTGTGGGCCCCGGTCGCGCTTTGATCGAAAAGTAGTCGGGAGTGTCGTTTTTTTGCGTTTTTCGGTATGGAGGAGGAAAAGTTCGATCGTGTGTTGCTGCCGCTGTTCGACGGCTCGAACTTTGCTGCCTGGAAGTTTCGGATGCTGATACTCTTGGAAGAGCACGAGCTCGAAGAGTGCATCCACACGTATGCAGCGGAGGTGGAGGAGCTGGTCGTCCAGGAGGGTGACACGAACGAAGTGAAAGCCGCAAAAGCCAAGAAGCTGGAGAAGCGTATGAAGAAGGACCGCCGGTGTAAGTCCCTGCTGGTGTCGAGAATCCACGATACGCAGCTCGAATATATTCAGGGCAAGCAGTTTCCCAAAGATATCTGGGATGCCCTGCATCGTGTTTTCGAGCGTCGCAGCATCGCAAGCCGGATGCATTTGAAGCGGGAGATGCTGCAGCTGCGATTCGAAGGAGGAAATTTACAGCAACATTTTCTTCGCTTCGATAAGCTGGTACGTGAGTATCGATCGACTGGCGTTGGGATTTAGACGTGGTTTGCCATCTCCTACTAACGCTTGGCCCTTCGTATTCCGGGGTAGTTACGGCACTCGAGACGATGCCAGAAGAAAATCTATCGCTCGAGTTTGTTAAATGTCGACTACTGGATGAAGAAACCAAGCGCCGTGGGATTGAATCGTCATCCTCGTCGGGTGGAGATGCTGCTTTTTCCGGAGCGAAGCAGGTGAAGAAGAAGAAGCTGATTTGTTTTCACTGCAAGAAGGAAGGGCATAAGCAAATTTATTGCTCCGATAGGAAACAGCAGGGGAACCAGAAGAATCATCGAAAATCGAAAGCTAACGTAGCTGAGGCGGATGCTGGAAAAGGAATCTGTTTCGTCGGTGTTAGTGGTGGCATGGATCTGCCGGAAGACCAGCGTACCCGATGGTACATCGATTCTGGTGCAACGGACCATCTAGTGCGGGACAAAGTGTTGTTCAGTGAGCTTCATCGACTGAAGAAACCGGTTGAGATCGCGGTGGCAAAAGACGGTGAAACGATAGTGGCTGAATTTGCCGGCACCGTGAAGATTATATCGGTAGTGAACGGTAAACCGATCGATTGCACGATTTCAGACGCTTTGTATGTGCCTAAACTGCGTTGCAACTTGTTTTCTGTGATGAAGGTGGAGAAAGCGGGAATGCGTGTCGTTTTCGAGTGCGGAAAAGCGAAGGTGTATAACGGCTCCGAAATCGTCGCGAGTGCGTCTCGGCGTGAAAAACTATATGAACTCGATTTCTATTCGACCAGGCAAAGTGCGGGTGATGCCTTGTTGTCGTGCGGTCGAATTCGTAAGAGTTCCGAGCTGTGGCATCGTCGGTTCGGCCACCTGAACGAAAACAGTTTGAAGCAACTGATGCAGAGCGGAATGGTGTCGGGAATGAACATGAGTTCCGTTGATAACAGTGATAAGGACATGATTGTGTGCGAATCGTGCGTCGTTGGGAAACAGACGAGGAAACCGTTCTCTTCGTCGGTTGCAAAGCGCGCGTCGCGTGTGCTCGAGCTTGTTCACACGGACGTGTGTGGCCCTGTAACGCCGGTTGGGCTGTCGGGTGTGCAGTATTTCGTGACATTCACCGACGACTGGAGCCATTTCACAGTCGTGTACCTGATGCAGTCGAAAGACCAGGTGGTAGAGTACTTTGAGGAGTACGAGGCCTGGGCCACAGCGAAATTCGGACAGAAGTTTTCCCGCCTCCGATGCGACAACGGAGGGGAATATAAGAACAAGCGATTCCTGAAATTCTGTAGAAGCAAAGGCATTCAAATCGAATGGACGGTCCCTTATACGCCCCAACAGAATGGGCTGAGCGAACGACTGAATCGGACGATAGTCGAAAAGGCTAGAGCGATGTTGAAGGATTCTGGAGTTGACAAACGGTTCTGGGGGCAGGCTGTGCTGACTGCAGCCTTTCTTACCAACCGAAGTCCAACGAACGCACTGAGTACGAAGCAAACACCATTTGAGCGGTGGGAGTCCCGGAAGCCAAACGTATCTAACGTGAGAGTGTTTGGTTGTAAAGTTTTCGTGCACGTCCCGGATGAACTGCGACGGAAGCTGGACTCGAAAGCCTGGAGCGGAATCTTCCTGGGATACAGTCACAACGGATACAGAGTATGGAATCCAATGAAGAAGCAGATTGTCGTCGCGCGTGATGTTGACTTCGTGGAAGACAGTGTTTCGTTGGTGAAGAGAAACCTACCTGTTGATCAAGTGGTTCATGTTCCTGCAGAAGAAGAAGATGATGCTAATAGTGAACTGGAGGTACCGGAAGAAGACCCGTCAGACGGCGAGTTTGAAAGCTTCGTAGAGGAAGAACCAGCAGAAGAAGAAGAAGAAATCGCCTTCCGGCGGAAGGCCACAGCGGAACAGGTCGGCGCCAGCATGGCATCAAGATTTCGAGATGGAATACGCAAGTTTCGCCTTGAGTGCAGTAAACTACGTGGATGAGATTCCCGGAACGATCGCTGAGCTCCAGAAGCGCGACGACTGGAAGGAGTGGAAGGCAGCGATTGAAGACGAAATGAGTTCTCTAAAGCGGAACAATACTTGGACACTTGTGAAGAAACCGGAGGGACGTTCAGTGGTGTCGTGCAAGTGGGTTTTCCGGATTAAGCGTGGCGAAGCAGGCAGACCGGAGAAATACAAGGCCAGGTTGGTAGCGAGAGGCTTCAGCCAGAAGAAGGTTTTCGATTACTCCGAAACATACTCTCCTGTTGCGAAGATGGACACCTTGCGGGCAGTGTTGGCGTTGGCGAACCAGAGCGGTATGCACATCCACCAGATGGACGTTAAAACCGCGTTCCTCAATGGTGAACTGTCAGAGGAGATCTTTATGGCTCAACCAGACGGGTTTGAGCAGGGGAGAGGACTAGTATGCCGCCTAAATCGAGCCCTCTATGGGCTGAAGCAAGCTTCGCGAGCATGGAACGACAAATTCCATCGGTTCGTCGAGAAGTTGGGCTTCACACGTAGTGACAATGACCAGTGCCTCTACACGCTTGGATCCGGCAAGGAACAGGTGATCCTGGTGCTGTACGTCGACGACGTCTTGATCGCAAGTTCGTCACTGAAGATTCTCCAAGAAGTCAAGCGAAAACTGTCGGAGCGGTTCGAGATGACAGACTCTGGCGAGGTAAGACAGTTCTTGGGCATGAACATCGAGCGTGATTTCAAAGAAGGCGTATTGAGAATTAGCCAACGAAACTACCTGGACGGATTGCTCAGACGTTTCGATATGAGTGAATGCAAGCCGAGGTCGACGCCGATCGAGAATCGGCTGAAGCTTAGCAAAGCGGACGAAAAGCAGAGAACGGATAAGCCGTACCGTGAACTCATCGGCTGTCTTATGTACGCGTCGCTGACTACAAGGCCGGACCTGTCGGCAGCTATCAACTTTTTCAGCCAGTTTCAAGCGTGCCCTAGCGACGAGCACTGGAACTATTTGAAGCAGATACTAAGGTATGTAAAAGGGACGCTAGATGTTGGGCTGGTGTATCGGAAGCGAGAGGGTGCTGCTTTGCTGGAAGTGTTTACCGATGCAGATTGGGCGAATAGCAACGTGGACAGGCGATCTGTAAGCGGATATGTGTGCAAGATATATGGGTGTACTGTAAGTTGGACGACCCGGAAGCAACAAACCGTTGCTTTATCGTCTACCGAAGCGGAGCTAGCTGCGCTCTGTTTGGCCATCTGTCACGTCGTCTGGATGAGAAGGCTGGTGTGCGATCTGGGAAGAAAATATGGACAAGCGATATCGGTGTTTGAGGACAATCAGTCCACAATCCGTATAGCTGAGGACTCCAAGGATCATAGCCGGCTTAAACACGTGGACACGAAGTTTCACTTTGTACGTGACCTTGTGCAGCGTGGAGTTGTTGCCATCAAGTACGTGAGATCATCGGATCAAGAAGCGGACATCATGACCAAAGGTCTACCAGTGGCCGCTTTCAGAGGCCTATGTGCCAAGTTAGGACTCGAGAGTAGAGAAGACTACCGTGGTTAAGCAGGGGTGTTGAGTGTAACCACCGTACTCTAGTTGCCCCCACTTTGTTCTGCTCCTATGAGCGTACTTATGTTTTGCCCCCTTTTATTTCTACACCTTTGAAGTTCTTTCGGTCGCTATGAAAGTGACATCTGATGTAAACAAATGTTAAAGTGAAAAACACGTTTCGAATAAAACCATCTTTTAGTTAAAGTTAATCGCGGTATTACTATTGTAATTTCCTCCCGGCCTATCCGAAACCACTTCAGAAATTACTATGAAGAAATTTTGAGGTATGTTCCAAACACGCTTGCACTGTAATGTAACTACAAACTTATTATCCCATTGTAAAAGCTCATTCTTCAAACCATAATAAAGAAATTTGCTGAAGAGAGAAATTCAATTCGACAGATAGCAGAAGAGATATTCATCAGTTTGTTTGCTATTATTTAGCTTAACCCCTCTACCGGCAGCTGCTTTTTTTCAGTACAAAAATATATTTGAATTGCGATAACTTTTTCGTTTCTCTATATTTTTCCACCATTTTTTCACAACTTCTCAAAAAACGCTTTTACTTTTGGAATCTATGTCGGTATTGACCATTGGTCAACTGGTTTTAAAAATATTTCGGTGTTCCTTGGGGGACCGACACTTCCCATATAAAATTTCAATATGATATTTTAAGAAGTTTTCAAGATCTCGTTACGGCTAGAGTGGTACCAGAAACATAAAAACTCATTGCTCAAAAACATTCACACCGATTTGTTTAATTTCTTCACAATAGACTTTCATCAAAGTTTAGTTTTGAAAAGCCAATAACCGAATATGAGAAAAAATCTGTAGCCAGAGATAATTTGGAGAGTTATGGCTATGCGTCGGTCCCCCAAAAAAATTGAAATTTAGCGTGACATAATTTGTGTACCATCCCCTACGAGTAAAAAGAGAAATCTCGCATAATTTATGATCTCGTCCTAAAAGCCATAGCTTGTTATTACTGAGCAAACGTATGGATTTACACTTTATTTCACAATGCTACGACGAAGAGAAGATCCTCCTCTGTCTCCCAGCGGTGACAGTTTTTATTTGGTCCGTTTATCTGCTTAATAACAACGAGCTACACACTCGGTTATCAATGGTTTTAAGGGTGAATATACATAGAAGCCAAACCTCGAATTTTCAAAAGCACAAGTCTAGAGAAGCAGACAACCGGTAACTCACTGGTCACTCGCTGGTGGCGACTTCTCAAGATACAAATCTACAAACAAGCTCTTGGAAATTCGGGGTTTGATATCGATGCATCTTCACCTGTTAAAAATATTTCCTAATAACTTCTTACATCATTATGACCAATTTAAGTGCGATTTTCAAGGTTTTTCGTGGACAATAACTAAAATGACGTTTGAGACAGTTTTGCAATTATGCGTATATCATATGTCATATATGCTTAATACAGCTCTTTTGAGCAAGAACAACTTTACCTTCCAAGCCAAGGTGTTCAAATGGTTTGATCTTGCAGTTTGTCCCGTATCTATGTTCAACGCAATGTGTGTCGGTACAAAAACACATATCCATGAATACTTCACAAAAAATAAAAAAATAAAATGTTCTGGACCCCCCGACCGATTATTTTGATTTTGGTCGCAAATGAAAGAGCAAAGTCTAATTGTTTTTAGTTCGAAATTTCAGACTTACCTATTTTTTTGTAATAAAGTTACTCTACAAAGACACCGTGTATTCCATTTACTCAATGCCTACTTTTGTCGAATGTTAAAAATATGCAGTTGTGGGCAGTGCAGCCGTTGAGTGTTCTCCGCTGATACACATCACGTTTCACTGGCGTATAGCAGCACAGATTTCACAGTGGAGTTTAATATTCGAATCTGACTGTTCTTCCAGATATTCCATAAGCTCGCAAAAGCAGCCCTCGCCTTCTTGATCCGTGTACCTATGTCGATCTTGGTACCGCCGTCAGACGTGAATTGGCTGCCAAGATTTTGGTAGTTTTCAACGTTCTCCACCGTTTGCCCGGCTACTGTAAAGGCTCCCTCTAATCTACGCGACTTTTTACGACGACAGCGACAAAAAAATGGCGCGATTTCGTTGCTGTGTTGCTGCAAGCACTCTTCTATGGAACCATCTTGACTGACACGACGCGAATCGCTGCGTAATCGCGTCGCTGTGGCTTAGACGCGTTCATCAAACAGTGCATGCAGCGAAATATCAGCGATTGTCTGTCGCTGTCGCCGTAAAAAGTCGCTTATGGTGGTAAGCTCCATCGAAGTTAATACGCGATTGGCGTATTAACTTCGATGGAGCTTACCACCATTAGATCTGGGGGAGCCTTAAAGCTGGAAGCAGTGCTGGAAATGGTAATAGTAATAGGCTTGAATTTCGCGAAAATCACGTGGCTTTCCCAGTACAGTAGTTAAAAAACGTGAATCTCATCAAGTAGCCTGTGTTGGGTGTATGAATTTTCTAAATCGTTAGTGTCATTGAAGGCTCTAAATGCGGGAAATGCAGCGGGAAATAGAACATTTTTCTACAGTAATTTTGGGTTGCCCTTAGCAACGAGTGTTTTACAATTTTCAAGGCTCTTTGCCTACAGCAGCGATAGGAGTGAGTTTCACTGACTTCGCTGACTGCAATTGACTTTGTTTGGCAACTGTAGAATGAATTTTGTGTTTATATGCAACGATTTGGTCTTGTTGACGTTGATGTTGAGACCTGCCGCTGAAAAGCGTTCGGCAAGATCGTCGAGCTTACTCTGCATATCAGAGCGCCGTTGAGCTAGGATAGCAATATCATCAGCCAAATTGAGGTCATTTAAGTGCTCCATACACACTTAAATTATTTTGCGGATTCCTGTGAAATCTCAACAGCTGAACGGTTCGGTAAAATAAATTAACGGAGTACGGTAAATTTTCACAGGAATCCGTCAAATTCCGACGAAATTACGGTGTTTTATTCCACCGAACTGTTCAGCTGTTGAGATTACGGTGAAATTCACCGTAAAAGCTTAGTGTGTAGTAATAGTCTGACACAGCAGCCCGCTCACGGTATTGTTCACGGTCAATGGTGCCTACCAGGATCTCGTCAATTATTTATTTATTTATTTATTTTAACTTCTAATTTAGAAAGAAGGAAAAGCCCCTTTGAGTGATTATCTTTACAAATCGTTCTCAAAAAGGCATAAAACCTCTTTATCTTTTCAAATAACATTATAGAATAAAACTATGCTAAAGGCTCATACGGAATAAATCCATGGCAGAGCCAAAATCTTCAATGAGGACCAGGACGAATGGTTTACTTCAAATCATCAAAACGTAATTCGGTCAAGGAAAGCTCGTCAATCACGATAAGGAACAGTAGCGGTGATAGTATACATCCTTGCCTCACTCCAGCTACAACCCGGATGGGTTCAGACGAGACCCTGTTGTGCAATATTCTGCACGCAAAGGCCTCGTACTGCGCTTCGATGAGGCCGATGATTTTCTTAGGAACACCCTTGCGTTTGCGTTGCGGTCGAAAGCTTTTTCGTAGTCAATGAATACCATATACAGGGACTCTTGGAATTCATTGACTTGCTCCAGGATGATACGGAGCAAGACAATATGGTCCACACAGGATCGTCCGGCACGGAATTCCGCTTGCTGTCGATGGAGGGTCACATCGATCTTCTCCTGGATCCAGTTTAGGATCACTTTGCATAGAACTTTGAGAGATGCCCCGTCAATTATCGCATACAGTGAGGTCACCCTTTTTGGGTACCTTCACTAACACGCCTTGCATCCATCGGGCCGGAAAGTCACGGTGTCTCAGATCTTGCGGAATAGTTGATCAACAGTTGAGTGGATATTTCGGGGTCTGCTTTGAGCAGCTCGGCTGATATGCGATCGACCCCAGGGGCTTTGTTAGATTTCATACTTTGAATGGCTGTTTCTATCTCCTGCAACGATGGAGCTTCGGTGTTGACGCGTCTAATATGCCGAACCCTAGGCGGATCATGTTGAGGTGTTGGTGACCGGGTAGGTTCTTAAAAAAGTTGTTCGAAGTGCTCAAACCAGCGTTTTAGCTGGTCAGTGGGGTCGGTTAACAACTGGTCAGTCGCTGCGGCTTTCTTACCTTCGTCAGCAAGGGAATCCGTCCACGCTTGTTTGTCCTGCCTATATGAGCGCTTAACTTCCCTTTCTAGAGCCGAGTATCGTTGACGGGAAAGTGCCTTGGCTTCTCTGGTTTTCGCCTGTTCTATCGCGGCTTTGGCTTCTCTCCGCTCCTCTATCTTTCTCCAGGTTTCATCGGTGATCCACTGTTATCTCCGATAGCGTAGCTCACCCAGATTATTTTCGGTAGTGATGAAGGCATTTTTGATGGCGCACCTCGCCGATGAGAAGGTGATGGTCGGATACGATGTCAGCGCTACGTTTATTCCGCACATCAGGATCCGTTTCCACTTTCGGCTGATACAGATGTGGTCGATTTGATTTGCAGTACAGCCGTCACGGGAGACCCACATGACCTTATGAACCGAACAATGGGGGAAGAGCGATCACCATGTCGTTGTTGTCACAAAACTCTTCTGCAAACAGCTCTCCTTTTTCGCTCATTTCTCAGAGACCATGGCGTCCCATGACGGGCCCATAGCTCGAGTTGTCGAATCCGATCTTCGCCTTGAAGTCACCCATGTACACGGCATAAACAAGGCAGTCTCTTTACTTGTGTATACATCAAATTTGGCTGTAAACATGTGACGTAATTCCTATCGTAGCATATAAGATCTGGATTACTATATTATTTTGTCAAAATAAATCAAGGTGGATAGGAATGACGTCGTTAAGGTGAAGGTTCATTGAGCACGTAAACATAATGTTGCCACCCACTCGAGCCACCCGCTAAAGCACCCTCTCGAGCCACCCAACAAGGCGGAGCACAATGTTATGTGCGTCGGCCAAAAATAAATCATCATGTTTCATGTATACCTCCACCAACAAAATTATGTAGGTAGTGTTACTTGCACACGTTTCATACAAAGGTATTATTGTCGATATGAATTCATCAACAACTTCATAAAAACTCAAAATCACAATTTATTTCATTTGGTAGTGAGAACATGTTTTTTGACCAAAATTATAAGCATTTTTCACACCATGCGTGTGTTGTTTACTATTTTTGGCAGTTTTCTCCTCTCTTCTCTCGCTTCTCAAGGACGGAGAAAGTTGCCATCAGTATGCATTTGAATTCTACAGTCAATTGTACTGTATAATATCTTATATTCATTTTTGCTGTTAAATTGCGTCGTACATTGTTTTTCTCACGCATAAAAATGTTTTGCAACACTTGTGACATTGCACACCTTTTGAGTATTATGAAATTGTAAAATACGTGGTTGTAGCAAGTGTATGAATATCCAAACCATTCTAATTGCAAACATCAAAACTGGCATCACTGGCAATCAGTGAGAGCGGCGCATCCGAAGCATAAACAATGTTGGATCAGTTAATTCGCGTTCCGGTGCTGTTTTCGAGCACAAATTGACTAATATAAGTGATTTATTGCTCCCAGGAGCATCGTGCGTGAATAATCAAAGTGTTTCAAGTATCGCATTAGATCTTTGAATTGCTACGGTGAGTAGAAATACGATTAAAAGTGAGTTTTAGAACGGGCACCGAAAAGCCAGCAAACAATATCTCGGTGCGTGAAGAAGAAGTGATTCGGAAGTGCGTGGTATTTTACAACACAAATCACAGCAATAACTACGTACCGTTTTGACTCATATTCCGAACACTTAAGGCTAACAGTGACTTCAAATGCATCTGATTGGCATAAATAAGCTGATATTTGTGTAAATTTTAATTTCTTCGTAAAGCCTAACTGTTAGCTGTAGGGTGTACCAATAATAATATTGATTTAATTAGTTTTAGTATTGTATTTACGTAAAAGTATGGAACAACATTTTGATTCAAATGCCGAACACTGTGTTTATTCTGTCTCATATTCCGAACACCTTGATTCAAATTCCGAACAGCACGAATAAACTGTATTCAAATGAATAATTTTGCTAATAAATTTATCTGAGCTGATTCTACTGGTTTCAAACTAGAGAATCATCACTACATCAGCGGTATAAATTATATTGGCGACGTTAAAATTGAATTGCAATCGACTGCCGTTTGCTTGTTATTTGGTGACATATTTCAGCGAAACATTTCAACCAAATCGCCATACAAAAACCGAGTGTTCGGAATATGAGTCTGTTCGGAATTTGAGACAAAACGGTATTTGCATTCAAAAACTGGTGATTTGTGAAAAACATATTATGGAATGCTTTCAGTTAAGAAACCACCGCTCTACAATAAGGTTAGTAGCTTCAAATAATCATTTTTTGTGATCGCTCTCCAAAACACTGTGAGAAGGAGAGGAGGGAGGAGGGAGCGGAAAGCGAAGGGGGAGGTAAGGTGCCATATTAGAGGCCATTTTGGTACTCATGGGGATATGTCCTTAAGAAGCTTTCAGTTTTCGGAATATATAACCATATAAATATTGTAAACCGTGCCCGTGTAGATCTTGAAATCACCCTTCGGAATCTTAACCACGACAGCATTGAGTTAACTGTAGAAGTTCTCTTTGTCCTGCAATTCGGCATCATTGGTTGGCGCGTAACATTGGACTATGCTAAGGTTTCGAACCCGTGTTCTAAATCTGGCGACAATAATTCTCTCATTTATAGGCTTCCACTTCATAATAAGTTCGGCGTGAGCTTGGGCGCTAAGCAGAAAGCCAACTCCACGAAGCCGAGGAGCGTGTTCACCTCGCAGGCCAGAATATAGCAGAATCTGTCCCGATGGTATTCTGTGTTCTCCAAAGTTTCACTCAGTCCTAGGATCTCGGCTCCAGCTAGGCTAGGGCTAGTACGTTCCATCAAAAACGAAATAAAGACCTGCAGTTGCCCTAAATTTTATGCCACCTGAGGTGATGGAGCAAAATATAGAATCCCGTGAAAAATGTACTGCGAGCTGTCAAACTTTGGAACCTTTTTCATTATAAAAATAAAAAAATGTAATGCATTAATTTGTACATAAACTTGAACTAGAGTTACAAATTAAACTTCCTTTTAGTAATTTTAGTAAAATTTTGAACGACTTATGACACATGATACAGTTTTGAATCATGAAATAGATGAATTATAATGAAAAATAGTGAGTGACTCGTTTTACCAAAACATTTCAAATAAAACGGACGAAGCTTTGAAAATTTATCAAAATTTTAGAGAAAGATCGTAAAAACATTTTTTGCTACAAATATCAATTTAATAATGTAAAAAAATATGTTTTTTTATTTCTTTATTAGTATTATTCCAAACATAACATTCATTTCTTATATCTAGGTGTTCTGTGTTATTAGACAACACTATCATTAAGAGGCTTTTCCCTCTTTCAAAATTATTGAGTTAAACAAATTATAATAATAATAATAACACTATCATCCATTAGGACAAATTTAAGATTTTACTAACATTTTGTTGACAATATATTACATTTTTTTTTTGCCGTAGCAGTTTTTTTTACAGCTGAGTCACCTGCTTATAAGTGAAAAAAAACCGCTCTACTTGAAGGTTTCAAATAAAGAGCTTTTGGTTTATGTGGGAATATTATTAGTTGAGTTTTGGAAGCATTAGGAGAAATCTTTCATTTTTGAAAGTATGAAGAAAAAATATCCAAACAGGAAGTCTTTCAGATCTGGAATTCTGATAATTAACCTGAAGTGTACGATTTGACAGATAACTTTGAATTATTCTAACAATGTATGGTGGAAAATTGAAGTTTTCTAATTTTACGATCAAACCTTCATGCCAAACACTGTCGAATGCTTTTTCTATGTCTAGAAGAGCAAGACCAGTAGAATAGCCTTCAGATTTGTTGGAACGGATCAAATTTGTTACACGTAAAAGTTGATGAGTGTTCGCATGTCCATGGTGGAATCCGAACTGTTCATTGGCAAAAATTGAATTTTCGTTGATGTGGCCCATCATTCTGTTCAAAATGACCGTATTAAAAAGTTTACTGATGGATGAAAGCAAACTGATTGGACGATAGCTAGAAGCAGGATGCAGGATTTTTGTCTGGTTTTCAAATTGGTACAACCTTAGCATTTGTCCATTTGTCAGGAAAATATGCTAATTGAAAACATTTGTTAAAAATATCAACTAAAAATGATAAGCTACTTTCTGGAAGTTTCTTGATGAGGATGTAGAAAATTCCATCATCGCCAGGAGCTTTCATATTTTTGAATTTTTCAATAATAGTTCTCGCACGGTGTGCCAGAAACCGTTATTAACAGAAAAAAATGTCCATGAATTTGGCACCTACCATTCGAAAGATATAGTATTCACGCATCTTCTACGTGAATTTGAAAATATTCTAACGAGGGAATCGAAAGTTATCGTGATTTGAAAGTTTTGAGCTATTTTGGAAGGGAAATTCACATGCTTCTAAATATTCCCCAACGGTTCGTCATTATTAACTTGTAAACCAGCCAAGTTATCACTAGCTTAACATTAAGCATTCGAAACATGTGAAATCCAAGCACCTTCTCTTCAAATTTAAAATCCTTACGTCGAGAAAATCTGAAGTTACAGTGATTTGTATTTTTATGATTATTTCTGTGAAGTTTAAGTTATGGCTGATTTTTATGCCTTTGTTATGAAAGTGTACATAATTTGCAAAAAAAATGTCTATAGGACTGACCCTCGGCATTCAATAAATATAGTAGTCAATTATCTTCGCAGTTAGTTTTAGATTATTTTATCAAAAGACAACATAACTAGAACACTTTGTAGTTTTGGAGTAATTAATATTTTTTTCTTCAATCGTCTAAAATAGTGTTCGCAACACGCATTTAATAATTTCGACACAAATTAACTTAACAGATTTGCATTCAACTTGTATCTTATATTGAAGAAATGCAGCGTTTCGTTAAATGGTAAGCAAATGGGTTCGTTTTTGTGTTTTTATGGCCCAAATAAGCATATTGGCGAACCTGAACAATTTGAAAGTGGCACCATGTTGCTCAGTCGAGGTTAGGTTATCAACTAGTGAGATCGTTTTGTGCTAGTGTTTTAAATAAGTTAAATATGATGGTTCACATTTTGTTCATGAGAGTGAAGGGGATACGTTTATATATGTGTTTGTTCAATTAATAGTTAGTTGGAGTTTATTGTAGAAATTATCCTTGTTTCAAGTTTTGCAAAATATGTATGTGCAACAAGCCTCATATTTTGTTTAGTTCCTAGAATTGTTGGATACTATAAGCGTCGACTTTTCCTTAAGATACTGATAGATTACTTTTTGGATTGATGCTGCATGATTTGCATCATGCGAAATCTTTGAATAGTTCGTCATCAAATGTATCGTCGTATCGATTCAGTCATGTTTTGTGCATAGGGGTCGTCCATTAATTAGGTAAGGGTTTATGGGGGGAGGGGGGTTTTGAGATTTCTTACGCGCCATACAAATTATTTTTAATTTTCATACAAAAAATCTTACTATGGGGGGAGGGGGGATCTGAAAACCGCCAAAATTGTCTTACGTAATTAATGGATCGCCCCATATAAAAGGATTACTTTTTATATTATTTTTTGTTTTATGTTGATGACTTCATTATGTTTTAAGAGAGGTATAACAGGGTATAACCAATGAAAATGATGTGATGATCACTAGGACTATTGTAATTAAGCGTTCTGTTTACCAAGGCGAATCTGTAGTATAACCAGTTCCAATTTTCCAAACTCCCATTGACTTCTCGTGGAAGTGCAGAGGATTCCAACGGCTTCCTCAAAGATAGTATCACGTAAATACTTATTCCATAACCCCATTTGCATGTATTTGGACGCATCAGGACGCGGTATTGCTTAGTACAAGGAAAGAGAATTCCATGACTCACACACTGAGAGTGCTGCGACTAATCCTAAGTAACATCCGTTGGTTCCTTGTGCATGTATAGTTGCTCTTGTAATAACGGAGAAGCAACAGTAGGCGGTCAATCTTGCTATTAAATCACATTGATCAACATATTGATATGATTTTGTTGCAATTAGTAGTGGTAAAACATTGAACGTGGTAATTGAATACTCAAAATTTACTTTATTATAGGTCCAAAACTTCAAAGTACTTTAGTAGTATTGTCTCTAGATAAAGTATTCTCAAACTAGCTGCGAAGATGCTTGAATAATCATCCTTTGAATGTCGAGTGTCAGTCATATGGACATTTTTGTTTGTAAATTCTGTCCACTAATATAAAAAAGCAAAAAAAAGCTCTAATTTGGACTTCATAGAAATAATGGTAAATATACAAATCGCTGTAACTTCAGATTTTCTCGACGTAATGATTTCAAATTTATAGGCAAGATGCTTGGATATCACATGTTTTGAATGCTTAATGCAAAGCTGATCGTTACTTGGCTTGTTTACAAGTTAATAATGATGCACCGTTGAAGAATATTTTTAAACATGTGAATATCCCATGCAAAATAGCTTAAATCCTTCAAATCACTATAACTTTCGATTCCCTCGTTAGAATATTTTCAAATTCACGGAGAAGATGCTTGAATACTATATCTTTCGAATGGTAGGTGCCGAATTCATGGACATTTTTTTCTGTTAATAACGGTTTCTGGCACACCGTGTCTCACTTCTTCCAAATCAGTCTCCCAGGAATTTTCGAAAATGTTCTCTTGATTGAGAATATTTTCAAAGTCCTGAGTAACTTGATTTTCAATTGGACTAAATTAAAATTGTGAACGCTTTCAAACCGTATAGCAAGTTTTTGAGCTTTTTCGCAATTGATTAGTAAAAATTTGTTTTCCTCTTTCAATGCCGGTATTGGCCTCTGAGGCTTCTTCAAAATTTTAGATAATTTCCAAAAGGGCTTAGAGCCAGGGTCCAATTGAGAAATTTTATTTTCAAAATTTTTGTTTCTCAATTGTGAAAAACGTTTTTTGATTTCTTTCTGCAAATCCTGTCATATAATTTTCATAGCGGGATCGCGAGTGCGTTGAAATTTCCTTCTCCTCACGTTTTCAAGACGGATCAAGAGTTTAAGATCATCGTCTATAATCACGGATTCAAATTTTACTTCACATTTTGGAATTACAATGCTCTTGGCTTCAACAATGGAATTTGTTAAAGTTTCAAGAGCATTGTCAATATCAAGTATTGTTTGTAAATAAATGTTAACATCAAGATTAGAGTCAATACATGTTTCATATATATATTCCAGTCGGCTTGAGAATAATTGAAAGTGGAGCTGATAGGATTGAGCTTCATGGGATATTTGAAATGTAACAGGGATATGATCAGAATCAAAATCAGCATGGCTACAAAGGATACAAAGATGACTAAAGATGGTTAAGACCAAATCAATCGTAGAAGGTTTTCTAGAAGAGGAAAAACAAGTGGGCTCTGTAACTTGCAGGCCGTGTTACTCCCAGCCTAGTTGAGACCCCCGTCTCCAAGCCTCAGGGTCGGCGCTACGCTCGTGACACTCCGCGAAAGAAAACACTTACAGACTGGCTCAAGTAAAACTCCCTCTCTTTCGTGGTCTCGTGTACACTTATATTTTCCACTTCCTTGACGTCCTACTTTTTGTTCCTGACTTCTAAACTTCCTCTCTAACTTTCCTTGCGTCCGTCCACAACGTTGGACTACGCCTCCCACTTTCTTATGACTACTCCTACCTTACGTCTTCTTCTCTTCTTCGGGGCCCAGTTCACTGCAGCACCTTCTCCACATCTCCTTCACCGTTGCTCCTTCACAGATCGCTCAGATTTCTCCTTCTCTTCTGACCAGGGGTGACGATGCTTCCTTCTCTATTCTTCTTCGGCTGCAACCTCTCGTGGACCTCCTGCCTGTCCCATGCGCCCCTCGAGTATGGTGACGGACTCGAGGCTTCAGTGATCCGTGGATTCACTGGAACGCCTGGGTTTCCAAGCGCACTTGGTTGTCGTTCTGGGGTACAGGTCTTCACGGATTCACTCCTGAATTAGCCGCCTAGGGCTACGGTGGAACGGCTCAAACGGCAATGGCGTTTTTAAAAAAAACGCGAGGTCCTATGGTAGGCTGACCAGAAGGTATCAAGATAAAAACGGGACAAATTAAGAACAAAAACGGGACAGTTCAATACCACGAAACTCGCGAAATTTGCCCTTATTAAAATCATATATTGGTTTAAACTGGATGATTTGCGTGCCAATAGTAGGAATTTATTAATTGTTTCAAAATGTTGTTAGTTTTGAAGCTTCAAGATTAAAATTAAGAACATTTGCATTCTTATATTGCATGTTTATCGAGGTTTCTAGGTACAATTAGTCGACCGCGGAATCACAAAAAAATCGCGAATTTCAGTTGTCCTTACTTATGATCGTTCAAAGCTTTAATTTATCTACTTGATCCCGATAAACTTCGTATTATCATCAAGTAGGCTGTTGTGGAAGGTGATGTTATCTCCCATACAAAATGACACATTAGTCTTCTCTCATTTTCCAAATTATTCCGGAGACTTTCCCAAACTTTTCCTCGCACGATCACGTCGCATCTCTTGTCAAATTCAACAGTGAAAAACTCACGCCAATCCGTTCATCCGTTTTCAAGCTATTTCGTGACATACAAACACCACTTCATTTTTATTCATATAGATAGATAGATAGATAGATAATCTTCCTAACAGTGTTCTTCTAAACAATATTTTTAACAACTCCATTCTAAAAAATGTTTCATTTTTGAATAGATTAAAATTTTAGATGCAAAAATTTGTTCTGGTAGGTATAAAGAACCGGGTTGAAGCCAAACTTTGTATTTTCAAATGCACAACACTGGAGAATTGGACGACCATTCGCATTGAAAATCGATCAAATTGCTTGCTGGCTAGTGAGATGATCAAGCGGATAAATATTCAACGCGGAGGGCTGTTTGGTTCTCAAGACTTGTGCTCTTGAAAATTCGTGGTGTGGCTTCGTTCTATAAGCATCTTAATAGAGAAAAAAAAGTTAGAAGTGATCCCATTACGAGGAGTGTAACGTAAATTGTTTTAAGGCTACAATGTTTTATTGCTTAAATAATTCACTTCTTAAAAGTCGATTTTATCACTTGCACTTTAACCTCTCTATCGGTAGCATAATTGTTTACCACAAACATAAATTTAAAAATTGCGATTGTTTTTTGATGGGATGTACCATTTTTTCTAACGTTCTCAAAAAACTCTTCTAGTCGATTTTAAAGCAGTTTCTAGCACCATTCTGTGCGTATACGATTGCTGAAAACTTCAATACTTTTGAGGAAAATGGTGCAAAAGACCGAAAAACAAAAAACAAAGTCGCAATTCACATATTGAATTAAAATTTAAAAAAAAATCGTTGTAAGAAATGGTGCCACGAAACGTCCTTATGCGAAACGTCTTTATGCGGAATGCTCCACCCCCGGCAGAGGGCTTAGTTATTCTTATTTTTGATCTTGACCTGTCAAGCGATTACATAAAAAATCATGTTTTTCTTCAAGTTTAACTAAATCAGTGTCGATTTAAAAGTCTGGTTTTGGATTATGCATTATCAAAATGTCGATAACATTTCCATCAAATCATTAAAATTTGTATGCTTACCCGTATGCCAATTTCCATTTTTTTTTTCAATTGCAAAAAAATACGGAACCATGAGCATGAAAATCTTAGTTGATGGTGCAAATATTTTATCAGAAGTAAATGTTAAAATACTAAAAACGGATTCTGAATGACTAATTGGAAACTACTTGCAAACGAGATGGGTAATTCATAGGAACCGGAAAAATACCCTGTTCCAAAAATACGGGACAAATTGAGAATTTTCAATAAAACGACGGGACATCCCGTCAAGGTGGTGAAAACGGTACTGTCCCGTTAAATACGGGACGTATGGTCAGCCTATCCTATGGGCACGACGGATACAAAATGGCGGGAGTTAGACGCGGTACGGTCAGACTAGGTTCGGGATTATTTGAGGCTGAACATTTACCTGAATGTACAGTATCACTTCACTTCCTTTCTCCTCTTCAAAATATCTAGTCTCTTAAACTTCTTCAAACTTTCTCTTATAACTTTATAACTTTTTGGAAAGCACTTCTGCTGTCTTCAACGATCACCAGGCTTATGATATGTATTGCTGGTGAACGTTGACCCCGAACCTTTGGCCGTTGACCCATGTCCATCGATGACGTAATCCACCTCATCTTGGCCACATGGGCGTAAATAGCCATCAGACTTGAGGGGGGCCACGGCCCCTTTCTCATGAGAGATAAAAGTCATAAGGGATTTAGATAACTTAACAATGCTTGTTTCGATAATATTTGTGAACCGAGTCACGTACTTTCATACAGAGGTGGATCAAAACCTAAAAATCGTCCAAAACCGATTGATCAACTTTCTTAGATACCAAATGTCACTTTCATCTTTAAATCTATTTTATCGTTTTATATTGCCAAGATGACAATTTCAACCCAATCTAATGATATCGAATAGAATACAAGAATTAAAAAAACAGACTATAATCAGGATTTACCTTTCCATTTAGATTTGAACTAGAACTTTTTCAAAGTTATAAAACAAGATAAAGATTTAAATGTACAAGTTCAATTAAGGTTCAAGATCAATGTGAAATTCAAACCTTTTGAAGTAGACAAGTTAAAAAAAAAACCTAGCGTTTGAAAAAAAATAACGCTTGCTAGTTTGAAAATATGGATTATCGTTGCTCAGAATTTCTGTAGCGAACGATTTATTTCTCTAAACCTCACGAAACCAAAATTTGAACATAGGATTGAATAATACCTATTTAGAGTTAAAAACTTTAAAACCTAAAGCTGCTTGGCTAACATCATATTGAAGAATTGAAAGGTTTTTTTGTATTCAAATAAAGCCTTTGTCAGCAAATTCGTACGATAACAGTTGTTTGAAGAAAGCAGGATGGAAAACAATAGCAGTTAAAAAGAAAAATTTCCCAAAGCCCAAAAAAAGCAGTTTTTTGCAAAACTAAGTGAAAATGTGAAAAGTTTGTGACTTTTTTTGCACGATCAGCCAAATTTCGTTAAATTTCGTGTGAATTTGGGGTAATTTGTGAATTTCTCTGTAAGCTTATATGACTTGAACTTTTGCCCCGCTGATTCAAACTTTTGCCACACAATGGGTCAAAATTTGATTCCAAGCAATTATGTAGCAATCAATACACCTCAATGCATCCTTGTGATGCCTAAAAACGGCCTTACATAAATAATAAAAGAAGATTTTATCCTTATTCATTTCCATGCAATGAAAGTTTGACCAAAAATTTTATTTTTTACGTTAAAAAACAACAAATGACCATAATTTATCCAAATCTCAATCTATTCTTGAACATTCTTGGTTTTTATTAGCTTTGATTTGAATCGAGCTAGAAATCTTAAAAACAAAATCTTGTCTCACTCGCACTTTTGCCCCAGTCTCTCTAGTAATGTTTAATTTTGGGCTACTAAAAATCTAAAAATAAATCCGGCCGGTCTTAAAATATAAATGTACGACTGAGAAATACATATTGACTAAAAATCGTGAGCTCATGCTTGGAAAACAATAAGTTTTCATACAATAGATTGACATAGATGTTAGTAAAGGTCGTCTAACAAACGGCTGCTTCATTGGACTTGGTAAAATAAGCAGACTGAGCCAAGACAAATTTAAGATTGTATTTTGATTTTACACGTATAAAATTCTAATGTTAGTTTCACTTAAAGAAAATTGATTGCAATTAGGCTTTCTAGATTTGTTCATACTTGCAATAAAAACATATAAAAAACAATGCAGTACATCATCGATATCTCCTCATTATTCTAGAAACAAGTTTTTTTCTATTTTTCTTACAAATAACAGAAATTGTACATGAATGCATATATATTTAAAACGAAAAAAAAATCTCTGAACCGAATTGATGTGGGGACGGACCTAGTGTAGTCTAACCGCTAACCGTACACACCGAGGACCTGGGATCGAAGCCCATCCCGGTGATAGTCATTTATGACTAGAAAAGTTATATTGGTGACTTCATTTGGAAGGGAAGTAAAGCTGTTGGTCTCGAGATGAACTAGCCCAGGGTTAAAAATCTCGTTTACAAAGACAAAAAAAGAATTGAAATAATTTCCATATAACCTACGTAAGACGCCAAAAAATGTTGCGTAAGAAAAAATAATAAAAAAAGTCATATTATAAACACTTATAGAAAAATTAAAAGCGTGTCTAAAAACAATCTTCAGTATGAACTAGGTTTTACGCTTGTTCTACAGAAACAAATAGTAACATGATCTTATTATTTTTTCAATCTGAACACTTCAGAACATTTTTGTTAATTGAAAATTGAAAAAAAAATGCTGCGAAATCTACGCCTTTACACGGTTTGATGTTGTTTTTTATACGAATCCGCCACTATCTTACTATACGTAAAGGAATTTCAATGTTAACAGTTTAGCTGTCACTATTGAATGCAACTGCTTCACTGTCGTCAACTTACTAGCAGTTCATATCTGTTCCCGACGTTTTGTAGACAAATACATCGTATGACTAATAAATTTTAATATGAAACATTTAAAGGTTCGCGAAAAATGTGAAGAAACTATAGTTCGCTTGCTGCACAATTGTTTATTTTTGAGATTTTTTTTGTAAAATTTTACCATAATTCTCATACACAAACATTTCCTAGTAGCAACGATTCATTCTAGATAATTGATCACAAAATATCGCAGCTAGTTTTAAAATATGAAGAGACTTTGGTTTTCTAATTAATAATACCACTACAAATAGATCAAGCCAGTTCTGCTAATTCTAAAACATGCTTCAATGAATTTCAAAATCGGGAAAGGGCAAAAAGGAAACAGTATGGCACTATGTGACGTTTTAAAATTACATATTGCTATTGCCTGTCAAACAATGATCATCCAGAAATTTATATTCAAAATGCATTTAACGCGTTTAATTTCATAAGTGCATGTTTTATACTAAAAACTAGTTTTAACTATATTCTCATTTCTTCTCCATTTTATTTCGGGGGGGCCAAGCCCATGATTCGGGGGGGCCAGGCCCCCCCTGGCCCCTCCCTATTTACGCCAATGCTTGGCCACCCATTTCGCCACCCCATGGCCGCCCATTCGTGTGGTTTAGCGCCGCCCTGGTGGTAGCTAGCGGCACTGCCGTCGTCCTGATATAGGGTGGAGCTGTGTTGGCTGCGTTCGTGGGAGCTTTCGGAACATCTTACTTAAACCTATCTACAAACGTTTTCTTTTTCTTAAAAATACATTTACGAAACTAAACGCGACAAATCTCATCAACACTAGACACCACACTGACACTGGTTACAGCTCCGTAGGCGTGCGGTTAGTGTTACCAAGCATCTAGCCACATCGAGTCAAGGTGTGTGGGTTCGATTCCCGCTTCAGTCCGGAATACTTTTCGTCAGGAACGTATTTCGGCTGTCCCACTGGGCGTTGCATGCTAGTCCGTTGTCTAGTGTGGTGCTTCCTTCAAAGGGCAAACCGTCCACTGGAAGTATTAACGTGTCGGTGTCTTCTTTTAAGTAGGGCTATCAGGGTATTGAATTGAGAAATATCCTGAAGAGCACTCATCAAATAAAATCTTGCCGTTGGAATCACTTTGCGAATTATTCCATGACCGATGTTTGGCCTTAAAGTCACCAATGACAAAAAAATGACTTATTGTTAATCAATTTTCGCTGTTTGGAGCAAATGAACTTGCTGCCCAGAGCATTGAAAAGGCAAATAGGCAGCAATGGAAGGATATTTACCAAGCCGTGTTTCAACAGAAACACCCAAAGTTTCAAGAACTTGTGCTTCAAATAACGAAAAACGGTGTGTTTTATAGGCCTATGAGTGATGATGCACCAACCAGTCGATCATCATGACAAACAAAAAAGTTTGGATTTCTTTTGAATTTGGAGCAAGATTTCAAATAGGTTTCAGTGTTAATTGCAATATGTAGCTATGTTATTACCTGTCAGAAAATTAAACATAGTGATGGTTTTGAACATTGCATCGATCAATTGATTAAATTGTTCAGAAAAATAATACCAGAGGGAGACATATTAGCTAGAGAAATAATATCAGAGGGAAACATATTACTTGAAGTAGGTACATTATCTGATGATTTTCCGTTAGAAATTTTGGTAGAATGAGAGGCGGAATAGAAGTTTTCTGTGGCGGCAAGGTTTTTTTTTCATTTGATTTGAAACAATTAGAACGGTTGCTCGTCAGTGGCGCAACCAAGGAGGGGGGGGGGGGGGGGGTTTGGGGATCAACACTACCCCCATAATAGGAATTTTATTGAAGAATTTTTAAATATATTTTTAAAACTTAACACTAAAGTCAATAAACACCGGATCAGTAAGTTGTATTACCAATTATGTTGTGTTTTGGGGGGTTTTGAAAAACTTAATTTTCTCGCTTTTTTTTGATAAATAAGAAACATGGTTTTGAAGAGAAGTTTGAATTTTCTTAGGGGGGCTTGAAAATTTCTAGGGGGGGGCTTAGAACCCCCTAGCCTCTTCGTATTTACGCCAATGCAAATATGTATGCATTTCCGGACCGTATGAATAACTGATTGATGCAAAATTCAATATTTTGAAGAAGCTTTTACTTAGCTTAGCATTTAGGCAAATGTTATGACCTTCAGAGAGCACGTGAATTTCCGGAGAAGTAATTCTGTAGTTTTAAATTATCACAAATAAAAATCTTAGGAAAGATTAAAGGAGATCATTCCGTTGCTAAGATTAAAAATCACAAACTTTGGTGTACAATTTGGAAATGCTTCAATATCTGCAATGCTGATTTGCCTTGCTACTGATAGTCGCAATGCTTCTTACTGTGACTTGCACTCAAAGATCATTTTGTTCGTTGAAACACTTGAAAACGTATAGGGCGTCTGTACCAGTGATAGTGGCAATAGTAACGGGTTGAGGAATAAAAAATCGCCAAAAAATAACGGAAACTCGTTTTTTATATCTGAATACGTCATTCGAAAGCTTTTTTATTATATTTCACGTAAAAAATAATCTTAGAATGATAAAATCATTAAATCTATCAAAAAAGCATTTCCTCCATTGCTGGAACACGTTCCAGTAATAGTGGTATTTGCTAACTTTTGATCCTATAATAGTGGTTCACATTGATTTCCCATTGAGACTCACTATTATAGGAACGCCCCACTATAACTGGTGCAAAGGAGCAAAAAAGTTAAGGATTTTAATTGTTTTCTACTATTTCCTTACTATTTCACAAGATTTTTTTCACACATTCATATCATTTTGACAATGTCCATGTTAGAAAAATACACATAAAAATAAAAATTGGCTATAACACGCTTGAAACGGCACTACCACTATTATTGGTACACACACTATGACTGGATCAGACACCCTATAAGAAACAGACCAGAAGAAGATTTGTTGAACGATAGCACGCTAATGTATGTGCTGGATACACGTAGCTTGGATAAACTTTCGAACAAACTAGGAAAAATGCAGATTATTTGAACGATATCAGAATATTGAAATGCCGTTTTGCTACTCATATTTCAAAAGTAGAATGTAGAACAATGCTTGTAGATAACGTATTGGTCGGTGTTCAGACAGACTGGACCAATGGTTTTAGAAAAACGTATCCCAGACGCTCGTTATATCAACATATTTGCATTATTTGCTGTAATAATAGAACTTATCTAGATGATGATACATTTTTATCAAAATAGGATCGGAAAAATCAGAATTGATGGAGTCCTTAACGTATTTTCAGAACGCCAAAATATCATCAAGTCCAGTTTGTCTGAACACCGAACAAATGTTCTTTGTAACCCGAAGGTTTTTCCAGTCTCCTTTCTTTGCGATTTGGAACTAAACCTCGATTCCTCTTATGGAGTTCAAGACCTTCTGACTGAATCTTCCGAATTCGGAACAACTAGCCATGATTGGCGGCACTCTTAGTTTCCTCACTTGAATCAAAGAGCCTGGGCTAGAGTCTGATTCGATTTGATATTCGGAAAATTTGTGTAGAGCATCTAACTGATTGGTTCTACTTAGAATTTTCTCGACCGCATTTTCGGATTCAGCGTACGATTTTTTTTATGAAAAATGATGATTCCGCGTTTAGTGACAGTTTTGAAAACCACTTTTTTTTCGGAAGGAAGTTGTGAATTTAGAGAGCAACAACCATAAGTAGTTGACCGAGCTTCATTTTCATTTAAAAACAAATGGTAATCAACGACATTTTCTTGATCAATTGATCTCAAACCCAAACTAGGAAACCTAACAATCTGAACAAAAAAAAAGTTTCCTTCTGACATTCACTGAACCAATTTTTCACACCTTTCAATTGCACTCAGCATCCAATATTTTTGGCAAGGGCACAAGTATTGAACAGTGCTTCGAGCGATGCGAACCTAACGGGAAGCGGATTCACAACGGTTGGTTGAACCGAACGGCTTAAGTCGCATCCTTTCCCAGCTGCATCTCTAGGAAGCGATGGGAAAAAAGGATTTCGATCCCGTCCTTCGTCTTCCATCGGCGATAAAGTGATGAATAACAGCTTACCGGAGATGGATGGGAAACCAAAAGTGGAAGCTGATTATTTCTTGGATATTCTTTCATTTTTTTTCGAGAAGGTGTTAATGTGACATTCTTTTTACTCGAGATCAAATTGACTGCAAAAGGCTGCAATGGAGTTCAGGAAAGCAAACAAACAGGCGTGCAAAAAACTGGATTTATGTTTGTTTTCTTGCGCATAATCCATCCAGCAGACGTACAATTATAGTTTTACAAGAGAGTTTGTAACTGGACGACCGAAGAAGCAAAGTAGGCGTTGCCCCGTGGGTGTAATTTTACGAGAAACAGTATCCATGGAGAAGGCATCTTCCATGAATCGATTACCGTGACTCGGCTGGAGTTGGTTGGCTTTGGTCAATATTGGGATTAGCTGCGTGTTTTCTTTACCCGAGATGAACAAATTTGCTTGACAAGGATTTACCAGGAAAAATCCTTGTTCGACATCATATTTGCTTGTTCTGGATGATTGTCGAGAATTGCGAAAGTTTTCCGCATTGCCAAAAAAGAGAAAAGATCATTAATATCATGCGTATAATGGAGACTTCTTCCGTGAAATTTGAATCCCTTCGCAACGCAATAGATTTCCAAACCGTACAAAAGAAAAACATTTTTCTACATTCTTATGCAAATCAACATAACTGAATCCTAGACAAAATGTGGCAATGATTTGGCAACTTTCTTTCAACAACTTCCACCTTTTTTTTGGCAAAACGGGTTGCTTTGTTTCGTCGTTTCGACATGCTGACCATATGAGTCCTGGTTTCTGGTCAAAGCAGACTAAGGAACCAGCAAATCGTTCCCGGTTTTCGAAGCTACTTTGAAGCCTTTGACAAACATAATTCCTATAAAAGTTGTTGAGTCACTTTCGGCAACCCCTTTTCTTGTGGTTCTTGCGGACAAATCTCGAGGGCGAAATTCTCGGAAAAGTTTTACGTTGCCCGATGGTTTCGATTCCTTAAGAAAAAGATTGTTTCGTCTTGATCACGTGCGCTTCGGGAGAGATGTTTGATCTTGCGCAGTTTTCCGATCAAATTCCATATGACATTTTCTTGATTGAAGCTTTTCGATTTGTTGATTATCGGTCGAAAAAAGGCGTCTGCGATGTCCAGCTGCAGCATGTTACGGCGTGGTCATCATAGAATATTTGAACGATAAGAGAAGACACGTGTGTTTCTGTTATTTTTGGAACAGATGCCTATGATTAGAACTTGGGCGCTCACAGATGGAGTCATAATTTCATCCATAAATCATAAATTTAAATGGTCTTTGATTTTGGATTGAATTCGTATTTGATTTGGACTAGGATGGAATATGAAATAAATTTAGATTGGATAAGAAATGAACTTGGATTTTATTGGATTTCAAGTGGAATTGAACAGTTAACGATTGTATTTGGATTGGATTGGGATTGGATTGGATTGGATTGGATTGGATTTGGATTGGATTTGGATTGGATTTGGATTTGGATTGGATTTGGATTGGATTTGGATTGGATTTGGATTGGATTTGGATTGGATTTGGATTGGATTGGATGGATTTGGATTGGATTTGGATTGGATTTTGGGATTTGGATTGATTTGGATTGGATTTGGATTGGATTTGGATTGGATTTGGATTGGATTTGGATTTGGATTTGGATTGGATTTGGATTGGATTTGGATTGGATTTGGATTGGATTTGGATTGGATTTGGATTGGATTTGGATTGGATTTGGATTGGATTTGGATTGGATTTGGATTGGATTTGGATTGGATTTGGATTGGATTTGGATTGGATTTGGATTGGATTTGGATGGATTTGGATTGGATTTGGATTGGATTTGGATTGGATTTGGGATTGGATTTGGATTGGATTGGATTGGATTTGGATTGGATTTGGATTGGATTTGGATTGGATTTGGATTGGATTTGGATTGGATTTGGATTGGATTTGGATTGGATTTGGATTGGATTTGGATTGGATTTGGATTGGATTTGGATTGGATTTGGATTGGATTTGGATTGGATTTGGATTGGATTTGGATTGGATTTGGATTGGATTTGGATTGGATTTGGATTGGATTTGGATTGGATTTGGATTGGATTTGGATTGGATTTGGATTGGATTTGGATTGGATTTGGATTGGATTTGGATTGGATTTGGATTGGATTTGGATTGGATTTGGATTGGATTTGGATTGGATTTGGATTGGATTTGGATTGGATTTGGATTGGATTTGGATTGGATTTGGATTGGATTTGGATTGGATTTGGATTGGATTTGGATTGGATTTGGATTGGATTTGGATTGGATTTGGATTGGATTTGGATTGGATTTTGGATTGGATTTGGATTGGATTTGGATTGGATTTGGATTGGATTTGGATTGGATTTGGATTGGATTTGGATTGGATTTGGATTGGATTTGGATTGGATTTGGATTGGATTTGGATTGGATTTGGATTGGATTTGGATTGGATTTGGATTGGATTTGGATTGGATTTGGATTGGATTTGGATTGGATTGGATTGGATTTGGATTGGATTTGGATTGGATTTGGATTGGATTTGGATTGGATTTGGATTGGATTTGGATTGGATTTGGATTGGATTGGATTGATTTGGATTGGATTGGATTGGATTGGATTGGATTGGATTGATTTGGATTGGATTTGGATTGGATTTGGATTGGATTTGGATTGGATTTGGATTGGATTTGGATTGGATTTGGGATTGGATTTGGATTGGATTTTGGATTTGGATTTGGATTGGATTTTGGATTGGATTTGATTGAATTTGGATTGGATTTGGATTGGATTTGGATTGGATTTGGATTGGATTTGGATTGGATTTGGATTGGATTTGGATTGGATTTGGATTGGATTTGGATTGTGGATTTGGATTGGATTTGGATTGGATTTGGATTGGATTTGGATTGGATTTGGATTTGGATTGGATTGGATTTGGATTGGATTTGGATTGGATTTGGATTGGATTTGGATTGGATTTGAGATTGGATTTGGATTGGATTTGGATTGGATTTGGGATTGGATTTGGATTGGATTTTGGATTGGATTTGGATTGGATTTGGATTGGATTTGGATTGGATTTGGATTGGATTTGGATTGGATTTGGATTGGATTTGGATTGGATTTGGATTGGATTTGGGATTGGATTTGGATTGGATTTGGATTGGATTTGGATTGGATTTGATTGGATTTGGATTGGATTTGGATTGGATTTGGATTGGATTTGGATTGGATTTGGATTGGATTTGGATTGGATTTGGATTGGATTGGATTGGATTTGGATTGGATTTGGATTGGATTTGGATTGGATTTGGATTGGATTTGGATTGGATTTGGATTGGATTTGGATTGGATTTGGATTGGATTTGGATTGGATTTGGATTGGATTTGGATTGGATTTGGATTGGATTTGGATTGGATTTGGATTGGATTTGGATTGGATTTGGATTGGATTTGGATTGGATTTGGATTGGATTTGGATTGGATTTGGATTGGATTTGGATTGGATTTGGATTGGATTTGATTGGATTGGATTGGATTTGGATTGGATTTGGATTGGATTTGGATTGGATTTGGATTGGATTTGGATTGGATTTGGATTGGATTTGGATTGGATTTGGATTGGATTTGGATTGGATTTGGATTGGATTTGGATTGGATTTGGATTGGATTTGGATTGGATTTGGATTGGATTTGGATTGGATTTGGATTGGATTTGGATTGGATTTGGATTGGATTGGATTTGGATTGGATTTGGATTCAATTCGAACAATTATAAGAAATGTTTTTCCACATTTCTCACAGTTCCTTTAAAGTGGTGAAGATCTCACCTGCAACATGTAATCCCTAAAGATTACATTCTCTAATAGCGTTAAGAACGTCTTTTTTTTCAAAAGCCTACTCCGATGAGTATCGAAATGTCACCTCATAAAACACAACAAAACACCAACAAAGCAACCCACACAAAACAGCAATCAACGTCAAACAAACGGATCAATTTTCTTGCGATTGGCCCTGCTATAGCAGGACAGCTTCTCAAGAAAAGCGAAACGAAGAAAGGTCAATTTGGGTCGGAGGCAAATAATGCACACCAAGTCGTTTTGTGGCGTTACGATCTCTTTATTATTCGGAGGAAAGAAAAAAGAAATGATTGAACGATTTTGTTTGTTCTTGACCATTGTGTCAGAGGGAAATGACAGATGACCAACCGCAGGACAAAGTAGGCCTCTTGCAGCATAAAATTGATTTTGATGTAAAAAAAAAGCTGTAATTATACACGCCTAGCGCGAGATTGATCGACTGGGTAAGAGTGGCTTATCGGTATTCCAAGGAAACTGTCACAGGACCAGGGGTTGAATTCTGAGAAAATTGAGAGTATCTCTCATTTATCGCTCTCTGTAACAATCGTGATCCGCTGCACATCATGACAATCTGTTTATCGTTTACTGCTACAGCTCTGATTAGGTCGGGGAGATAACAATGCATGATGAAATCCGTCTAAACAAGATCCAAACCTGGGAGATGTTCGGGGATTGTTTATCATGCCAGTAAAGTAAAACACCTACTCCAAAGGTAGATAAGCGAGATAAATGGGTTTTATAATCGATCTCTCTTTAAGATTCGCTTTCGCTGCTGCTGCTTATCAAGCTTGTTACAATTTTCGAAACATTGCCGATCATGGACCGATGCGATGTTTTTCGTTTCTTGCTTTAATAGCGCTTCGAAATCAATTGAGAAAGAGTTCTGCAATGCCTGCACAGGAATTATTTTAGGAAATGACAAACCACCGTATGGTCCAGATATTGATAGCAGATCTGGGCCAAGCGAAACGGTAAATCTCGCATCCCAACCCAATGCCAACTGTTGTCCAAGCAGAGAAGAGGTAAATCAGCTCACCTGCCAGCGCATACCGCTTTCTCTCTGGAGGAATTGCAACGCGTCGTTGCCTGCTGGCCAAAATCCTTTAGGGACATTCGCATTTATCCCGTTTTGTTCATATTCTCCAATATTTGATATGCCTTCTGGTACTTTCGTTAGTCGCATCTCGCAGCAGCATTATGCGTGCGTTTGGGCAAAGGTACAAACAGCGATGCCAGATTTTCAGAGCATTGAATCTGGCGTTACGTCTCAACTGGGACAGAACTTGTTTCTCAGCTTAGTGTTCTTTTGAGCTCTTTCACAGTTATAAACTGAGAGCTTTTTTGCCAATTGACCATTTTTGCATTCGTATATCATGTGGTAAGTACAAAGATACTCTATGCCCTGGGAAGTCGAGAAAATTTCCTTTACGTATATTTAACTTATAAAATATACGTATATTGTATCGTATCGTAACTTGATAGAAAGGAGTACACTCAAAAAATTAAAATTATCGTTTGAGGGCAACTATACTGATAAGTCCAAATTAATATCATACTAGTAGTTCCGAAATCGAGTAGGCTGTTGAAAAATGCCATGGAATCTTCCATACTAAATGACATATGGCAATCAAGATTCAATCCTTTATGGACCGATGCACGAATTCACTAAATTTAAATTGGTCCATTATTTATAAGGTACAGCGAGGGCATGAACATGAGCTTGGTGGACCGCCCGCAGTTGCAGCAAGAGCAACTATACTTGTACAAGGAATAAACTGATACTAAAGACTGGACTCAGACACACAAAAATGATCACCAATGGATGGATCTTTAAAATAACCAAAATGGCTGCTATGGAAAGCATAGATAGCGCCACCGTAGCCATGTGTGTTTGACAGAACAGCAATGCTGTCACAATGTTAAATACCATATACAGTGACGCCTTTGTTTTGATGCGGTGACCACTGACAAAAACTACCTTCAATGATCCATTTGTTTTGAACGGGATACTTCTCAAATTTTCAGGGATTAAATAACCATATTGGCGGGTTCGCCTCCTTCGGGACCACATTAACGCCCTTCACTTCGTATCAATCCATTACAGGTTTGGCGTAATGGCACGAAGCGAGATCCGGCCAGAACAGCGTGGGACCACGGGAGGAAGGGCAGCAAGCACTTTTGCAAGCATTCCTATAGCTAAATCTGCCATTTGTAACAAACGGCTTGCAGTATCGTCCGCACTCGCAGATTGCTTGCTACAACAGGTACTTCTTCGCGAATTTGTCCATTTTCTCCATCTCCATGCGGGACGTACCGACAAATAACTCGAGGCCGGGGATTTGTTTGGTGTCCGCCTTGATGTATGTCTCGTCGCCCATGACGAGACAGCATGACTTGACCAGCCACTCACGGTACAGCTTCCGCTAATGCAATTTGGCCGCTGTGTTTTGCTTGTCAATCCGGTTTAGCGCTTTTCTGACCTTAAAAATACGTAGCCCAGCCCGCTTCATGGTCTACTGGACGAATCACTTCGACGAATTGACCTTTTTGGCCACGTTTCGAGTGGAAAGGTTCGGGTTATTCTTAAAGTACTGCCTTATCTTCCGCGCCTTCAGTGGGTTCTCCGTTTTCGGTTTTCGGCTCGATGGTATTCGTCACTGGTGGATTCCAAGCCTTTTGCCGATCCACTGACCAGGATTTTTCGATCACCGCACCCAAGATTTGTTGGCGTAGCTCTTCTTGTTTCGAATGCATCTTGAAAACCACTTGACAGATCTTGAATTTTGCATACATAAACATAACACTCTAACCTAGTATTACCCAAAATTTCATGAAATTTTGTCCACATGATCAAAAGTTACACCCAAAACAAAGTGCCGCATTTTTTCCGCGTCCAATCTTCAATCAAAATAAATGTAATGAATATATTTATACTAGAAGCTTCTTTAGAAAACATCGTTATCAATAATCCAAAAAAACTCATATAGCTCTTGTGTATAAAAAGATGAAAATTGTACAAAATATTCTAGTAATGATTTTCATTAAATTAGTGTGAACTAACCCTTAACCTTCCTTGTGCATTAGGGTCATTCAAAAAATTATCACAACATGATCAGTACGGTTGCGTGAGTTTGTTTACTTAAAACTCAAATCGAGTTATTTCTCTTGAAAACGGTCGAAATTAATTGTGATTTTCACATCGTGAAAGGTACTAGAGGTTTTCCTAATAGTCAATAGTGTTATCCACTAAATCATAGACGCTAAAGTGAAGTTCTGTTGCAAATTGTGAACGTGTTTTGTTGACGACATAGAAGCCGCAGTACATCACTAGCACGGAACCCGTCGTGTTTGTGGTTTCCTTTTCGGCTGCATCTCGTCGAGAGCATTAAAAACATCCAATAGTATTGGTTAGTCACAACACGTCATAGCCGGATGGATGGTCATTCCAGACCACCCCCTAGTGATCCACCGGACAGCAGTCGGTGCCCGGGATGGATGATTGGTGATGACGAGCTACAACACACAATAGCACTGCAAATGAGAGTGAGAACAAGTGCAGCAAGTACTGAGGAAAATGAATTTCATCTCCCCACGGACCCTTTCGTGATTGGAAATGCGGTAATGCTAGCTGTTGGTCCAGCAAATGCTCGGAAAGTGACGGCATCAAAAGATGCGCGTGGAACTCGTTACATTTTAAGGACCAACTCCAAAATGATCAGCGAACAACTTCAAAAGATTACTGAACTGCCAGACAAAACTCCAGTTGAAATTGTTCCACATCCAACGCTCAACGTCGTTCAAGGGATAGTTTATGACTTGGATACAATCAACCACACCGAAGAATACATGTTGAGCAATTTGAGGGCACGGGGTATTTGTTCAGTTCGACGCATCAAAAAACGTAAGGGAGAAGCATATCAGAATACACCGCTTTCTGTTTTGTCGTTTCAAGGATCTGTTCTACCACAACATGTGTACTTTGGACTTCTGCGCATCCCAATGCGAATGTACTACCCCTCCCCAATGCTTTGCTTCAGATGTGCCAACTATGGACACACTAAGAAAAAATGTGATAACACCAAGTTCACTGAAGTTTGCCTCAACTGCTCCACTCAACATGATCACCCTGTCGGAGAAAACTGCCAAAACACTCCTTTTTGGCAATTGTCAAGAAGGTCATACTCCGATCTCAAAAATTTGCCGCGTTAATCAAGAAGAGCAAGCTATCATCAAATCAAAGGTCGACCGTGGGCTATCCTATGGAGAAGCCCGTGCCAATTTCCGTGAAGCTAACAAGGCTACCACCTATGCCAACGTGCTTCAAAATCGTCTGCGTAATGATGAATCTGAAAAAGACAAGGTCATCAAAATGTTGCAACAAGAAGTGGAGTCATTACGGCAGGTAATTCTTGAACTTAAGCAAAAACGAGCGAACCCTAGCATCAGCGACAACAATGTACCAATTCAATCTAGTGCTCCCTCTACTAGTAAATTAGTACAACCCATCAAGAGTTTACCTGGTATCCCTGGTAAGACTCCTTCGGTGGCATTGTCACGCTTGAATTCCATTGAACAATGCCTTAAAACGTACACCGAAAACCAAGTACGAAGTTCTAATTCAAACCCGAATTTGGAATTGGAGCCGACGGACAGTATGGACTTCGAATCGAATAGAAATAACAAACGGAAAGGTAATAAAAACAAAACTGAACCGGAATCTCCTGAAAGAAAGAAAGGTATCGCTTCAAGCTCTAAGAAGAAATAATGGCCCACGAAACCTTTTCTGAAGACAACGACCACGCTATTGACCCGGACTCGAATTTTGGACAACTGAGATACCTCTTTAAACAAAACTGCACAATGGACAACCAGCAAAATCAATCAAGTCTGTCGAAACACTCTGCCATGATACAACCCAAGCTATTTCGCAAATACGACTCTGTAAAAAGCTACAATTCTGATTCGCCAAGCGCGACGCATCCCACGTCAGCCCTGACCAGAGATGTTCTGGCCGAGGTCGATGAGCCTCTGGCGGCAGCTGACGTGGTTTGCCTATCTTCACAGGCAAGTACAGTTTATTTTCAAATTCGGACAACAACTTTCCGCGTGTACAACTTCTTGTAGATCGCCCTAACAGTGAGAACTGTGCATATACACCAGTACCCGAGGAGGAAAGAATAACTCGGCAATAACTTATGCATACCATATTTTGGTATCATACCTCAATTAGGTATTGTTCAGTTATCAATACCTCATTTTGGTATTATAATGGTATTTGAAAAAAATGTTTAAATCAACCAAAAATACTTCATTTTGGTATTCGATAGCTATTGAGGACTGCTGGAGGTATTGAACTAATATTGAAAAATTTCACTTTTATATAAAAATCCATCAAGTATTATTTAGGTATTGCAATACCTGATCTTATTATCAGCTTGGTATTTGTAGAATATGCAGAAGGTATCATTTGAGGTATTTTACCTCTTATGCAGGGCTCATTCATACCTCATTCAGGTTGTAAGTATTGGAAATTATCTGGTATGGAATACCTCAATTTGGTATTCAGTAGTTATTTTCTTCTGCTCAGGTACATAGTCCGTTCTCCTGTTCCCCAATATCTTCGGACTCCAATCACCATAGTCATTCGCAGTCGTCAACTGCGGCATTCGATTCGCCAAGCGCGAGGCATTCCACGTCGGTCCTGACCAGGGATGTACCGGTTATTACCGACGAGCCCCTGGCGGCAGCCGACGTGGCTTGCCTAAATCCACAGGCAAGTAAAATATCATATCGCTCTACAGACCCAAGTTTGTGCCGCCCTCAAATATTTGCAGGTCCTACAATTGAGAGATCCTCCATTCAGCGACCAGACATGGCAATCGCCTTGCCTGTCGAAGCGTTGGTCAATTCTGAAATGTACGATCAAATGCATCGCGTCACCGCTGTTCCATCAACCAGCTACGACGTACGACTACTGCTATGTATATCCAGCGGTTCCAAACAGCAACGATAACCCAGCGGTTCCAAATAGCAATCCTCATCGTCAGGAGCACAACGACCAGAGCAGTACCAACACTAACGAATCTCTGACAGCATCACCGATCGAATCGAATGGATCGCGAAGAATACTCATGCTTCAGTGGAATATCAGAGGTCTATGGGCTAATCATTCGGAGTTATCGTACTTCGTTAGCCAGAAGAAGCCAATTTCTATAAATCTTCAAGAAATGAAAACCGCAAGCGTAGAGCGTGTTTTGAGAGGAGAATATGAATGGAAATTAGCTGATCACAACATACGAAATGGCAAAGGAATGGCTGAACTGGGGATTCTGAAAGAAGTTCCCCACCACTTCTATGCTTTCAATTCCAATATTCCCATGTGTGTTGCTCGGTTGCACAATCCGTATAACGTTACTGTGGTTGCGTTTTATTTTCCAAATAACGCTCTTGACAAGGACATAATTGACGCAATGAATCTTTTACTGGCGACAACCGAACCTCCATATGTTATCGGAGGTGATGCCAATGCTGCTCACGAGGCTTGGGGTAGCTCTAAGGCGTCTCAGAGAGGACGGGCATTACTGTCATGGATTGTAGACAATGATATGGTTGTGCTTAATAACGGAACTCCTACTTTTCTCAGCGATGTCCATTGTACTTATTCAGCTATCGATATAACCATTGCTTCTAAGGGTATAGCTTCTAAATACAACTGGGAAGTCATAGACGATACTATGGGAAGTGATCATTTTCCCATTATCACTTTTTCAAATGAAACAATATCAAGACAAGGTTGCCGTAAACGGTGGCTCTATAAGGATGCAGACTGGAGGAAATTTGAACAATGTATCGACAAAATCTTACCAGTTGACATCGAAACTGACATCATGCATTTTGGTTCCACAATAACCAAGGCTGCTGAAAGCTCAATACCCAAATCTTCTGGTAAAATTGGAAGAAAATCCTAAATATGGTGGACTGAGGAAGTAGCAAATGCAGTAAAAAGCCGACGTAAAATTCTCCGTGCAATGAAACGTCTAAATCCTGACGACCCCCGTAACCCCGTAAAGAAGAAATGCGGAAAAGTTTTCAAACAGCTAGAGCCGAGGCGCGAAAAGTAATCGTCGAGGCTAAAAAAGTTTCATGGGATCTCTTTTGTCAAACGTTCTCACCAACAACTAGTTCTGAACAAATTTGGGGTAACTTTAACCGGCTAAATGGCAAAAGAAAAGCAGGAGTTCGAACCATGATCATAGATAAAACACACGTAACCAACCCAACTCAAATTGCAGAGCATTTCGCGGAGAATTTCGAGAGTATATCTAAAACAAATGATAAACATTGCAGCCATGAAAACGATCGAACACGGGATGATGCGGATATAGAACCCTCTGTGCTAGATGCGAATTTCACACTGGAAGAATTGTTGCGAGCTATTGACTCTGCTAAAGGTTATTCAGCGGGAATTGATGATGTTGACTATCCAATGATTAAGCATTTACCACTTCATGCAAAAATTAGTATGTTAAAAGCATACAATAAACTATGGAATGAAGGCATTTTTCCAGAAAAATGGAAAGAGGGAATAGTAATCCCTGTCCCGAAACCCGGTAAATCACTTAAACATGCGGAGTGTTATCGCCCAATAACTCTTTTAAGTTGTATTGGGAAGATCTACGAACGACTCATCAATCACCGTCTTATAGTTCATTTGGAGGCTCATCAGCTATTGAACCAAAATCAGCATGCATTTCGATCTGGAAAGGGAACCGCAACATATTTTGCAGATTTAAATGAAATATTGACTGACGCTCTCCAAAGAAACCTACACTGCGAATGCGCTCTTCTAGATCTGAAGAAAGCCTATGACACTACATGGCGACCTCATATAGTTTAACGAATTCGAGAGTTGGATCTTGGTATCAACATGACAAAAAGCATTGAGAGTTTTTTGAACAACAGATGCTTTCGTGTAAGTTTCGGTGGGGCACTGTCCTCATCAAAGATCCAAGAAAATGGTGTACCTCAGGGGTCGGTATTATCAGTTACGTTGTTTACTATTGTAATGGATACTGTGTTCAACGTGATCCCACCAAACGTTACAGCGCTAATTTATGCGGATGACATCTTGTTAATCACTGTTGGAAAAAAAGTCACCAGCACCAGAAAACGTCTTGATTCGGCAGTTCAAGCTGTGTGTGAATGGGCGAACAATATCCACTTTGAAATTTCAGCTCAAAAATCTTCGCTTCTTCACGTATGTAGAGCAAAGCACAGGAATTGGAAGAAACATAGAAAAGACATTATAGTAAATGGGGAAAGTATACCAAATGTTAAAGTTGCGAGGATTCTTGGTATTTGGCTTGATAGTAGGGCAACCTTCAAGAAACATTTCAAAAACACTATCAACGCATTACAGAATCGTTTAAACTTCATCAGAGCAATAGCTGCCCGTGCTCATAGAAGTGTAATTTGGAGAATAGCAAACGCAACTTGTATTTCGAAGCTGCTCTATGGAATAGAGCTTTTTGGACTAAGTTGCATAGAACCATATAAACCTGAATTCAATAGGTTGATTCGATTAGCCTCAGGAGCATTTAGGACATCGCCTTCTTTATCACTGGTCATTGAGAGTGGCCTACTTCTTTTTAAAGAAAGAGTCTCATTGGCATATATCCGAAGTTATTGCAAACTTGTAGAGAAAAGCCCTCAAATCCGACCAGCATTAGAAGAAAACATAGAGCAACTGTCTGTGACTCTTTTTGGAGAAAGTTTTCCAGCAATTAGTAAGCTTAATCGTTTCGGGTATCGGCCGTGGTACTATCCTCGGCCCAAAGTGGATTGGACAATGAAAGCGAGATTTCAAGTTGGACAAGGTGCTCACAAAGCGCAGGCCATCGTAAATGAACTTCTCAACAGTAAATATATGCAGCATACAAAAATCTACACTGATGGATCAAAAGACGCGACAGCGGTTGGATGTTGAATAATCGGACCGAATTTTAAGATAGAAGGCCAACTTCCAAAATGCTGTTCTATTTTTTCTGCAGAAGCGGCTGCACTTGCAATCGCTGTACATCACATGGTAATGCACCAACGGTTATTTTAACGGACTCAGCTAGCTCTCTCTCTGCGCTTGATAAAGGAAACATCATGCATCCTTTTATTCAGGCTATTGAGACATACTTCGATGAAAAACAAGTGACTTTCTTATGGATACCGGGTCATTGCGCAATATCCGGAAACGTAGAAGCTGATCACGCTGCAAAGAAGGGAAGAACAACCTGTTGAATATGAAGTACCAGCTATAGATGCAATCATGTGGACAAAAAAAAATAACAATCAGTTGCAAATAAGTTGGAATGAAAATACGGTTGATAATTTGGCATTAGTAAAACAAAATATTGGTAAATGGTGTGATCAAAAGAAAAAAAGTGATCAAAGAATTCTTACAAGGTGCAGGATAGGCCATACGCGATTGACTAAATGCCATTTATTCAAAAACAAAGACCCTGAAATTTGTGATAGTTGTAATACTCCATTAGATGTAAAGCATATTTTACTAGAATGCAGAAAATTCGATGACATTAGAAACAGAATAGGAATCAATTCAAATATCGCCATAGCTTTAGGAAATAACAAAAATGAAGAAGAGAAAATGTTAAAATATTTAAAGGATACAGGACTTTATAGTTTACTTTGAACAGAACTTTAGATTAATAAGAGGCGAATGAATTGAAAATTTAAAGCCTCTATAAAAATAAAGCAAAAAAAAAAATTAGGGTCATTTTTGGCCAATCGGCTTCCTAAAGGAGCTGTAACTTTGTAGAGAAACGAGATAAGGACTGTTCATTTTATAAAGTGGACACTTTGGACATGCAATATCTTTTTAATTTATCAATGAAATCGAAATCGGTTTTCTGTACATCGTTCGACTAATATTGTACAATGCTGTGGTAATAAAAAAGTTACCAAAATAATATGATTTCACACTAATAAGGCACAACGTTTAGAACGGTCGATTTTTGGAGGTTATCAAAATCAAGGATTATTAAAAATCGGCAGGAAAATTCGACAATTTATATTTTTTATTTTCAAAAAATGGTTGTACTTAGAAAGCATCATCAATTAGAAGCTTGCTAAAAAATATCAAGTTATTTTTGGAGAAGCAATTTTGCAGATATCATAAAATCATTTTTTATCAATTTTTTTAAAGAAAAATATCTTAAATTTAAATGGAACTGATATGAGTAGAATTTTAAGGTTTAAAGTACGTCCAGACGGAAGTAATAATATAGTATTTATAATAAAAACAACTTACGCCTTCATAGAGTTGCTGATTTAGTCCCCACGTCATATTTTAAGCACAATAGAAAAACAAATAATTTATTTTCAGAAGACCACTCAAAGCACAATGACAATCATCAAGATTGGGAACACTGCTTGAATTAAATCAAATTTATTTTGCATGTATTATTTTCAGAATGTGTTATTCTGAGACTACCTATCAAAATATTTTGAGAAAAACGCTTACAGTTTGCTCTAGATCGATAAACATGCGTATATAATTTTAAAAGTATGGGATTTTTCAATAAAACGACCATAAAGAGTAAATTTGGTACCCAAGAATGCGGTTAAAACTCAAGATTTTGCTTTTTTTTTATACATATATAGTTTTTTTAGTAATCTAAACCAGTTTTGAACACGCTTATTACTTTACTTTTTTGCTGGTAGTAAAAAGATGGTGTGTCAGCAAATTTGACCATAAGGAATAGATCACTAAAGTGACTCAGCGTCAGGAACTGATGGAATATTATTGATGTTTTTAACAGCTCTACCTTAAGTTGAATAGTAAAGGATACCAACATACAATTTGTTCATTAAATTTAGGATTTTTTTCATGCGAAAAATAATGCTTAAGCTTGACGAACAGTTTTTCTTAGGAGTTTTTGCAGAAACTATTTAGTTCTTCAACCGAAAGCATTTTGTAAGTTTCTGTATTTTCATAACATTGTAGAATAATAGTTGAACGATACACAGAAAACCGTTTACGATTTCATCAATAAATAAAGAAGATATAGCATAAACAAGGTGTCCACTTTAAAAAATGAACAGTCCTTAGAAACGACGCTAAAAAAAGTGACACATTATGCATTAAGGGTAAAAAATGAACCATGACTTTGAAACACTCTCAAAAATCCATTATTATATGAAGGATATGAGACCCGAGAATGAAGTCCTAGACATTTTTTTTATAAGTATGGCCACACTGAAGACCAAGGCACAGCGTCTGGAACCTGTTTCAGAGGGAACTGGAACATATCATAACCAAAAATGCAAACACATGTATGGAACGACGGTTCAAATTTCATGATTCTTCATTCCAATCTAAGAGAGCGCCAAGGGTACCAACAACTAGATTTGGTCGGAATAGGTCGGATTTGGTCAGAAAACTCCGGAATCGGTCCCGGTAGGGTGTGTTGTGGACATTTTCAGAACATCATACAGCCCCATACTGCGACCGCTCAAAATTCATGATTTTTCATCCAGATCCAAAAAGACACCATGCAAAATACCAAACATAAAATTATGTTTCTTGTTCTTGGAGTTACGTTCCAACCGGGACAGAGTCTGCTTCTCAGCTTAGCGTTCCTATGAGAACTTTTACAGTTATCATACAGATACAGATAGCTCTCAGATCTTTGCCGATTAAACAATTTTGCATTTGTATATCGTGTGGCAGGTACGAAGATACTTGATGCTCTGAGAAGTCGAGAAAATTTCCAACTCGAAAAGATTTTCGAACGATGGCATTCGAACCCATGTCTCTCAGTTTGGTCATACTTAAACGCTGTGTGTTTTTCGCTACGGCTATCTTGGTCCCATAAACCTAAAATTATCCGAATACCCATAACTAAATTAGAAAAAAAATGATAATATGACAAAGCGGCATGTTTTGAACCTCCTTAGTAATATGACATGTTATCGACGGATAAGAACTTTTGACCGCAAACGCAATTTTGAGACCAGTTCAAATACAGCTTCAGGAATTCCTCCAGAGACTCTATGAAGAGCTCCTCCCGAAATATCACCAATGTTTCCACCAGCCCTTTCTTTCATCCAGAGATTTCTCCAGGAATTTCTTCGAAGATTCCTCCAGGGATTGTACTAGGAGTTCCTGCAAGATAATCTCTGTGAGATATAGAATCCACCGCGTTGAAGTATGGTAATAGGATTGATCACAGCAATCGGTTTCCTGAGTGAAAAGCAACTGTCACCTGCACACTTCCATTCATTCTACCCACCCACTTGTGAACTAGAAGTTGCCTGGGTAAGTTGTGCGTGCACCACGTGGAGGGTGATTCCATTCCCGGAGATAATCTAAACTCCACATTGGCGATCCTACCAATTTTCGCTAATCTGCGGAAAGATACCTGGTATTTCATTTGTTCTTCAATAGGAGGAATCACCCTTCAGTGTTGCTAAATGAAAAAAAAAGTGAAAAATTACGTGTGGCGTAGTGTTTGAAGAGCAAGAATTTCGGCTCGTCGTATCAGCTTTAATTTCAGCTTGTGCAAAACAATAATGAGAAAAAAGTGATGCAATAAAAGGTTTCAGCGCCAAGGACAAACCGAGAGTTTGCAATGGCGTGGTTGAAAAGTAAAAATTCCAGTAGCTTTGGTAGATCTTGTTGTTTTGCTTTGTGCAAATGTCAGATCGAAAAGCTAAAAGCGTGTTGTTTGCCGTAGGAGAAGATTACTCCCGGCAATGTCCGCTCCCGAGAGGTTAACAGCGTGTTGTTTGTCGTGGGGGAGGAATACTCCCGGCAATGTCCGCTACTGAAAATCTTACAGCGTGTTGTTTGCCGTGGGAGATGACTTCTCCTGGCAATGTCCGCTGCCGAGATGCTTTCAGCATGTTTTCTGCCGTGGAAGAAAACGACTCTGCGCTGGAAAATCTTATAGCATATTGTTTGCCGTGGAAAAGGACGACCACTAGCAATGCCCGCTTAAAAAAAACGGTATAAGTTGATCTTGTTGATTTGCTTGTTGCCAATGGTAGATCGGAAACATACAATAGTCCATTTTACGAAAGGACAACACTGATGATACTGCTGTTACTTTCAAACGTTACGACACCACCAAAAATTTCATTCATAAAATAAGCGATCAGCTGTTCAAAAACGTCTCGTAAAATGGACTATAAATTGTTTGCCGTGGGGGAATAGAGCCGGCAATATCCGACGTCAAGAAGCGAGACTTGACGCTTACGCTATTTTTATTTGGAAAAAAATTTAGATTGAGAGCTTATTGTTTGTATCGAAGGAGGACGAGACCCAATAATGTCAACAGGTCATACACTAAAAGTTGATAATTATAATTTATCCGTTGAATGTGCTATATGAATTACCTGAAACGTGCTGACAGTAATCTAGGCCCTAGATTCTAGGGTGCCATGGGTGTGGCCATGAGTGCGAAGCTCAGCAAAACTTCTGATGTAGTACAAAGTTTACCGGAACGGTTTTGTTTATCAAAGGCTTGTTTTTTTTTCAACGGTCAGATTAAAGTATAGAAAAATAAATTAATGAGAAAAAAGTACTTGTACAGTTAAAGAATCAAGAAAGGTTGTTATTAGTCAACGAAAATATAATGGTAGAAATGTCTAAGTGAAAATATTTGTTCTTTCTTCAAAATTGTATGAATAACCAGCCGAGATATTGTATGAAAATTTCATTATATCGACCGAGAAGATGATTGGTAAGATAAAGAAAAATTAGATTCAAACAAATTTTAAAATAATTGATGATCAAACTAACTGAATGATTCCTCAAAACCATATAAATCATCTTCAATGTAATATATTGTAATAAGTGTGAACATTGACTAAGAGGAATTTTATCAAAACTTTCAACTACCATTGAATGAAGCATGTTCATTTTTCGAAATTTAACTGCAATTTCTTTGGAGTAGAGGGAGAATGTGAAATATAGAATCCACCGCGTTGAAGTATGGTAATAGGATTGATCACAGCAATCGGTTTCCTGAGTGAAAAGCAACTGTCACCTGCACACTTCCATTCATTCTACCCTGGGAGGGAGGCACCGATACTACACACGAAATATAGAACAACGTTTGTTTGAACTGCAAGATAACTCCAGCTTGCCAACAACAATCAAGGCAGGCTTGGGGAAAACCGCTAGTTTTCTTTTGTTGTGTACTTTCGATCTTTCCTGACAAACATGGAAAAATAGCCACAGTTTTCTATGCACTGAATATTAATTTTCATTGGAAAAAGTAAAATCATGCGTTTTCAATGCTTTATATTCAATCAGTTGAAAGGTGCTCACGTGACATTACTTGCATTATGTGCATGAATTGATTTTCATTCAATTTTTGTCACTTTTGATGAAATGCGAAAATGTGTTTTAATCAGTTACACGCTTTTTCCATGTTATTCCAATGTTTGAGATCTGGGCTCACAGTGACAGTTCGTGACAGCGGAATCTCGGCTCACTATGACGTACAGAAATTTTGTATTGGTTTCTCCCTCCCAGATCCTACCCACCCACTTGTGAACTGGCAGTTGCCTGGGTAAGTTGTGCGTGCACCACGTGGAGGGTGATTCCATTCCCGGAGATAATCTAAACTCCACAATCTCGTATCCCTATAGCGATTTCTCTAGGAACTGTACTAGAGATTTCGCCAGAAATTCCTTCAGGGAGAACTTTTGATCATTACTAGATGTTTTAGACCAGTTCCGATCTCAGGAATGCCTTCAAAAAATCCTCCAGGAATTCAATCAGGTATTCCTCTAGGGATGCCTCCAAAGATTGGTTCTGGAGATTTTTCGAAGAGTTTCTTCAGTGATTCCTTCATAGTTTCCTCCGGAAGAATTTTTAATGGGATTTCTCTAGGAATTTCTACAAGGATTTCTCCGGGAGCTCAAGCAATTATTCCAGGGATTGCTCCAACGATTTCTTCAAGTATCCCTCAAATGTTTTCTCTTGATATTCCTATAGAGCATCCTCCAGAAATCTTTCCAAAGACTCCTCCAAGGATTCCTTCAAGATCTCTACAAGCATTCTTGGCTTTATTCAGGAATTCCTCCAGGGATCTTAAAGAACTACCGTTTTGATTCATATTACGGACACTTAAAGCCTCAGTTAAGTATAACTCATCAAAAAGCATATAAAATAAATCACTCTGTATGATTTTTCCACGTTATCGACCCTCCAAAACACTTAACTTTGGGATGGCGGGTGAAGATTTTGATTCCGCAACATAAATAATTGTAAATAAATAGAATTGTGTTAATTTTTCATGATGCTTATTCCGGACAGTTCCTTACTTTTGCCTAATATTCCGAACACTTTGATTCGAATTCCAGACAGCTCATGTAAATCATAAATAGAAAAGTCAAATCATCAGTTGAAATCGTCAGACCACTAAAGAAACGTCTAACGCAGCCAAGCATTATAAACTTTCATAGATATTCATCGAAATTGTTAATTAAAACGTGCCTCAAAAGTGAGAACTTTTTGAACGCAAAAATTGAAACATTTCGTGTGAAATGTTTCCCATACAAAGAAGAGTGTCCGGAATTTGGAGCTGTCCGTAATATGAATCAATCGGTACTCCTGTTATTTCTCTAGTGATTTTTGCAGAAGTTCCTCCAAGCATACTTGCATAAATTTTCCTAGGTAGACCTCTCGTGATTCCTCCAGGAATTATTCCGGAGATTTCTTCACGGATTCCTCCAGGGATTCCACCAGGAATTTCTTCAGAGGCTTCGCCAAGATTTCCTCTAGGGCTCCTACAAGAAATTGCTTCAAGATTGTCCTTCAATTCTCACAGGAACATCTTCAAGAGAATCGCTATATGAATCACTCCAAAGATTTTTTCAAGAAATCCTCCTGGAATTCCCCGAGAAGATTTTCCAGAGATTCGTTATTGGCTTCCCAAAATTCCTGTACAAATTCATCTAGAGATTACCTCATGAGCTTTTCCAAGATTTTTTCCAGGAATTGCAAAAGAAACTCCTTTTCTGAAGAAGTTTACGAAAAGATCTTCGATAAATTCCTGGAGGAATAGATGAAGAAATTCTTTGAGCCATCCCTGGAGGAACCTCTAGAAATGTATCATGAAGAAATCCTTAAAGCATCGTTTCCACAACTTGGTTTTCGTGACCCCCGAGCCTGTAAGTGCCTCGCTCTGTCTATTATACAAACAGCGAGCTGACGAGACATTGGAGGTTCGCGAAAACCAAGTTTGGGAAACAATGCCTAAGAGTAATCCCTAGAGATCCCTGGATGATCCTCTCTAGAACGAAAGTATGGAGAAATCTCTATAGTATTACACGAAGGAATCCTTAGAGTAATCTTTGGAAGAATTCTCTGGGAGAATCCCTTGAGGAAATTTTGCCTAAATCCTTAGAAAAATTCTTGCATGTAAAGATTTTTCTGGAGTGTTTCTTGGGAAATTTCTGAGGAATTTGTTGGGTAAATCTCTGAAGGAATTCCTGCAAAGATTTTCCTGGAAGAATCCCTGGAGGAGTTTCTGACGAAATTGCTGTCGGAATCTCTTTTTCGATAAATTTTCTGGAGGATTGGATTGGAGAATCTTTGGAGGAATTTTTAGAGAAATTATTCAAGGAACCCCCGGAAGAATTTTTAGAAGGCCAGAACGAAGCTCTAAATAATTTTCTGAGGGAAGAACTGGAAGATTACCTGGAAAATTCCTCGCGATTTTCCAAGAAATACTCTTTAAGACACTCTTGGAGGTATCTCTCTGTCTAAACATTCGTCAAATAATGTATTGTCCCTGGAGGATTCCTGAAAAATTTCCTGATGTAATCCCTGGAGCGATCCCTACAGGAATCCATGGAGTCCTGAAGAGGATTACCTGGAGATATCCTTGCATGTATACTTGGAGGATTTTTTATGAAATGTCTGAAGTAATCCTTGAAGAGATTGTTCTAGTGTAACCCATGGAGGAAGGCTTGAAGACTGAATGAATATCAGAATGAATCGCTTGAAGAATTGCTGGAGAAATATCCGGAAGGACTCATGGAAGAACCCTTGGGGAAATTCCTGGAGGAATCCCAGTAAAAATTTTACTTGAGCAATTCACTGGAGGCATTTCTGCGGAAACTCCTTGCGAAATTTCTAGAAAAATCCCTGTAGAGAATTTCCTTCAGAAATCCCTGCAATAAGCCTTGGAGAAATCCCTGCAGGAACTGCTGGACGAATTTCTGAAGGTACTGCTGATGGTATTCCCTAAGCCCTATCGGAGCTAGTCTCAAAAATCATAGTGATCAAAAGTTCTTCCCAGAAGAATCCTTGGTGATATTCCTAGTAGAATGCCCGGAGAAATCGCTGTAGAGATTACTGTAGATTATTTCGGAGGAATTCCTGGAAAAATCTCAGGAAGATACTCTGGATATATATCGGGAAAAATACTTGAAAGTATCCTTCGACATTTTCCTAAAGGAACTTCTGGAGGATTTCCCGGAGCCATATTTGAACTGGTCAAAAAATTGCGTAAAAGAGACATTTTCATCACTACGGGAACCAGCAATCTAGGAGTACCTCAGAAGGCCGGATTCAGAGGCACGTTCCCCATTTGGGAGATTTGTGCCATAAAAGGAGTACCGTTTTGTCTCAAATTCCGAACAGACTCATATTCCGAACACTCGGTTTTTGTATGGCGACTTGGTTGAAATGTTTCGCTGAAATATGTCATCAAATCACTACGAAATGGCTGTCAATTGCAATTGAATTTTAACGTTTTCAAATCTATGTTATAGCTCTGGAGTAGTGATGATTCTCTAGTTCAAGACCAGTAAGACTAGCTCAGATAAATTTATTTGCGAAATTATTCATTTGAATAAGATTTATTCGTGCTGTTCGGAATTTGAATCAAGGTGTTCGGGATATGAGACAGAATGAACACAGTTTTCGGTATTTGAATCAAAATGTTGTTGCATACTTTAACGTAAAATCAATAGTAAACAAGTTTAAATAAATATTTTTTTCGGTACACCCAACAGCTAAGGGTTAGACTTTGTGAAGAAATTTAAATTTTCACAAATATCACCTAATTTATGCCTATCAGATGCATTTGAAGTCACTGCTGACCTTAAGTGTTCGGAATATGAGTCAAAACGGTACCTCGCAAAGCGGCTGTTATAATTTCTGAAGCAACGTAATAGACCTGTGCTGTTCTGGTCAGACATAGCGAGCTGCCACTATGGGAAAAAGGCAATTGGGTGCTACGATGCGACCAACGTAGCTTTGGTACCCAAAGACTACAACCCTCCCAACAGCCCAGAATTCCGCCCTATCGAACGGTATTAGGCATTAGTCAGATGGAATTTGAAAAACACTAATATATCCATGGAAAACGCAGCAGTTTAAATCAAACTGGCGTTCGTTGACGAATAAGCTCGATGAGACCACTGTGAAAACATTTATGGAAGGGGTTAACCCAAGGCACGGCAGTTCGAATTAGGCAAACCTAAATAATAAACATTTTTTCCTTTAAGTATATGAATTAAGCTTCCAAAAGAAAAAAAAAAAGGATTTTGTGTTATGAATTTTGACGGAAACATACAATTTTTTTGTCGACCATTTTTTTACGTTTCAGTCTTTAATAAGCCTAGTATGAAAATAACAACTGTCATCATAATCCTAGAATTCATAAACAGAATATAATCAAAAATGTGTATAAAATTCTATTGAATTCAGTAACAAAAACAACAAATACCAATTTCCGTAAATTTTATTTACGGAATCCGTAGATCCCTATAGAATGTCTTCAATTCTGAAGATCTGGCATCGCTGCACTCCGTATGACATCGGTCTTCCAAGGAGGACGAGGGTGGCAAAAGAGTAGGCCATGAAATATTAATCCCTGTTTTGCCTTTATCGGCATCATCATCGCAGCATAATACGCAGGACATGCGACGACCCGGGACGAGAAGGGTTGCTGCTGCGAATTGAATCGAACCGAAAACCAGCAGATTGTGTTTCCGCATCGAGTGACCACTACCTGGCGTTTCGATGACGAGGATTGGATTTATTCCATCGGAAAGGGATCACACAAAATTGTATGGAAACAGAATAACTTCACCGTGAATCATCATCGCATCACAAAACCCAATTTCGGACACCTGCGTGCATTGTGCGTCCCATTGTCCCATCGGTTCGTTATTTGTATAACTGACCAAAAACTAATTAAAAATTTTCAATAGAATTCCAAAGCCCAAAAAGCGTGAAGTGACCACCGCCAGTATAAGCTTTTCTCACATTCCCAATTGGACTCTCGTCTCGACTTTAATCGAATCCGAAAGCGGAGCTTTTGTTTGTCACCGCCACAAAACGTGTTGGGTCAAAATCCCATTGTCCGTGCCTTTTCGGGGTGACGTAGTAGGCGAAAATCCAGTCGGAAACCCATAAGAGCCGATGTCGGATTTACGAACGGCTAGAATAATGAAACCTCGTCAGCTTGCGGATATTTGTTTGGAATGGATCAGGATCCGGTACACGTGCAACATTTGAGCAACTGAGGCAAGCGTTGTGTATCATAATGGGATGAAAGTTGCCATTGGATTTTTTTTAGGGTTGTTCGAGGCATTCACCGCCTTCTTGGATCATTTGAGGAAGCTTTTTATTTCTTGAGAAAGTGCATAGGTTCTTATAGGAACTTCTTATACTGATATCTCAGTAGGCGGTGCTTACCGAACTAACTGAAAGAGATGGATAGATAAGTCAAAGAAGATGTATACTTACGGTGAAGATGCATTAAAGCCAAACTTCGAATATTCAAGGGCACAAATCTAGAGAACCTGACAACCGTTTTCGCTGAAAATTTGATCGATTGGTCATCACCAGCAAGTGACCAGAGAGTTACATTGTCAGCAAAAAGGGTGGCCTGGTTCTATAGATTTGTGCTCTTGAAAATTCAAGGTTTGGTTTTGATGCATCCTCACATTAAATTTTGGAGAAAACCCTAAATGTAAACCCAGTTGCTTTTTCTGTGATTCGATCATTATTTGTATACTTCAACCGTTTGCTTTGAATTCACAAATGTTCAAAATTGTTCAAACTTTGTAACAAAATCAATTATAATTCTGTTGAAAATAGGGTTGCTATCCATTCTGATTTTGAGATTCTTTTGAGGCGTCGTTTATTATTCATTTTTCAAGGTTTATCCTCTAATTCCTGCTTGGCAAACACCATGGAACTTTATAAATTATTCAAATCAGTAAAAGCTATCCTAGCACCAAAATTCATCAAGGATATTAAAATGACATTTATCTGAAAAGCCATCTTAAGTTTTGTTATTCAGCAAGTTTTTTGCATGTATAGCAAGTTTAGAATGCGTTCTATAATGTAGGTATCACAACAGATTTAGTTGATGTTTGACAACTCTGATACTGCTAATAGACTAATTTAGGATCGTACTAAATCATTCGCGCACTACTTCCAATATTAGGTTTAACGTATAGTAAATGAAGGAGGATTGGATGAAAGAATTTCTAGAGCAATTCTTCAAGGTATTCATGGATAAAATCTTGGAATTCCTGTGGGATTTAAAAAAAAATCTTCAGAGGAATCCAGAGTTCCTCGAAGATTTTTTTATGAATTAATAAAGGAAACTCCTGGAGCCATCCTTAAGCGGTCGTCCAATAATTACGTAAGGGATTATGGGGGGGTTGAGATTTATTACGCACCGTACAAAATATTTTGAATTTTTATACAAAAAATCTTACCATGATGGGGAGTTTTTAAAAACTGCCAAAATTGTCTTACGTCATTAATGAACAGCCTCTAAAGCAGTTGGAGGAATCTCTGAAGAAAATCCTGGAGGAATACTTAAAGGAATACCCGGAAAAAATCCTGAAATAATAGCTGGAAGAATTCTGTAGAAATTTTTGAAGGAATCACTATAGAAGTTCCTAGAAAGGTTTCCTCGTGTAAAATTTGCTGCAGGAATCTAAAAGACATCTTAGATGAATCCCTGGAGGAATTTGAGAAATGTCGTTAAAAAATCTTTGAAGAGATTTGGCACCATCCACAAATTAAGTAACATTCATAAGTTTTTTATAAATCATAAAATAAGCGTGACAAAGAGGGAGGAGTAAAAAAAATCATTTTTAATGTCACGTAATAAATGTATTCTGCCTGTCTGGAGAAATTCTAAGACGATTTTCTGATAAAATTTCTTCAAGATCTGCGGAGTCAATATTAAAAAAAATTCCTGGAGAATCTTCGGAGGATTTTGTGGAGGAATCTCGAAATGGTAAATATCCTGCGGGAATCTTGAAGGAACCATTCCATTTGGTATTCTTTAATTTTTTTTTGGGAATTCTTGAAGATATTGAATTTATCAAGGGCTCTTTATTTGTGGAAATCCTCAAGAAAATATTTAAGTAATTCCCAGCGAAATTCTTACAGGAATGCCTAGAGTAATCTTTAAAAAATATCCTAGAGTTACAACGGTCGGCTTCAGAAAAACAGTGGGTTTACAGAGAAGATCTTTTTCAGACATTACCGAAACATTTTAATTTACTTTTAGTAGGACTCTTAAAGGATTTTTGGTGAGATGCTTAGCAAATTCTCACCAGATCTTTATAGAAACTTAACGAAATCCTCTTCGTGAAATTCCTAAGAAGATTCAAATCAGATTCTTTGAAAAACCGCTATTCGTGGAATCCTAGCGGCATTTCCTTACATGAACTTAAATAAATCTCCGAAAAAGTTCCTGGCGAATTTCTAATAAGCTTTTCTTTTTATTCCATGAAATATACTTGGCTGTTTTCGACATTCTTAGTAACTTCCTAGCGAGATCATGATCCGACTTTGAAAATCATCGACATTGCTGGCGAGACTGTTGCAGGATTTCTCGGGATATCTAAATGCATGTTTTGAGACCCTCTGCAGTTTTCTAAGAGATTCCTGTCGAGATGCTTGGTTTTATTATGAGCAACAGTCTAGCAAGCATTTCTCTTATGGTTTTTGGCAGACTTCAAACAATAACCTCTCGATTTACGTAGTCGAAACAACTCAGTGTCCTCGGCAAAGTGATACATTGGTATCTTAGCAAAAGGTTAGTTCAGCCATTCCATGAAAAACCGATCTAGTGGGTCACCGAATTCCGTGAAAATTTGCTATTTTTTTCATAATCCGAAATAAGGATACAAGTGTTTTTGGATTTTTTGATTAGAGTGACCATTTCCGAAATAGGGTGACCATAAAAATCGCGATCTTGCTTAATTTTTATTTTAGAAAAAAATTTTTTTTTTTTGACCGTTTGACCGATTTTCAATCTTTTTAGACGAAATGAAAGCTAAGGATTTTGACTTTTCAGGAAAAATATAAAATTTCACAAAAAATGTTTTTTTTTTGCATGAAAACAAATTAATAATTTCCGTTTTTTCGTGTTTTGAAGGCCTCGGGACCAAAGGGGCTAGTGCTGTTCTCATTTTTTCTTGGAAGTTCAGTTAATTTTACGTTTACTGTCAAATTTTACTAGAAAAAAATTAATAATTTCTAAAAGAACTAGGATTTTTTTATTATTTCATGTAAGAAAAATGTGTTTTCAAATTTTCAAATTAAAAACGTAAAATTAACTCAACTTTCAAGAAAAAAAGAGAACAGCAATTGACCCTTTGGTCCCAAGGCCTTCAAAACACGAAAAAAAAACGGAAATTATTGATTTTTTTCTTAAAAAAAAAAAACATTTTTTGTGAAATTTTATATTTTTCCTGAAAAGTCAAAATCTTTAGCTTTCATTTCGTCCAAAAAGATTGAAAATCGGTCAAACGGTTCAAAAGTTATATATTTTTTTAAATAAAAATTAAGCAAGATCGCGATTTTTCTGGTCACTCTATTTCGGAAATAATCACCCTAATCAAAAAATCCAAAAACACGTGTATCCTTATTTCAGATAAGGAACAAAATACCAAATTTTCACGGAATTCGGTGACCCACTAGATCGGTTTTTCATGGAATGGCTGTATAAGTATTTAGGAACTTAACTGATACCCGCTAATCAGAAGTTTCTCGATATATACATGGGACTTGTACCCAGCATAGAACAATATAAAAAAATCTTTGATATACATGGTGTTCGAATATGAGTCAGGAGATGATTACCCTTTTTGCAAACCTCGTCCCTCAGTTATGAATTGACGCTATCTCGGTGATACTTACTTATTTCCAATGGACAGAAACAAATTGTGTAAAAGCCCTTTATGTTCGATGATACAGATGTAGGTACAGATTATAAGTTCTCCTGAATAATCTTCTGAGAGAGAAGTTTTTGAGGTTCTAAGAGAGAAACTCCCGAGCTTCGGAGGAAACCGCTTTCCAATTTAGAGGGAGAAGTTTTGGAGCTTCTGAAGAAGAAGTTTTCAAACTTCCACATGATAAGCTTCCAAGCTTTTAAAAGAGCAACTACCAGAAAAGTAACTTGAGCTTCCGGAAGAAAAGCTTTCTATACAACCAAAGTATCAGCTTACGAACAAATCAAAAGAAGTAGCTTCCAAGCATCTGAAGACGATGCTTTGGAGCATCTTAAGGAGGATCATCCAAACTGCGGAAGCTATTGAGCATCTGAATGATTAGTTTTCGAGCTTGTTAGGGAAAAGCTTTAGAGGCGCTGGGGAAGAAGTTTGCAAGGTCTTGTGTAAGAAGTTCCAAGCTTCTGAGGCTTTCGATTCTACTTACGAACATTTGAGAGTTTAGCTTTCGAGCTCCTGATGGAGGAGATTCAAACTTATCCACCGGGAGCTTCCGAGCTTTTAAAAGAAACGCTTTCTAGCTTTTGAGGGAAAAGCTTTAGAGCTACTGAAGGAGATGCTTTCGATCGTCTGAGAGAGAAGCTTACGATCTTACGAGGCATTTGATTTTGATAATATGAGAGAGAAGCTTCCGAGCTTCGGAGGCCTCTATTCGAGCTTCTGAAGGATCTAAGTGGTTAACAACATGCAAAAATGGTCAATAGACAAAGAAAGCAGTCAATCAAAAACTGTGGAAGTTCTGAGAAGAAAAGAAACTGGCTCTGTCACAGTTGAGACGTAACGCAAGAATTAAGAAACAGATTGAGAAAGCTTTCAAGCTTCTGAGGTAGAAGCCGGTCTTTTCTGCAACGACGAAGCTTTCAAATTTCTCAAATTAAAAGCTTTAGATTTTATGAGAAAGATGCGATTTTGAAGAGCAAGCTTTCAAAGCTTTAGAGCTTCTGTTGGAGAAATATTCGAGCTTCTTGTCATGTCTACCTATCTAAAATGATATTCCTTATTCTACCTTATGACTCTTGCACCTTTTACTTGTTCGTACCTGAGGGATTTCTGAGCTATAAATACTGGCTAGAGTAGGCGCAGAAGAGAGACTTCCCGAACTGTGGGCTGATTAACATATTATTTTATTCTTTATTTGCAAAATATAGGATAACTTCTGAGGAAGATGGTTTCGAGAATAAAGAAGATTTCAAGCTTCTGAGGGAGAAAGTTTAGAACTTCTGAAGGAGAAGCTTTCGAATTTCTGAGGGAGAAGTTTTCGAACCACCGTTAAATAAACTTTCGAGCTTCTGAGGGAGAAGCATAATATGCGAATAAAGTAACAGCTTTGTAACTACTAAAGGAGAAGCTTTTGATCTTCGAAGCAACTTTTGAGTGTGAAGCTTCTGAACTGATGATGATGATGACGATGATGATATGCGTGGGAGAAGCCTTTGAGCTTCTTAGAAATAAGCTTTTGTTCTTCTTAGGAAGAAGCTTTTCAGCTTCTGAAGGAGGAGTTTTTGAATTTTTATAGAGGAAGCATGCAAGCTTCTGAGGAAGAAGCCTCAGAGCTACTGAAAATTTAGCTCTCAAGATACTGACGGAGAAGCAAGAGAAACTTACGAACTTCTAAAGGATCAGCTCTCGACCTACTGAGGTAGAAACTTACGAGTTTATTAGGGAGATGCTTCCAATCTTATGAACGAGCAACTTTTGAGCCTCTGAAGAAGAAATGTCCAAGCTACTGAGAAGAAGCTTTCTTCTTTTCTGAAGGAAAAGTACTCGAGGTTCAATAGGAGAATTTTCGAATTTCTGAGAGAGAAGCTCTCGATTTTCTAAGGAAAAAAAAATTTGAACTTTTGAAAACGAAGCATCAATGCTTTTGAATGAGAGCCTTTCGGTCTTACTTACAAATATCTGAGGGTGACGCTTTCAAACTACTAAAACAATAGCTTTCGAGCTTTTGAGCGTGAAACTTTCAAGCTTCTGAGGGAGAAGCCTCAGAGCTATTGAAAAAGTATCTCTCAAGCTTTGAGGGAGACGCCTTTGAGCATCTCAAAGACAAATTTATGAGCTCCTAAACTATTAGCTCTCGAGCTTCTTCAGAAACTTTCAAGTTTATGACGGAGATGCTTTCGATGCTTTTATGCATGAGAAACTTTCAAGCCTCTGTAAATGAAATTTCTGAGATAGAAACTTTCTTTTTGTTGGGGAGACGTACTCGAGCTTCTGCAGAAGAACTTTCGAATTTCCTGAGAGAGAAGCTCTCGAGCTTCTGAGGATGAAAATTTTGAACTTCTGAAGACGATTGTTGGGGAGCATTCAAGGTTCAATAGCTCAGTAGCTGGGAAGCTTCTCCCTCAGAGCCATTTGAGTTATTTAGGAAGAGCTTTCGAGTTTTCGAGGCAATGAGGTACCGTTTTGATTCATATTACGGACACTTAAGGCCTTAGTGAAGTATAACTTAGCATAGAGCATACAAAATAAATCATTATGTATGATTCCTCAGCGTTATCGAGCGTAGGGAACCCTTAACTTTCGAATGGTGGGTAAAGAATACGCTTCCGCAACTTGAATAATTTCAAATAAATCGAAATGTGTGGCCTTTTCATGATTCTTATTCCGGACGCTTCTTCACTTTAGCCTCATATTCCGGACACTTTGATTCGAATTCCGCATAGCGCATGGAAATCATCAATAGAAAAGTCAAATCATCAATTGAAGTCGTCAAGCCACTAAAGAGCCGTCTAAGGCAGTTGGACATTATAAATTTGCATAGATATTTATGGAAAAAGCTTATTGAAACGAGTGTCAAAAGTGCTAACTTTTGAACGGCAAATATTGAAACATTTCGTGTGAAATGTTTCCCATACAAAGTAGAGTGTCCGGAATTTGAAGCTGGCCGTAATATGATTCAAAACGGTAGAAGCGTTTGAACATTGAGGAAGAAATCTCTCGAACTCCTGAGGAAAATTCTTCGAGATGGATTCGATTGAGAGAAGCACCCAAACTGCTAAGGAAGGAGTTTTTGAACTACTGAAGTGATGCTATCCAGCTTGTGAGAGAGCCTTTGAGCTTTTGAGCTTCTGAGGGGAAAGCTATCGAGTTTCCGGGGGAGAAATTTCAAGCTTCTAATGGAGAAACTTTCCTTACTAAGTAATACATTTTCTTACTACTGAAAACATTCGACATTTCTCACGATGTTCGTTTCGCTTCCATGGACAACCATCAATTGACCTTTCTTCGCTCATCCACTACCGTCACCGTTCACATACAAAACGAGCGGTACGAGAAACACAAAACCTGTAAAATGAATGTCATCTGATTTCAGAAACGTCCGGTCATAAACAATAAAAACAGTTCAATATTGCCTGTCATGTCGAATATGAAACACAAACAGTGAAACCAGCTCTTGTTACAAGAAAAGATGAAAATAAACAAAACCGAACCGTTTCCTGGTGACGCCATCGTGGTCAGCTGCATTCATTTGACATTTTTCTTTTGTATTGCTGTGTGCGTTTGAAATGCAAATATCAAATGCGGGAACACCAAATGCGGTAAGATTTTTCACAAGAAATGCTATGTCAAAGTTAGATTTTTCTTGCTAGGGCGGCGGTGATTTATATAATTGGTGCTAGGTGTCCTTTGATTGTTTTGTGTTACCGCATTTGGAGGACGTTTAGTCAAGATTTGCATCTCAAATGCAAACAGCAATATGTTCGTTTGACCGCTCGTGTTGCGAATGCTCAAGGTAAAGGCTGTTGAATGTCAACGAAAACTTGTCGGCTACCGTAATTGCTTACAACACTAGATTTAGATCTTCTCGAGGAAAATTATCGAAATATGACTTGATAGAGCAGTCTTTGAGTTTCTGAGGAATAAACTTTCGAATGTCGTCAGGGAATTGTCAAAAAAATTGATCAGATTTTCTTGGAGAAAATCCGCGTGCAATTTCTAAAGAAAATCACACAGTAATCTCTGATGAAACTTGGGTGGATTCTAAGTATGCCTTGATGAATTACTCCGATGATCTTTGAAAGAACTCCTGACCTCATCATGAAATTTCTGGAGAAGCTTAAAGAGGAATATCAGGTCGAATTAATTGAGGATTTTTTTTTGAAAAAGTTTATACTAGATTTCGTCGAATAATGCCTGAAGGATTTTTGTAGCAATTGCTGACAGTAATCGTAGATGAATTTTTAAAATAATCCTTACGAAATGCCTGGAATAAATGAAAAAATGGCGTAGGAATTATTGCAGGGTTTCTTGGAAAAATGTCGAAACTTTTTTTTTCAAGAACTCTGGAATACACCCGATTCTGTTTTTGCACGGATTTTTTTACACGGCCGTGCAAAAAAAGTTTCTATACATTTTTTCCGAAAAAAAAAAAAAAATGGTGTTACTTTTTTTGCACGGTTTTTGAAATTTTGAACTGAAAACTTTTTTGCACGGTACACATCCCCCGTGCAAAAACAGAATCGGGTGTAAACCTTTGTACAAGAAATCCTGTATAATTCGTGGAAAATCTCCTAAAAGTAACAACATGAAAAAATGGTAAAAGAACAAGTAAAAAAACATGTGGAGGGAATCCTAGAATAGTCGCAAGGATGTTTTTAGAGTTATCTTCGTGAAAATCACTAGGATTCACTAGGATTTTTTGAAGAAATTCCTTCCTCCTCCTCTCTTGGGAAAACGATGATTGGAGAAGGATTTCAGAAGGAATCTCTGGAGAAATCACTAGAATTCCTGAACCATTTCTGGGGATTTGAGAAATATATTATAAAGAGCTTATGGAACAGTCGCAATATAATCGCTGAAGGTGTCAACACTTGTAACATTCGCTGACCCACTCTCATTCTGATCACGAAACAGAGGCGAATATTTTCCATTTTCTGTGCTATGTTTGCAACCAAATTTGGTTAAGGGATGTTCAATGGGCCAATAGATTATAATTAGGTTGTTGAAGGCTGTATTACCAGAAAATATGAAAGTCAATACCAATTTTATGCAAAATATAAATCACCCGTATGGCTCGATACTGTTGAAGTCTGTGAGAGTTGCCACGTACCAAACGAGAGAGTGAATGTTTACATTCATAGGGCTCTCCGATTGCGATGTGCCATGAACTGTTATGGTTCGCGAGCTGCTACACTCTCCGAATATGGTTCGATCAAACACTGAAATGGACTTATTAGAGACTTGAATTAATATATTGAATAAATTATTGGGTTAAAATCTTACCCATTAACGCCCGAATTATTTCACGTTTGTAGTAATCACCTGATTCTTTCTGGAGTATCGCAATATGATAAGAGAATGCTGAAACCGTCATTTAAATGGAAATCTACGGTCATATTTTATTACAGTACACAGTGGGTCATATGTACGCAAAATATTGAAAAAATAAAAATACTTGATTATTTTCGCAAATGTTTGAAGGTGCTATGGTGCATTAAAAAGTGACAAGATAGGGGAAAGTGGGGCAGTTTGGCCACCTTAAGGAAAAGTCAATGAAAGTGCTGGAAATATTATGAATTTTTCGAATGTTTGCATGATTTCCAACAATTTTTAGATGAATACACTAGATCCGCATGATTTCCTTTGTCTTATAAAATTCACCGATGAATGATTGATTTTTCAAAATTACTCATTTTTCGAGTCGATTTTTTACTGATGGGGTGATATGAGCACCCCATTTTTGATTGCCAAAGAATCTCATATAATCTAAAAATTCAATTATTTTGTTACTACACTTGAAAGTTATTAGTATTTATAAATACTCCGTGCAAGAAGGTATAAAAAATTAAAAACATTCTAACAGTCAAAAATCATCATTCTGAAATGATGATATTTAAAAGAGTTATTCGGGGCGATATGGGCAGTTTTTTCGAACATCATTTATTTATTTTTATTCAAGTTTCGAACATTGACTTATAACATGCCTATTGCTTCAATTCCTCATCAGCTTTGGGGTTGCATGTTATTTCAGATGAAATTTAAAGAATTTATGCAGTTTTAAGGGGGTGCTCATTCCACCCCATTGGCCAAACCGCCCCAACTACCCCTAACACAATGTAAACGGTAATAACATGTTACCATAATTATAAATAACAAAACGAGGCTTATTTGAAAACTACACCACAGAATGATGCTGAATGTGACACGCGTACGAAACACACACACACACAATCACATACACGTACATGCACAACACATACTCGTTTGTACATACCATCATACATACACATAGCCGCAGTAGTCGCATTCTCCTCCTTTATTTTACGCCAGGCTCGTTAGTATCAAATGGTTACGGGGTACACACTAGGCCGTCCTTTATTTTTTTAAAATGCGAAATGTTATAAGTTCGTCATTGTAAAGTACTCGTTTTGGTAAGAAAAAAATTACTTAAAAATTTGAAGTCCGTACGTGGATGCTAAGTGGTTCCCCAAAAGTCCCGAAGGTATTAGGCGTAGATGACCCCTGCGCAAAATCGAGCTCGCTGCTCTAGTGCACGCAGCATCAATACAAAAAGCCACCAGTAACCAGAAGTTTGTTTTGTTTGGAATGATTCAAATATTACGTGACGCAAAATTTGCCATTTTTAGACCTCCTCTCTTTCCCTCGTAACAGCTTTTGTATGAAAAAAAAAATGAAATTTTTGTATGGACCATAACACTACGGAAGACCCCCTCCCTCTCCATGTTGTGATACGTTATATTTGAACGATCCCTTTATAGTTCTGAATTTTATGTGAAGATATCCACAGTATAAAATATTATTTTACATAAAATTCTATGCTGATTACCAATTTGTTACTAGTGGCTTTTCGTGCTCAGGTTGCGTACACTAGAGCAGCGAGCTAGATTCGGCGCACGGAGGACATTTACACCTAATACCTTTAGGGTTGTTGGGGGACCACTTAGCGTCCACGTACGGACTTCATTTTTTTTTTCCTTATTTTTTTCTTACCAAAACTAGCACTTTACAATGACGAACTTGTAACATTACGTATTTTTGAAAAATAAGGGACGACCTAGTACACACTTATAAAAATTTCCACGAATATGATAATTTGTTGTCGTAATTACGCGTAATAATAACCACTAAGGATTTAGCAGGATTCCCAACAAATACATATTGTTTCTACAGGAATCACAGAATTTCAATAGAATTCCCTCAGGATTCTCGAACAATATCACAGAATCCCCATTGGATTTTTTCCAGGATGCTCATGAAAAAAAATACACTGAATTCCCATAATGTTGACAATTCCCGCAGTATTTCTACACAACTTTCAAAGAATTCTAACAATTGACTCTTACCAATAAGACCAATCCGAATTCCCAAAGTATTTCTACACAGCTAAAAATATGTTGTAAATTTAAGATTATTTTCATGCACATATTTGGAGCATCAAAATAAACCTAAATTTCAACGACCAATCCATTATTTTTCAATCGAATTCACTTTAAATTTACACGATCATGTAATACTCAACCATTTTTAGTTGACAATTAAATGTATATTAATTTAACTTTACATGATGCTGTAAAAACACACGAATTTGATTTTTTTACAGTAGACTTCAGTTTACATCACATTGAAAATTAAATATTTTTTTCTGTGTACGTGATATTCAGGAATACTAATTGTTTGCCATATAACTATAAGATAAGATTTCCACAGGACCTTCACAAGAATCTCAGCATTCTCGTAAGATTCCCAATGTATTTTAATACTTTTCGCTCACTATTTTCGCAATTTTTTTACAACATTTTCACAGTCTTTCAACATAATTCCAACAGGATTCCCTCAGTATATCCTTGGGTTACCATTTAACAATTCCCACTGGAATGCCAAAATCCTCACTGGAATACAAGCATCTACACTAGAATCCCAAAATCCGTACTGGAAATTCATGATCTATGCTGGAATCCAAGGATCCACACTGAAAACTCAAACTCTTCAGTGGTATCTCCATATCGCACTAAAACCCTAGGATCCACATCTGAAATCCATACTGGAATATCGCACGATCCGCAGTGAATTCCAAAGATCTACACTAGAAATGCATAATCCTCACTGGTGTTCAAACATCTACACTGAAATCCTAAAATCCACACTGAAATTCCATCATTCACATTAGAAATCGAGGACCCATGTTCCAATCCTGCCGTTCACACTAAAATCGCAAGATCCATACTGGAGTATCAAGATACTGAAACCCCAAGGTCCCCACTGAAATCTCAGGTTTCTCATTAGAATTATACGACCCATGTTACAATCACTTTTTTCGGGGGTTTGTGCTAACGTAAGAACTTCATGTACACTCACGGAACGCGACACGAGACCGGACATAACACATATTGTTCTTACAAACGATTAAAAAAGGGTTTAAATTTACCTTTTTAGTCGACCGGTTTCGGGCTCGATCTGGCCCATCTACGGGACGATGTCCGACTAATTACGATGATTCACTCATACTTATTCGTACTTTGAACAGTACACGTCGTAAACAAGATTAAAACGTTTCAATGTGTTCATGATTTTGTCAAACCGAAGAGAGAGGAAACTATTGGAGCCTCATCTTCATTCATCAGGAGAGAATCGGCAGTGGCGATATACATTGATTCCCATGCATTCAGATGTGATGATTTTCTAACATTTTTTATTAGTTTCGCATTCTGCCAATCAATGATATGATTCTCAGCTACCGCATGCATTGCGACACTAGAATCGTTCACTCGTTCATTCTCAACGGCGTTCTTATGTTCTCGTAGGTGAACTTTAAATTTCCGACGAGTTTGGCCGATGTAAACAGATGTGCAGTCTTTACACGGGATTTGGTAGATTCCTGATTTTTCCTCAGTAGGAACCTTGTCCTTGAGGTTACATAATAAATCCTTCAGTGTATAATTGCTCTTATACACCACGTGATAACCGTGATTGTTCAGGACATTTTGAACTGAATTCGTCAAATTTGAATAATACGGAAGAGTGATTCTGTGAGCTTCTTTACTTTCAGGTACCAATGTTGTGGCGTTTCTCCGGTGTTTCTTTCTCTCGTGTTTTCGTAGTATTTTATCAACAAACTCCTTTCCGTAACCATTTAGTTCTGCTGCTTTGTGGATTCTATTCCTTTCTATAACGAAGTCTTCCTTTTCCATCGGTATACTGAAGAGACGGTGTACCATAGAGTGAAAGGCTGCTTGTTTTTGCGCACCAAAGTGGTTAGAGTCGCAGGTTATGTATCTATCTGTAGAGGTCGGTTTCCGGTATATTGTAAATTTTAATTTGTTGTCTTCCTTTTTAGTAATCATTAGATCTAGAAATGGTAATTTTCCATCTACCTCTTTCTCTAGCGTGAATTTTATCGTAGCATGATTTGAATTCAGAACGTCTAAGGTCTGCTGCAAATAGCGTTCTTTCACCACGGCAAAAACATCGTCTACGTATCGTCTCCAAATTCGAGGGAACAGTTTTTCTTTCTTCAGTTCTACCTCAAAATCACTCATGAATACGTCAGCCAATAAGTGGAGAGTTTGTTTCCCATACTAAGACCAAATGTTTGTTTATAAAAATTTCCTCTAAACATGAAGAAATTTTGATTCATACATGTTTTAGACACTAACATGTAAGCTTCAACTTGATTTGGAGGTACTCGACACTGTTCTAAATGCCTTTCGAGGCTAGTTAAAGCCTCTGACATCGGTATGTTTGGAAACAAGGCTGTAACATCGAAAGATACCATCACTTCTCCACCTCGTAACTCAACTTCTTTCAGTTGGTCAACCAATTCAACGGAATTTTTAATGCTTTCACCGTGGGTTACAGGGTACCTCTTCAACTCATCTACTAACCATGCAGCGATTCTTTCAGTAGGTGCGCCAATATTTGAAGAAATAGGACGCATAGCCAATGGATTTTTATGGATCTTGGGAAGACAATACAGCGAAGCAACTTTTGCATTCGGTACATGGAATCTCCGTTCTAGTTTTTCCTCACCTGCAGAATGCGAAACTAATAAAAAATGTTAGAAAATCATCACATCTGAATGCATGGGAATCAATGTATATCGCCACTGCTGATTCTCTCCTGATGAATGAAGATGAGGCTCCAATAGTTTCCTCTCTCTCTTCGGTTTGACAAAATCATGAACACATTGAAACGTTTTAATCTTGTTTACGACGTGTACTGTGCAAAGTACGAATAAGTATGAGTGAATCATCGCAATTAGTCGGACATCGTCCCGTAGATGGGCTAGATCGAGCCCGAAACCGGTCGACTAAAAAGGTAAATTTAAACCCTTTTTTAATCGTTTGTAAGAACAATATGTGTTATGTCCGGTCTCGTGTCGCGTTCCGTGAGTGTCCATGTTACAATCCCAGGATCTAAATTGAAATACTAGGATTCACACTGGAATTTCAATATCCACAATGGAATACCAAGATTTGGAACAACAATCCCAGGATATACACAAAAATACAACTAACCTTGTGGAATTCTAATATTCACATTAGAAACCAGCGATCCACAATTTAGCAACACAATCTACACTAGAATCCTATAATCCACACTGAAACACTTGGAATCAGACTGGAATATCAGGATCCACATTGAAATTCCAGGATCCACACTGAATTCACAGCATCTACACTTGAACCCACTTATATTCAACTTGCAATCCCAGAACCTAAAATGGATTCCCAGAATCCACACGGGATTCCAATGGCTGCTTGGGCACGTCAGGAGTTAATCATCAATATTAACCTCCTTTTCCCGAGCAGCCTAGATAGCCGTGTAGTGTCGGTAGCGGTTGTTTCAACTGGCTAAGAATTAACACTACGGACTGCCTGTTCCGGTGGTAAAAGTCCACCTCACAGGTGACCCCTAATTTATGGTGTGATGCGTACCGTGCCTAGGAATGAATGATTAGGGGGTCTAAATAAAACCTAACCGCTAACGGAGCCTGTGGGGTACCAGGGCGCCCTCCACAGTATTGAGTCCTTCCTGTGCTAGCCGGAGCAATGGTACAGGTGCCCTTGTGTTTCTCCGAGATAATCGGCTGCCCTTCTTCAGTCTCTATCCTGAGGCTTAATAAGGGTGGGATTATGAATATGTTGATATTTAATTTAAATTATCACCTATATGGATTCGCATTATGCGTTTTACACAGTGTATTCTGTGCTCTTTCGCCTTTGGCGACTTTAAATAGATACTGTTCCGTACGGAACGTGCGTAAAAAGCGCAAACGACTATTCGTTTACACACCCAATCCGAATGTAGCGAAACACTCACCGAATAGAGCCCCCAGCGTGACCCAGCCTAGCTACGTCACTGAGAACGCGAGTTACCTCGATGGATGTGAGTTCCACCCGTGAGTGCCCGTGAGAGATTCCCGCCATCATCGTCATCGTCATCGAGCCACTCACTGGCACTCACTACACAACAGCGATACGACGACGCGTCGCGAATGTTCCACGCGCGTCTGGAACACGTGTCGCGCTGAGACGCGAACATTCCAGAACGCGTACGCTTCGATATAAATATGAGACCATTCCGATCGCAAGTGAGTATTGTTTTAACCCCTTTACCGGCAGCTTCATTTTTTACCGCTAAAAAAATATTCAAATCGCGATAACTTTTTTGTTTCTCGATATTTTTGCACCATTTTTTCACAAGATCTCAAAAAACTCTTCTAGTTTGTAAATCCGTGTTGATATGAATCATTGGTCATCTAGTTTTGAAGATATTCCGATGTTCCTTGGGGGACCGACATTCTCCATATAAAATGTCTTTGACGGCCATTTTCTTTTTAGTCAATTTAACAAAAAAATAAAATGTGTACTGTACAATGCCAGGTAATAAGGAGCTACCCTGAAAAAATCATACAAATCGGTTCGGTATTCTTGGAGAAATCTGGTAATTACGACATGAGGTTTTCTAGAGTTTTCAAGATCTTCATTTGTCCAGCGTAGTACCAGAAACATAAATGCTCATTACTCAAAAACGGCTGCACCAAATTGCTTCATTTTTTCACTACATACTCGCATTAATGTATCATTCCGAGCAGTAAATATCCGAAAGCGATAACAATTCTGTATCCTGAGAAATTAACGTGGGTTATGGTTAACACGTCGGTCCCCCAAGGAATTTTGGAATATCTCAGGATCCAGATGACCAATTATCAATATTAACACAGATTCTTAAACTAGAAGAGCTTTTTGAGAACTTGTGAAAAAAATGGTGCAAAAATATCGAGAAACTAAAAAGTTATCGCAATTTGAATATTTTGTTGACGGTAAAAAATGAAGCTGCCGGTAGAGGGGTTAACTTTCGCGCGCGTATAATCGAGTGAGTAAAAGTAAAAGTGAACAAATAAGTGTAAAGAGTAAAAGTGTAGAGTAATAAAGTAAAAGTAGTGTGAGTAGTGATTGAAAAGTGGTGTATCCTTTCATTCCGAAATCCCGACCCACGATATACAGCCCGACCCGACCCGACCGGAGTTGGCCACGGTGAACAGCGCCAACAGATACCGATCTGGTTTTTTCGTTGCTGGTCTTTTTCGTGCTGAGATTGCAAAAAGCTTTATCCTGCGTAGTTTGGGTAGTGGCTACGGTTAGGTTAGCTTAGATCAATCTTCAGCATAAAAGAACAGCAACGATCAATCTTTGCAGACTCATGCAAAATGGTGCAGCCCAAGTGGCGCTAGTTCAAGAACCCTACTTTCGTAGAGGGAACTTCTATATAGGTAACCTTGTGGACCCAGTTTTTGCTACTTTCAGCAAACTTGAAATGGCAAACTTGCGCTCCATGCCCCGCGCATGCGTGCTCGTTAATAAAGCAATCGTTGCTACACTCATTTCTGAGTTAACTACCAGAGATGTATGTGCTGTCACAATCGATGTTTCTGTTAGTGACCTCAACAGGAAATACGTCTATTGTTCGGTATATTTACCACATGATGAACCATCCCCAACGGATGACTTCAAACGAGTTGTCATACATTGCGTAACAAAAGGCCTTCCGCTGATTGTGGGCAGTGATGCCAATGCTCATCACATCATCTGGGGCAGCTCGGATATCAATTTGAGAGGCTCCAATCTGATGGAATACTTAAGTAGTACAGACCTTGGATTACTTAACATAGGCAATCGCCCAACCTTCATGGTTTCTAATAGAGAAGAAGTGTTAGACATAACGCTTTGCTCGAATAGAATCAGTCACGAGTTGACGAATTGGCATGTATCAGATGAGGAATCATTATCTGATCATCGCTACATCTTCTTTGAACATTCAAATGTAACTGCGCAGACTTTGCGTTTTAGGAATCCCCGGTCAACAAACTGGGAACTCTATACTGAATTGGTTGCGACCAAATTCATGGATACTCTCCGTCCATTGAAAATCCAAGTGATCTGGATGATGCCGTTGATACTACAACATCCTACATTATGGAAGCTTTTGAAGAAGCATGTCCTCTGCGGTCTGTAAAGACTACAAGAGGGACCCCATGGTGGAATTCCGATCTGACTAGACTCAGGAAACAATGTAGAAGGAGTTGGAACAGACGCCGTTCAGCTGGATCAGAGTCGTTCAAGTCGGCTCGCAAGGCTTACAAGAAGGCTCTTCGTTCTGCTGAACGATCCGGCTGGAAAAACCTTTGTACAAATGTTTCCAATTTGAGTGAAGTCAGTCGGCTGAACAAAATCCTTGCAAAGTCTAAGGATTTCCAAGTTAACGAAATTCGCTTACCTAATGGTGACTTTACTTCTTCCGATGAAGAAGTTTTAGAATGTTTATTCGATACACACTTCCCCGGATGTGTGGACATAGCATCTACGGATGAACCAAATGTCTTTTCATGTAGTTACGAGTCTCTGGCCTCGGCTCGCAGTATCATAACTACTGAATCGATTCAATGGGCACTTAATAGTTTTGCTCCTTTCAAATCTCCAGGAGCGGATGGGATTTATCCTGTTCTGCTCCAAAAGGGATTTGAGTTTATCAAACATGTTTTGAAAAAGCTACTTGTAAGCAGTTTTGCTACCGGGTATATTCTCAGATCCTGGCGTGATATTACTGTAAAGTTTATCCCGAAAGGAGGCCGTGCGTCGTATGAAGAAGCGAAGAGTTTTAGACCAATCAGTCTGACCTATTTTCTTCTGAAATGTCTGGAACGCATTATCGATCATCACATCCGTGATGTTTATTTGGCAAACATGCCTCTTCATGTGAATCAACATGCTTACCAATCTGGAAAGTCCACTGTGACTCTTTTACACAAAGTTGTATACGATATCGAGAAAGCATTCGCTCAGAAGCAATCCTGCTTGGGTGTTTTCTTGGATATTGAGGGTGCCTTTGATAACGTGTCTTTCGATGCCATATTGGAAGCCGCACGAAACCATGGGCTACCTACAATGATTACCAATTGGATTCATCAAATGCTCAAAAACCGACATCTCTTCTCGACATTGCACAGGATATATAGCAATATTAAAAATAAAAACAAATAACGACTTTTTTCATAAGCATAATATTGACCTTTTCCAGACACCTGTTAAGATTGGCTTTGACCAAATAAGAAATTAAATATTATTGTGATATCTTTCCAACCATGAAAAAAACCCATCGGATTGTTAGAAGGAGTTGATTTTCTCATAAGCGGTATGGTGCGAGATCAATTGAATTTAATTTAAAAAAAAACTGTATAATTCCGTTTTATTTCTTTTAACTACTCCCAATAAAACAAATATAACCTATTTTGTGATTAAAACTCATTTATCACTTGAAAATATGATCATACTAGACGATTTGAAGCGAAATAAAAATAAATAAAAAGTTCATTTTGGACTTAAAAAATTCGATGTTAGAAAGACTTTTTTCTCTAAAATATGCCCAATTTGCAATATATGGACGACTGTGTTTTTATTTTTTCAATATTTTTTTCTCAAACTTCAGGAAATTTCACGACAGTCCCCCATACAACACTTTTTTGTAGGTCTTGCCGTTTTCGAGTTATACGGATTTATAAAAAAAGTAAAAAAAAATCTTTGGGACTTGAAAATTTCGATGTTAGAAAAACTTTTTTCTCTAAAATATGCCCAATTTGCAATGTATGGGCGACTTTTAGTAAATTTAATTACGAAACTTTTTGCTAAAGGATGATCAAAATCTGAAGTGGCCGTTTTTTTTAAATCGACTTTGAAGTTTTGAATAATTTTTTTTCAGTGTAGAAAATGTGTTTTTATATTTTTAATATTTTTTACTAAAACGTCAGGAAATTTCACGACAGTCCCTCATACAACACTTTTTTGTAGGTCTTAACGTTTTCGAGTTATACGGGTTTATAAAAAAAGTTAAAAAAACTTTGACCCTTTCCAAATGATAGTCTAGATCTATTTTGAAAAAAAACAAAGTATGCAAAGTATCTTAGTTTCACATAGTCTTCACACCCAGAAAGTTTCATTGAATTCTGAAGGGGTGCTGCCAATCCCTTTTTCGAGTTGGCGTGAAATCCGTCAAAATGAAACAAAACTTTTCCAAACTGCAAGATAACTCCAGCTGCCTAACGACAATCAAGGCAGGCTTGGGGAAAATCGCTAGTTTTCATTCGTTGTGTACCTTCGATCTTTCTGGACAAACATGGGAAAAAGGCCATAGTTTTCTGTGCTTTTAATTTTCATTTTTATTTGTAAAGAGTAAAAAGATGCGTGTTTCATTACTTACGCTCTATCAAAATAAAAGGTGCTATTGTGACATTGCTTTTGGACTTGCAGGAATTTAATTTCAACCAATTGTTGTCAACTTGGATAAAATGCAAAAATATGTTTTGATAAATTACGCGCTTTTTCATGTTTGTCCACTCTTTAAGATCCGGGCTCACAGTGACAGTTCGTGACAGCAGAAATCTCGGCTCACCTTGACGTACAGAAATTTTGTATCGGTTTCTCCCTCCCATGACTGTACCACCTACGAATTTGTGCGAAATGATTAATGATAATGCTAATGCTAAGCAGTAGAAACAAAATGAGTCATATGTGCGGCTAAATGATAATGGCCTGCAGAAATGTACTAGAAAAGTATGAAAATGTGTATGAGAAAACAAACTTCAAACTTTGAGCGCTATTTTCTCAATGCCTATTTTTTCAATTCAACCACTCCTACAAGTTCTTAGCTTGTCCCGTGATACAAGTTTAACAAAACCTTCGATGCAATCGAACTGAATGCGTTTATGACATCCTCCAGATTGCACTTCATTTTTAAGGCTCCAAACGGTCATTATCTGCTTATCAGCTGAACCAGCTATCAATGAAATTCGCGATACCGTGTAGAGATGCGCTGGCAGGTATCTCTTCCAGTGCCCCAAAAGTGGAGGAGCTTATAAAGCACAGTTTACGATCCCGAGCAATTTGAACGTCGTTATCTACCGAACTGCCATACCCGAGTTAAGTAGTGTCTTAAATCTGCGGTATCGATAGAGTACCCGTTCAGTTTGTTTCCAAACTGATTAGTGAACAGTGCCGTGTCCGCGATGAAGCTGTTAATTATTGGATATTTTCTGAGTGTAGTCTTGACCAGCGGCGTTAGGGCAAAAGGTCCTATTGTCGAGGTGGCGTCCGCTTCAGAACAGCTAGACCTGAACACACGTGAACTCGATACGTCGTTCTTCCTGCCACGGAACAAGACCATTCCATATCATTATTTCATCCATTTGAAGTCGCACGTGCAAAACAATGATCCTGTTTTCGAAGGAACGGTGGACATCTACTTCGAAGTGGTCGAACCAACGAAGGATATTGTGATGCACCTTCAGGAATTAGATATAGTTTCTACGGAACTGAGTCGTATCCCAAATGGGCTGGGAGTTCCCGTGAAGATTGACAACCCGCAGTACAGCATCGATACGAAAACGGAGTTAGTGACCTTCACCAGTCAAGCAGATCTTCCACTGGGCAAGTACATCCTCAATGTAGCCTACACGGGAACAATGCGCCGTTACCAAAGCGGTTTCTTCATTTCGTCGTATCGTGACGAGTCTAACAAGGTGCACTACGTGGGATCGTCGCACTTCCAGGCAACGCTGGCCAGACGTGTGTTCCCGTGTTTCGACGAACCGGATCTGAAAGCCACCTTCAAGCTCTGGATCACACATCACGGCACGTATAATGCAGTGGCCAACACCTACGTTGACACGATTTATGCAGATTCGGAGGATCCTGAGTACCGAGTAACGCAGTTCAGAACGACGCCGCGGATGTCCACCTATCTGCTAGCGTTTGCCGTAACGGATTTCGTGGCCAAAACGGATAATAGACAACAGGTTCTAGTGCGTCCTGAGGCATTTGGACAAGTTGACGTTACCTTAACGGCTGGATCGAAAATCATTGCAGCGATGGATGCCCATACCGGTGTTGCGTACCACGACTACATGGATAAGCTCTCGCATATTGCCGTTCCGGATCGAGGAACTGGCGCTATGGAAAACTGGGGTTTGGTCACCTACGGGTAAGTATGACGCGACGCATATCCAAGAGATTAGATTACGCCGATGATCATTACTCGTTTTATTACCAATTAGGGAACCGTCAATGCTATTTGACCCGGCAGTAAACAGCTATCGCACCTATAAACGAGTGATTACGGTTGTTGCCCACGAGCTTGCTCATCAGTGGTTCGGTAATTTGGTCAGCCCTCGGTGGTGGGAGTATATCTGGCTGAACGAAGGTTTCGCAACGCTGTACGAATACTATGCAACAACGTTGGCCTATCCGGAATTGGACTATTGGGAGCTGTTCAACGTGGAGGTTATCCAGCGAGCGCTGAGTCAGGATGCCAGGGAAAGTACTCGCGCCATGAACACCCCTGCGGCATCGCAGGATGAAGTTCATGCCCTGTTCGACATCATTGCCTACCAGAAGTGTAAGAGTTGACTATACTGTGGGTGATGACGGTTTCAGAATATTGTATATTTCAGCTGGAAGTGTTTTAAATATGTTCCGGACGGTTCTTGGCGATGAAAACTGGATGGAGGCGTTGAATATTTATATCGAAGATAGAAAGCTTGATAGCGCAACTCCTGAAGACTTGTACGATGCTCTACAAAAAGCCATTGCTGGAAAGAGAGTCATCCCGGCCTCGACCACTGTAAAGCAACTTATGGAGTCGTGGACTGACGCAGCAGGGTATCCCGTCTTGAATATTCGTCGAAACTACAAATCCGGGCAGATACTTATGTCCCAAGAGCAGTTCCTAGCAGATAAATGGCTTCCGAACAATCACGTTTGGAATATTCCGTACAACTACATAGATCGAAACATTCGAGAAACTGCCGACGGATCGGACTACCAATGGTTAACGACCAAAACTGCTGTCCTCGAAACGGAAACTCCAAACGATCAGTGGATCATCTTCAATCGTGAGCAGTTTGGATACTACCGCGTCAACTACGATCAACGAAACTGGGAGCTGATCATTGACGCACTACTGACCAATCCCTTGGCCATTCATCGCGCCAATCGAGCCCAACTCATTGACGATGCCTTCAACCTAGCTCGGTCGGAGCGATTGGACATGGTCCTCGCTTTGAAACTTCTCACCTATCTGCGTCTCGAAACCGAGTACGCCCCATGGGCTGCCGCGAACAACGCCTTGAACTACCTCTACAGCAAACTCCAAGGCACAGTACATTATCCAGGCTTCGTAAACTTCGTTAGTGAAATCGTTTCCGACGTTTACAAAACGCTCGAAGTGGATAAGGTTTCAACCGATGAGCCCACACTCCACAAGTATCTGAAGCAAACGATAACCGGTTGGGCTTGCCGCGTAGGAAACCAGGACTGCCTGGACAAAACATACGACGCTTTGAAGCGTGAATTCAACGAGGCAGTTGCCGTTCACCCGGATGTTGCATCCGTTGTGTACTGCCACGGTCTACGGGAAGGAACATATCGCGAACTATCCTACCTAGTTCCGAAGATGATCGAATCGATAAATCAGGCTCAGCGTACGGAAATCATTACAGCTTTGGGATGTACCAAGGACACCCAGAGTATTACATCGCTATTGGCCATAATCAACCTGCCAACCGTAAACTACTTGTCTACGGAAAAGAGCCAGATTGTTGACGCAATTGTGGCTGGTACCAGTTCTGAAGGCTTGGCCGTGCTGGTGCAATACCTGATGACGGTCAATAATGCGAGGGCACTGATCAGGTAGGTACTTGTGGGATTCTTTGAACCGATCTTGAACTAGAACGACCACTTGTATTACAGCGCAATCGGCGAAGGATCCTTCCGGAACGTGCTTTTGAACATAGCTTCGCGTTCAAACAACGCCTCCGAACAGCAGAGGCTGCAACAGGTGCTAACGGTTTTGTCGGATTTGATTCCGAAAGAAACGGTAGACGATGCGCTGGGCAGAATTAAGGCCAACGTCGATTGGTTCACCAGCTTGGAAGGATTGGTGACAATTGAGTTCTTCGATAAGTATTACAGTAATGCTGTGCCTGTAGGTCGTGCGTGATTGGTAATAAAGTGATGAGTATGACTTCCCACATTGTGTTGTCATTGTGCACGGATTTTTTTTTTTTTTTGAACAATCACAATCGTAGAACGTTTCATACCAGATCTAGTAATTGCTGCTGTAGTGTGGGAAGCTAGTTAGTGGATGGATATGTTCAACTCTACACTAGTAACGCGTTTAACGAAGTCTTGTTGTTTTACTTTATTGACGTTGGATAACGTCTTGCGGCAACATACTGGGGTACAATTTTGAAAAACGAAAATCGCTCGCGTCACGAAAAGTGGTTAGATTTTGACTGTTAATAACATACTAACGCCCGGATAGATATTCGAGATTTTCGCACCAAACGATTGGAAATCTTTCTACGAATCGACTCCAATAATGAAAAGTATTGCTTTTCATGACAAAACTATTGATAAATTAGTAAATATCGAGGCATGTCTTATTTTGCATAGAAAAGCACATTTTAAAAAAAGGCACTACACGTTAATGCTTCCAATGGGCTATTAGCTCTTTGAAGCAAGCACCACACTAGACAACGGACTAGCATGCAACGCCCAATGGCACAGCCGGAAAACGTTCTTCTCGAAAAGTTTTTCGGCCTGAGGCGGGAATAGAACTCACACTTCTTAGCACGATGTGACTAAATGCCTTGGTGACATTAACCGCACGGCTACGAAGCTTCTTGCTGTTATAAGGTTTTGACGTTTTTAAGTTTACATGTACCGTAAGTTCGGGTGAAATTTATAATTTTTCATGGTTTTTCTTGTCTGTTTTCAATAATGTTGAAAATGCCAATCAAATTGAAAGTGAAAGTATATGCGTGATCGCTTGTATATGCGATTATTGTTATGATTGTATTGTATTGTATGAGCTCCATGAATCCGAATATGCTTAGAAGGAAGGAAAGGAAATCCCTGATATCGAACAGAAATTTAATTATTTCAACCGTATGAGCTAATTGGTACGAGTTTAGAAGATGAAATTGGTACCGGGGATATATTTTAAGCATCCTTACCAACTTTCAGGTTTATACCATGATCAAATCCTTGTTTAGAACTAGAAGTTTATGGATGTTTGTAAATACTAAGCCGTACATGATTTTAAAATTTTACATTATTTTCATAGAAATAAACAATCTTTAACACAAAAACAAACTTCATAACACACAATTCGACAATAGTTACGACACCGTTGATTCCCGGCAGGATGCTTTAATATTTGCACCTGTTATGATGTATTGTATAGCTGTGCTTGTCAGATGATTATGATGATGGCTTCATCCCATTACCCCGAACGATATTACCCCGAACGCCACTACCCCGAATGGGTCATTACCCCGAAAGCCATTACCCCGAATGGGTCATTACCCAGAACGCCACTACCCCGAATGAAATGAATGAAATGAATGAAATTACCTTGAATAGTATGAGATACAATGTAGTTTCATGTTTTGCGGACAAAAAATGATGACCATACTGTTATAAAAGATTGACCATTCATGTATGTGTCTCTAATGTAAACTTAATGGTTTTCATCATATATTTTCAATTCTTTCATATGTGAGCTATTCTTTCGAAATATTCTGTTGGCAACTATTTTCTTTTTATTTTTTTTCTGGTACAGAACCTATTTCTTAGCTTAGTGAGCACTTTCCCAATTCAAGGGTCCATTCACAATATTCTCAAAACCAAAATGGCCAGTTCCGACACCCACCCACTGTGGAAATTCAACAAATTTTGTATGAGCGGTAATATTTTGACAACAACCCCTTGATCGTTATGAAATTTGTGAATGGGCTTCTGTGCCAAAGGAGTCAAGGAAATGGTCGATGCAATAAATTTCCTCCGCCACCAGAGGAATTCGAACCCAGAACATATAATCTTGCTGAACAGCTGCGTGCTCACTGGTATTTGGAGTCCTTGGAGGTGTTCATAATTCAATTATGTTTTTAAACGGAGATTTCCCTTTCTTATGAATACAGGTTGAAGCATAGAATCACGTTGTTAAAGTGATTATTCACGTCATAGCTGTAAGCATTTACTAGAAATTTACCCTTCTTTCTTTAGAAGGCTGTTCTTTCAAGTTTTCGTTGGATAATCTAGTCTCTAATATTTTCGTATGGAACAGCTAAGTTTATGAAAAGCAGGATATCCTTAAGGCATTCATTGAAGTTAATCCTGCCTTAATTTAATACAAGAAGATAAGAGAAAGGATATTCCAGAAATTTTCCCTTCTTTAATCTTCCTAATTAAAACAGTCAGGTCTCTTATTGAACTGCTCACCATTTTTCTGCCAACATCATTTCTTCATTGTCTTGAATCAAATACAACTAATTTTTGTGATTATCTTATCGAAATTCAGCTGAATGACCATCAAACCAACAACAGTTTTTACTGTAGCAGCCATCAGAGGCCACCGTTTTTCTAATATGTACAAGCATATGAGCGTTTCTATGTCACAGCGGAACATTTGTCTATCAGGTTGGTCTTTAAGCGGGTTCCATAGAACAACACTTGCAGCGATAATATCAGGGTGATCTTCAATTGCCACAAAATATTTTGGAAGATTCCAATGCTAGTAGACTGACATCTAAAATAATATTAGTGAAGGAAGTGGGTAGCAGCGTCCAAAAGGAGACTTACTACATCCTAATTGTTTGCATATTATAACTATCCTTTTCATTATAAATTCATCCTTCTTTTTAAAGTAGGCTGTTCTTCAGAGCATTGCAGTGTGGCTTTGTGAATCTCACCAAAAATAGAGGACAAATCCAAACGAAACTTTGTAAGTAAAAATTATTTGCTGAAGCTCAATTTTTTATCTCATAATATTTGAAAAATACATTGTAAAGCTAAAATCGTTTAATACTCCGTAGTTATCTCCCCACCTTCAAATCAAAATTAGTCTCAAAAGGTTATGCATTCGGGGTAATGACATTCGGGGTAGTGGCGTTCGGGGTAGTGTCATAGAGTCTATGGTGATATCTGCGCTGCCGAGATCGCTATAATGAATTGTCGGGCACTACTGGTAGATGTAGAGGCACATTTACCAGTAGACCACGACGAAGCATAAGAAGTTCTTCACGGTGCGGAACTTCTTCGAGTATCAAAAAGAGACCATGCCAATCATCGTGGCAGGCAACTTCAACATCGATATGAGCAAACAAAAGAACATGGAGTTCGCGGACTTCATGGACAAGTACCTCAACCTCAAACTGCCTTCGGAACCCATTAAAGCGACCAATCTTAGTGAATCATTCGTGGACCAAACATTCAGCTGTAATATTTCTCTCTCTCTTAGCGTTTAATATGCGCGCATATCTGCGTGTTGCCGTTTAAAAGCACATCGCGAATGATTTGCACGTCGTCTGCTTCGGTGGCGACCCGAAAATTCCGTTAGCAAGGTTAATCTTTCTTTTAAAAACAACATAGATCTCACAATAATATATAGAGAAAACTTCACATCAATTTGTCCATTCAATCCAATTGCAAAGTATATGTAATGTTTAGTTATTCGGTAGTTGTCAAGGAATCATCTATTATTTAAAAAATGGAAATTGGATCATTCTACGAAGAGAATATAACTGCGCTAATTTCATTGATAATACGTTCTTCTTGACCTTTTATCATCGTCCTCAGCCTGTTCAAATCGGCTGGTTGAACCTGTCGAGAGAAACCGACTTCGTATTGCATGAAAGTAAGCATCATACTTGCATGCTTTACACTCTAAGCACATTCCATTTCCATATTGACTGCGCAAAATTCACCAATGACCAGAATTAAATTTTGTTGGTTTAACAAAGGATCAATTAAACTTACATTTGCTTGGTATGCATTTGATTGTTATCAATGTGATTTTAATTATTAAAATCTCTCATGTTGTGATGTCGATATCCTAAGTTGGTGTAAATGATTGTACCCCGTTTGGCATAAAGTCGTTTGGCATAATGGCCGTTTGGCATAATGGTCATTTGGCCTAATGGCCGTTTGGCATAATGATTTACTAAGAATGAATATCAACATTTTTGAAACTTTTACCGAGATCAACACCACCGAGCCCATAGCAACAATTTTTGGTAGGTTCTCAATAAGCGTGGTGTTCGTTAAGATATTTTTCAAAAATTATTGTGACATTAGAGAGCATAACTAAATAAAACTCGTGACGGGTCTGGTGGAAGATTTCTTCGAAATAATATTTTTTCTACATCCCAGAACTTAGAGTCAATATTCTTGAGCTTGCTGCGATATACATATTTGTAAATATTAAATTGGCAAAAAAGTTCGCAGTGATCTCTAATCTAAAGATCTAATATTGCAGCATAATGCAAAAATAGCTTACATTCGGGGAACCGACATTACGGGAAAAGTAGCACAACTGCAGTAATCGATTTATCTTGTCGCTGATAACTTGAGCAGATCAATGTTATCAATTGCCGCCATTTTGTCAGTTGGCAACAACAAAATATCTAAAAAATAAAGAAACCTTAAAAGAACAGCCTATGTATAAAAGAAGGTGAAATTTGTTTAAATTTCAAATCAACAGTTTTTATGCCTATAATTTGATTACATCATATTTAACAAAAAAATCCAATGTTTTAAAGAAGGGTAGATTAGCGCTAAATATAACAAAATCTTCAGTGCAAATAATTATAGCGGAACTCAAAAGAAGAATTAATATTTGAAACCTTTCTTTGCATAAATTATAAAATATTATTTACAATAACTTTCCTAATATGCTTTAGTTTATTCAAGAGCATATGATTGTAGAATAAAGTGACATTTTGTATCAATTGGCTTCAAAACAAGCCTAATGGGATCAAAAAGATTCAATAGAAACGTAAAAACGAATGTCATCCTAAGAAATTTTTGGTTTCAGACTCATTATGCCAAACGGCCATTATGCCAAACGACTTTATGCCAAATGACCATTATGCCAGACGACTTTATGCCAAACGGCTTTATGCCAAACGACTTTATGCCAAATGACCTACCACCGGTGTAAATAGATCTGAATGTATGATCTATTCCGAACAAAAAACATTCTGTTAGGAAACTTCTTAGAGTGCACAAATCTTTCGGAAAAAGAAAAAGTGTTCAATTCATTCTGTTGAACCGGTTGTTTCCACACATGTATGCTTTTGAGCGTGTACAGATTACCAACAAGGGAAGATTACGATTATGTTACACGGGGTTTTCAACCGGACTATTTTTGTTAGATTTCATAATAATAAAGTCATGCGGTGATTAAACCTTAAAAATGTAGAATATAATAGGTTCTGGCCACATCTGGATACCCCGGAATCGGTTCCGGTGGGGCCTCAGTGGGACACTTTCGTAATCCTATTCACTCATACCGTGCGACGGCTCAAAATTCCTGATTTTTTATCCAGAACATCATAGATATAATGCCAAAGACCAATATGAGGTTCCGGCCACATCCGGATACCCCGGAATCGGTTCCGCTAGGGCCTCAGTGGGACACTTTTGTAATCTTACTCACTCATATCGTGCGACGGCTCAAAATTCATGATTTTTTATCCGGAACGTCATAGATATTATGCCAAAGACCAATATGAGGTTCTGGCCACATCCGGACACCCCGGAATCGGTTCCGGGAGGACCTCAGTAGGACACTTTCGTAATCCAACTCATTCGTATCGTGCGACGGCTCAAAATTCCTGATTTTTTATCCGGAACATCATAGATATTATGCCAAAGACCAATATGAGATTCTGGCCACATCCGGATACGCCCAAATCGGTTCCGGTAGGGCCTCAGTGGGACACTTTCGTAATCCTACTCACTCATACCGTGCGACGGCTCAAAATTCCTGATTTTTTATCCAGAACATCATAGATATAATGCCAAAGACCAATATGAGGTTCTGGCCACAGCTAGATACCCCGGAATCGGTTCCAACAGGACCTCAGTGGCACACTTTTGTAAATCTTCTCCTTCATATCGTGCGACGGCTCAAAATTCATGATTTTTATGCTGCACATCATAGCTATTATGCCATGGATCAATATAATATTCTGGTAATATGCGATTCCTTCAGAATTGTTCTGATAAGACTCATATGCACTCTGTGTAATCTTCGTTGAATCCATTGAGATAGCTTTGGATGCATATCGATAAGTCCATGAGACATTTCTGGCTAACCGTTTTTGTCAACATAAGAAACACGATAAAAAACCGTGTTTTTATTTTATTTCTTTTTTCGCGGATTTAAATGTTGTTTTAGCGATTCGATTATCGAGTCCGACCTGTATTTGAATCTACAGACATATTAAGATTAGTTTGTTTTTCATTACACAATGCAACAAAATTATCTATTGGTACTACAGATCGGACTCGAGTATCGATTGTTTTTCACTTCAGATAATCGAATCCTCCGGATAATCCAATCACTAAAAAGAGTTGAAATCTGCGAATAAAGAACTCAAATATTTTTCATTTGTTATTATATTTATATGATGCAGTGGCGTAGCAAGATATTATTTCTAGGAACATTTGGGGGTCTTGAGAAGAAAAAACATTTTTTGACCAACGTACACAAAAAAACTTTTTCAAACTCCCTTTTCTTACCTACGTCCAAAACTGCTAAACCATTCATATTGTAGAGTGCAATACTGAATTATCTTAAATTTATGCACAAATACTGAAAAACAAGAATATCAAATATCGTACTCCGGATAATCGAATCCCGGATAATCGAAACCGACTTGTACTGAAATTTATTTACAAAAAAAAATACATCATGGGTTAGTCCCCGATCTTGGTTATCTTAATGTTTCTTTGTCTTTTTTTTTTTCAAAATAGTTAAATTTAATCCGTGTTTATAAATACAAAAGTATGATTAAAAACAACTGTTTGATTTTGACACGGTTCGATATTGGCAACATGATTTTTTTCTGGAATTCTGCCATACCACTATACCTTATCAAAATTTATAGAGTCCCTTTTCATAAATGTTGTTGAAAAAATTAAATATTTAGAGAAAATTCTAAGACATGTTCGCTACAAATTCTTTTGACTATTTCATCCTATATATCCTTTATGACAACATGTCGTTTTTTGGAATTCGTTCGCAATGCTAAATACATTTTTATACAATTTATTGTTAACCTTGATGCAATTGACTAGAGAAAAGTATAATTTTATTTTTAGAATATCAGTTAATCTTGTGGCAGAAGTGCTCCAAATTTAAATAATAAAAAAAATTGAAAATGTCTTTGAAAATCATATGATGAAATTCTATATCATTTGTTAAGCTTTGTTGCTGGTTCATAAAGTACATCATTTTATTCATTTGTATTCGTCCTTAAAATGAAGCTATTTTTTTACAACTTGTATTATTGAAGTTGCTAACAACAGTATTGAAATTAGTTGCCAAGCTCTTCCATGAGCTCCTCCCAACCAAATTCACCTAGCATCAATTTCTCCAGACTACCACTGTTGACTAGTTCCTTAGATGAGTCAGCATTCGCATCACGCTGAATTTGTTCAACGCGTATTGACCTTCAAATCTATATTAGATTTTCGTCCATGCTAACTCTTCCTCCAGACTACAGATCACCCTCCAGGCTATATCTCCACGAAGAGGTTCAGCTTCCGCGTCCAGGCTCTGTGTCCTAGTCCAGATTCTGTTCCCTTCGAACCAGCCTCAGCATTTCGCTAAGATTTCAAGTATCTAGTCAGAACCTTTATATTGATTTGTGGAGTGATGCTGTTGGATAAACAGTTCGGAGTATCCGGATGTAACCAGAATATCATATTTGTCCACGGCCATATAGCTATGATGTTCATGATGACAATTCATAAATTTTGAGCCGTCGCACGATATGAGTGAGTAGGATTACAAAAGTGTCCTACTGAGGCCCTTCCGGAACCAATTCCGGCGTATCCGGATGTGGCCAGAACCTCATATTGGTCCACGGCCATATAGCTACGATGTTCATGATGACAATTCATAAATTTTGAGCCTTCGCACGATATGAGTGAGTAGGATTACAAAAGTGTCCTACTGAGGCCCTTCCGGAACCGATTCCGGCGTATCCGGATGTGGTCAGAACCTCATATTAGTCTTTGGCATTATATCTATGATGTTCCGGATAAAAAATCAGGTATTTTGAGCCGTCGCACGATATGAGTGAGTAAGATTACAAAAGTGTCCCACTGAGGCCTAGCCGGAACCGATTCCGGGGTATCCGGATGTGACCAGAACCTCATATTGGTCTTTGGCATTATATCTATGATGTTAAGGATAAAAAATCAGGAATTTTGAGCTGTCGCACGATATGAGTGAGTAGGATTACGAAAGTATCCTACTGAGGCCCTCCCGGATCCAATTCCGGCGTATCCGGATGTGGCCAAAACCTCATATTGGTCTTTGGCATTATATCTATGTATTCCGGATAAAAAATCATGAATTTTGAGCCGTCGCACGATATGAGTGAGTAGGATTACAAAAGTGTCCCACTGAGGCCCCACCGGAACCGATTCCGGGGTATCCGGATGTGGCCAGAACCTCATATTGGTCTTTGGCATTATATCTATGATGTTCTGGATAAAAGATCATGAATTTTAAGCCGTCGCACGATATGAGTGAGTAGGATTACGAAAGTGTCCTACTGAGGCCCTCCCGGAACCGATTTGGGCGTATCCGGATGTGATCAGAACCTCATATTGGTCTTTGGCATTATATCTATGATGTTTAGGATAAAAAATTATGAATTTTGAGCCGTCGCACGATATGAGTGAGTAGTATAACGTAAGTGTCCTACTGAGGCCCTCCCGGAACCGATTCCGGCGTATCCAGATGTGGCCAGAACCTCATATTGGTCTTTGGCATTATATCTATGATGTTCCGGATAAAAAATCATGAATTTTGAGCCGTCGCACGATATGAGTGAGTAAGATTACAAAAGTGTCCCACTGAGGCCTTGCCGGAACCGATTCCGGGGTATCCGGACGTTGCCAGAACCTCATATTGGTCTTCGGCATTATATCTATGATGTTCCCGATAAAAAATCAGGAATTTTGAGCCGTCGCATGGTAGTATTCTTTGAGTTTCAGAAAATGTCTTCTCTGGGTACATTCAGGAACCGGTGCAGGTGACCGGGTATCCGAAATGGCCAGAATCAATGAGAACCATTGTCATTCGACCTTCTGGCAGCTTTTTACTTATAGAAAGTACACAATGAATAATTTTCTTACCGCTAATCTTGAAACATCTAAGGGAACTATCACTTCCGGAACGAATATACCCCATTTGAATCCGGAATAACTCCGGAACCAAGTGGCCAATCCCATTTCTTCCGGTACACAATAAATCTTGAGGAGTATGCGGTTTGTTTGAGACCAAAAGATCCAAAATTGATTAATAATTGGCCAAGTTATAATTTTTTAAAGTTCATTTTTAATGAAAAGTCAGACGTTGGGAGTTTGAGAGTTAATCTCCAAAAATATGCCAACGATCGATAGAGCTGTTATATACGCCGAACAATATAGTTAACAGGTCGAGGCGACAAATTTTTGCCTGTCTAGGGTTAGTAGTGACCAACACTACAACATCTAGCCGTTCAAGACCAGCACGTTATGCAACGATTTGTCATTTCGATTGTGTTGTTCACACATATGGCCCTCTGTAAAAACAAAATTTCAACTTCTATTCATTTCTCTCGTCGCTCGCTTGCGATTCAATCCATCTTGTCATTTAATTACTTTCGTTACTCCCTTTCACTCTAAGTATAGGTATTGTATTCACCGAAAAAAAGCCTATAAGTTTTCATAATAATAAAGTCATGCGGTGATTAAACCTTATAAATGTACCTTTAATATTTATATGCGTTATTGTTAGTAGTGGTATTGATGTTCCTTATAGTACTACAGTCGCCTCTCCACATAACGATATCGAAGGGACCATCGAGATAGGGGGAGATCGAGACATAGAACAATTTTTTAACGAATGGACAGTGAAAATGTATGCAGAATGAAAGGGACCGAAAAAATCAACGACATAGGGAGATATATCGAGATGCAGTAGCGCAACCAGGATTTGGCTCTAGGGGGAGTTTTGTGAATTTCAAAATACTCTTTGAGAAGATATTTTCTGACAAAAAATCGAATTGATGAATTTAAGTAAGTTTTTTTTTGCATAGTAAAATAAATTAGGCAATTGCAATACATGCGCGTGATGCTAATCAACCGCTATATTTTGAAATTTTTCAACAATATAAATGACTTCGATTATTAAGTGCAGCAATTTGCAATACAAATCATTGCCCCTATTGTTGTAGAAGGTGAAAAGTTAATCAAGATTGCAAAACTAAACTGCCAGAAGAAGACGAATTGTCACATCTTACAGAAATGGCAATCTAGAAAATCGAGTAAAAAAGTCAAAAATGAGTTCTGCTTTCATTGTGAATATTTTATTTGCAAATGTGTGATAACACCCTAAAATTTTCAATGCTACAATTAAATTTTGTTTTTGGAAGACTTAGTACATAATACGATTGTTTTACTAGTTTAGTGGGACGCCAATGCATTCATATTTTTAATGGACAAATCCAAAAATTTTAAATTAACATCCTATGTATTTTTACAATTTACTTAAAAAATAGAATGTAATTATTGATTCATACCTACAAAATCACAACATTGTTGAAATTCCTATTGGTGGCGAATGCTTCAACTGGGAGCTAAATTCAATAGCATTCGCATATTTGTTTTTCTCTCTAATCTCAAGGAATTCATATGCTCTGGAGATCGAAAACTTTGGCAAAATGCTAAGGCAACTGTAAGAATTTTGATATTTAAGATACTGCATCAATGAAAAGATTTCAATATATCTGAAGGTTGTTCAAACTGCTGACTCAACGCTTTCAGTTTGATTAAAAAAGGCCTGATTTTTTTGTTATTCATTAGCCTTTTATAGCAGTAATTACCAGATAATTTTATTTTTATCAAACTCCATGAAGAGTTTAAGAAAAAAACAACAACTTTGAAGAATAAATCTGTAAAAACTACTGACATTAACAGTGTTCATACGAACCAAACTAAGTTACTGCTCTGTAGTTGTATGATGTGTAGTGTTGAATTTCAAAAATAAACTTGGAAGCCTTATAATTTTTCGGCTCTGGGGGGGGTTTTGACCCCCAAAACCCCCCCTTGGTTGCGCCACTGTCGAGATGTAGAACATCGAGATGTGGAGAGTCGACTGTAACATCTTAAGTTTTAAACGGCAAAAAAGTATTGTGTTTGTTAATAGGAGTTCCACCCACTATAGATATTCCTCTTGGTGCTCTTATAATTTATTATCTAAATTTATTCAAAAATCTTGTATGGGTTTTTTTAGTACTATACCAGAGATTCGTTTATGAGCCAGTCTTATAACTCAAACAATACTTCTTTAGGTAATACCTCAGGAGTTCTTCCAGAAAATGCTCAATGCGTTTCTTCGAGGATTCGTTCAAAAACTTCTCTTGGGAATCCTCTAAGATATGCTCTGAAGATTTATCCCAGAACTCCTTCACTTATAATAGGGGAAACGCACACATTTTCGACCCAGCACTAGTTTTTGACCCATTCGTACGATTTTGGCCTACTATGTATGGAAATCCGAAAATTGTCACACAATTCTTGTAGGTCTAAAATTAGTGCTTTTCCCCTAATGCTCACAAGATTTTTTTCTGGTATTTCTGAAGGGGTTTACCCAATGTTTTCTCCAGAACATCTTCCAAGCAAGTCTTAATTAGCCAGTGTTGTTAAATATCAAAATTTTGAAAAAAGTAGAACGTTCATAGCATCCTACTATAATATCACATCAGCACATAATGCCAACCGATGATAGTTTGGAGAAGGTCAACGGAAAAATGCTTTTCCGATTACTTTTTCTACGGGGATCGATGATATTAGCAATATTCAAATGTCAAAGTCACGTGAAATTCATGACATTTAACAGCTTTGTAATTAGCTCATATATTGCTACTAGAATTTTGAAAAAGTTCTTGATTTTTTTTTCAGGTTCACTTTGAAAATTTCTTTAAATATTCGTGCATGAATTCTTCGAAGAGTTCTCCTAAAAGTCCAGAAAAAAAAAAAATCTTATACAATTTTTCCGAAAAATCATACACATTTTCTGGAGATTTTTTTCCAAAAATTCATGCGAGTTCCTTTCTGGTTCTTCGAGTATTTTTTTCCTGCTTATACATTATTACACAGTTTCAAATGCTGTGTCGGCATTATCGCGTGTGGCTGAAAAAAACTCAACAATAAAAAATGATACGCCCAACAGTGATTTACTTGCAATAAAAAATCATTTGACCGGGCTTTTGGACATATCAATGAAATCTTCAAAACAGAACATTGAAGATTTTGTTGAAACATTGACTGCAGATCTAACCGGCGAACTAAAAATGATCTGTTCTGAAGTCCAGTCACTGAGCAGTCTAACCATTGAGATGGCTGCTCATTGCAACGATCATAATGCCAGTCAGCCACACATGACAACGGATGCGATAGTTGAAATGCAATCGATCGGCAATGAAATTTTGAGTGAAGTTAAAGTTTTAATCGATACTGTTAACTCACCACAAACCAATATTGGCGCTGTTCGATTCGTGGAAGATGAGTCAACCCCCAGTTAATTTGAACCCGGGTCGAAAGTCGAATGGCACTGCAGGTTGGCGTTTGCTAGGAACAAAAAAGGTTTGGCGCTCTGATTGGACAGAATATGACAATCGTCAGCAGCGTCGTGCATCACAGCAAAAAACTAAGGAAAAGGCCCAAAAACGGAAGAAAGCGAATAAACACAGAGGCCATAACAACAGTACCAATCGAAAAACAAACTCCATTTTTTCACAAGCTCCCTCCAACCAGAAGTAAAAATGAACGCGAAAATATGAAAAACAATACTTCACAAAAATGGTTCAACTACAACGATAGCAACATGAACCGCAGAAGCAATGGAGCGGTTTCTAATGGTCTTCCCTCGGATAAGGATTTACTCGCGGCAGCAAAGCTGACTTTTTCCAAGCCTCCAGCCAGTTAAGCAACGTAGGATCAAATTTCAGAGAGGCGAAATTTTGAATCCGTATCCTGTCGATGATGCATTCCCTTCGTGCTCAACATCTAGTTCGAACTGGTTGTTTGGTCCTGCCTTAAGAAACTCCTTTTCGCAGCATTGTTCCTCGTGCTCCTGTGAAAAAACGTGTTTTCGATCAACTTGACGCAGTCCTCAGACGTAGACCCTGACGATCCAATCGTGGCTGATGAACAACTAGTTGGTAATATTTTAAATAATGACAATGTATCTAATAATAGATCTGAACTTTCAAATAATGTTATGCAAAGGGATGTGTTACCATCAACTTCTTCAGAAGCAAATGCTACCGAAATTTTAGTATATTGCCAAAATTTTAATCGCATGAAGAGTGCATCTAAAATGAACGAAATTTATAAAAGAATTCTAACTTCATCCTTCTCAGTTGTTTTGGGCACTGAAACTAGTTGGAATGAAAAAATTAAAAGTGAACAAGTTTTTGGTAATAGTTTTAATGTATTCAGAGATGACCGAGATTTGGTCCTTACCCAAAGAATGTCTGGTGGTGGAGTTCTCATCGCAATATCTACTAAATTCAATTCAGAATTAATTATTTCATCAAAACATAAAGAATTTGAACATGTGTGAGTGAAAGCACACATCGCCGGAGAAACACATATATTTGCTTCTGTGTATTTTCCGCCAGACCAAGCTTGCAAATCATCATAATATGAAATTTTCTTTTAAACTGCTGAAGAAATTGTATCCCAGTTATCTCCAGAATTCAAAGTGCATATCTATGGCGACTTTAATCAGCGTAATGCTGATTTTATTCGTGATTCCGAAAACGAAAGCATTCTGCTTCCGGTTGTCGGTGAAAATGAAACATTACAATTTATTTTTGAGAAAGCTGCATTTTCAGGTTTAAATCAAATAAATCATGTGAAAAACCGGCAAAACTGTTATTTGGACTTCTTATTCTCAAACATTATGGAAGATTTCTGTGTGAATGAATCTGTTTCTCCACTATGGAAAAATGAAGCATTTCACACAGCTATTGAGTACTCAATTTTTGTTCACAATAATCACAATTCGGACAACTGTGACTTTGAGAATTTCTTTGATTATAAAAACGCTAATTATGACGGAATTAAACAAAAATTAAATAGAATAGATTGGCAATCCGTTTTGAAAAACCAAGGAGATTTAGAAAGTGCAGTGACGGATTTTTATTCAATTTTGTCGGAAATTATTCAGAAGGAAGTTCCTTTATTGCGAAGACGCCGTAGAAAACCCTGTTTGGATTAATAAGCAAATAACTAATTCAAAAAATCGTAAGCAAGAGGCTCACAAAATTTACAGGCAACAAAAATCTCGAGAAAGTTTAGAAAATTATTTGTATATTGTCAACCAACTTAATCAAGCCATATCCGCTGCACTTGAAGAGTACAACACAAAAATAGAAAATGATTTAAAATCTTGCCCTAGGAATTTCTTCAATTATGCTAAATCGAAGATGAAGTCTAACAATTTTCCATCTAAAATGACATTGGATGATAGAGCAGCTGATAATCCAGATGGTATGTGCAATCTTTTTGCTACTTTTTTCCAAGAGACTTTTACTAACTTTTCGGATAAAGATCGTGACTTAGAATATTTTTCTAATTTTCCTGATTTTACAAGCGATATCGGTGTAAGTCAAATACTGGTACAGGACATTTTAACAGGACTGAAGAATTTAGATTCCACCAAAGGATCAGGGCCAGATGGAATCCACATATTTTACTGAAAAACTTAGCTAATGAATTTACAGCACCATTATTTTGGCTATTCAACAAGTCGCTTGAAATGAGCAGGTTTCCAAAAGAATGGAAAAGATCGTATCTCATACCCATTTACAAGTCTGGTAGAAAATCTGATGTTCGAAATTATCGTGGAATTGCTATTATTTCATCCATTCCAAAACTATTTGAATCAATTATAAATGAAAATGTGTTTAGCCAAATAAAACATAGAATAACGAATACACAACATGGTTTCTATAAAGGTCGTTCTACTACAACTAACCTTTTGGAATTTGTAAATTACACTTTGAATGCAATGGATAGAGGTAACCACGTCGAAGCACTTTACACCGATTTTAGTAAGGCATTTGACAGACTAGACATTCCTATGTTGATTTTCAAGCTCAATAAAATGGGAATCGCTATGAGACTCCTCAACTGGATTGAATCTTATTTAACAGATCGCCAACAAATAGTTAGATTTGAGGGAAAAATGTCTAAACCTGTTCACGTTACATCAGGAGTTCCCCAAGGTTCGCATTTAGGTCCATTGTTATTTATATTATTTGTTAACGATATTTCATATGTGCTTAAACATCTTAAAATTCTGATTTATGCCGACGATATGAAACTTTATATGGAAATCAGTAGCAACAAAGATAGCGACATTTATCTGAATGAAATAAGTATATTTGATAAATGGTGTAGCAAAAGCTTACCTCAATTAAACGTCAAAAAATGTAATTTAATCACATACAGCAGAAAACGGAATACACCACAGATTACTGTCTCTTTAGGAAATCAAATTGTTCAAAAGTGCGATAATATTAAAGCTTTAGGTGTCATATTAGATTCTAAACTTAGCTTTACTGATCATTATAATACGATTATCCATAAAGCAACCAATATGTTGAGCTTTATTAAGCGTTTTAGCTACAATTTTCGGGATCCATATACGATTAAAACCTTGTACATTGCTTATGTAAGATCAGTTCTAGAATATTGTAGTATTGTGTGGTCTCCACATATAGAAACACATGGTGATAGAATCGAATCAGTACAGAAACAATTTATTTTATATGCCTTACGCAAATTAGGCTGGACAACGTTTCCACTGCCATCTTACGAGGCTCGATGCATGCTTATCGATATTCAAACCTTAAATGAGCGTCGCGAAATAGCCATGATTTCATTTGTCAATGATATTGTATCGCAGCGTATTAATTCCACCAATCTTTTATCATGTTTGAATTTCTACACACCCGCTAGACAGTTAAGAAATCGGAATTTGTTTGCATCAAATAATCATCGAACTAGCTATGCAAAATTCGGCCCAATGAATCGAATGATGTCTCTTTATAATCAGCATTGCACAGAAATTGATCTGACCATGTCGCGAATGAAGCTAAGACAATATTTTAATTCCTTAAGATATAATACAACATAGAATTAAGCAAACGTGTAGTCTACTATTGATTGACGAAATAAATAAATAAATATTGTTCGCAATGATTCTTCCAGGAACTCTTTTTAGATTTTGTCCAGAGATTAAAAATAATGAATAATTCTTGCTTTCAGGATTTTTTTGTAAATATTTCAAGATCCTTCAAAAAATATTACAGATAAGCGAATACGGGGCAACAATTTAAATCGCTGTATTATTTGAATTATTGTGATGGTGCATTAACTGTTTCATCGTTTTTATTGTAGTTTATATATACACGGGTAAAAATGCGGTACTCTAAAACAGGAGAAAGAGTCATGATTTCGGGAGGAAAGTGTGTTTTAATGTTATGAAAATACACCATGACCAAAAGTCATGAAATCATGAAGCATTTTACCGTAACGCCGGCTGTACGTTACTTTTTCAATTTTTAGCGAAGAAAAATGAATTCTCAAATCATGAAGCATGTATGCTGGAAACATGAATAAAATTCATGGAAACATAAGCACTATTCATGGATTTAGTCATCTGTCGTTTATGATTCCTATTTTTGATACGAAAAGTGGCAATTTCGGTCATGAAATCATGAAGCAGGATCCCTGAATCATGAACTCAGTTCATGAAAACGAAACATTATACGTCAATTTAGATCCTAGTTTATATTTGCCATTGGTAAACAAATTAAATAAAGATTAAAACTGTTACTGCTTTTATGCCGATAGTTTCGTAATAAACCGTGAAAACATTCCACAAATGTCAACGAGTGTGACATCTTTAGCAGGAACGCGAACATTCGGGGGTTGGATAGGTTTGTACGCAAAATGTTGTTTCGAGCATCAATTGAATTGGTAAATGGTCCCTGGGCTGGCGGATTGTATGAGTCATGGAACACTCCTTAACAACTCTGCGGATGTGGAAAGTGGAACTGGATAATCCGGCTGCCGAAGGCCTTTTGTGACCTGCTCTGTCATAGAACGTGGAGTATGCATCACTTTCGAACAGTTAAAATCGCCGACGAGCTTGTCAAGCAAAATCTTCGCACAAATTCAAACATTTCCTGGTTCTGCAAAGTCAGGATTAAGTAATTACATTGATTGTGTCGTGAAAAAATGCGAGAAATCACGAGAATTTCACCAAGAATGTCATCGACAGGGTTCCGAAGAATTTAAACTTTTTCAAAACAGAACATTTTTATAATTTCACTAGAAAAGATCACCGATCGCCATGAGACACGTTGACTAAGGTGAATAAAGTGACAGTTAGATTTGTGTAACGCCATGAGCATACGAACTCTTGCATAATAGTCACGATTTCATGACTTTTAGTCATGATATCATGAAACATAAAATTTTATGAAATCATGACTTTTTGTTCATGAATCCGGCAATGGATTTTTTTCCATGTATGCGTCTTCCTTTTTCCGAGTGGTTAGAGTCCGCGGCTACAAAGCCATGCTGAAGGTGTCTGGGTTCGATTCCCAGTCGGTCCAGGATCTTTTCGTGATGGAAATTTTCTCGACTTCCCAGGGCATAGAGTATCTTCGTACCTGCCACAAGATATACACATGCAAAAATGGTCATTGGCATAGTAAGCTCTCAGTTAATAACTGTGGAAGTGCTCATAAGAACACTAAGCTGAGAAGCAGGCTCTGTCCCAGTGGGGACGTAACGCCACAAAGAAGAAGAAGAGTATCATCGTACGTATCACTTTCCTTGGGCATGAAGTAGTAACGTACCAGCCACATGACAGACGAATGTGCAAATGGCAACTTTGGCAAAGAAAGCTCTCACTGTGGAAGTGCTTGTAGAAAACCAAGCTAAGAAGTAGGCTAGCCTAGGCTTTGTACCAGTAGGAACGTTACGTCGTAGAAAAGAAGACAATTTTCAAACTTGTTGTGTTCAATTTTCTTCACGCCGATGTCGCCGCCGCCGAAACTTGTTAACAACGTGACGCCGCCGCCGCCGGTACAAAAATGCCCTCACATCGCCGCCGATTAAAAATATTTCGGCGCACAGGTTCCAGCCCTACAGAAAACAACTTTTAAGTGGACCGTTCTGTAGTCACGATATCTTATGATTCCATAAGGATGATATGTAACAACATTCTAATGATGTTTTTAAAACCAATAATTGAAAAATAAAACAAAAAAGAAAATAGTTCGAATAGTAAGTGAAGAAAACAGATAGCTAGTTTCTTCACTTACTAAATAACGCGTTTTTCAAAGCTGGTTCATAGACAACTTTGATGAGATATTAGAATTAAACACGCTGGAGTCAGACTTAATGTCAACACACATACTAAGCTTATTTTACCGGAAATCGGTGAATTTCACCGTAAACTCAGCTGAACAGTTCGGTGAAATAAAACACCGTAATTTCGTCGGAATTTGACGGATTCCGGTGATGTTTTACCGAATACTGTAAAAATGTACGGTACTCCGTTTATTTATTTTTTACAATTTCTCATCGTAATAGGCTGTTTTTCATCACGCCAATCTGTCATGATACGGCCTACTTTCCTGCACTGAAGTATGCGGTGCGTCGTAGTTATCCAACTCGGCAAGCCTCGTTGGACAAATGTACGACTCGTGCTGTAAAAATCGTCATTCTGCAACTTGTTACGTAAACTACTATTTTGCAATTTCTCATCGTAATAGGCTGTTTTTCATCACGCCAATCTGTCATGAAACGGCCTACTTTCCTGCACTGAAGTATGCAGTGCGGGAATAGTCATTACGCAACTGAAACCAGTGCTGTAATGAATCATTACGCAACGCTTTCTCAGTACGCAACTGTTTTGAGTTGCGTAATGAATCATAACGCAACATTTTTTTTTAGAAATTGTAAAATAATGGTGAATGCATTCCGATATAATTTCTGATACCCTCAACTGGTCTTCTAAGAAATTGCAAAAAATGTTGTACTCGTTGTACTCTTCGTAATTATCCGGCAAGCCTCGTAGGATATATTTACGACTTGTGCTGTAAAAATCATCATTCTGCAATTTGTTCCGTAAACTACTATTACCGAACTGTTCAGCTGTTGAGATTTCACAGGAATCCGTAAAATAATTTAAGTTTGTAGGAAAAACAAAGCTCTAAGGGCCGATTTCTTCACCTTCGCTTAGTTCGTAAACCACGTTTACCCATACGATTAAACCAGGTTTAAGGTCTAAGCGGTGGTGAAGAAACCGCTTATAAGAGACAATTTCTTCACCACCGCTTAGGCCTTAAATCTAGTTTAACTATATGGGTAAGTGTGGTTTACGGCTTAAGCCGTGGTGAAAAAATCGGCCCTAAATCGATCAATTCAAAAGCTACAAAAAACTTTTGTTTGCAACGTTGCTTTAATTTGAATGGTCTTATTCAGGAGGCTGGTAAAGAAAAAGTTAACTTTCCTATATTGAGAGAACCGCATCCGTTTTTGACCAAGGCTTTCTTTTTGTTCTACCCATATCATTTCTCACCAACAACAGCAACTCATTTGAACATCTTTCTTCGATCAATTGCCGGTTACACATTTAACTTTTAGAACTACTTCTGCTTAATCACATGCGCCAGATCGTACTTACCGCGGACGCACTTGATCTTGACACCGGGCAAATCCTGCATCCTTCCGACGCGCACCAGCACGATGTTGTGCTCTTGCAGGTTGTGGCCAATGCCCGGGACGTACGCCACCAGTTCCTTGCCGGTGCTGAGCCGTACCAGAACGCACTTCCGGTTGGCCGAATTGGGCTTCTTGGGTTTCTTGATCAGTGTCTTGAGGACGACACCCTTGGCGAAGGGTTTACCGTCCAGCGGTTGCCGCGGCGGACGCTCCTTGATGTGCGGCCCGGTGCGGTGCATTTGGTTCAGTGTGGCCATCGTTCCGCGCTGCAGGAATGAGGAGAATGCTGAAATGATGGATAAGAGAGGGAAATTGGGAGGTTAGAATTGTTAAAAAGCTGGTAATCAATTTATTATGATAGATACTATAAGCTAGCAAAAGTATCAAATTGTCACATTTCCATAGGATTCGCATCCAAATATAGCGTTCTAGATGTAGTAATTTGAAACCTTTGGAATCTCTTGGTTATAAAACAAAATCACGACGTTTTTCTCCTACAATACTATTTGAAAAGGTATCTTATACATTCATTCGCGAAGTAAACTAATTGACTGGATCTTGTGCTTGAGCTTGATTGGTAATCCATGATTGCTACCCCAGTATCGCCAGATCAGCTGCGTTTGCACAAGGAACCAACCAGATGACTGCTTGGGACTAACAGACACCCAAGGCAACAATGACGCCTGCCACGTCAGAATGCAGACCAATGAGGGGAAGAGGGAGGACAATTGATGTTGCATTTAAAGCTGATCCACTGTAGACCGCATCTGAGAGAGACTCGCGAAGAGGAAAAATATCAACGTCATATGCAGCCCAGTTTCCCCTCTCACGAAACGTCAAATGCAGCCCCCCGTTTTTATGGCTGAAAAAGTGAAAAGTATTGTGTTCAAAGTAAATCATTATTGAAAATCTCAGTCAGCGGAGCAGTTTTTTCCAAAGTTGCTGATAAATCTAAGCAGAAGATTAATTATTTCTAATGTCTGCTACGTTTGCTGGCATGAAATTTTACTCAAACGGCTATTTATGATTCGATGTGATGCAAACTCAATCTTTTTTTGCTGAGAGGTTCATGTGAGGATTTGAACGGCTTGCGCATAATTGGTATAAACACAAAGTGGAATAAGAAAAAACTCAGCAATCACAGAAAAAGAAGACCGTCTTCGCGAGTCTCGTCTCAGGACCGCATATACCCCTGCATCTACGCAGTTCATGTCGAAAGGTATAGGGGTAACGTAATTTTATGGCAGAAAAGCTTATTTTTGGTTAGCAGACTGCCTGTGTATCAGGCGTAAAGGCCGGAGCACAATGGATACGTTGCGTTTTGCGTTTGAGTTTGCGTTTATCAATCCGTTTGATCCGGTTTGTACTAAAATGGAAAACGTACGCAAAACGGATAATCATCGCACAATCAATACGTTTGGTTGCAGTTAACCAGTTGAGATCAATTTCTTTTTTTTTTTTTCATTTTTTTAAAGATTTGCATCAAGTAGATGCTGAACCGAGTCGAATTAAACACCATCATCAAGGTTCCAGAAAAATCACAGTACAGTTTTGATTGATGCCTTGGAAGGTGTTAGGTGGGATTATTTGATAACTCCTCAATACTTCCAAGATCCCTGAAACAATGCGCAAAGAAACATAGACGAAATTCTGGAGGACGAAAGATTTCTAGAACCGATCCGTAAACAGGTTCTTGGCCAACAGGTTAGATACCATCTTTCGGGGTTAGATACCATCTTTCGGGGTGATATTGACCCACTCGGGGTGACTTTGGGCCACTATTTGCCAAATTGAAGTTTCGACGTTCCATGAAGTAGCGATGCAGATGAATGGAAATTCAAAATGCGTGAATTTACGCAGCGTCGACGCCATGGTGATCTAGCAAATGTGAGCTCTTGTTTCTATATTTTTCACTAGCGTTTTCCCACAATCTTTAACTTATTTCTTTACCAAATCCACCAGCAGTTCTATCTGTGATTCCATCATAAGTTCAATAAGGAATTCCTCCATGGATTGTAACATGAATTCCTACAAGGTATTTTACCAGGAATTCCCCCAGGTAACGCTGCAAGAATTTCTTTAGGAATTCTACCAAAATTTCTTCTTGAATTTCATTGGTAATTCCAAGTGTTCAATCATGATTTTTACTAGTGATTTAATTAGGAATTCCTGTAAGGATTCCTTTTAGAAATTTCTTCCGAAAGTTCACATGGAATTCTTCACGGGATTCCATCAGGAACTACATCAAAATTTCCTCCTTCATCAGGAGTACCTACTGAGATTCCATCAGTAGTTCTTCTAGGGGTCAGGAGATTTTGTGGGTATTTAAACACGAGCTCGTCCAGGAATTCCATCAGGAGTACTTCTCATCATTCTATCATGAATTCCACGAAGGATTTCATTTATTGGGGTTTCATTGGATGTTCCTCTAGGGATTAAACCGGAAGTTCCTCTAAGAATTCCATCGTAAATTTCGCTAGGGATTCCATCAAGAGTTTTTCTGGGGATGTCATAAGCAGTCCTTCGAGGGATTCCAACAGGAGTTCCTTCAGGGATTCCATCTGGAATTCCTCCAGATACTCCATCAGAAGTTTCTTAAGGAGTTTCTCCAGGGATTCCATCAGGAGTACCTTCCAGGACATCTTAAGGAATTCCTCCAAGGATTCCAACAAAAGTTCCTATAGGGATTCTATCAAGAGTACCTCTAGGATCTCCATTAGAGTTCTTATTGGGATTTTATCAGGAGTTCCTCCAGAGATTCCGTCAAGAGTTTCATCGGCGATTCAACTTGGAATTCGTCCTGACATTCTTTCAGAAGTTCCTTCATAGATTATATCAGGAGTTCTTCGAAGAACTCAATCAGGATTACTTCTAGGGGTTGATACTAAAGCTCTTCAATGGGTTTCATCAGGAGTTCCCAACAAACATTTTAGTCGAACGACAGTTGAACAACTCACTCTGAAGCAAATTTTAGCTGAATTAACTGTTGTTCAGCTACTAATGTTACTTGGGTTCCATCAGGAATCCCTCCAGGAGTTCTACTAGGGATTTCATCAGGAGTTCCTCCAGAGAATCCATCAGGAGTTTTTCAAGAATATCTTTAGGAATTTTTCCAAGGATTTTCTCTTGGAGTTTCTCCAGGGATTCCATCAGGAGTACCTATAGAGATTCTATCAGCAATGCCCTTAGGGTTTCCATCAGAGTTCTTATGGGGATTTTATCAGGAGTTCTTCCAGGGGTTCCATCAAGAGTTCCTTCAGAGATTCCACCTAAAATTCCTCCAGAGATTCAATCAGGAGTTCCTCAGAAACTATATCAGGAGTTCGTCGAGGAATTTCATCAGGATGTCTTCTAGGGATATCATGAGTAGTTCCTATAGGAATTCTTTTAGGATTTCCATCGGGAATCTTATCAGGAATTCCTCCTGGGATTGCATCACGAGTTCCTTTAGAGATTCCATCAGAAGTTCCTTCGAAGATTCCACCTGGAATTCTTCCAGAGATTATATTAGGATCCTCCATCAAAAATTCCTTCTGGAACCTTATCAGTAATTCCTTCAGAAAGTTCAACAGAAGTTCCTACAGAGTATCCATCAGGAGTTCCTCCAGAGATTACATTGAACGTTAGTTCAGAGATTTCAGCAGGCACTCCTCCAGAGATTCATCAGGAGTTCTTTTGAAGATTTCATCAGGAGTTCCTCCAGGGATTTCATTAGGAATTCTCCTGGGATTCCATTAGGGGTTCTTGAATGGATAACATCAGAAGTTCTTCTAGGGAAACGTTCGTTCAAGAATTCCTCTAAGGTTATTCTGGGCCCATCAGGTCATTTACCACGGATTCCTCCCGGAATTTATTGAGGAATTCTATCAGAATTGTCTTCCGTTGGTTTCTCTAGGGCATTTCTCAAGAGATTACTCCAGGAATTCTTCAAAGGAGTCCTCACAGAATACCTCAAAGGATTCCTCCTGAAAGGCCTCAAGGGATTTCTCCCAGAATTAATCAAGGGATGTCTCCTGAATTTCCCCAAGGAACTAATCTCGGGAGGCCTTAAGAAATTCCCCCCAGAATATTTCCAAGGATTCTCGAAGGTTATCTGGAATTCCTCCAGAGATTTTACCAGAAATTTCTTATAAGGATTTCATTTAGAGAATCCTTCCGGAATCCCTTATAGAATTAATCCCGGAAATCCTTAAGAGGTTCCTCCCAGATTTTTTTTAAGGAATTTTCCGTGGAATATCTCCAGACATTCTTGCGGGTATTCAGGAGTTCCTCCAGCGATTTTACTGGGTAATATAAGGATTTAACTAGTGATTTGGGAATCCACCAGTATATCCTCCAGTAACAGTCATATCGGGTATTTGACACCGTTTTCTTTAAAGATTCCACTAGTAATTCCTTCAGAGATTTCACCAGTATTTCCTATAATTATTTCATTATTAGAATTCCCGCCAGAAAAATATACCAGTGTTTCACCAGTAGTTCTACCAGAAAATACTTGAAAGGTTTTAACAGGATTTCTTTTTTTTTATTCGGGGGGGTTATCCTCCAAGGAATTCATTAAAAAATGTCCAAAGAGTCCACAAGATTTTTTTTCTGGAAAACCATAAATATTTCCACGAAAGAATCTATCAGGAACTCCACGAAGGATTGAACTATAAATTCTTCCTTTCTTTACCCTAGGTATTCCGGGAATCTTCTGCAAAGTTCCAACAGATAATTCCTCCAGGGATTCCACTTATATTTATTCAGATTATTAATCAATGGAGCAATATCTTGAAAAATCCTTGGAGGAATCACCAAAGAAATCACTGGAGAAATTCCCTGGAGAAATTCCCAGGGAATTCCCTGGAGAAATTCCTTAATATAACTTTGGAAGAACTTTAAAGCAATCCCTGAAGGAGCTCCTAAAGGGTTATCTAAGTCGATTCCTTATGAATTCCTTGGACAAATCGTGAAAAAAATACTGAAAGAAATTGATGGATAAATTCCTTTGGGAATCCTCGGAAAATTTTTTGGTAGATCCTTGAAGTAATTTCTGAAGGATTCCCAGGCGAATGCCTCGTAGGGTTTCTTCAGGGGTACAATGAGGAACTTATAAAATAATTCCTGGTGGAATTTCTGAAGCAACTCCTAGCGAAATTTAAGAGGAATCCTAGGAGGAATGCGTGATAGAATCCTTGGAACTAACTTCTAGAGGAATTCTTGAAGAAATTGTTATAGCAATCTCTTCAGAAACTCTTGGAGGCAGCCTTGAAGTAAACCCTGAAGAATTATTGAAGAAATCACTTGAGGTTTTTTTTAGATTGATCTTTAAAGGAATCATTGGAGGAAATACTGAATAGTTTGTAGAGCAACCTTTGAAGGAATCTCTGGAAGAATGCCACCTGAAGGCATGCCTAAAGTTTTTTCCCCGGAGGAATTTCTGGTGGAAACATCCAGTGGAAACTTTTTAAGGAATTCCAAAAGCATCTTCTTAAGGAATTGCAACAGAAACTTTTGAAGGAATTTCAGAAGCATCTCCTCGAGGAATGCCAGCATCAACTATAAAGTAAATTGAAAAGCAACTTTGCGAGAAATTTCAGAAGAAACTCTCGGAGGAATTCCGAATGAAACTCTTAAAAGAATTCGATAAGCCACTCCTTGGGAAATTCCAGAAACCATTCTCTGAGGATTTCGAGAAGGAGCTCTTGAAGGAATTCCAATACAACAACAACTTCATGAGTAGTTCCAGCAGCATGGTAGAATTCGAAGAGCGTTAACGTGAGGAACTCCAATTTGAGAAATTTCAGAAGCAACTCCTGGAGGAATACCAGGAGGATTTTCTAAAAGGATCCTATAAGTAATACCATAGGGAATTGAAAAAATCCAGGGGATCTCCAGAAGAAACTTTTGAAGGAATTCCCGAAACGACTCTTTGAGAAATTCCTGAAGCAACTCCCACAGGTATCCCAAGACGAACTGCAGACAGAGTTTCAGAAGCAATTTTTGAAGGAAATTTAAGAACAGTTTTATTCAAGCAGGACGGCCAAATGCAACTTCCTGTGAAATTCCAGGAATATCCACTAAATTAATTCCAGAATCTACAACTTTAAGATTTCAGAAGCGGTTTATATAGTAAGTGTAGAAGGAACTTCCGGGAAAATTCCAGATAAACTCAATTAGAGATATTTAATTTTTTAAAAGAACTCTTCAAGGGTTTCAGATAGCCCTCTAGAAAGAATTTCAGAAGCAACTTCAGAAACAATTACAAAAGAGTTTGTTTAAAGATTCCAAGAGGCAATTTTTACAGAATTTTAAAAGCAGCTCTTGGAGGAATTTGAGGACGAATTTCTTGAACAATTGCAGAAAAAACTCTTGAAGAAATTTCTCGAGTATTTCCCAAGGACGCCTTAAAGGAATTCCAGGAGACACTATTAAAGGGACTCCAAGAACAACTTTGTAAAATATACTCAATGCAACTTTGTGGGAAGACCTTCTGAAGGACATCCAGGAGCAATTATCTAAGGATCTCTAGGAGAATCAATTTTAGGAATCAAAGAGGCAGCACTTGAAGGATTTTCTGGATCAAATTCGCAAAACATATACTTCAGAAGAAATTTCTGGAGCAACTAATTTTTGAAGGAAATGCAAGAGCACTACCGGTAAAAATTTCGGTAGCAACACTTGAAAAAACTCCAGAAGCAACTAGTTGCGATTTTTCAAAAGCCTTTTCTACAGGAATTCTAGATGTAACTCTCGGAGAAATTCCAGTTGGAACTCATGTAGGACTTCCAAAACAAATCTCGGAAAAACTCCAGAAGGAACTCTTGAAATCTTTTACAAGCAACTTTTTACAAATTTTCAGGAATTGAGGAGCAACTCTTTGTGAAATCCCAGAAGCAACTCCCGGAGGATTTCCAATGGGAACTCTTAAAAGAGTTCCAGAAGCATTTCCTTAAGGAAATCCAGTAGCATCTATTGATAAAATTCTAAGAACATCTCCATGAGAATTCATAGAAGCAATCCTTGGCGGAATTCCAGGGGAAAATTTGGGAGGAATCCCAGAAGCAACACTTTGAGCAGTTATAGACAATACCTTCTGGGGAATTCCAATATAAATTCTGGAAGGAAGTGACTGTCTTGAACGATACCCAAAAGCTACTATCGGAGGAAATCCATAATCAAAGAAATTCTTAGAGCAACTTTCGGCAGAAATCAAGTAGGAATCAACTCTATGAGAAATTACAGAAGCAACTCTAGGATAAATTCCAGGATGGTTTCTTAAAGTGATTCTAGAAGTAATTCCTTGAGGAGTTTCAACGCAACATTCGGGGGAGTCCAGGTTGAACCCTGGAAGGAATTTCAAAATCATCTCCCGAAGCAACTTCTGAAGGAATTTCGATAGCGTTTATGTGAGAATTCCCAGACGCAACTCCTTTAGAAATCCCAGAAACAATTCTATGATGAATTCCAGAAGTAACTCTTGGATAAACTCTACTAGGATCTTCTGAAGGATTTCAGAATCAACCCTTGAATTTATTTCCGAAGGAATTAATGAAGGAATTTCAGAAGCAACTCTTTCAGCAAGCAATTTCCGGAAAATACTAGAAGAGATTCTAGAAGCAAGAATTCCAGTAGCAGATTTTTGAAATAATCTAAAAGCGACTCGTGGAAAAATTCCAGAGGTTCTCATGAAAAACACCCAGGATTACCTCTTTGGAGAATTTCTGTAGCAACTCTTGTAAGAATTTCAGAGCATTTCTTGATGAAATTTTCGGATATAATTCTTTGAGGAATTCAAGAAGCATCAATCCAAGAAATTGCCTCTGAAATTTGGACTGCCAGAGAAATTCTAGGAATTACAGAAGAAAATTCTGGCGAAAATTGAAAGAAAAAATCAATGTTTAATTCCAGAAAAAAAACTCCTTAGAAGCCTTTTAGAAGAAATACTTAAAGCATTTTCTGAAGCAGCCACAGAAGGAATTCTAGTAGAAACTTCTGAAAGATTTCCATTACAAATAGGAGAAATTCTAAAAGGAGACTCTGGAGGATCTTCTAAAATAAAATCAGAAGTCATTTTTTGATGAATTTTTAAAGCAACTCCTAGGAAAACTCTTTCACAAATTTTTGAAAAATATCCAAAAGAAATCACAGAAGGACCTCCTGGAGAAATTTACTAGCAATTTCAGAGTCAACTTCTCTAGATTAGGTCAGAAGTAACTTCAAGAGGAACTTCTAGAGAAATGAGAGAAGCACCTTCTTGGTGAAATCCAGGAGCAGCTTTCGAATAAAGAGGCATTTCAGAAGGAAACTCTAAAAAATACAAAAGGAATTCTTAAAAGAAATCAAAAAGATTTTATTGAAAGGAATTAAAAAGAACTCCAGAAAAAAACTCCTAGGGGAACTCTAGAAGAAAATCTAGAAGCAATTTCTGGATTTATTGTAAAAGGAACTCCTAGAGGAATTCCAGAAACAAGCCCTTTTAGAGTTATAGAATACACTTCAGAAAAAATAACATTAGCAACCCCTGGAGGAAATCCAAAAGTTATGCCTATAGGAATTTCAGAAGAATCTACTGGAAAATTTCCAGAGAAAACTAAAACAGGGATTCCACACACAACTCTTGGAGGAACTTATAAAAATCCTGTAGCACCTCCTGTAAAAATCCCAGAAGAAACTCATGAAATAATTTTAGGAGGAAATCATAGAAAAATTCCTGAAGTATCTCCTGGAGGATTCACGGAACCAATAGTATCGTTAATTACGAAGCATGACCCTCGTTGCACTTCGCTACATGGTCGTTTCCTTTATCGACCAACGATGAATAGAACAGAAATAGTTTAGAAGACCATAGCTATCCGCAACATCACCAACAGCAGCATCGACTCCATGCAGGAAATGTTCTTCAAACTTCACGGTTAAATTTCACTGTGATGTTCATCACCGCTTCTGTTGCAGCCGAGATTATGCATTGCCCACCAACGAAAATGCTTATCTCACCAGCTCCACAGATCCGGTTGTATTTTATTTAGTGAAAATTGAACTAATTACGTACAAAAATCACTAAACTTAACAACCGTACACTGTAGAAACCGATAAAAACAAACAAGCTTTCCGTAAACTCAAGCGCAAGATTTGAAAATTTTCTATTCTTCCGGATGACTATGCGGTTGAGTTTGCGTTTAGTACAGTTTAGTACCAAACCGCAAAGTCAATCCGGATGCATTGTGCGTTGGCGCATATGATCCCGTCCATTCAAAATAGCTGTCAAAAAAACGGATCGTCAACCGGATCCATTGTGCTCCGGCCTTAAGAAAAGGCGTGTTATAATGATGAAAGAATGGAAGCGTAGAGGAACGGTTTCTAGTCCGTCTAGCAATTGCAATGAACGAATAGTTTTATGCGTGGAAGATTGAAGCAAGTTATAGATACAACTGCAAAGTATGAGAAAAGTGGTGGGCCTGAGATAATATTATTGAACTGGTTACTCAAATCGGTTCTATCGATTGCTAGACCCCGATTTTCAGCAGTCATCAATTGGTTTAACTTGAAAACGAATTTATTTTTGCTGTGTGCAATACAAATAACCCAAGGAAAAGAGAGATACAACAATTATACAACAGAATAAAACAGATGAAAAAATTAACTTCTGTGACCAAAGAGTGAATGTATTCTAATTCAAAATAGCATTCAAAATATTGTTATTAAATAATCTATTGAAGTAGTACCTACATACTGCATGAAAAAACGGAAACCGAATCAATACATGATGACCGATATCTTCCTAAATCAGAAGATGCACCTTGTTTGTCAGTCATCTGTCTCGGCATCCGCCAGCTGATAACGAACTATCTAACACGAGAGCAACAGACCAAACAATGGAACCTGATATCGATGATTACTTAAAATAAACGAAACATAAATCTGGCAATTCAGTGCCGTGTGGCAGCTGGTGAACTCAGGATGGTTCCTTGGAAAATTGTCTTACTGTTTGCGATATTTGGCGGCGCGTTCGCTGAAAGACTATTCCCAACTGGAAAGGTTGCAGCCCCAAGAAAATACATAAGTGATGACGAATCGCTACTAGAGGAAGACGATGGAGGTTATCGGCTTCCGAAGGAGACCGCACCTAGTCATTACACAATCCAGCTGAAGACTTCAGTTCATCAGGGAGATATCGATTTCCAAGGTGTTGTGGACATTCACTTGGATGTGGTCGAATCCACGGATAAGATCGTGGTCAACAGTCGCGGATTGGACATCGTATCGGCAACTCTGTATAGCGTTGAAGATGGCGAATTGGTATTGCTTGAGCAACCCCTCGAGACCTACGATGAACAAACCGAGCAACTAACCTTCCAATGCTCGTCAACTCTTGATCTCGGCAGCTATGTGCTGACCATCGACTACACTGGACAACTGCAATCGTCCGGCAGTGGATTTTTCCGCAGATTCTACCGAGATGAGAACAACAACCGTCACTATCTGGCAACGACCCAGTTCGAACCAACGAGAGCCCGCATGGCGTTCCCGTGCTATGACGAACCGACCCTCAAGGCTACCTTCACCGTATCGATAACTCACCACGTGACGTACAACGCAGTTTCCAATATGCCGCAGGATGGTCCCGTGGTCGTCGACTCCGAGGATCCAGAATTCGTAACGACCACCTTCCAGAAAACCAAACGAATGTCCACGTACCTGTTGGCTTTCGTGGTGTCGGACTTTGAAACTCGACAGCTGGGAAGTCAGCTGATCCATGCCCGGCCCAATGCCATCGACGAAACCGAATTCGGTCTGGTATCGGGTGACGCGATTCTGGATGCTCTGGGTGAGTATACCGGAGTGTCGTACTACGACTACAAACCGAAATTGGCGCAGATTGCGATTCCGGACTGGGGTAGCGGAGCCATGGAGAACTGGGGTTTGGTGACCTATGGGTAAGTTGCGAAGTAGAGATGAGTGAGTTCTGAACGTTCTTTACCCGAATTTCAGAGAACCTGCACTGCTGTTCAATCCGAAGGTCAGTACATACCGCACAAAGACCGGCGTTGCTACAACCGTAGCACACGAGTTGGCTCACCAGTGGTTCGGAAATCTGGTAACCACCGACTGGTGGAAGTACATTTGGCTGAACGAAGGATTCGCTAACCTCTACGGATACTACGGAGCCCATCTCGCTTACCCCGACGAGAAGTACATGGATCTACATCAGATACAGGCCGTTCATCTAGCCCTGGCACAGGATTCTACTGAAACCACGAGACCCATGAACTGGAATGCGAACACTCCAGCGGAAATTTCTGCGCTGTTCGACACCATCGCCTATTACAAGTGTAAGTATCAAAAACTCTTCCGTTGAGCCAAAGTAACCTAACGAATTCCGTCTCCTTCAGCTGGCAGTGTACTGAACATGTTCCGCATCATTTTCGGAGATGAAGCCTGGCGCAAAGGCCTGAAAACGTATCTACTGAATCGCCAACTGGATGTTGCCACCGATCTGGATCTGTACGAAGCTTTGCAGAGTGCACTCTCCGCTGAGCGATCCATTCCGACCACCATGACTGTGAAGGAGATCATGGAAAGTTGGACGAACGCAGCGGGATATCCCGTCCTCAACGTTCGTCGAAACTACCGAACCAATGAAGTCATCCTTTCCCAGCAGCGCTTCTTTTCGGACAAGAAGGTTCCAAACGAGCACCTTTGGTACATTCCGTACAACTATGCCGATCAGAAGAACCAGCAGTTTGAGGTGGATCAAGTCAGCTGGCTGACGAAGCGAGCTGGTAGGATCCACGTCGACGTTAAACCCGAACAGTGGCTGGTCTTCAATCGACAACAGTTCGGATACTACCGTGTGAACTACGATGCTCGCAATTGGGAAATGCTTACGTGGGCCATGATCCACTATCCGGAGAGCATTCATCACTACAATCGCGCCCAGCTGATCGATGATGCCTTCAACCTAGCTCGGGCTGAAGTCCTTGACTTCAACGTGGCCCTACGTCTGCTGGCTTCGCTGATCAACGAAGAGGATTACCTTCCATGGGCAGCAGGCGATAAGGTGCTCCGTTATCTGCACGGAAAAGTACGTGGCACAGACTTGCAAGGGCGCTTCGAATACCTAGTTCATACTTTGATTGGAAACGTCTACATGAAGCTGAAGGTTGAATCCGTTGATGCCGACGAGTCGTTGAAGGATAAGTATCTCAAGCAGCTAATCTCCACGTGGGCGTGTCAAATCGGATACGTGGATTGCTTGGAGAAGACGCATGCTGCACTGAAGGCTGCGGTTGATGGCAGTATGGAAGTTCATCCGGATGTTTCGACGGTAGTGTACTGCTACGGTGTCCAGCACGCCTCGGACAACGAATTCCTGTGGCTGTACAATCGCATGGTGGATTCCAAAAACGAAGCCTACCGCTCGCTGGTAATCAGCGCCTTGGGTTGTGCCCAGAACAAGGATCACCTGAACTCGTACCTCTCGACTGCGATCGGTTCCGTGTCGGAGATCAACTATTTGGACGCCGAACGACCCAGGGTCATTCAGGCGGTGTATTCGAACGATCGCTACGGCGTTGACGTACTGATCGACTATCTGAATACTGCGGCGCTGGCGGACGATTTCGTGAACAGACTAGGTCAATCGACGCTCAACAGTGCGATCAGCAATATTGCTTCGCGTACAAATACGGAGGAGGAGTTGGATCGGTTGAAGGGATTGCTGGAAACGCTGGGATCACACGTGCCGGAAAATGTACGCACTGCTGCCTTGACAACCGTCCAGGCCAACTTCGATTGGCGCGACAGCTTGGAGGGGGTGATCGTGGCCGATTTTCTCGAAATGAGCGGCTGGAAATGATTATGATTTATGTGGAAATAAATACATTCTTGAAGAAATGTGTTTGAATTGGAATATAAAAAAATTTGCCATATATTTGTAGATTTGCAAGAAATCTAAAGTTACTAGTCACGCCATCGCCGGGCGCATTGTAGAGCTCTATTTTTGTCGGTCTTGGGGGATACTTCTCCAGTTGCCCCGAACGTTTAGGGATGTCAGGTTCTCTTCCAGTGCGTACAATACGCTCGTGGTCTTCCACGAAGTCGCCTACCTCTATCTGGTTCCCTGCTGAATGTTATTTTCGCAACTTTTCCGACATTCGCACTAAGTGACGAGCCCACTGAGGACTGCCGTATTTCAAACGCTTAATAATATTCGCATCTTTATACACTTGATACAACTCGTGATTCATGCGTCTGCACCACACCATTTTCGAGTATCCCACTGAGTATTGTCGTCAGCACTTTGCGCTCGAAAACACCTAAATCTTTCCGGTCTGCCCACTTCAACGTCTACGCTTCGTGCCCGTTGAGAGCCACTGGAAGAATCAATGTTTTATACAGAGTGAACTTTGTTTCCGTTTGCAAGTTTCAGGACCGAGATCCATAGAAACGTCGTTGTCATATGTCACAAGTGTTCCAAGGTAAACCAATTCTTCAACCTACACTAAAAAGTTTACCTCCATCTCTATCTGCAACCATGTACTTCATTTTGGTAGAACTAATGGTTAGGCCTATCCTCGCTGTCTCCCTCTCCAGAGGCACCAAAGTATCCTCCAATGATCTGTGATCGATTCCAATAAGGTCGATATCGTCCGCAAAGATATCCTATTAGCGCCTTCGATTACAATGTCGAAAAGTAAATTCGAAAGTGCGTCTACCTACTTCAATCCATCTAACGTCACAAACGGGGTTGACACCTCGATTTCGAACCATCCAGCGTAGCATGTATCAGCCTTATTAGTTTCGCCGGAAAACCATGTTTTATTCACTAAATCGTACGCTGCCTTGAAATTAATAAACAGTTGGTGAGTCTGCAAGTTATACTCCCGGATAGGATCATTCGCAAGGTAAACTAGAGAAACTCGACCAAGATCTCGTCTTTTCCAGCACCCTTACAATTTCTCAGCTTGCTGATAGCTCTTTAAGCTCTCCTATAGTCGGTGGGTCTACAGCTTGATCGTCATCATCAATGTTCATCTTGTTTACGTTTCCATTTTCACTGTTCAACAATTGCTGAAAGTGCTTCTTCCACCAGGCAGCCACCACCGTTTCTTCGAGCTGCTTTTACTTCTGCGGTGGATTCGCTTTTCTTAGGCTCACGCTGCCCTGTACAGCTCTCTGTTTTGTCGGGTGCCGGCCACAAGCATACGGCTTCTGTCACTCTCTGGCACTCTTCATCGAACCAGTCGTTTCGTCTTCGTCGTTGACCAGTGCCAATCACTTCCCACGCCGTTGTTTTCACGTCTTCGTAGATAGGGTCCCGCAGGCACCCTAGATAGGTGTCTCCAGAAACGTTGATTATTCCTAACTGCACGTCTAGCTGCTGGCGTTATTGTGCAGCTACGCCATTAGACGACAAGCGTTGGAAGCGCAGCGTTCTGTTAGTTCTAAAACTCGGGACGCTGAATAACCGCGTCCGAATTTTAGATACAACGAGATAATGATCCGAGTCGATATTAGCGCCTCGGAAGGTCCTGACATCCATGACATCTGAGAAATGTCGCCCATTTTGGTCTATTTTAGAGCAGATATCGCCACTTTTATTTTCATGAAAAAATCGAAATTAAAACACAAATTGTAAAAAATAGGTATCTTCGATTTTTTTAAATTTTTTTCTGTAAAATTTCAATGTAAAACCAGATGTTTTAAGCACAGTTTCAACATGGTGCAATCTAAAATAAAAAAGTTTTTCTAAGAGCAACTTTTGGTGCATTTCTGAAAATTCAATTTCTGGCCGTAGAAAAGACGTTTTGATGCTGTAATATGATTCTTCATCCAAAAACAATTCAAAATGCTAATAACAATAATCTTTCTAAAACTAGCCGTTTTCTAGATATTTAGGATTCAATTAATATCATAAAACTTAAGAAAATACGCCCGTTTCATAAGTTACTCCAGATGCTCCACCAACAATGTTACGTTTATGTTTTTCCACATTAATATCCCATCTACTTTTTCTTTGACATTTAAACGGTTGGATGAACTGTTCGAAAGATACAGGATGATTGTTGGAATATTGTTGAGAATTAATATAAGTATTACCACAGACAAACAGACGTAACACTGGATAAATTTCCATCGCCCACGAATTTAACGATCAGTTTAAAATACAACAGTTGTCAAGTTCACAACCAGAGACGCGTGCGTCGCTTTCCTTCGTGTTTGACATTTCACACTACCGTCACCTGTTGGACATGTGGCACAAAAAGTTATTTCGTTCAATAAGCTCACTAGATGGTGGTAGTATTTGTGGTCGAGAGAATTTTGTGGAAAATGTTCTAGGTGTTACTTCTGTTTGTCTATGGTATTACGATGGAAGATGATAATATGAATGATGTTAAGGAGGGGAAGAAGGAAAAACGTCTTTAAACTTCTTAACCTTATTTATTTATACTCACGATTATTGTACATAATTTTAATATTTTTATTTGTTTTAATGTATATTGGTATAGAACAAATATTGAATGTCAACTTATTTGATTATGTTTTTACGGAAATGGGTACAAAGCAATGGAATTTCTGTGTTCCTGCAATTAGCTTTGCTTGTTGATGTATGTTACTTAGTTCTTCTGATCCTTGTTCGTAATCTCCCTGTGACACAAAACAAAATGACAATTTTGTCAGGTATTCTTCTCTCCGCTTACTAGCCCACTCATACAAAGATTTTGCATTAGTGATTGGATGCTCATGCTGTCTTGCCAGACTAGCTCTAGTAGCCATCCTTTTCAATGTGCCACCATGTGCAGTGGCAAAAAAATGCCATTCTACGTCAATATCGTATTTATTTTAAATTGCACCATGTTGAATCTGCCCTTAAAACATGGGATATTAATGTGGAAAGAGATAAACGTAACATTGTTGGTGGAGCATCTGGAGTAACTTATGAAACGGGCGTATTTTCTTAAGTTTTATGATATTAATATAATTGAATCCTAAATATCTTGAAAACGGCTAGTTTTAGGAAGATCATTGTTATTAGGTTTTTGAATTGTTTTTGTGTGAAGAATCATATTACAGCATCAAAACGTCTTTTCTACGGCCAGAAATTGAATTTTCAGAAATGCACCAAAAGTTGCTCTTAGAAAAACTGTTTTATTTTAGATTGCACCATGTTGAAACTGTGCTTAAAACATCTGGTTTTACATTGAAATTTTACAGAAAAAATGAAAAAAATCGAAGATACCTATTTTTTGCAATTTGTGTTTTAAGGTTTAATTTCGATTTTTTCATGAAAATAAAAGAATTTTTTTTCAGTGTATATTTTTTTTTACAAAGCCTATTTGATTGTCTATCATCCCTCCTCAGACACTTTTTCTCTATAACAAACGGTTTCCGAGGTACATTTGTTTTTAAATGGTGATGCTAAAACTACTTACGCCCTTATCAGAAGTTACTCTTGATTTTAAATGGTCTCTCCACCAGTGGAAAAAACTTATTCTATTATATCGAAACTATGTGCAAAATTCCATTTGAATCCAAGGTAGTCGAGTTTCAATCGTTTACCGATTTGGCGTGGAACCGCTCTATAACTTGACTGCACCCTTCGGAATACAAGTTCATTACCGGCAAAATTAGGCCACGCCTTAAATAATCTAAACTTTTCGCAAAAACTTCCGCGCAACACATGAGAAACACCTGTTAAACAAGCAAACTGTTGCTAGACCATGTTTTCCTTGTTAGATGATACGTAAGGTGAAAATGTCGAAACAAACAAAATTTATAGCTGTCATACTTTTAATGAAAGTAGTTTGAAACATAACATTAAAATTGGCATTTAGGGAGAAGTTTCAAGAGTTTGTTTGAAAAGTTTCTGAAAACATCTTGATAAATTTGTCTTTATTGCTATTCGCAAGGGACATTTGCAGCAAATGTTGTCGTTTCAAAAATGTTGAACGTCAAACAAGGAGTGAAATGCATGTTCATTGGAACGGCAATGAAACTTTATGAGCCTTTATTGATATGCAACTGAACTAGAACCAGGTAAATTACAGATGCTTTTATTGATACGTGCTTGAAACCATTTTTGTAAAACATCTCTTTAGAAGATGTTTCACGTGCTATTTGGGTAGCCGCGAGCCATTATCATTGGCCTTCTTACCGCGCACCGCGATTTGCGCATTTGCGTCGCCGATGACTTTCTTGACATCTTGTTTTGAGATTTTGTAGATCTTATCTAAGCTTTCATAGAACTCATCCTCCATGTCATCGGGCTTATCCTTCGATGGCGCATATATGCTGATCAGCCTGTAGTTGAAGAACCTGCCCTTCATTCTCAACACACAGATTCGGCCGGTTACCGGTTTCCACCGAATAACTCGCTTCATCTGCTTCCCAATCACTATGAGGCCAACTCTACTCTGTCGCCACCGTTGTAGTAGATGCGGTACTTGAATAAAGTGTTAGCGATGGGATTCATCGCTCGGAATTCACGCGTTCTCCGGTTTTCGGCCAGCGTATTCCCTGGATAGCTGCCACGTTCACGCCGACATTCCGCTATTCACGTGCCAGGAGCCGTAAAACCAATCCGTTTGGTCTACTTTTGGATTTCTTGGTTGTCTTACCACGTATCTGCTCAGCAGGTTATGGGCCCAGAGTTGCAGGAACTTAAATAGGTAGTGTGTGTGTTGTACATTGTTAGCAGTACAGTGTTTTGGAGCAGTTTGTGACGAGCGAGCAAAAAGCATGGAGTTTGCGAAAATGAGTTTCTAGAGACTGAAGGGTTGTGGAGATACGTCGAGGATGACTTGCCGGATGTGAAGGAAAAAATGTCCGGAAAGGGAAACGAAGAACAACCTGGCTTTGTAGATCATCGGGATTCTAGTATAAGACGCACAGCTGAGGCTGATACAGGAAGCTGTGATCGCTAAAGATGCTTGGAATATAAAGGGCGATCACGAAATTATTGCGACATCGAAAATGTCATGCCAATTTTCTTATAATGTTTAGAATCAAACCAAAATTTTAGGGTAGTTTTATTTCAAAAATCAAAAGAAAAGTTAATCGATGGAGCCTTGAGTGTAAAATTGAAGGCATTTTCGCTTGATGCCCTCCATCAAAGTCTTTACAACGTCATCTGGTGCCAGTTTCTCATTTTTTTTTTCATTTTCTTAACATGTCCTTCTCGTCTTTGACTGTCTTCTTGCTCTTCCGAAGTTCCCGCTTCATTATTGCCCAGTACTGCTCCACCGGGCGCAGCTCCTGACAGTTTGTCCTTTGGAACAAAATGGACGTCAAAATGCGCTTCTCGAGTCACTCAGATTTTTAGATCTCACCATTTACTGTGCCCTTTGTCACGAAAGGCTTACTCCTCAGTCCGCAAGAGCAGATGGCCTGCCAAATGAAATATTTGGAAGCGAAGTTCGACATTTTCTTCTTCTTAAATTCGTCGTCCACATCGAACTTGCTCTTGCCGGTGAAAAACTCCAATCCCGGAATTTGCTTAAAATCGGCTTTTATATACGTTTCGTCGTCCATCACACAGCAGCCATATTTTGTCAGCATCTTCTCGTAGAGCTTCCGTGCCCGAGTTTTAGCCGTCGATTGTTGCCGCTCATCGCGGTTTGGGAAGTTCTGTATTCTGGACGTAGCTCTGCGACATGCCGATCTTTTTAGCCAAATCACGGCTTGAGACGTTGGGATTTGCTTTAATCATTCGCTTCACCTTTCTCTGCGTCTTTTCGTTCTCCGGTCCCAGTTTTCTTCCAGCTCCTTTGCCGTGGTCCAAGGTCAACCGCTCCTGGAACCGCTTCAACACTCTGGAGACGGTTGTATGGTGAATGTTCAACATTTTTCCCAACTGCCGGTGCGACAGGTCAGGAAATTCCAGGTGTTTGGAAAGAATTTGTTCTCTCGACTCGCGTTGGTTCACCTCCATTTTCGTTGAACCGAAAAACACGACTTCGAGTTTGACAGCATGTAAACAATACACATCAGTGAGTGATGTGTAAAAATGTTGTTGATTTTTACCCAATGGTAGAGAAGTTATGCCCTGTTGAATGTGTCGCAATAATTTCGTGTTCGCCCTTTACTACGCAACTATTACATCGAGGACTCATCGGCGGGTAAGGTTGCTTTGATCAAGAAATTGTCCAAAACAGAACTGTCTGAGGCAGGCGATTTGCGACAGCATCTGGTGGATTTGGAACAGTTATTCGTGAAGATTGAAAACGCGGGATGTCGTATGGATGAAGATATGAAAGCAGCTTTCATACTAGTGAATAGAGTTACTGTGCACGTGCTGTAGCTTTAGGTGCAGGAGCCTCATTGCTTGCAAGCGCACGGGCGCTCTGTACATAGTGAGACCTTTTTTGGTGCGCCTCATTTTTCTTGAGATGTGTCTCACTGCGGTCTCATGCGCTCCCTCACATGTGCTGTTTAAAAGTCAGTGCAATGATTGAAGTGATTACAAAAGTTTTCAACGAGGATTGAATAGTAACTGTTGGAACGCGAGTCTTCGACCATATCATATAGACCATCTAGACACCTGCATAATGAGGCGAAAATAGTTGTAGAGGCTCTTCGTTACTAAGCAGTTGTTTCACAACTAGGATACTGATGGCGAGTCATAGCGCCGAGCAGCGCATGAGAAATGAGAATGAGAATTTTAGTGAGCCTCCGTCCAGCGCAGCACACTAGGGTTCCGATGAGCTGAGAGACGGTTTGGTGGGAGTCTTGTTAGTACATTTATGTGCTTCTGAGAAATATGTAACTCTACTAGTGAGTCTTCTGGAATCCTACGAGAATACCGTTGCTGTGATACAAGAGAGATTGCAAATGTTCACGATGGACTTGGTGAAGACAAAGCTGCTTCAAGAATATGATCGTCGACACGAAACAGGTGAATCGAAAGCAATGGTTGCTAAGACGGAGAGGAGAAATGCCTTCAAACGGTTGTGTTACGCATGCGGAAGTCCAGAGCATTTAATTCACGACTATGACAAGCTGGAAGACATCCAAGAGAAACCGTCAAGAGGTGCTGCAAAAATTATTCGAACACAAACTGCAAGGTTCGCCCATCATGATGCTGAATCAGATCGTCAAGTCTGCTTTGGAGCACTTCAGCAGGAGAATGAAGACCAGTGCTGGGAATAGTAATAGTAGTAGACTTGAATTTTCGCGAAAATCACGTGGCTCTTCCAGTACAGTAGTTCAAAAACGTGAATCTCATCAAGTATCCTATGTTGGGTGCACGAATTTATTAAATCATGAGTGTCATTGAAGGCTCTAAATGCGGGAAATAGAACATTTTTCTACAGTAATTCTGGGTTGCCCTTAGCAACGGATGTTTTGCTATTTTCAAGGCTTTTTGCCTACAGCAGCGATGGGCGTGAGTTTCAATGGCTTCGCTGACTGTGATTGGCTTTGCTTGGCTACTGTAGAGTGAATTTCAAGATTTTTCCCAACCCTGATGAAGACCACTGGTATCTTGACTCTGCTGCATCCACTCACATAGGAAATGAGAGGATTTTGGACAAGCATAAAAAACGACGAAGCAAAGAGTGATCCTGGCGAATGGTAACGTTTTACATTATGTTGCTGAGGGAGGATTGAAACGGTCTGCGGATGGTCCAAATAGGCGACCAGTTGATGTCGAGTTGAAAAACATTGTTGCTGTACCTGGACTTTCTATTGATTTGGTGTCAGTTGAAGGTATAACTAGACAAGGGTATGAAGTGATATTTAATTCAGAAGAATGTAACATTATAAAAAAGCTGGAAAGATGTACCGACTGAACATGTAATGAAATTCAATTGATATTGTGAGATATAGAATCCATTGCGTAGAAGAGTGGTATTTGAATTGATCACAGTAAACTGGTTTATAAGCTTATCTGTGATGCACACTGTCATGTTGCACACTAGATGCTTTCATGCTGGCTCACTTGCGAACCGACACTTGCATGGGTAAGTTGTGCGAGCATCGCATGGGGGGTTATTATTTTCCTGGTGATTATTCAAACTCCACAGATATTAGTAAGGCAAAAAACAAAATGACTAACCACGGTAGACACAACAAGGTAGGCTATTTCCAAGTGTAAACAACAATTTTCCATCAAAATATGTGTCGTTATTCCTATCGTCAAGCATGAGGCCTTGAGGATAGTAAAGGAGAGCAGGCCTTGCTTTCTTTTGCACTCGTTCGAGTTTGCGATAGGAATGACGTCATTGCCAAATGTCATTTTTCGGAGTATAATACCTTGCTTCTTTTTACCGTGATGAAAAACTTTGGAGGAGTGTTGGAAGTACATTATCATGTGCAAGATCAAGTAGGCATTTGTTTAGTTAGTTGACAGTAAGTTGGTAAGAGAACGAGAGAAAATACATTTATTACGCTTTGCATCACCGAACAAGCTGGTTTGATTTCCTGTGCTATCACGCATCTGCTCAACATGACCACGGTCATAGCCATCACAACCATCCGCCTTTATCAGGGCTTTGGATCTGTAGCTCTGGTTCAGGACATGCTGCTATGGCGAGCCGTCAAGCGCTAGCGGTGCTTCATCTATGACCCTTTTAACTCAAAGCCTAGTTTTAGACAGGACCAAAAAATCATGTTTTAAAAGACGGATTTGATTGTTCTTTTTCAATAAGATTTCGGATGATTTCTGATTTCATAATTTTCACCGGAAATAAATTAATCACACTCAAAATATTATGGAGAACAGTGGCTGAACGCTGCCTATCGTCCATTTGGAAGAGCACGCTCTTAGTTTCGCAACCGCAGAAGATCTCTACGCTGCACTCGAAAGTGCAATCGATTCACCCGATGCGATGACTGTCAAACAGATCATGGAAAGCTGGACCGAAGCTGCCGGGTATCCTGTACTCAACGTGCGACGAGATTATAATAAAAATACCGTACTTATTTCGCAAGAACGCTTCCTGTCTGATTCGCGGGAACCTTCCGATCACGTTTGGTACATCCCCTACAATTTCGCCGACGAAAAGCATCAAGATTTTGCGTTGGATAGCTTCGACTGGTTAACCAAGAAGGCAGACGAATTTGAAGTAGACACCGAACCCGATCGATGGATGATCTTCAACCGTCAACAGTTCGGTTTATACCGCGTGAATTACGACTCCCGTAACTGGGAGTTGCTCATCCAGGCCATGACTCAGAATCCGAACAGTATCCATCACATCAACCGAGCTCAACTCATCGACGACGCGTTCAATCTGGCACGTGCAGATCTGCTAGACTTCAGCATTGTTCTACGTATGTTGACGGGCCTTGCACATGAACAGGACTATCTACCATGGGCTGCAGCTGACAAGGTGCTCTCCTATCTGAATAATAAACTCCGTGGGACTGTTCATCAAGAACGATTCGAGCGATACGTTAGCTCCTTGATCAGTACCGTATATCCTACGCTTGCTACAGATTCAGTTGCAGCTGATGAGTCCCTGAAGGACAAATACATCAAACAATTGATCTCGACGTGGGCCTGCCGGATTGATCACTCCGACTGCCGACAGAAAGCTCAGTCATCCTTCAGAAATGAAATCTACACCGACGCCAAGGTAGCTCCAGATGTGCAAACAGTGTCGTACTGTTACGGTGCTCAACGTGCCACAGACGAAGAGTTTCTCTACCTGTACCGACGAATGTTCAACTCCATGAACGAAGGCGAACGCAGCTTGATCATCAGCGCGTTGGGTTGCGTGGAGAGCAAGGAACAGTTGAAGGCATTCCTGACTTCATCGATCGGTGCCGGCGTGGGTGTCGAGGTCAACTATAGCGAACGGGAACGTCCTCAAGTGCTTCAAGCGGTTTATTCGGCGGGAAGGATTGGCGTGGACGCTCTGATCGACTTCCTGAACAACTGGGATATGGCAGATGATTTGATTTACTGGCTGGAACAACCGGTGTTCAACAGTGCCATTGCGAATATTGCATCGCGGACGAATTCGGTGGAGGAGTTCGACAGGTTGAAGAAGCTGCTGGAGACGGTTGGAACGTTGGCACCGGGAAATGTCGTCAATGCTGCGTTGGCTACTGTGAAGGCCAATCTCGATTGGTACGACAGCTTGGAGGGGCTGGTGGTTGCGGAATTTTTCGAGCATTATGCTTGATTTGCCTCTCACTAGTTAAATATTATCAATGAACAGAGAAGATACTTCGGTACCATACTGTTGGACTGCCGTTGAAGAACTGATAAACATTTGTTTTATTTGATTGGTTAAATGGTCCAATACATATAGAAAGAAGCCTTTTTTAGCTGAGCGGTTAGAGTTCGCAGCTACAAAGCAAAACCATGCTGAAGGTGTCTGGGTTCGATTCCCGAGCGGTCCAGGATCTTTTCGTAATAGAAATTTCCTTGACTTCCCTGGACATAGAGCATCATCGTACCTGCCACACGATATACGAATGCGAAAATGGTAACCTTGACAAAGAAAGCTCTTAATTAATAACTGTGGAAGTGCTCATTGAACACTAACCTGAGAAGCAGGCTAGTGGATGATGCGTTCTTCAATTTCTGAACGATGTTTTCTGAACGAAGCTTTTCAAAATAAAGTTGAGTGAAGCTTTTCAAATTCCCTGAAAAAATCTTTTCAATTTTTCGAAGCTAAGCTTTTTAACTTATCTGGAACATTCGGTTAAAGCTTTTGCATCTTTCTCATTATTTTGCAAAGATCACTGAGCGAAACTTCAATTTTTTTTTGACAAGTTGGTCAAACCTTTTCATTTCATATGATTGATTTTTTGCTAGCTTTTTTAGCTTCATGTTCCAAGCTTTCAGAGCAGAGTGAATCATTAGAATCTTTTAAATGAAGAATTAATGAATTTTGAGATCTTCTTTAAAATTCTTAACAAAGTAATTCAAGCTTTTTAAGTGAACCGTATCCTAAGATAAAGCTTTCCGAATGAAATATTTAAGCTGAACCATTTTTATTTTTTTTTTTTTTTTAGCGAAACATTTTGAGCTTCCTGAGCGCAGCTGTCTCAGTTATTTAAACGAAACATTCTAAGGTTCAAAAGCATCATGAGAAAACTTGTTTCAATCTTTTTATTAAAATCATTTCAATCTTTCTGAGGTAAGCTTTTGAGTGAATCTTTCACAGCTTTTTGACTGAAGCTATGCCCAAGATTTCTAGGTTGAGCTTACGACGAAGCTTTACAAGAGTTTTGAACGAAGAAGGTGTTTAAGTTTTCTCACCAAAATTTTTCTACCATGTTAACGAAAGCTTACACAACTTTTGATTTTTACTGAGCGTAGCTGTCTAAGCTGTTCAGTGAATTAATATTAATCTTCCGAGCGAAGCTTTTCATGATACCTTATAGAACTTCTTTAAGCTTTTTGAAAAAAAAAAAAAAAAAATTTTATTGTGTTCAAGCTTTTTGAAGCAAACTTTCCTAATTTTCTTGGTGAAACCTTATTGCGTTTTGATTCAAACATTTTTTATTCCTGAAAACAGTTTCCTGCGGGTGTTATAATTTATGAGTTTTCAAGCGAAGCTTTTCACTTTTCCAGACGGTCCCTTATAACTTCCTAAATAGAGCTTTTCAAGCTTACTGAGCAAAGATGTTAATGATTTGTAAACGAGTCCGCTCAAATTGAAACCAAGCTTTACAGAGATTTGATAAAAACATTATATATCTCCTGAGTATTTTTTTTTTTTTTTCAAGATTACAGAGCGACAGTTTCCAAATTTTCGAGGCAAACTTATTTCTTTTCAATCTATCTGAGCAGATCATGAAACCCACTCGGGGTGAGGGTTTTCAAACCTCTCTGGATGAAGCTATTTAAGTTTCCTACGCAAAGTATTTCTAGTTTCCGAATAAAGCTCTTCAAACGACCTGAAATAATTTCTTCTATTGACACCCAAGTAAACTCCTTTGTTAAGATTTAAAACTATCATAAAAACATTTCCTGAGAAATTTTTTTTAAAAACTTTTGAATAAAACATTCGACATAGCTTTGTGAAGTTTTGAAGCATACTTTTTGCAAACTTGAACAACTTTGCTGAATAACCTTGGCCAGCTTGAACGCTTGGACGCTTGAGAAACTTTTCTCGGAAAGCATAATCTAGAGAGCTCAGAAGAAACGTGATTTTTTCACTCATGATTGCTTTACTCAGAAAAAATATCGCTCAGGAAGCTTGAAAAAAAAAGGTTTTTTTTTCAGTTTAACTCCTGATTGCAGCAATTATGAGCTGAGTGAAAAAAAATCACGTGTCCTGGGTGAGTTATCAGAGCTTTCTAGGTTGAGTTTTTCGAACAAAACTACTCAAGCGTCCAATTGAACGTTTGGACGTGGAGAAGTTTATTCAGCAAAGCTGTAGCTTTCTGTAGATTATAATTTACGAAAAACCTCCTGTTATCAACGAGCGGAATTTGAGTAGATGTAAGTCAATAAAGTCTCCCAAGATAGTGGTTTGTATTCCTGCTCTCTCGAGTGATGGAACCGGAAGCACACTTGTTGCTTAATCGAGTAATATCGTAAATATATATGTATCCTGCATCGCATCACTATTATCACCACCTTATCCCACTAACACTAACCCAATATCCTTTTCATGACAACTATGGAGATGCAGAGGTATATTCGATCTCTAGTAAGAATGGTTGTCTAACTAACATTCCTTCCCTTCCCGGATGACCACATTGGGCGTGACCGGCGCCGTTATTGACTTTCAAACTTTAAACTTTCGTTCGATGCATTTTGACGATTCCGGGTCATTTGGCCGAATGCCATTTGGCCGAATGCCGTTTGGCCGAACGCCATTTGGCCGAAAGGGTCATTTGGCCGAACGCCATTTGTCCGAATGCCGTTTGGCCGAAATTGAAAACAAAAGTGAACTACAGTTAGCATGGATTTATGATGAATTCCAATGAACTTATTCAGCTTATTCATAAAAAAGATAAATCATCATTGATATAGGTTAAATGATGGCTTCGGCACCCTGAGGGTATTTTCGGCAACACTATCTTATCCTCCTTGTTAGAATTTATCTACGGAACAAGGGTTACCTTCAATGTACTCAACATGTTCCTTAAACTATAATCTTCCATATAAATCACATTCTTGACGAAAATATTATATAACATGGGTTTTATTATTAAATGAAATAAATGCTTACGAAATCATCGTCATTCGTGAGCTGCCAAACAGAACAACACAAGAACAGCTTAGGAAAAACTCACCACTTCGAAAGGTCCAATTCTCCGCTCCAATGCCAATTTTTTCACAAAATCTACGCACCGATCACTTATGCACAATTAAACTTTTGATTGGTCTATAAAGCACTCGAAAATACTTAATTTTTTTGCTTCAAATCACAAGTAAAAATTAATGAACTTTGTTTTCCTCGGCAATCACTTTTTATTACTGCACCAGGTTGCCAGAAAACCATATTCAATTGCGGTGTAATTATTATTCACGATTTAAATTCACAGAAAAGATCGAACACAACTATTTAATTTATCGGAATTAGGCAACAAAGCATGCATGGGTAATAATTGAGTCTTTCAATGCCTTCCTTATTTGAAGATTGTAGCGCATAAACTTCAAAATACTGAGAAACATATAAAATGTACGTCTTTTAATAGGTTAACTATTTTGGCAACACTCCTGTTGTTCTACAGGCAATCAGTCGATGATGTAATTGTGTCAAATCAAAAGTGAGTAGATTTGAAAAGGGTCTATTCTGATTTTCTCATACACTGAGAAGAATATGAACCTTAAAAATTACTGGCAAGGTTTGGATTTTGATCCGAATTAGCTGATCGAACCATATTCGGAGAGTGATATTCAAAAACAAAAAAAAAAAATCCTGGGACATCGCAATCGGATTTTTTTTTAATACACCCCAACCTCTTTTTACGACCGTTATCGGGGGGTCGTAAAAAAAATCTTGGTAATAATTATGTTTTTGAAAAATGCAACGTCTATATGCGGAAATACTGATTCGGGATATTCGGCAAAGTTGAAGCATGGGTTGAGAACTTTCCAAAATGGCCGTTCAAAATTTCATATTTTGGTAATAGATGGCAACACTACTCGATTGTTATCAAAAGAGCCAATTTTATGGGGGTGTGATATGCAAATACCAAAAAATTTCAAAGATGACGGTACCGAATGTTGACCAAAGTTGAAGGAAGTGTTGCGTGCTATACAGTCGGCTGAATCACAAATGTTCATGTGGCTGGCAGCACTGTTCAAGAAGAATAAAGAAAAGATCAAAACCATAAAACTTGAGCGGAACAGAAAAATAGAATGCTTAGCAACATAGCAATACTCTTCAACTGTAATCCAGTTTTTCATGAAGGGTTCAAAATTTTGTCGTAGCTGGCAACACTTCTTAAGTGAAATTGCGTCACCGGCAGTACAAGTGTGCATGCAACTTTTGTTTTGCGGATATCTTAGGATCCTGACCACTTAGAAAGATGGCGTCTTTGGCAAAGTTGTTCATTAGCTCAAGCGCTATCATTATTAAAGCTATGAGATTCAAAATGTTGCCACCAGGCGGCGCTAGTGAGCGTAGAATTTTTGTTTTGCGGATATCTCAGGATCCTGACTACTTAGAAAGATGGCGTCTTCGGCAAAGTTATTCAGTAGCTCAAGGACTATCATTATTCTGGCCAAGAGATTCGAGATTCGACTACATAGACATGGCGTCTTGGGCAAAGTTGAGCTTCTCAGCAAGTTTATCGAAGACGCCATCTTTCTAGGTAGTCAGGATCCTGATATATCCGCAAAACAAAAGTTTGATGCTCACTAGCGCCGCCTGGTGGCAAAATTTTGAATCTCATAGCTTTTATAATGATAGTCCTTGAGCTACTGAACAAATTTGCAGAAGGCGCCATATTTCTAAGTGGCCAGGATCCTAAGATAACCGCAAAACAAATGTTTCATGCTCACTAGCATCACCAAGTGGTAGAATTCCGCAATTCAGTGATGGTGGTGCTAGCCCTTGAACTACTGAACAATTTTGCTGAACATCATGATCCTCTATTTTGAATACTTTGTAAGATATTGGTCATTTATAAAAACGGTCATTAATCTGAATTTCGGTCGTTAAAAAGTGGTCGTAAAACGAACCGTCGGTAAAAAAACGGTCGTAAAAAGAGGTTGGACTGTAATACCATTCATTCTCTCGGTAATAACTTGGTGATAGAGCGTTCAAGAGCAGCAACCTTTACAGACCAAAACCATATCGAGCCATTCAGCTTGTCAGTGAATAGTTTAATTCACGGTGAAATTCTTGACATTAATAAAAATGAAAACAACTATGCAAGTACCACCGTTGCGGGTGAGATTTGGCCAAAAATGCGTAAGTTCTCATTTATTTTTAAATAACTTTCGCAATTTGACTTGATATGTTCGGTTAAATATGAGAATACGTTGCAAATGCTGAACAAATAATTGAAATCTGATTATTTTCCTTTAAATAGGAATCATTTGAAAATTGGCCCAAACTCACCCCTTCGAGAAGGTGACATTGGGCCAAACAAACTACACTCAGGAAAACGAACTATCGATAAACATAGGAACCCCATATGAAAATTCGCCACAAGAAATTGGATTGAAATTTATAAATTTACGTCATTGAACCGAAATTTGAAAAAAATAGTTTTGCGGCAACCTGGAATCGAACCAAGGACCTTGCTTAGTTTTGTAACAAAAACTACCCAAAAACATGATTTTTTTAAGAAAAAATCAAATTTCTTTGGATTATTTAAGTTTATTTTGCCGAATATTACATGTTTCATATAAAACTTATGTTTCTAAAGCATTTTGTTTGAATTACAAATTGAATAGTGTATTTTTTTAACATGTGCAAAAAAAATTATTTAAAAAATGTTGCCAAGTCCTTTTCAAAGGTTTAACAAATAAGGAAAACCAGTTTCAGCTTTAAGAATATTGTTTAACTGATAGAAAATAAAATGTTGTATAACTTGATCAAAACAGTAAAATGCGGTGTATGCAAAGTTTGAACACAATTAAATAAGCTTCAAAACCATGCAAAAAGATTTGGAATCGGTTGAGTATTCATAAAGTTATGGTCAAACAAAGATATTTTTCAGTAGAATAAAAAAAATTGGAGTTAATTACTTTTTATTGAAACTAGTTTTGATTTTACACAAATTTGATGTTCTACAAAGTTTTCAAAAAAAAAAAAAATAATTTTTAAGGTAATGGTGCTGAAATTACCGAAGTTATGGTGACTTCACTGAAGGCCATTTTTTATGAAAATTCACCTCCAAGACGCATGCACCTCTAAATTTGAATATTTTTGGCTCAAACTTCGAGGTTTCTCTACTAATATGATTCAAATTCAGAAGAGTACACGAATTTTTGGTTTTGAGAACTTTTGAAAAATAAGCCGCACCCTAAATAGACTGTAGCGCATGTGCGAGTAGCAAATAGGAGCATGCATGTAACTCATTCAAACGCAACTCTGAAATTCAAGATAATCGCGTTCCGTGGATTTTTCTTGCAGAGCACAATATTATGAATCAATTAACCATGACGTCACGCTGCAACTTCTAGGTTGGATTCGTACCTGCTGCAAGTTTATTACCATGACATGGCAATTTTTAAAGCCGAAATGCTGCCATAGTGAGATTGAATACAAAATTTATTCGATAAAAAAAATGAAAATGAAATTAGGCAGTGTCCATTTATGACATAACGTTAAAATGTACAATTTTCGACCATTCCCCCTCCGCAACGGTCTTTGCATGAAAAAAAAAATTGTGTTTGAGCCGCAACGTTTGAGCCTACTCCCCCTCCCCCTAGAGCGTTACGTAATATGCGGACGGCGCCTTAGTCTGCATAAATTTAGTGGCGTTGTGTATTCAATTTGAATCTCCGCTATTTTATTTCTAACTGCAATTATTTTCTCAGTGTAGTCTGTATTTTTCTGCATTGGCCCTTTCAACGAGTAGAACATAATGAGTGACGTTTAATTTCAGGAATTGTCAACAAATACGAAATGTTACCAATACATAAACTAGTTTTTGCGCAGTTTTGGATTGCCGAAGTGAACATTTTTGTTGCCGACAATAGTAATTGCATTGCCGATAAAAGAACAAGTGCCTCGTGACTTTGGTGAGGAAAAATAGAAGATTAAGAGAACAAAATAGTGTTTTATGTATAACAATCAATAAACGAAGAGTGCTCAAGTGTAGTTCAGGTGTCTCCTGCTAATTGTTGTGCTCCATTGTTGCGTAAAATTGCCTTCTTAAAAGTTCAGCTGCTTAGGCTGCCGACAATACGTAAGTTCCCCTACATAAGCTTTTTAGTGTTAGTTGAAGAAACAGTCAGTGCTGAAAGACCCTGAATGTAAGCAGTTGTTCACTTCGATGCCAGCGGTAATAGCCACCAGCAGATGTTTTGGCACCGCGTCTGTAGTTAACTTTTGACAGTAAATAAAACGGTTTAAAACTTATTCGTTCTTCTGCTGGATCAGCTTGCTTAGATCTCTCGAACCGTACTAAGTAATATATGTCATAATTCTGGCATCAACATGATTTGGCTTCTTCTTTTCAAAACGGAGAAAAAGTGTGCTTCATTGACCTAAGTGTTCGTCGAGTCGTTAATTGCTATACTCAAGCAACGGTGCAGTGTTCAGTTCTCATGTTGTAATCTTAATCTTGGAGGAGAAATACATCTCCCCTAAGTTAACCCTTGAGCTAAAAAAATATGTTTTGAATAAAACTTATTATAAGCTTTAATTCCAATAACTATGAAAAATATTTCTCTTTTGAAAGAAAAGCCTATGATCAAAAGAAGGAAAAATCTCTCATGAAAATTTAAGCAAGTGTAATGCATATAATCATTTCATCAGTACAACTACAAAGAACTACCGATTATTTAAAGAAGGAAAAAATCCCAATTAAAATATAAGCTAAACTATTACCGATAGTAATGGAATTTCTGATGAAATTATTGAAAACACTTGAAACCTTATTACACCGTTGGTAATCCAGTGGCGATTCAATCATCACCTCAGAGTCTTGACGCGAAGTGTGTTGTTCATAGCTTCGTCCTGAATGAAAGGTTCGATGTTATCATTCTCTTGGAGCTCATATAGTGGCAAACATGACGTCCTGTCACATCATGAAAATCGACATATTAATTAGCTTATCAGTTATTGGGTCACACTCATGAATCCTATACATCAGCGTTGTAGCATTTTTTTTTTGTTCATGATTCGGCCAAACGGCATTCGGCCAAATGATCCTTTCGGCTAAACGGCATTCGGCCATTCTGAGAGAGTGTTTGAACAAATTGGAAATTTTGAAGAATAACGGGAAACAAGAATATTTCTGAACCGCAATTGGTTTCCCGACCAGCGGATCACAAAAAAAAGTAGCGCAATCATATCAAGATTTGCTACAAATAACAAATTTTGTTTCATTTTTGTTAGAAGCACTCTGAGTTGATGGAGGAAATTATTACACAATTTAAACAAAATCAGTTATAATAACAAAGGCTGTATCGAATTTGTTTCAATTCAAAACATAATTTTAAGACAACTTACTTGTTTTTTTAATTATTAATCGTAGTTTACAGCTAACCATCCGAGTGGAGGTTTAACAACTACCGAAAAGCTAAACATTACATATACTTTGCAGTTGGATTAAATGGACAAATTGATGTGAAGTTTTGCGAAAAGGTACACGTTTTCTCAGTGAGAATCAAACTCACGACTCCCTGATCTCTAGTTAGGGCGGGTTACCCCTACGCCACGAGAGGACTCATGGACGCAGAAGTGCACCTCTTTCGGAAGAATTAGATGCCCATCTACTTCACATCAATTTGTCCATTTAATCCAATTGCAAAGTATATGTAATGTTTAGTAGACTGGCCCTTAAACAAAAAAGTTGTAAAACTCAACGGGGCATCCTCTAGATATGTGCCTTTGGGTAAGAATAAAGCTCTCTCAAAATTTCAACTCATTTGTTTGCTCCCCCCAGCTGGCGCATTCAATTCGAAGTTTGTATGGAACAATCGTTTCAAATATATTGAAAATGGACCCTTTGTCACTGTTTCGTTCCGTATACTAGTTAATCGCGTTTGATTGAGCCCAGAATGACAAATTCGCTAGTTGATACCCTAATGAACATAGTTGCAGAAGGTTGTATCTGGATTTATGCTCCTTTTCATCATGCGCTTAGTGGCTACCACCCAGCAAAGTTGAAGAAATACTAAGCAATATTGCAAATCTACTTCAGATGGTTAAAACACAAACTTTCTCAATTTTAATCATCATACAACCTTCTACAATATTGTTCGCTATGGTATCAAGTAGTGTTTTTGACATTCTGGGTTCAATTGAACGCGATCGACAATTTCCCTGACCCAAACATGAGATGATGTGCTGTTTCCCATGTGTTTGAGCGCATATTATTTTCAATTCAATTGCGCCAGCTCATGGAACGACTAAATAAAATGAAATTTTCAGGAAGTGTTTCTCTAGCCCTAAGGAATAATCCTGAGGGGTGCCCGTGGAATTTTTTTCTCCCATTTTTCTCCCATAATGAGCTGGGCCAGTCTAATGTGTAGCTTTTCGGAAGTTGTTATAAGAAAACTTGTTATAAACATTTTGGAGTAATAGCTTATAATATTTTTTTTTATAATTCAGTTATGCAAAATAACAAAATGAGTTATATTTTTGTTTGATTTGGAACATCATGAGATTCATTTTTGTGTTTACATTATAACTTATTTTGTAATAATTTTGTATAGCGTTGAGGAAATTATGTTATAATTTTTGTTGTTTTAACTACTAACCAGCCAAAACCATAACATATTTTGTTATAAAAAGCGCGCTAACTGAGTAACGAAATTTGTTACAACTCTGTTCTGATCCACTGATCGGGTTTGATTTTTCTCAGAAGATTACTTAAAAGATTTATGAATTGATGACAAACGCTTAGGAAATCTGAAGAATTTCAGGAAAAATCGTAAGTGTTGAAGGATAAAAACAAATTTCTAAAAAAAAACCGTACTTATAGAGGATCACAGAGAACTATAAGATTATTTCTACGTTTTTTTCTATATTACCTTGGTATTCTTAAAAAAAAACGTCTGAAAAAAATAAATGTAGACGGATAACGAGAAATTCCTGGAATATATATTTGAACTGATTGTGGATCACGAAGTTCCCTGAGAGTATTCTAAAATGTAAAGACGAATAAGCCAGCGGCTGATTTTTTTTTTATTAGAGATAGCACTGCGGAACACGGTTTTGTCTCAAGCACCAAAATACCGCTATTTACTTAATTAAGGGTTGCTGAATCCATTACCATTTTCAGAAATATCCTAGCACGTCTAGATTTTGAGATATTGGCAGTTGAAAATGCTGAATTTGACTATTTATCCAACTTGCATGCAAGTTTGCCAGCTTGTATGGCAATTTATTTACTTAATTTGTCTCAGAACTCAAACATTATGTGTATAATAATACTTATCTACAAAGTTCATCAGAATTCCGATGCTCAAAAGTTTTTTTTTGATGGTTTAGAAAAGTATTGTATTTTTCCATATAAGAGAAACGAAGCACTTTGTATGGAGACTATAAGCATGTTGAAAAAATCGATTTAATCTAAATTTAACCGTGTAATTTTAACCAAATTAAATATGAAATGAAAGTTATTTTATTTTGCATGCTTAATGGATTAGATCATAAAATTTTTCGATAAATCTTTGTTTAAATTTTATGTAAACATCAATGAAACCAATGTTTTATGCAACTTTGGCGACCTAAAAATTGTGATGTGCTGGAACATTTCTGAGAACGGCATCAGATTCAGCAGCCATTCAGAAGCTGCTTTTCGGAGACTAGAGACACATAATTTGATCCATTGACATTGGAAATGTTGACGCTAACGAGAAATTATTAGAATACCAGTGGGCCCGGCATACTTCGTCTTGCCATCAAGTAGGCTGTTGAAAAACGCTATGGATCGTCCCATACAAAATGACAGTTCCGTTCACGCTCGTTTTTCCAACTTTCCCGGTGAATATCCTGGGATTTTTATACACACAAACACGTCGGAACACTTGACGAACAAAACGGAAAAATAATCATTCAAATCGATTGACCCGTTCGGAAGCCATTTCGTGACATACAAACACCACTCCATTTTTATTTATATAGATTTTTGAACTGATTGGGGATTACTTCTTCTTCTTATTGGCATTACGTCCCACCTGGCACAGAGTCTGCTTATCTGCTTAGTGTTCTTATGAGCACTTCCACAGTTATGAGGTGAGAGCTTTCTTTGCCAAAGTTTGCCATTTTCGCATTCGTATATATTGTGTACCTGCGATGCCCAGGGATGTGAAGAAAATTTCCGTTACGAAAAGTTCTTGGACCGATCGCGAATCGAACCCAGACACCTTCAGCATGACTTTGCTTTGTAGCCGCGGACTCTAACCACTCGGCTAAGGAAAACCCCTTACTATTCAAAACTGTTATAACATATATAACTGTTATAACTAGATCGGCTCTGTAATTGCTCAGAACGCTTGAGCCTGCAAATAAACAATTAGTTATAATCAGCTCTAACAAGATCTAATTATTAAAAGTAAATAAATACATTCAGAGACAATTTTTGGTGTTGAAATTTAACGTGATCAATAATTCTAACGGGTACGCCTTCAAAAAAATAAAAAACGTAATTAAAAATTTCGTCCATTCTTTTTTTTTTTAATTGCTCCAGAGGTGTAGGACAACTATATAAACAAATGATGATGATGGCTTTTTTTCTTCATAATAACGGTAAATGAAGCACCGTGAAGCGTCCCGAGATAACCTGTTCAAACATTATCAAGCGAAGCTTCTCAAGCGTTTAGAAGCTTCACGAAACACAGAAAACAAATTCATGTAGGGACTACATGTATAGGAAATTCCAAAGATATATTATTTTGAAAAAAATAAGCTTATTTTTTGAGAGGAGCTGAGTTATCGATGGCTCCAGGGCCTGATAATAAATTATGTTCGAACTCATTTATTGAATCAAAAGAGGAAAATGTGCCTCTAAATCTTAGCTTGGGAATTTATAGGTACTACAGTGAATCAGAAACGATTGCTGATAATTACACAATCGGATTGAACTTACTCAATATTCGGGGAACGAAACTGATAACAATACCAAATCAGATTAACCTTAAACGCTCGAAGTTAAATTTCGCACATTATCAATCAATAAAGCCTATCAATCGAGATTAAGCCAATTTCAGTTTTATAAAGCTGTAATACTACGGTTTCAACAATCAGTACGTCAAAAGCCCATGACCTGATAAACATGGCTAGCCTAAAGGTCGGTTTCGTTATATTCGCAACTGCTTTCGTTGCTTCCGTGGCAGGTTCGAGTTTTCAATTGGATCCGTTAAATGTCGCGCCGGTTCAGGACTCGGATGACGGTTTCCGGTTACCGCAGGACATCACGCCAACCCACTACGACATCCGTCTGCGGACAGCAGTTCACGACGCCGAGAGGGACTTCCAAGGAAGCGTCGATATACACCTGACTGTGAACGAACCCAGCGATAGAATTACAGTTCACAGTCGAAGTCTGACAATCAATTCGACAATTCTCTACACTTCCAATAGTGAACCTTGGACGGAAGTGGAGCGACCGTCTTACGTCTACGACGAACTCAAAGAACACCTCACTTTCCAATGCACATCACCGCTCCAGAATGGTACGAATTACGTTCTGAGGATCAACTACAATGGAAGACTGTTGATAGACACTACTGGATTTTTCCGGAAATACTACCGTGATAACGACGGCATCCGCCGGTACATTGCGGCGACTCAGTTCTATCCGACCGGGGCCCGACAAGCGTTCCCATGCTTCGACGAACCATCGTTCAAAACCACCTTCACGCTTTCGCTGATTCACCACAATAGCTACAATGCGGTTTCCAATATGCCTCGCGAAGACGCACTTCTAGTGGACACGGTGGATTTCGAATTTGTCGTAAGCACCTTTGCGGAGTCGCAACGGATGTCTACGCACGCGTTGGCCTTTGCCGTGACGGATTTCGAGGTTAGGTCCCGGACTCCGCAACAGCGGACTCTAGCGAGACCGAATGTTGTGAATGATACGCAATATGCCCTGGGCGCCGGGGATGCTATTCTGCTGGCGTTAAATACGCACTTGGACTTATCGTACTGGAACTACATGCCACAGTTGGTGCAGATCGCCATTCCGGACTTCGGTTTGGGAGGAACGCAGACCTGGGGTCTGGTGGGCTACGGGTAAGTTGTGTTATAGTGAGGTCGTTGGATGATTTCGGGAGGTCCGTTTCAGGGAACCAACGCTTCTGTACAACCCGGAAATCAACGGTTATCGGTCCAAGCCGGCAATTGCTGCGACAATTGCCCAAGCCTATGCTCACCAGTGGTTCGGTAGCCTGGTCACCGTCGACTGGTGGAAATACGCCTGGGTCCATGAGGGAATGGCCTCGATGTACGGCTACTATGGGGCTCACCTGGCGTATCCGGAAGATCAGCACATGGACCGGTTTCAGCTGCAAGTGATGCAACCTGCTCTGGAGCGTGACGCTTCCGAAGATGCGCGGCCGATGAACTGGAACGTAGAATCGCCAGCGGAAATTGCAGGACTGCTCGATAGCGTCAATAAGCAGAAAGGTACGTATTGCTGTATTATATTTCTTTAGCACGGAGAAAATGAAGCACTTAAAAGTGAGTTCATTTCACTCAATTCGGAGGGTTCGTGCGTTAACCTAATTTTGAGTTGCCATGCGAAAAAATACCTACAAGCTAAGTTCTATTCACTCAACCAACAGATCAAATATATCAACTTCCAGTACTATGCCATTTACTCAAATTTGAGGTAACGCACTTAGGTTCGGTTTTTGGGTTGTTTTGCTCTTCGCTTTCTGACAACAAGAGAAGGCGCGAATGAAGAGGGAGATTATTGCGGGGAAATTCAAAAATTTGGTTTCCTTCGCGGAAATAACGCGCAGCGAACAATCTCCGCATAGAACATTTGAACATCAGTAGGCAGTGCCGTTTTCATTATGGGAATGGACCAGTGCACGAGTTCACTATTTGACGTTTGAGTGGTGTCGTGTTATTTACGTGACCATGGCAACGAGTGAATTCGGCACCGCTCAAACGTCAAATTAATGAACTCGTGCATTGGTCCATACTGACTTCTACCTTACAACGTTAATGAATACGTCGAAAAAATGTAAGAAATACCCGGAGGGGGTACCCAGCAGTTCGTTTGAAGAAAAAGGTTGGGAAGATAATTTGTTTGAATTGGTTGTTGAGTCCAGCAATTGATTTTCTGATTCAACTTACTAAAATAAGCAATTCTGATTGGCTTGACCGGTTCGTTGTCAAAATCTCTAATCACAATTATTTGTAGCATTCATGTACCGAAATGTGACAAGAGCTGTTCAGAGTTCAAAGTGTCAGCAAGAGAGTATGCAAAATCAGGGGTCACTACGATGATTTCGATGGACAATTTTGGGATAAATCGTTCTGGATTTTCCAGGAATCAAATTTTTTCTTGCAACGCGTAATAACTCAATCATAAGATAAAAAATACTCAAATATAGGTTTTCCGTTTTCTCCGTGAGGGCCCATTTATAGCATGAGCATGAGCATGAGCATGATTGACCGCCCGCAGTTGCTACTCCGTTATTGCAAGAACAGCTGTACTTACACAGGGAACCATCACACATTACTCGGGATCAGTAGCATCCTCAATGTGTAAGTACTGGTGCTCTCATTATTATAATAAACAATACCGGCGCCGGCTGCGTCCGAATGCAGGTCAATTTGGGAATGGGAGGGACATGTTGACGTTTTACTTGCTTTACAGAAGCCGAGGAGTCCTCTGCACTTCCACAAGAAAACACTGGGAGTTTGGATATGGGAAAGGATTCGTTTTTGTAAACGATAAATATATAATTCGAAATGAATACGTGAGCATATAAACGAATGACCGACACTGATAGTGCGGTTACTACGCAAACAAACGATACTGATTTCGTTGCTCGCCCACAAGGAGCATGCACCAGATTCAACGGATCCAACACTACTGATACGTTTGTTTTTCTTTTTTTTTCACCGGCACACTTCGTTTTTTCTTCCGCGAAACGCAAACCGGACACAATGGATCCGGATTCCGTCGCTCGCCCACGAGGAGCATGCAACAGATTCAACGGATCCAAAACTACTCTCTCCGTGAGGGCCCATTTATAGCTGGCAGAAATTTTAGCTCATAATTTTACTCGGTTATTGATTGCTGTATTGTCAATTTTTATTCTGAACACTACAAAAGTTTCTATATGAATTTTTAGGGACTCATCTAAGGATTTCTCCAGTATTTCATGCAGGAAATTCTTGTACAAGAATTTGTTCAAGAATTCGCTCAGAAATTCTACATTCTTCCTAGCATTTCCCTGATGATTCCTACATTTTTTTCTCCAGAAACTCCAGCAAGTATTATTCTTAATTAAATAAAAGGTAATTTTCCAGAATTTCTACGAGGGGTTGCCCTGGAGATTCTTTCAATAATTATTACTATGTTTTCCCCGACAGATTTCTTCGAGGAGTATCATTTCACGCCGTAAGCCTGAGATCGAATTCCATTCCATTCCTTGTCATCACTTATTATTTCCTTCAGAAGGGAAGTAAAGCTTTTGGCTTCGAGATAAATAAGCCCAGAATTGTTAGCTCTGTCAATATACTTTCCACATGTTGGAAATACTGAGGAGCTAGAAGGTTGTATTCTACAAAGTTATTTAGTAGATCAATTTATCATTTTTTTGTGAATTTATCCAATAGGTGGCACAAGTAACAAATTTGCTTCAATCTTCTATATCTCGCGATACTGATGAGCTAGAAGATTGGTGTCTTCGACAAAGTTGTTCATCAGATCTGGAAGTAACAAATTGGATGAATTCCCCAAAAAAAATGTACTAGCGCCATCTAGCGGATAAATTCCCAATCAGGTTTATTACTGCCATAGAGTGTTTGATCTATTGAACAACTTTGCTGAAGACACCAAACTTCTAGCTTATCAGAATCTTGAGATACATAAGATTGAAGAGAACTTGTTACTAGTGCTACTTATTGGATGAACACCCAATCTGGTTTGTCACTGTCAGATTATCCTTAATCTCTTTGACATATTTGCTGAAGACACCAATTTGTTAATCAGAATCTTCACATACCAGAGTTTGAAAAGATATTGTTACTAGCGCCACATAGAGGATAGATTTTCGCTTGTGACTGCTACCAACCTTCTAGCTCAACACGATTTAGAAATATAGAAGATTGCAAAAATCTAACTAGAGCCACCTAGCGGATGAATTACCAATCAGGTTTTTACTACCATATGGCCCTTGATTTGCTGAACAACTTTGTCGTTGTCATCATCCTTCTACAGTATCAAAATATGGATAGATAGCAGAAAATTTGTTACTAGCGCCACCTAGCGGATAAATTTGTAATTAGTTTTGACACTGCCAGATAGCCTTTGAACTACTGAACAACTTTGACAAAGGCACCAATCTTCTAGCTTATGAGAATCTGGAGATATAGAAGATTGATGAAAAATTGTTACTAGTGCCACCTAGCGGATGAATTCCGAATCAGGTTTGACACTGCCAGATAACTCTTGATTTGCTGAACAACTTTCCCGAGGACATCAACCTTCTAGCTCAAGATTGAAGAAAATTTGTTACTAGTGCCACCTAGCGGATAAATTCTCAATCAGGTTTGTCACTGCCAGGTGCCTCTGAGCTGCTGAATAACTTCGCCGAAGACACCAACCTTCCTGCCCATCAGACTCTTGAGATATAGAAGATTGAAGAAAATTTGTTACGTTGAATCTGAATGAAAGTTATGCACTATTTTTTATTCTATTTTTATTATTATTATTATTAAAATTTGAGGATTAGAAAGTGTAAATGGACCTATGTTTTATTCTTTTTTCATTTTGAATTTCTTAACTTTAATTTAATTTTTAATAAACGCACAACTAATTCAAATTACGTTAAAAACCTGAGTATGCAATGCCCTTTAAACCTAACGTAAATAACTCGATTTAGATTTATATTCAAAAAAACAATTTGTTTTATGTTTAATAAAATTTTATTCAAATTCTTATAAACTTATAATGATGTTTCTCATGTTTGTGTCTACTTAAAATATTTTGGTGTTTTATTCTATAAACTCTGTACTAAAATGCCTAAAATACAACTTACGTTCTTTATTAACAATCTTCAATCCAGTTCCAACAATGATATCAAACCGTAGTTTTGTTTTGTAGGGTGTCCCAAAATATCACTTTGTAAGAAAATTCGAAGGCTCGACCTCTAAATGGTGCTAAAGATGTTACAATCAAACATTTGTATGTGAAAAACTGACGTATTGAGGTTTCCTCGTTGAAATTATTGAAAAATATTCGGTTTTCGTGAATAATTTCGAACAAATATGTGGAGTTTTATCTAAATTTCGTAAAACCCATTGTGTCTGTTATTGATCGCAGTAGGCGTTGCCCGCGAACGGTCGTGTTTTGTTTTGTTCCACGCGTTTTTTTCGTGTTCTCGTTTTTTTCCGCGAGGTTGCCGGTGAAGTGAAAATTGGAAAAACGCCGATATTAAATAGTGAATAAACTTTCAGACGCGTTTAGTATGATATTTTTTGGCTGGTTCTAATTGGTTTTGATGAGATTTGTGCGCCACGTGGTTTTTTTTTTGTTGAGGCTGCGCTTGTTTTCCAGCCGACGCTACTACGACACACGGACAAATGGTTCTGAGAGTATAAAAAAATGTTTATGTGAATATGCGAAGTGGTTACGTTATACAAAAGATTTTAAAGTTAGGATTAGAAATGATAGTGATAAAACATGCACGCAATGTGGTCTAGCAATGACAAATGGCATGCGTCACATGGAGAAGCAATTGGATGCCACCCAGATGAGAAGAATAAGAAGAAAGAAATCGATTGCTGATTGGATTAGATAACAACGCCGCCTTAGATGGATTTTGGTGAGATTGTTCTGATTACATATTTATTTGTACCTAAACATTAAATGCGCGCCAGTTTCAAAGTAAACATATTTGAAACAGGAAGTGTGTATGTATTATCATTATCCATTTGATAACGGTAATGCATACATGCGGGGCTTGTTGTTAGTGAAAGTGACTTCTGAATGGACGTGTCTCTCCAGCCATTCTGAAATGGTTCACCGGATCTGCAATAGAGCTATCACCTTCTAGCTCCCGGACTGAAGCTTTTTGCAAAAATGTACTACATTTTTGCTGAAAACTTTTTTCCATAATACCACTACCGGACAGTGGGGGTTAGATGGATCACACACACACACACACACACACACACACACACACACACACACCCATTGTGTCTGTTATTATCTTCTGCAGCTCCCTTGGGGTCCAAGCTATCTGAGAAAAATCATTAACTTGTATGTTTTGCTCAAAAATTTTGCACACTGATTTTTTGACAGTTCGAAAACCATGATTTTTTCAGTAGTAGCTCATTTTTATTTTATATAATAAAAATTGGGTATAAATTTTAATGCTATAATTATTTTTTTACCTATTAATAGATTGGAAATTTTATAAGGAAAACCTTCTCGAAAGACATCATACCCCTAACTTTATTCGAAATTTACTGCGCAAAATGCAACTTTTTTAGTATTTTGCGCAAAATATCATACAAATGTGATTCAATTTTCAACATATGTTCCAATAAACCAAAGAAAACGTATTAGCGCATCATATTTCATATATAATAGTTGTTAGGGCCTGATTTACTATTTGATACGTGGTTTTTAGCAAAACAATTTAAATTTTTGATTAACTTCATAAGACTAGCCTGACCTCACTAAAATTATATATAAAATACGATGCGCCATTATATTCTCTCCGGCTTATAGACACATATGTTGGAAATTTGATCATATTCGTAATAATATTCTGAAAAAACAACACCTAGAAAGTCACATGTATATCCTCAATAAATCTGGAATAACTCTATAACGCGTAAAATTAGAGGTATAATGTCTTAGGCAAAATTTTTCCTTACAAAATTTCCTATCTTTTCGTAAATAAAGAATAACACAAGCGTCAAATTTGATATCCACTTTTCACGATATAAAATAAAATGTGTTAAAAAATCATTGTTTTCGAACACTCAAAAAATCAGTGTGCAACATTTTTGTCCAAAACATACCCTTATTTTTGCAAGATATCTTGGATCTCAAATGATTTGCAAAAATTATAAGACCTATAGGTTTGACGAAATTCTGCTGAACTAAAAATATTTGTTTGACATCACCCACGAAAATTGGACTTTTTTCAAAAATCTTGATGGGACAACCTCTAAAGGCATTTCTCAGAGTTTTCCACATACAAAAGTTTGATTGTTACCTCCTTAGCCACCATTTCGAGGTTGAGCCCCCAAGTTGTCTAAACTTTCACCAAAAACCTAAACATGCCAAGCCGGTTAACGGAAAAATAATGATTTCTAATATTTGATCTTGGCTCAAATTTCTTACAGTGTGATGCGAATCTTAGTCACATCTGCTAGTGTAGGGGAAGTTTGCCTCATGACTAAGGTGATAAACTGAGGATAAAAACCCCCATTTTGACAACTACCTTATCTCGTTTGATTAATTTTGGCATGAATCAGACACTATTCTGAATGTTTCCGTCGCAGGATTACATCATTATACATCATTGGTAGCTTTACTTTCTAATATGTAGAGCACCATAACGCGCATATTAGAGAAGTTGTTATTGATGAATTTCGAAACCTAATTAAAAAAAAATGACGAAATAAATTATTCCAAAACTGTCTAACTTTCATTGAAAATCGCTAAATAAGAGAAAAAAGAGAAAAGTAAATTAACTTCGACATTCTCAAGTAATAATAAAGGCTGAACGGCAAAAGCTGAATATCGGCTGATTAATTGATGTATATTAGACCTGTTCACTTTTTGAAAAATGTTCTCCGACTCTCCGTAGGGGAAGGGGTGGTAAAATGAACATCTTTAGGAAATCATCTTGTTACTGATAGAAAAACGAGGAATTTGTATACAGTCAGGTCTCCTATTAGACACATGGTTGGGGGGCGTAATAGGAATCTGTGTTATAGGAGACCCAGGGCTTATGGGATTTCATCACTTTGGGAGTGTCGTTGAATATCTCGTATGCCAAAAGAGATAGCACAGTACTGTCTTCGGCGAAGTTTCAGTTCTACCTTTAGGAGTTGAGGATCATCCTTTTAGTTGAGAACTTGGCCGGTAGGGGCGCTTTTTCTGATTTGCACTATATGAACCATGAGGGATAAGAATGCAAAATTTTGTAACATATAATATCTCTGAATCCTGATGTTTTGGAAGGTTGGTGTCTTCGGAAGAGTTGTTCAGTAACACAAGGGCTAACATAATTTGAGCTGAAAGTTACGAAATTTTGCCACTAGGCGGCGCTAGTGAGCAAATAATTTTTGTTTTGCGCATAGCTCAGTAGCCAGACCACTTAGAACGATGGCGTCTTCGGCAAAGTTGCTCTGTATCACAAGGGCTAACATTATTTGAGCCGAAAATTTCGACATTTTGCCACCAGGCGGCGCTATTGAGCAAATAATTTTTGTTTCGCGGATAGCTCAGTAGCCTGACCACTTAGATAGTTGGCGTCTTCGCCAAAGTTGCTTAGTATCACAAGGGCTAACATTATTTAAGCCGAAAGGTTCGAAATTTTGCCACTAGGCGGCGATAGTGAGCAAAGAATTTTTGGTTTTGCGGATAGCTCAGTAGCCTGACCAGTTGTTCAGTATGACACTAGGCTATTGATTTTCCTCGCATTGTCACGTTTAAGTAAAAGTGCTTGGAGAAATATTTATACATTATTTTTTACAATCGGATAAAAGTGTGGCTAGTATCCTAGTATTTTCGACGGATTGGGAGTATTTTTGATCAATAATTTGATATGAGAATGAGTGAGGATCCGTTTACTGCTCAAATAAGTGATCGTTAGCTTTTTGTATGAACCAAAGAAAAAAATATGATTGTTTATTTTTATTTCGTCATTGCATGTACTTCATTTCTTGAACATTTTTCCAAGGTATGGTATTCATAGAAATGAAGTAAGTTTGGAATGTCAGTCATTACTAATAAATTGGGAAATCCATTTGCTAACAATCTTAATGAGATAACTACGACTGACCTTGTCTCTTTAGTTACACGACACTCTTGTTTGAATATTTTTAAAATATGAACCTTCTTTTTCATAACGATAATTCAATCCTATAAAAAATCTTTTTCTCCCGATTTCTACGTATATATCAAATTTCGAAACTTTCGGCTCAAATAATGTTAGCCCTTGTGATACTAAGCAACTTTGCCGAAGACACCATCTTTCTAAGTGGTCAGGCTACTGAGCTATGCGCAAAACAAAAATTCAATGCTCATTAGCGCCACCTAGTGGCAAAATTTCGAAACTTTCGGCTCGAATAATGTTAGCCCTTGTGATACTGAGCAACTTTGCCGAAGACGCCAACTTTCTAAGTGATCAGGCTACTGAGCTATGCGCAAAACAAAAATTCTTTGCTCACTAGCTTCGCCTACTGGCAAAAATTCGAAACTTTCGGCTCAAATAATGTTAGATCTTGTGATACTGAGCAACTTTGCCGAAGACGCCATCGTTCTAAGTGGTCAGGCTACTGAGCTAGGCGCAAAACAAACATTCTTGGCTCACTAGCGCCGCCTAGTGGCAAAATTTCGAAACTTTTGGCTCAAGTAATGTTAGCCCTTGTGATACAGAGCAACTTTGCCGAAGACGCCATCGTTCTAAGTGGTCAGGCCACTGAGCTATGCGCAAAACAAAAATTCCTTGCTCACTAGCGCCGCCTAGTGGCAAAATTTCGAAACTATCGGCTCAAATAATGTTAGCCCTTGTGATACTGAGCAACTTTGCTGAAGACGACATCTTTCTAAGCGGTCAGGCAACTGAGCTATGCGCAAAACAAAAATTCCATGCCCACTAGCGCCGCCTGGTGGCGTAATTCCATATCAGAATGATATGGAATGTCAGCCCTTGAGCTACTGAACAACTCTTCCGAAGACACCAACCTTCCAAAACATCAGGATTCAGAGATATCATATGTTACAAAATTTTGCATTCTTATCCCTCATGGTTCATATAGTGCAAATCAGAAAAAGCGCCCCTACCGGCCAAGTTCTCAACTAAAAGGATGATCCTAAACTCCTAAAGGTAGATCGTACTTTGTACTGAAACTTCGCCGAAGACAGTACTGTACTATCTCTTTTGGCATACGAGATATTCAACGACACCCCCAAAGTGATGAAATCCCATAAGCCCTGGGTCTCCTATAACGTTCTGGTGTGTCTTATAGGAGTGAGCGTAATAGGAGTGCACTTTATAGGAATGCGTTTAATAGGAGACCCGACTGTAGTTCTATCCCACAACATCAAAAACAGAGATGTTATCTATAGCAGTGACACGAATTCAGACTAAAATAGCTGAATTTTCACATAGGGGAATGTGGGGCAAGATGAGCACCCGGGGCAAGATGGGCACCCCTAGTTTGTGTCGTTTCTACCGATTTTTTTCAAAAAAATATTTGAAGTTCTGATGAATATCATTAAATTGATATGATGGCCATAAATTTCAGCTAAAAAATCAAAAGCGCAACGTAAATATTGTCAAAAATACATAGAAGTCCAAAAATTTACCTTTTCATATAAGATTTGTTCATTTAAAAGTGATATTTTTGTTGCGTAAACAAATTAATTCATACGTTTTTGGCCGTATAGTTATAGAATAATCTTCTGTAGATAATCAGGAGCAAAACTTTCATCAAATTTTAAAAATATTTCATTTGTTTTGATTATATTAATAAATTTACACCCTTGGGGCAAGATGAGCACCATGTTCAAAATTAAGTGAAAGTGTGAAATTATAGAACCACATTTAGCTGTGGGCTTGACTTACGGTATCTTCTTTGCACAAAACATTTTTTTCTAAAAAATATATAAACAAACAACAAATTAAATCGTTTTTTGAGTAAAATCTTAGCAATTCATGAAAAGTTATTTATTTTCTGATAAAAGTTTTAAAAACTAAGCTAGTTGAAGATAAATATTATCATATATAAAAGATAATATCTTGGGATATTGCAAGCATTGAGAAATAATAGTTTTCTCTAGTAAATTGCATCTTTTTATGGAGGTGCCCATCTTGCCCCGCAGTTTTTTTGACCGATGATAAAAAAGCTATTTTTTAACGTGTTATTTGGAAAACTATTTATCACTTTTTAAAATTTTAATGGTTGTAGGTCAAAGTAATAATGTAAAAGCTAAGGATGGTTACCAATTTTACCAAAATAAGAACGTTTAAGTAGGCTTAAATCGCGCTTATCCTTAGGGTGCTCATCTTGCCCCGCCTGACCCTATTTTTGTCGCTAGCAAAAAACGATGTTAATGTTCATTTTAGCTGCAATATGTGGGTAAAATGAAAAGCGGTTGGTGGTAAAATGAACATGATGCAAAAAACGTGAGGAAAACAAATATTTCTGAAAATTTTTATTGCCTTATCGAAAATATATCCATTGATGATTGTAACCCATTCAAAAAGAATTCTAAAGGTATCAGATTTGACCTCATATCATAACGATATTCACCTCACTGAAAAACCTCAAGTCCTCCGAGCTAAAAGTTACGTCAGTTCTAATTTTCAAACGAGATTTTCTAAAATCTTAGCTTTCGTTCACATTTTCACTTCAATTGAACTACGTATCAACTAGAACACTCAGATTTATGCTATTAATCGTCTGTGCGTGATAAAAATTCATCGAAATTTGTTTTTTCTCGATAAAAGTCAAGGTGTTCATTTTACCACCCCTGTTCATTTTACCACCACTTCCCCTACCACATCAAATTCTGAACGTATTTTTTTATTATTTAATTTATTTAATTACATGGAAAATAAAGTAGCGAAAAATTATATATACATCGAGCATGAGCATGAGCATTGATGACCGTACAATTCGTAGTTGCTACTTCGTGATTTACCAGAATAATCGAAATTGTACAGGGAACCAACAGATGTAGCTTGGGAGGAGCATACCGTCTTCAATGTACATTTTCGAGGACTCTGAATTTAGTAATGTCAATAAGGCAGCGTCCATTTATTACGTAACGCTAAAATTGAAAATTTTCGACCGCCCCGTTCGTAACGCTTTTTATACGAAAAATTTAAAATTTTTGTATGAGCCGTAACGCTTGAGCCTACAAGACCCCCCCCCCCCCACATGGAGCATTACGTAATTTGTGGATGCCGCCTAACGGCGCCGGCCACGTCCTTACGGTCATCGGGGAAGGGAAGAAACGTTAGTGTGACATCCATTGTTACTAAAGACCGAGTATACCTCTGCAACTTCATGGTTGTCACGAGTTAGTGGGAGGGCTTAAAAGCTACATGATCAGGATTCACCTTGGTAAGTGATGCGATTCATGTAACCTCTGTTTAAAAAGTTCTGTCTATTCATCGACATCTTCAACATCGAACTATTCAACGGTTTGAACCTCGATATTTTTTAAAACATAGGCGCTTATGTCAACACTTTAAGTGTCGAACCATAGTTTCTTCAATAAATGTATAAAAAATACATGTCATGGTACAAATGTGTTATTAAAAGCATGTAACGAGCTCACCAGTTGATAATCCATCCTCGACTGAACAGTCACAATCTCAGCGTCAACACGCTTAAGCAGGGATACAAAATCACTCCGATGGCGCGCGAATGAAGTGCTAACTGAAAAAAATAGCTCCGAGCGCGCGAAAAATGAATCGGACAGCTTGGGCATTCGCAAAGCACCACCCAAACGAACGAAGCCAACCGAAAAAAAAACACTGCGAGCGCGCGTAAAACGAATCGGATAGCTTGGGCCTAAGCAAAGCACTACCCAAGTCTGAAAAATTATATATCATCGACAATACAAATTATTTTCCATGTAGCTAAAAAAAAGTAACAAATTGATGCTATGAGTCGTTGCAAGAATTCAAAATATTCGAGCGGAATCTAAAAGGATTCCATTGAATACGTAGAGCTTTCAATGACATCTGTAGGATAATAACGCTGCTGGAAAAAAACATTTGACGGATTTGAAGGAAATTCTAGAGCTTCTGTCCAAGTTTTCAGAAGGGTGCTGGACATTCCTGAATAAAATTCTAAGATTTACTCAAGTAAAGCTAAATGAATTAGCCTGAAATTAAGCTAGAATTTTACAAAAAAAAAAATATGATAGACATACTCTACCATTACTTATGATTAACGTGCCGAAATATCCGCAACGTAGATCATGAGGATGGCGGGTTTGAATCCCGCTGATGGATTAATTGAAGATTTACTTCACTTTCTAGAGCATAGAGTATCTTCGTAATTGACACACGATATACAACTGCGAAAAAGGTTCATTGGCAAAGGAAGTTATCAGTTAATAGTGCTTATAGAACACTGTGGGGCCCAGATAGCCGTAGCGGTAAACGCGCAGCTATTCAGCATGACCATGCTGAGGGTCGTGGGTTCGAATCCCGCTGGTCGAGGATCTTTTCGTAAAGGAAATTTTCTCGATTTCCAGGGCATAGAGTATCTTCGTACCTGCCACACGATATACGCATGCAAAAATAATCATTGGCACAGTAAGCTCTCAGTTAATAACTGTGGAAGTGCTCATAAGAACACTAAGCTGAGAAGCAGGCTCTGTCCCAGTTGGGACGTAACGTCAGAAAAGAAGAAGAACACTAAACTGAGAAGAGAGATCAGCCTTAGAAAGGAAAAGAATGGAAAGAAGCACTGAAGGAATCGCTTCAAAAATTTGTGTAATATTTTCTAGTCGAACTTCGGAATGAACTTCTGGAAAATGACATACATGAATTACACGATAAATCCCTGGAAGAAACTTCTGTTATAATCGCTGTATGAATTTCTGGAGAAACCTTTGAATCATATATCGCATCACCAATCATAGATGACTTCCATATCATTATCTTAACCCAATAATCCAATAGTCTTCTAACGCCAGCTGTGGAGCTACAGAGATATACTCGGTCTCTGGTTAACTGTAAGGACGTGACCGGCGTCTTTATTGAATTGCAAATTTTGAGCTCTCGATTTGTGTATATTGCGATTGCTTAGCTAATCCCAAGCATAATCCATTGGAATGTTCTGATCAATAACGGCAATTTGTAGTTGTACGGTCATCAATGTTCATGCTCATGTTCATTTCAGCATTGTTTTTGCATAAGGGCCTATTTGCATTCATCGATTTCTCTTCATTGTTGCTCTCTTTGCGTTATTGCAGAAAACTGATTCCCTTTTCATAAAATATTTTCGTGCTGTAGGATGAAAAATCACTATATATTGCTTCATTAACAAGAATTATTACAGATTTATCTAATTTAGCAAAGTTATTAGCGAAAAAGAGGATCGATGAAGAGTAATCGCTCGTCTCAGTTAGGCCCTTATGCAGTAACAGAGCAGATTTATTCTTCAACAGATCAACCATATTCATCTCCTTCTTTTTTCCATCATGCTTAAGAATACTGCAACGTTGTAAAACTAATTACCCTTCTTCTTCCACACCCCCAACAGCCGCCGGCGTCATCAATATGCTCCGTAACGTCCTCGGCGAGGAGTACTGGCAGAACGGTGTAAAGCGATACCTCCGTAGTCATGAGATGGACTCCGTTACACCCGACGATTTGTACGAAGCATTGGAAGAAGCCATTGATGACCTGCCGGTTCTACCCAATAACATGACCGTCAAGCAATTTATGGACAGTTGGTCCGATGCCCCCGGTTACCCAGTGGTCAACGTTCGTCGAATCTACGGCGCTGACGAAATCATAATCTCTCAAGAACGTTTCTTCCTCGACAGGCAACTGCCGAGCGATCACATTTGGTACATTCCATATCAAGGGCAATATATTGAGATGCTTGACTTCACTTACCACGCATGGTTGACTACAAAAGCCCGGAAACATTTCGGAAGGTTCGATGATAATAAACCATTCATTCTGAATGTACACTCTGTAGGCTTCTACCGCGTCAATTACGACTCACGGAACTGGGAACTGATCACCGCTGCTTGGATCGGATCACCAAACTTCGCAAGCCCAACAGCACGAGCCCAACTGATCGACGACTCCTTCGCATTGGCTCGTGCCGATTTACTCGACTTCAGCGTCGTTTTGCGCTTACTTACTGCGCTGAAGAACGACCGCGACTACCTCCCGTGGGCAACGGCCAACAAGGTACTGACCTATCTACACGATCGCTTGCGTGGAACCGAACAGTGGAGTACGTTCGTCTTCTACGTCATCACTCTGGTCGACAGTAATTATCGGATGCTACAGTTTGGAGAGATCGCTCCCAACGAAACGATCAACGATAAACAGCTCAAAGATCTGATCCTCTCGTGGACTTGTAAGCTGAAGATCTTCCAGTGTTCCGGAAATGCCGAACAAATGTTCAGGTCGGCCGTGCGTAATGACGTCGGAGTTCATCCGGACATTTCGCCCTTAGTCTACTGCTACGGAGCGCGCAGCGCAGTCAACGAAGAGTTCGTTTGGTTGTATCGAAGAATGTTCGATTCCCAGAATGAAGCCGAAAGGAGCGTGCTGATCAACGCCATGGGATGTTCGCAGAGCAAGGAACAACTGGATGCCTATCTAACTTCGTCGATCGGTGCTGGCGTTGGTTCGGAGGTGAACTTCTTCGATCGCGAACGGTTACAAGTCGTTCAAGCAGTGTACTCCGCTAGTCGTATCGGAGTGGATGCTTTGATCGATTTCCTGAACAATTGGGATATGGCCGATGACTTCATCTACTGGTTGGACCAGCCGGCGTTCGACGACGCAATCACCGCAATTGCTCTGCGCACTAATACGCAGGCCGAATTCGATCGACTCAAAGATCTACTGGTAACTGTAGGATCCCTTGCTCCCGAAAACGTGGTTAACGCTGCGATGACCACGGTCAAAGCCAATCTCGATTGGCACGACAGTTTGGAGGCGTTGATTATAACCGAATTCCTCGAAAGATACGTCTACGAAACGATTTCGCCACAAAACAAAGTCACGTAAGCGGTAACACTTGAGGAATCCAGAGATATCTAATCGAAATAAATGAACAGGTAGCCTTAGATCAGATAAACACGATTTTGTGCATCCGAAACGCCGCGACTTGGACATGCGTCTCTGGCAACTGTCGGGATATCTTATCAGCTGGTTTTTACGGCCGTAATATTGGCCGATAAATAGTCGCGAATGAGCGATTGGGGATTTAGTTTAGTCTTTACTTTCTAGTGGTACTTATCCCCCGTTTGGCGAAACGAGTGGGATGTTGTTGAAGGAAGTGTTTTTGTGCGCTCTGGTTCTGTCGGTTTCGGCAGACCGTCCGTCATGGCGCAAAGTGGAAGGAGACCTCGCGGATGAGCCGGAAGTTGAACTACTCCAGGAAGTGAACGGAGCCTATAGACTTCCTACTGTTACCGTTCCGACGCACTACAACCTTCATCTGAAGACGGCGATCCATGAAAACGAACGCGAATTTCAAGGAACCGTCGAAATTTTCTTCAACGTGCTGGAGTCAACCGATACCGTTACCGTTCACAATCGCCGTCTTGTGATATGGAAGGTTACATTGTACTCCGTCACAGGCGAAGGTCAAACTGAGCTTGGTTCGCCGGAATTCGAAACGGATGCCGATACGGAACATCTGGCCATCAAACACAGTTCTGCGATGGCACCCGGAAGCTACATGGTCAAAGTGGAATTTAACGGAATATTACAGAACAATAATAACCAAGGCTTCTTCGCATCGTCCTACGTGGATGACACAGGAAAGCGCCATTATCTAGCATCGAGCAAGTTCGAACCAACCCACGCTAGATCGGCGTTCCCTTGCTTCGACGAACCGAAGCTAAAGGCCACCTTCACGCTCTCTATTACGCACTCCAAGGACTACAATGCGGTTGCTAATATGCCACGGGATGGTGCTCTGGTCCCGGATGTCGACGACGCCAGCTTCGTGACCACCAAGTTCCTGAAGTCGACGAAAATGTCCACCTATTTGTTGGCCTTTGCCGTGTCGAACTTTGCCATTCGCACCAGTGGTTACCAAACGGTTTACGCCCGGCCGAACGTTTACGGGGAAACCGAATTCCCACTGCAGGCTGGGGTTGATATTCTGAACGCGTTGAGTGCGTACACCGGAGTGGAATATACCAAGTACATGCCCAAGATGACGCAGATCGCCATTCCGGATCGCGGTTCGGGGGCCATGGAGAACTGGGGTCTGGTCACGTATGGGTAAGTTGTTACAAGGGAAGTTAATAGTGGATCCAATGATCTTTTCCAGAATAGTGAATTGATCGAGACTTCACTCTGAGTGGACTACTGGATCTGCAAAGATCAAATGGGATAATGATCAATTGAAGTCGTGATCGTGAAATTCTCGTGAGCTGAATAATGTCTGCCGATATTGATTATAATGAAAAACAACTTCGTTTTAATTTAAATTATCGTTTAAACATCTGGGAGTCCGGCAAACGCTATATTGTATGAAGAAGCAAAGAGTTTCATTTTTTGCTACTGAAATTGGATCGAATCGGTTAAGGCGTCCCGAAGTTATCGCCATTTGAATGTTCCGGACCGGTCATGTGACACGTCAAATCACGTCTACAATTATAATTATGATGATTGAGGGACAAATTGTGAGTTGGCGACAACAGGAAGTGACCTAGAATCGATTTCAGAAGCCCCAGAGGATGGTGCTTTGAATGAAAATGTTTAAAATTCTGAATGAAAATGTTCCAGATCGCATTGTTCTTGATCAGTGAATCAATTGTCAACCAACGCGCAGCAGCAAAATTGTTCTTTCATATTCTTGTTGCAACGATATTATTTACAACTTGCACAGAATGTGACAACGATCGCTTATCGCTTATCGTAGCAATTTTCTAGGCTTCGGATTGACATCACTGCATTATCGATCGGATAATAATCATAAAACAAATGTTTTTTTTTTGTTTAAAATAACTGAATATTCACGAGTTGTAAAGGTAGCAATAATGCTGCTTCATGTACTTGTCATGACAAATTCCCTTGAGATACAGTCAGGTCTCCTATTAAACGCATTCCTATAACGTGCACTCCTATTACGCTCACTCCTATAAGACACACCAGAACGTTATAGGAGACCCAGGGCTTATGGGATTTCATCACTTTGGGGGTGTTGTTGAATATCTCGTATGCCAAAAGAAATAGCACAGTACTGTCTTCGGCGAAGTTTTAATACTAAGTATGATCCACCTTTAGGACGTGAGGATCATCCTTTTAGTTGAGAACTTGTCCGGTAGGGGCGCTTTTTCTGATTTGCACTGTATGAACCATGAGGGATAAGAATGCAAACTTTTGTAACATATGATATCTCTAGATCCTGATGTTTTGGAAGGTTGGTGTCTTCGGAAGAGTTGTTCAGTAGCTCAAGGGCTGACATGCGATGGTCATTCTGATACGGAATTAGGCCACCAGGCGGCGCTAGTGAGCAAAGAATTTTTGTTTTGCGCATAGCTCAGTAGCCTGACCACTTAGAAAGATCGCGTCTTCGGCAAAGTTGCTCAGTATTACAAGGGCTAACATTAATTGAGACAAAAGTTTCGATATTTTGCCACTAGACGGCGCTAGTGAGCAAAAACATTTTGTTTTACACATAGCTCCGTAGCCTGACCACTTAGAAAGATGGCGTCTTCGGCAAAGTTGCTCAGTATCACAAGTGCTAACATTATTTGAGAACGAAGTTTCGATATTTTGCCACTAGGCGGCGCCAGTGAGCAAAAACATTTTGTTTTGCACATAGCTCCGTAGCTATGTTTGAGCATTATTTGAGCCGAGAGTTTCTAGATTTTATATATACGTAGAAACCAGAAACAAAATTTTTATGGGATTGAATTATCGTTATGAAAAAGAAGGTTTATGACCCGATTTTGTCTACCCCCTATTTAATTTACCACCGATTTTAACACCCTGTTTGACCCGATTTTTTCAACCCCCGATTTTAGCATCCTTTTTGCCCGATTTTGTGAGCCTAAAATTTATATTTCTTTTAATTAGACTAAACACGTGTATACTGGCAATATTGGGTTCATAAAGTCAATTATGACCTTGGCCACGTCTATATAATCATCTGAAGACCGAATTTTTGAATTTTGAATTCTTAATAATTATCCAAGAAACTTATCAATGTTACCTTGGATTACTGTGCATCGAAAGTTGAAGTAAAAGAAACAATGTATATATTAACAAAATTGTAATACTAAGTCCTTAAGTTAAAATAAAACTTAAAACCAGTCGATTTTTTTTCCTGATTTTAGCTCTCCCGATTTCGTCAACCCTAAATGCAGCATGGGGTTGACAAAATCTGGACATTACTGTATTTAAAAAATATTCAAACAAGAGTGTCGTGTAACTAAAAATATAAGGCCAGTCCTAGTTATCTCAATAAGATTTCGGCCCTTGTTATACTGAGCAACTTTGCCGAAAACGCCATCTTTCTAAGTGGTCAGGCTACGGAGCTATGCACAAAACAAAAATTCCATGCTCACTAGCGCAGCCTAGTGGCGAAATTTCGAAACTTTCGGCACAAATAATGTTAGCCCTTGTGATACTGTGTAACTTTGCCGAAGATGCCATCTTTCTAAGTGGTCAGGCTACTGAGCTATCCGTGAAACTAAAATTATTTGCTCACTAGCGCCACCTAGTGGCAAAATTTCGAAACCTTCAGCTCAAATAATGTTAGTACTTGTGATACTGAACAACTTTGCCGAAGACGCCATCTTTCTAAGTGGTCAGGCTACTGAGCTATCCGTGAAACAAAAATTATTTGCTCACTAGCGCCACCTAGTGGCAAAATTTCAAAACTTTCGTGTCAAATAATGTTAGCCCTTGTGATACTGAGCAACTTTGCCGAAGACGCCATCTTTCTAAGTGGTCAGGCTACTGAGCTATCCGTGAAACAAAAATTCTTTGCTCACTAGCGCCGCCTGGTGGCGTAATTCCGTATCAGAATGACCATCGCATGTCAGCCTTTGAGCCACTAAACAACTCTTCCGAAGACACCAACCTTCCAAAACATCAGGATCTAGAGATATCATATGTTATAAAATTTTGCATTCTTATCCCTCATGGTTCATATAGTGCAAATCAGAAAGAGCGCCCCTACCGGACAAGTTCTCAACTAAAAGGATGATCCTCAACTCCTAAAGGTAGATCATACTTAGTATTGAAACTTCGCCGAAGACAGTACTGTGCTATCTCTTTTGACATACGAGATATTCAACAACACCCCCAAAGTGATGAAATCCCATAAGCCCTGGGTCTCCTATAACGTAGATTCCTATTACGCCCCCAACCATGTGTCTAATAGGAGACCTGACTGTATTATCCCGATCCGCAAAAGTTGAGTTGAGGATTGGGAACTCCGTTGGCGTAGTTAAGATTTTTTTTCTGGAGGGGGGCCTAGCATATTCTTGTTTTACAGAAACAACGTCGGTCACAGTAATCAGTAAGGTACCGTGGGGTAAGTGGATACAGAAAAATCAATAATTAACTTCATTGTTATGTACAGCTAACGTGAATAATGTAATTCAAACTTTTTTCTGTGGATAACAAATGAGGGACTATTGTACTTCAAATCGTCATTTATTTTTATTTTTCTGATTGTTATGTATTGAGTATGAGAGACTTAAAAATTTGCGCCAAATGATCCACTTGTCCCACCATGGTGGGGTAAGTGGATCACCAATTAAAAAAATCTGTTCTCGAAACAAATGTGGTGTGATTATGTATAATAAAAATGATATTACTCTCGTTCTTGTTATTAGTGCTAGTAATGTTACATTATAAAACTTTAAAATTAAAAAAAGTCCTTTATTTAATCAAAATATAATAAAAAGTATGTATATATTAGTTCATACTAAATCTAACAAAAAAAAAAACATTGACTCTAGAAAAATTTGGAGAAAATTCATCCATTTATACGCATAAGTTATACAGAAGTATTATTGGATTATTCCTAACGATATTTTCGAAAAACACTCTTAGTTTGAAAATATTAGTTACTTTTACTTTGGAATAACAAACTGAAATACTTCTATTTTATTTATGAGCATATGTGTATTATCTGTCTAGAACAATTTCTATGGTCAAATAAGGTACGATACTAAGCGTTCAATTGGAAAATTAGTATATTTTGCCCTTTTACAACTTAAGTTAGATAAAACACGAAAAGTTTCGTGTACATTTTGAAATTATTATTCTTTTAATTTTTTCTTATGCCAGAAAGGTTAAAATAACTTTTAGGCGGATTAATTCAAATTTTCTATGGTCAATTTGACAAATTCAAGCTGGGAATGGAAGAAAATAAAGGAAAATAACATTTGCGGATATTAAAGCTTAATAAAATTTTCGTAAGCAGTCTGCCAATAAATGATAATAATTCTTGATCCACTTACCCCACCCCATTAAAAAGTAGGGGTAAGTGTACCATGTCCAATATATTTGTATTTATTTATAAAAATCACATATTTTTCATTGTGATTCATTCAATTAGAACTGAAGTGCTCACCATGTGTCGAAAAAAATAATAAAATTCGATTTAAGACAGAGATACAATGGATTTTTGATTGACGGAAAACAATTTTGAAATTAATTACTTTTTGCAGCTAACAAGTTTGCTTGTGTTAGTGTACGTGTACCAGTTTTGCAATAGTATCAGTGTAGGCATAAGAATATAACCTAAAACGAAGCAATGGTGCGAAAACATTCAACATATTCAAGCATTTATGCTTTATATTGACAAATGATCCACTTACCCCACTGATACACTTCCCCCACTGTACCTTATTGATTTTGTTGGTTTATGATTATGCCTCATATCGCTGAACATTAGTGATATTTGTGAATTTCAACTTAATGTCTAGTCCAGTAAAAAAAACCTCTAAGAATTCTTCCAAAGAACTTACGAGGATTATTCCTTGTGATTTTTCCACGAACTTTTTAGATATTCAACCAAGTGCTGAGAATTTTTACGGGGATTTCTTTTTCTTAATAAATTATTTCCGCACTTTTCCAGTGATTTCTCCAAGATCTTTTTACCAGTTTTCACTGGGTTTCTCAAGGAAAATCATTCCCGGGATTGGCAGTTATTATTCAAACTTAGATTTTTTCACGAGCTCGGCGTGCGAATCTCGGTTTCCCGATTTCAAGGCTCAAGAATCCATCATTCAGTCATCAGCAATCATCAAAAATGAAAAACCAGTTTTTTCGTTCAAATTTGAAGAAATTCTCATGAAAATCTATCATTGCATTGCATACAGCAAGTGTAATGCAATGATAGATTTTCATGAATTTTTCTTCAAATTTGAACAAAAAAAAAAACTGGTTTGAAAAATTTGTAAAACGATGATGGTTATTTTCCTCTTAACCAAGACTCAGCTAACCAATTGTCCGGTTGCTTAGCAACGAAGCACGATTTACTGATACTCGGCTTTTATTTGCTGAGATCCCAGGAAATTTGATTGCCGACTACTCGGCTGTGCGGATCTCGGTTAAAATTAGCCGAGATTCGGCATTCTAAATTAAGTGTGTTCAACAGATATTTCCGGAAGTTTCTTTAGGCTTTTTGTTCTTACCACAAAATTTCTCGTAAAATCTCTAAATGACAAATCTTTCGAATGAAATTCGTTAGCTTAAAAAATTATTTGAGACATTTCTCCAGAAAGGTTCTCTAGTTAGTTTAAAATATCATTCAGTTGTTCATTAATAATTTGGATTGCTCCAAGAAATAGTACAAGAAATTCTTGAAGAATCACCAAAATTGTCTTCAAGATCACTACGCTAGGATTGTTTCCGCAAATTCCTCAGAGAGTTCCAAGAACAATTTTGCCATCTTTTCCTTTGAGGTTTAAAGTTCCTAGCAGAATACGTTCAACAGTCAAATCAACGTATTTAGATTGTCAATGCATGAATGGTGCTTCTCTTTCCAATAATTATTAGCTTATGAGAACTAAAGTCTGCGAAAATTGAGTTTATGCGTAAAATTATTAACTTTTCGAAACAATGATTTCCATGATTATGCATGACATTACCATGAATCTTCATGCCTCACATAAGTGATATAAGCAGCGTAACTGCTTTGTAATTCATTAAGAAACGAAAAATGTCTACAAAGAATCCCAAATTTCCTTAGGAAATTGTCTACATTTTCGTATTCCGCGGCTCAAGATGTTTTGAATGTTTTTTTCCATTACAAAAAGATTCTGGATCGACCGGGATTCGAACCCAGACACCTTCAACATGGCTTTGCTTTGTAGCCGCGGATCACTCGGCTAAGGAAGGCCTCATAAAAGTCATGTAATTTGATTCACAAGATATTTCTTCACGTTAGAATCATGTAAATTGTTTTTTCTTTTTTTTTTCATATTTATTGTCATCCAATTGGGGGTCCTGGATGATTCTGGGGACCACCTTGCAAAAAAAAAACTCTGAGCAATCCTAGGGACAAGCCCTGAGACAACTCCTGCAATGATTTCTGGAGAGACATCAGAAGAAATAAAAAAAAACTCCCTTATGAAATGTTCTCAAGGATCTTTGGATATTTTTTTAGTCTTAAAGGGGCCTTTCATTAATTATGTAAGCAATTTTGTCGGTTTAAAGAATAATAAAATTGAAGTATATTTTCGCTGGAATTCCTAAGGAATTGTTATACGAAATACTTTAAACAATTTCTGAAGGAACCTTTGAAATGATCCCTGAAGCAACTCCTAGAAGAAGACTTTTTAAGAAAACTTTTGCAAGGATCTCTACAAAAAAATGTCTATACTGTAGGACTTTTAACCCTCGAAAGCCCGGGACGAACCTTGAATTTTCAAATGCCTACCATGGTCCCTCTACCATGGCATGGACACGAGGGGTCCAAACTTGTTCACTATCACAAATTCAACGGATATCTCAAGATCCCAATGAGCTAAAAGGTTGATTAGTGGTGGAAACGTTCGAATCACGAAGTACCTCACGAGTGCAAACCAAAGCAAAACAAACATTACAGACTCGCGATTAGCTTGAAGTGAGTAAATCCGCACCCGCCTGCTCAAAGGAAAAAGCAAAAAGTTCACGAATTTACTCACGAGTTACGAAACAAGGTGTGATTTATTACGGTTTTGACAGACAAATCAATTGTATATCCATTAAATCGACAATAAACTACCAGTTTATAGTCAAAACCCTTTGAAAACAAGAAATCTTGTAGGAGGAAAAGAAAAACGCAATTGACTCTAAGCAGCTCCAAACACCTTCACGAATCACTTTAGTTTAGTTTACTCACGAGCACGACAGATGCGAGAAAATCAACACACTGATGCTCGCGTCTTGCTTTTGTCCCGTTTCAACAGACGTGAGACAGGAGACAGGAGGTGGCACCAGCATCAAATTTAATTCAATCATGTGTATCTCAAGATTCTGATCAGCTAGAAGGTTGGTGTCTTTGATAAAGATATTCAGCAGATGAAGGACTATCATGTGGTGAAACATGTGATTCGAAACACATCCGCTACGTGGCGCAAGTAACATTTTTTCTTTATTTTTCGATATATCAAAAACCTTTTCAGCTAGAAAGTTTGTGTCTTCAGCAAAGATGTTCAGCAGATCAAGGGCAATCTGGTGGTGAACAAATAATTGAGAATTAATTCGTAAGGTCGCGCTAGAAATTTTTTAACATTCTTATCAAGATTTTGACATACATCTAGAAGATTTGTGGTACCAAAAATGGTCATTCGACGAAAATTTTATGATCGTGATGACCTCGGTTGGTGGTAAATGCGGCAAAGTTGTTTATCAGATTAAGGACTATCAGCTAGAGACATAACTGTTGAGCAGCAAGGGCTATCTGGCGGTGAAACATTTAGTTGATAATTCAGCCGCTAGGTGACACTAGTAACGTCTTTTTCAATCTTGTGTATCTCAAGATACTGGTCAGCTAGAAGGTGTATGTTTTCGGGAAGATGATCAGTAGATCAAGAGCTATCAGGCGGCAGAAAATCTAATTGGAAATTCATCCGCTAGGTGGTGCTGATAGCTACTTTTTTACATTTTGTAGGGTAGATTGCCAATTATTGCATAATATGTCAAGATCCCGACAAGCTTCAAGATTGGTGTAAAAACGTTCAAATAAAAGTTGACATAATTTTGTACGATAAAAATATGTTTATGAAACTGTTCATCTATTTAATCATAAAACCCAAAAAATGAAAAACATTGCTTCTGTCACTTTATATATCAAAGAATAAAGAAAATTTGTCACTTGCGCCACCATCCAATCACATTTTAGCCCTTTATCAGCTTGTATATCTTTGCCAAAGAAACCAACCTCCTAGCTGATAAGCATCTTGAGATACATACGATTTAAGAAAATTTGTTTGGCGCCACCTAGCGAATGAATTCTCAATCAGACCCTTCACTGCTAGATAGCCCTTCGTCTACTGAAATGCTTTGACGAAGATACCAATCATCTAGCTGATCAGCATCTTGAGATACACATTATGAAGTAAAGAAAATAACTGGCGCCACCTAGCGACTACTTTATTAGATTCTTCATTTGCCGAAGACACAAACCTTCTAGCTGACCAATATCTAGAAATACACATGATTGAATTAAAGACACGGACACTGTCTTTAGCCATTGAGCTGCACAGACTAGACAACGGACAAGCATGCTCCAGTGACACAGCCGAGAAACATTCTTGACGAAAAGTTTAAATGGTTGAAGCGGGAATCGAACTCACACTCCATGACAAGATGCGCTTGCTGCCTGACGACACTAACCGCACGGCCACACAGCTACAATTGAATTTGATGCTGAGGCCACTTCTTCTTCTTCTCTCTGTCGTTACGTCCCCACTGGGACAGCCTGTTTCTCAGCTTAATGTTCTTATGAGCACTTCCACAGTTATTAACTGAGAGTTTACTATGCCAATGACCATTTTTGCATGTGTATATCGTGTGGCAGATACGAAGTCGAGAAAATTTCCAGCCCGAAAAGATTCTCGACCGGTGGGATTCGAACCCACGACCCTCAGCTTGGTCTTGCTGAATAGCTGCGCGTTTACCGCTACGGCTATCTGGGCCCCTACCAGTTGAATTCTAAATTATTTTTTTCATTGCCAGATAGTCCTTGATCTACTAAATCATTTTACCAAAGATTTACCATGAAAAAGGGAAGGGGTCAGGGGGGATGACTCACCCAAGAATTGTAAGACCAACTAATCGCATTCATTTCATTTTTTTTTTCAAATTATTTGATCTGATGGTCATCGAAAGGTGGCCATTCAAAAATTCATCACTAGTTAGTCCCAGGCCTTTGAGGGTTAAGGAATATTTTGATTCTGCAATCCTAATGAGATAATCTTTAAAGAATTTCGTGGAGAAATGCCACCGAAACTCTTTCAGAAGACTTCTGCTCTTCTGTCTTGTTTTTTCAGACATTCTTTCCATTAAAAAGTCTTAAAGATCGTTGGGAAGATTTAAATTCTGTCAAAATTTGAATTCATGACTCTCCAGCAAGATTTAAGGGGGCAGGATCCGTCATTGATTTCGAAATTTCCAAAAGCAGTTTATTCGTTCAAAATCGAGAAAATCTACCGGAAAATGTGTTCACTGTATTCTACTCTCCAACTGAAACACAGTGAACACATTTTCATCGAATAACTTTTAGTTTTGAACAGAAAAACTGCTGTAGAAGTTTCGATGATGACGATGATTACAATGACGGAGCGTTGAGCGTTAATTCCGGCAGGAATTGCTGAAGGTATTTCTCATGAAAATTCTATAAACAAATCCTTCAGAAAGAGTTATTTGGGGGAATCCTGGAAGCATTTCTAAGGTAACTGAAGAAACTCCTGGAAAAGACCTAGGAAATTTCTATAGAAAAACTTCTGCAAACATCTCTAGAGAAACTTCTATATCCATGAGAAAGTCTTGAAGGACCTTTTGATAAGATTTCGATCCTGAAAAAAAGTAAAGGGATGTATTCAGGAATTTTTCTAGAAAAAAATGAAAGGATTCGTCAAACAAATGCTTCAAGAATTATTGAAGGAAGTCCTGTAGTTCTGTCCTCTTGAAATAATCTCTGAAGAAAATCCTGGGAAAAACCCTCTGCAAGGATTTCTAGAGAAACTCATGTATTCTAGAGGAAGCCCTGGAGGTATCTTGAGGAAGGAAGTATGAGTTGTCAGAATTAATGCTAGAGTCGGGAACTGCAAAATTCATCTCACGATGAGTGCTTAAATTGAGATTTGGAGTAGTACATATCTGAAGGAACTACTAGAGGAACCCTCGAACGAATTTGTTCAAAAATTCAGGAGAACCTCATTGTTGATGATCTTCTGAGATACCAACTAGTGAAATCGGTGGATGAGGTCCCGGAAGAATGTCTTCAGGTTTCAAAGCGAACCCCTAGCAAAATTTCTTGATGAAATGGCGGGAGAATTGTTGAGGGTAACACAATCTTTCGAAAATATATTGGATAAATCCCATGTGAATTTCTGAGAAAAAAAAATGACGGTTTTTCAATGTATTTCTCGAGAAATCAGCGAATATATATTTGGAGCATTCTGTAAAAGAGTTCTTAGAAGAATTCTTTATTGAATCACTGCAGAAATCACAGGGCGAGTTCGTGGAGGAGACAATGAGGAAATTCCACGAGAAATCTCTGAATTCACGTGGGCATCTCTGGAAAGAATTCCAGATGAATTCACAGAAATATTCATGAAGGAATCCTGGGATGAACTCCAGTTGGAACTTCTGGAGCAATTTTTGAAAAAAAAACCCGGAGGTATGCGTGGCTCAGAAACTGTTTTTGCAATGGCACACTTTGGTGGACTTCCATAGACATTGTTAAAATTAGTCAGCAAATCTAAAATAAACCTGCGTTATAGTAGGAAAAACAGCCGATTGTCATAAGCGCTTTTAAGTCTTATCGATCAAGCAGCTTATCGTCAGACTCTCCACACTCCCATTGTCTTTGCGCGATAAGGATGAATTGCACCTATGAATCCGGGTAACTGGCTGGCGTCGGCGGTCTATCTGATCAATGCAATCTCTTACTCTGTTTTCAGCGAGCCCGTCCTGCTGTTCAACCCTACGATTAATTCCTATCGCACCAAGAAGAATGTCATCACAATTATCGCGCACGAATTCGCCCACCAGTGGTTCGGCAATCTGGTCAGTCCCGACTGGTGGGACTACATCTGGCTGAACGAGGGCTTCGCCACGGTGTACGAATACTATGCGGCTCAGCTGGCCTACCCGGAGACCCGATACATGGACCTGTGGGGAGTTGAGGTGATTCAGAATGCCTTTGCGGCGGACGCCCGAGAATCGGTTCGGCCCATGACCTGGAATGCGGCCACTCCAAGCGAGATTGCTGGCCTGTTTGACACAGTTGCGTACGATAAGTGTAAGTGTTGATTTACGATGAGTCCTGGAGATTATGAATGTCCTAACGAGGTTTTCTTTTCAGCGGGAAGTGTTCTGAACATGTTCCGTGTCGCATTCCAGGACGACAACTGGAGAGAAGGTCTTGTGTCCTACTTCAATAACAGAGAGTTGGACGGAGCCATAGCTGATCATCTTTACCAGGGATTGGAGCTAGCGGTAACCGGGAAGGGTCTGTTGCCAAGATCTTTCAACGTCAAAGATGTGATGGATTCGTGGACAACCGTGGCAGGATTCCCGTTGCTAACGGTGCGTCGAGACTACAAGACAGGTGACATCTTCGTTTCCCAAGAACGGTTCTACAGTGATCGTCAGTTGCCGAATGCCCACGTTTACCATGTTCCATACAACTACGCAACGAAGTCTACGCCTAGCTTCGATACACTGAACTTCGAATGGCTGTCTACCAAGGCTGCAAAGTTGACAACAACTATCCCTGCCGAAGATTGGATCATCTTCAACAAGCAACAAACCGGATACTATCGGGTAAACTACGATACGAAAAATTGGAAGTTGATCATCGCAGCTCTCCAAGAAAACCCTTCGACTATCCACGTCCAAAACCGCGCTCAGCTGATCAACGACGCATACAATTTGGCTAGGGCAGAACGTCTGGATCTAACCGTTCCTTTGGAGCTCATGACCTATTTGAAGCAGGAAACCGCCTACCCACCATGGGCAGCAGCTAGCTCCGTTCTGACCTACTTCAACAACAAACTACGCGGAACTTCACAGTACCCCCATTTCCTGAACTACGTCACGGAACTTATCCAGCCAATTTACTCCACTCAGTATGTTAACAGCGTCCTCGCCTCCGAAACAGCAATGGACAAATATCTAAAGCAAACCATTAGCACGTGGGCTTGTCGGATCGACCATCAGAACTGCCTCGCTGTCACAGGAAACGCACTACGAATCGCAGTGGCCGCCAACATTCCAGTTCATCCGGACATCGCCACTGTGGTCTACTGCTACGGTCTCCACGGCACTGAAGAAACGGAATTCGTTTGGCTATACGAGCGCTTGCTAGCGTCCAAGAACCAAGCCGAACGGGCTGTTCTAATCGACTCGCTGGGATGTTCCCAGAACAAGGAGTTCCTCAAGTCGTTCCTCATGACTTCGATCGGTAGCGGCGCCACGTTCAACTTCCTGGAAACCGAACGCACCCGTATCGTTTCATCGGTTTACTCGGCATCCCGTGCCGGAGTCGATGCGTTGATCGAGTTTCTCGGTGACGTCAAACTCATCGATGAGTTCATCAGTCGACTAGGCTCGAGCACTTTGAACAACGCTGTGGCCAACATTGCATCCCGTACCAATAACGAGCAGGAGCTGGAGCAGCTGGAAGCTCTTCTGACCACATTGGGCGACAAAGTGTCGGCCAATACCGCATCGTCGGCCAGAGCCACCGTTCGGAACAACTTTGCCTGGTTCCAGTCGTTGGAAGGACTCGTTGCCGAGGAGTTCTTCGCGGCGTACAAACAGTGAAACAGTGGCCGTTAGGCGTTCTTAAAATAAGCATTAGAATTAAATTCACCTGGTTACAATTCAATAAAACTTGTTTCTTTGCCTCTTTTCAAAGCAACGGAGTAATTTCCTCTTTGCTCTATCTTGAAAACACAACCGACAATCACAATGTTTAGTACTTGTTCAAGGTTTCGAAGGATAATACTTATGACCAGGCTAGACAATCGTCACTGTCAAATGAAAAAAGTTGGCTACGAAACTAAAAGAAACATCGTCATCGTTACTAAACCAGCGTCGGATGACGATTTGCCGCAGAGATCCAGTCACATAGGATCGGCGTCATGACGAACAAATACGATTCCTACGTTATGGGCGTTCGGGAGCACTAATCCGACTAAAAATATGAATCGTGTCTTCGACAGATTATGAGCATTTTTTGGAAAAATAAAACTTGAACTAAACAACAAAACACGTCTGGAATCGAACAAACAATCTCTGAATCGTCAGCTCTAAGCGCTTACCAGCAGAGCTATTGTAGAATCATGAGTAGAGTGGGTTCGTTTGCCAATACAAGCAATTATGTGATGGCATTCGTTGGTTGGTGCGAAGCAAGCGTATATACAGCAAACGCCTTCTTCTTATGAGTAAGGGTAGCAAGCGGAATGAAGAAAAATTTGCTCATTGACGATTTTGGATTGAAGTTAGTCGTGAATTCTTTCGTCGATAACAAGACGACGACCTGCCAGAGTTATTTTACTGGATGACGTTGTCTTTTTTCATTTCGTCACCGCACGGTGACAAATCTGACGACACACTTATGGTATGGACCTATGCACTGGTTCACTATTTGACGTTTTAGCGGTGCCGTGTTATTCATGTGGCCATGGAAACCAGTGAATTCGGCACCGCACAAACTTCAAATTAATGAACTCGTGCATCGGTCGATACGTACAAAGGTACAACTATCTTAAAATGAGTTCCATACAGATAATTGTCTTCAATCAAGAAAATGTGTACCATGGAATACGTACCAGGTACAAGAAGTGACAGGACAAAGTACAAAAATGAAACCAATTCTCGCGTTCAGTATCATAAAGGCGTAACTACAGTAATCGATTTCGTCTTCAGTTAATTACTTAGCCGGTTGACTGTTTTCGATTGCTATTTTTGACTCAGTAGAAAGTACTCATCGTACTGCACCGTAAAATGTTTTGAAAATCTATTGGATTTCGTGTAAAAATGCAAAGATAAAATCGACGAAGAGAAATCGATCACTGTAGATACGCCTGCATGATACTCAACGCGAGAATTGCCTGTCAAAAAAGACCACTTCTCATTGGTCGTTTTGGCAAAGGCCTACTTTCACATGGTTGAGTTGGATTGCAACAGGTCACTTTGTTGCTAGTGCGGCCGTGTTGCTAGTTCATAAATTAGAGTTTTTATCAAAAGTTTGGACATTTTTCACTAAATCTTTTTGTTTCAAAACGATTTATATTTGATGTTAAGTTCGAAGCATATGCTCCTACAATGCTAAAGAATAAAAAAAATACCTAATTGAGACCAATATAATGTAATTTTCGTCAATTCTCTCTAAAAATATCGCCTGTTTTGATTTTGTACCGGAGTATTCAAAAATATAGCATCCTCTATTGAATTAAATGAATGAAGCGTGCACGAAACAATCAAATTAAGAGCCTTGATATTTTGAATTTGTGAACAAGATTTGCTTAAAAAGGATACTGGTACACTGGCTTTTGTATCGTCAAGGTTATCGACTGAAAAACAACAGGGCAGTCTTAGTTGAGCTGTCACGTCCGGTCCTAGCCAGGTATCTGTCCAAGGTATTATAAACAGAGCATAACACAGATTGCCGGGATAAGGATGGGAGCATCTTGACGGACGGACGCGAGGTGATCGAAAGGTGGAAGCAGCACTACGATGAACACCTGAATGGCGCAGAGAACACAGGCACAGAAGGTCAGGACAGCGAAGCCGATGGCTATGTCAGCACAGCGGACAGCGGAAATCAACCAGCTCCCACGATGGGGGAAGTTAAGGATGCCATTCAACAGCTCAAGAACAACAAAGCCGCTGGCAAGGATGGTATCGGAGCCGAACTCATCAAGATGGGCCCGGACAGGTTGGCCGCTTGTCTGCATCGGCTGATAGTCAGAATCTGGGAAACGGAACAGCTACCGGAGGAGTGGAAGCAAGGCGTTATATGCCCTATCTACAAAAAGGGCGACAAACTGGAGTGTGAAAATTATCGTGCAATCACCATCCTAAACGCCGCCTATAAAGTGCTATCCCAGATTCTCTTCCGTCGTCTATCACCTATAGCAAACGAGTTCGTGGGAAGTTATCAAGCAGGTTTCATCGACGGCCGCTCGACAACGGACCAGATCTTTTCCGTGCGGCAAATCCTCCAGAAATGCCGTGAGTACCAGGTCCCTACGCACCATTTGTTCATCGATTTCAAGGCGGCATACGATAGTATCGACCGCATAGAGCTATGGAAAATCATGGACGAGAACAGCTTTCCCTGGAAGCTCACAAGATTGATCAGAGCAACGATGGACGGTGTGCAAAACTGCGTGAAGATCTCGGGCGAACACTCCAGTTCGTTCGAGTCTCGGCGGGGACTACGACAGGGCGACGGACTTTCGTGCCTGTTGTTCAATATTGCGCTTGAAGGTGTCATGCAGAGAGCCGGACTTAACAGTCGAGGCACGATTTTCACGAGATCCGGATAATTTGTTTGCTTCGCGGACGACATGGATATTATTGGGAGAAAATTTGAAACGGTGGCAGATTTGTTCACCCGCCTGAAACGCGAAGCAACAAGAGTCGGGCTAATGGTGAATGCGTCGAAAACAAAGTACATGTTGGTTGGCGGAACTGAGCGCGACAGGGCCCGCCTAGGAAGCAGTGTTACGATAGACGGGGATACCTTCGAGGTGGTGGACGAGTTCGTCTACCTCGGATCCTTGTTGACGGCTGACAACAATGTTAGTCGGGAAATACGAAGGCGCATCATCAGCGGAAGTCGTGCCTACTATGGGCTCCAGAAGAAACTGCGGTCAAGAAAGATTCACCCCCGCACCAAATGCACGATGTACAAAACGCTCATAAGACCGGTAGTCCTCTATGGGCATGAGGCGTGGACTATGCTCGAGGAGGACTTGCAAGCTCTCGGGGTTTTCGAACGCCGAGTACTAAGGACGATCTTCGGCGGCGTGCAGGAGAACGGCGTGTGGCGGCGAAGGATGAACCACGAGCTCGCTCAACTCTACGGCGAACCCAGTATCGTGAAGGTAGCTAAAGCTGGAAGGATACGCTGGGCAGGACATGTTGCAAGAATGCCGGACAACAACCCTGTAAAGATGGTGTTCGCCACGAATCCGGTCGGAACAAGAAGGCGTGGGGCGCAGCGAGCTAGGTGGATTGACCAGGTACACCAGGACCTGGAGAGCGTGGGTCACAGTCGAGGATGGAGAGAAGCGGCCATGAACCGAGGGAATTGGCGAAATATTGTTGGCGAGGCTTTATCAAGATAATTGATCTAAAGCCAAATAAGCGAACATAGATTGACCGTACATGCCAATGGTTGCTATTCCGTGATTGATCAGAATTGGTGACTTACCAGTGTTAAGCATTGCACTTCGATCCTGATGCATAAGGGATGGGACTTTCCACTTATTCTCGAAGTGCACATTTTAAAAGATCTCATATTATTGATTAATAACGGCACCTGCCAAGTCCTTACAGTCAGTTGGGAAGGGGAAGGGAAGGAATGTTATTGTGTAATGATCGTGGTTTCTATAGGCGAGAATATCTCTGCATCTGCAGAATCATCACGGGAAGGGTGTGGCAATGGTGAAACACAAAGGTATGCGTACACACTTAAAAATTATTCGCGAGCTCGGCATTTGAAATTGCTGAACTTACTCGGCTTTCTCACATTTTGCTGAAAACTCAGCTGAACAATAATTGTAACTGAGTTTCGGCAACACCTGAAACTGAAATCTCGGTTAACTCTAATTTTTAACCGTATCTCGGCTACACTGTCTGCCGCGCCAACGTTAAAAATGTTTTCGCCGAAGTCAGTCGGTCCCACCTAGGTTTACCGAGATTCTCCGCATATTGATTAACCATTCGCCATCTTGTTTCCATTTCGATTCGGTCAAAAAAGTGAGCAAAAGTTGTAAAAATATAGTGGACCCCTTAGGGTTTATTCACCAATTTCATAACGCCAAAAATGGCCATTTTGGACACCCACCCACCCCCTTCAGCGTTATGAAATTTGTGAATGAGCCCTTAGTGTCCTTTTTATTTCGCATTGTCAATGGAAAATTTAAAACAAAACAAGCAAGCCAGAAAGAAGTCCAAGTTTAAACTGAGCGATAAGAACATTTTTGATAGAACCTCAATCCAAAAATAAAGTTTACTACGATTGTCATAAAAAAAATTCTATACAGGTATGTTCCGTTTTTATCACGTTCCGATTTTGTCACGCTCCGATTTTGTCACGTTCCGATTTCGTCAACAAATTATTCCGTTTTTATCAACACAAAAAAAATGATTTTTTTAAATTCTCAAAATGTTTCGAATATAAACTAAATACTTATTTTAAAGCAATTGAAATGCTTCTTAATAGCCACAGAGTTGAATTTTCGTCATTTTGTTAATATTGAGCATCTACGATACATGGTAGATGTCAAGTCATATCCGATTTTATAAGGTTTGACTTCTTCTTATGCAATTATTCAATTTAAGTTTTTAAACGTAGCATGTTCTGTTGAATAAGATTGGCCCATCTTTCAACAATCGAGAGTTTCTCTGGCCACGTCCTAGCAACAACGTACTTAAAAGAGTTGCATAGACCTCTCCTTTTTCATATATAATGTGACTTAAAAGAATATTCTATTTTCTGTTCTATTTGATAGACATATATACTCCCCCTATGGTATGATTTTTTGTCAGTTATTTAACATTATTTGTAATCAATAAAAAACTACAACTTAAGTTAGTTTATTGCCAGTCTATTTGTGATCTTACGTACAGTTCTAAACGCAATGATAGCGGAACGGCAACGGAAAGCGGAACCGGTTCACCATCATGAATCACACCATCTCAACTGAGCTGTCAACGAACGAAAGTGAACCAAGTCTGGTTCGACAAGCATGCTACAGTTCATGCTGGCGAACTGGTTCCGCTGTCCGTTGCCGTTCCGCTATCATTGCGTTTGGGCCTTAAAGCTAAAAGGCGACGGTGGTGCTGTTCTAGATTGGCGATTAGTGCATCCTTGTCGAAGTTGGTAGTAATAACTTTAAAAGAAAGATCACCACAATCATTTTAATGTTAAATTTGGCAATTCAAAGCTCAGGAAACCGTACACAGCAATAAAATTTCATGTAAATTTCAGCGTAAAATAATGCATATAAAGGGGATGCCAGATTTGTCGCAAATTAACATGACACATCGTGTAAAATTACACCAACATCATGTAAATTTATGCCAATTGTCGCGAAATCGGTTAGAGTCCATGCTAGATTACACGATGTCTAGCGGAAACTTACATGATGTTATTGTAATTTTACACGATGTGACGTGTAAATTTGCGACATTTCTGGCATTTCCTTCATTTGCATGATATTACGCTGAAATTTACATAGATGTTTCTTTCTGTGTATGTATTCATTTCAATTGCAAAACTTTCGCAACATAACTCCACATTTAATCATCAATCGGTTGTGACCAAAAATGCAAAAAAAATTACCGTAATATGGGGTGAAGTTGATCACTTTTGAGAGATTCTGTTCTATAATTCCAAGTAGGATGCATGTATTATCATCTAAATATTTTTTAAACCTGTACTGAATGGATGTGTATCGAATTATACACATTTTGACAAAATCTTATCGTAATAACAAAAACATTTTTTCAGAATTGGAGTTCTTGATTCCGGGGTGATGTTGATCAGTTACTGCGATAGGTTTCATAAATTAAAGAGATATGTTATTCACTAAATTTGAGTTCACGAAATCCGAATCAAAACTCGAAAAATCAAAATTTTTGGATAAATCGGTCAAATTTAGAATTAATTGTTATCAATTGCAGAATACATCACATTAAACACCTAAAGATATGCAATTTTCTCAGAAATTAGTAACTCGCTCACTAAAAGAACATGGTTTTTCTCTGAAAATTGATTTTAATCCTCAATGCTTATTAAAAACTGGTTTCACTGAACATATCTGGAATGTATGAAACAGTTTTTATAAATGGTGTCTTTATACAGTTCATAAAAGAATTCCTAAAAATTCTGTTTTCCATGGTATAATTATCTTGAATGTCAAACCGAATTTAGGAACATCAAGCGCAGCTATCAGGTAGAGCGACATCACATAAATTGTGATATTTGAAATCGGATCATAGCTCTCTTGACAGTTTAAGCATGAGGGTACGAGAATGATTAACTTCTCCCCACTGGTCAACTACACCCCGAATTACGGTACCTTGGCAAAAAAGCTCTCAGTTGGTATATAAGAACACTAAGATGAGAAGAAGGCTCTTTCTCAGTTGGGATGTAATGCCATGAAGAAGAAGAAAAAAGAAGAAGAAGGATGAGGATGAACAGTAGAAGAAGAAGTTGTTTCTTGTTTAATTTTTCTTTAAAAAAATATCAGCTTGCCCCACTTCTTTGTAGTAATTTTTACAAATATGGTGTACCTTGTGATGCATAGGACATTTATGTGATTATCGTTTCAATATTCTATATTACTTTTATTGAACTAAGAAAACTGATACTATTAATAATTTATATCAAAATCATATTGATTGATAGGAATCTGCAATCAACTTTCATTACGAGCCTATAATAATAAACAATCTAAATGGTCGTCACAGCTCTTAAACGTCAATATTGTGCATTAATATGATGAAAATGTGTATTATCCAGACAAAACTGCAATTTTCATTTCAAATTTGTAAAATATTTTGTCTAAGAAAATTATTCCGTTTTTGTCACGGTTCCGTTTTTGTCAACTGAAAATCGCCGATCGTGTTGATAAAAACGGAACATACCTGTATTTAACTTATTTTGCGGCATTTCGCGGGATTTATTTTATAAATCGAGCAGATTCATGTGACTCGTCTGTAGTTACTACTGTCGATCAAAGCAAGGTGGCATATTTCAGAAGTCACCCTTCTACTCCCATAGTAATCTAGTCAAAAAAAGAAAAAAAAATCATTTAAGATAATATTACACCATTGCATGAGTGAAGCTTACACCGATGCTGACTGGGGTAATGATGTGGATAAGGCGCTCTACTATAGTGGATATGTGTTCCTGAAAAATAGTTGACCAGTGCCTTGGAGTTACACAACCCACTATTCCGCTTTCCCTTACTGAAGCTGAATATATGTCACTATCGGCCGTGACTCAAGAAGCGCTTTGGTGGCGAAGCTTTATTGCTGAACTTGAAGGAATCTCATCACCACTCCTAATCAATTGTGACAATAAAAGTGCCATCAGTCTAGCGGAAAAAGAAATGGATATTCAAACCTGTTCACAATCACACGTGTCTTTACTAACCAGTGTGTTAATAATTTAACGCAACTCTATATAATATCTTGCAGACTTTTTTGAATAATCCTTGGATAACTTCTAGCGAAATGCTCGAAAACAATTGCTGGAACATTTTCTGGTGTTGGATATGACGGGTCAAGATGAGCACCCTTCAATTTTGAGACTATCTGAATGAATAAGTAATAAGAAAGAAAAAATGGGTAAATTATCATAACTTGTGAAAATATTGAATATTCTTATAGCAAATGGACAAAATAAGACTTTGGCGTTTAAGAATATTATTACCAAGTTTCTGATTCTTAGTTAACATTTCAAGCTTGGACAAATCCACTGAAGAAATCGTCGCATCTCTCTACCTTAAATACTAACACCAGATAAGTACCTACACAATCAATCTACCTAGGGAAATTTTTTTCGACAAAAGTATACCTGTCATGTCTTGGTCAAAAATTGGAAAGGGGATAATAATACAAATCCCGAACTATCTACCTATGTATTCAAGCTCGTTTATATTTCTTAGGTACAAACTTAAACAGCCTCGACTGTCCGTTTCCTTGATCCCTATTAAGAAGTAGTGAAGGCTTTTGTTTGTAAATTTCTAAACTATCAGCGACGTCTAGTTTCCAAGATGAAGATACGCTTCGTACGATGTCTATGTTATCGCTTGTCATTTGATGTCTATCCTGGAAAACATGTTCAGCCACTTTTGATTTAAAATCATACGTTAATCCCTTTTCTAATTCCTTGCCCGCTTTTTTTACCTCAGCAATATGTTCTTTGAATCTTATTTCTAGAGTTTGTTTTGTTTGTCCTATATAGATTTTATTACAATGGGGGCATGAAATTTTATATACTCCTGCTCTATTCAGTTTATTAATTTTATCCTTTGTTGATCCTAATCTAGATTTAAGCTGACTACTCCTACTGCTGAAAACCAAATCTACTCCATATTTTCGAAATTTCTTAGCCAAAGGCTGTGTAATCTTGGTATCAAATTTCACCGCTACTCTTTTTAAATCCTCTTTTTCGGCAGTAAGTGTTGTCATACTTTTCCTGTATTTATCCCTTGCCCTCTTATCTACTACTGCTTGTATTGTACTATTCCTATATCCGTTAAGCCTAGCCGTCTCAAAAATATAATCCAGCTCTTTTGATTTTCCAGTTTCACTTAAAGGAAGGGTTTGCATTCTATGTATCATATGATGAAAAGCCGCCATTTTATGTTGATAAGTGTGGTTGGAAGTACTCGGAATAACTCGCATAGTATTAGTTGGTTTCCGATAAATTTCAAATTCAAAGTGAGACGATTCCCTAGTAATTAGCAAATCCAAAAAAAGTAGTTTATTATCCTTTTCCTCTTCATGAGTAAATTTTATATCTTTGTGGATACTGTTAATTGGTTCTAAAATTTTTGGCAAATAATCCTTTTTGATAATGCTAAACACATCATCTACATATCTCCACCACCGCTGTGGTAACAAATCTTTCTTTTTCAAAATGCTTTCAAAATTGGCCATAAACAACTCGCTTAAAAACGGAGACAATGGATTACCCATAGGTGCACCTTTTGTCTGTTTATAAAAATTACCACGGAAGCTAAAATAGTTCTCTTCCATACAGAGTCGGGTTAATTTGATATAATACCGAACTTTGTTTTTCCAATTTGACTCATTGTGTTGATTAAGTAGCCATTCTTCCAAAAGGTTTATGGCTTCTTTAACTGGCACACTAGGAAATAATGCTTTAACATCAAAAGAAACCATAATTTCATCTTTTTTTGGTGATCATCAAATCATGTTTACAGCAACGGGTGTTCAGTAAAAAATGAGAATGATTTCAATACCTTACTGTATAATTACAGAGTAAAGTAAAGAGCGTATTTTTTTCTCTTGAAGAGAATTGCTCTCTGGACTCTAAAAAATGGGTAGCACTCGCTAGCGTGTTGTACGAAACGTTGTACGAAACGTATGATCATTGTGGAAAATAGTTTACGGTAGACCACTTTCGAGGCGGAAACGTGCCCATGAATACAGTTTACCGGATCTTGGCATCCCTGAGCGTGGAGCGGAAGACCGGTAGCGGCCGTTCGGCGAAGATAATAACGAAGAAGAAGAAGGAGCATCGCGACTAAGTTACTTCGTACGGCTGATCAGGGGCCCTTCTCCAATATTCATTGACGTTCTTTTGAAGAATAAACGTTATGTTTTTACTAAGAAATACTGAACAAGTCGAAAAAAATATTTTTTTTTTATTTCACAAGACACCGACAGTGTTATTGCTTACCCAATGGACGATTATGTCCTTTAAAGGAAGCACCAACACTAGACAACGAATTAGCAACGCCCAGTGGCACATTCGAAACAAGTTCCTGACGAAAAGTTTTCCGGACTGAAGCGGGAGTCGAACCCACATTCCTTGACTCGATGCGGCCAAATGCTTGGTAAGGGTTCATTCAAATATTACGTAACGCAAAATTTGCAAATTTTGGACCCCCTCCCTCCTCCACGTAACAGCTTTTGTATGGAAAATTTTAAATTTTTGTATGGACCGTAACACTAGGCATTAGGCGTTACGTAATATTTGAACAATCCCTAACACTAACCGCACTGCCACGAAGCCCACAAAGAATTGGTAATAATGGTTTTGAGTGTTGTCGAACTGTTTCCATCGCTTTCGTTGGTTCTGTATCAGACGACCAATAGTGCAGATTTAAATGCTTAAAAAGTACAAAAGTTGGTGATCCTTGATAGTTCGTTTTAATAGTTCTTTGGTGTAGGATTTTGATTACCCTTCAATTTGCTCACGTTTCCAAATCGAAGAAAAAATAATTAGTTTTTCACCACTGCTTGGCCACAATGGCGAAGAAGTGTTCTCTTTCTATCAAGAGTGACTGTGAGTTATACACAGTGTGTAAAGGGAATTGCGCCAAATGGTTCCATGCTGACTGTGTAGGCATCACTGAAACCGACTTGTGTGCGTTATCCACAAATATCATTTGGATCTGTGACGCTTGCATGGTATTATTCTGCAGGATGAGTGTGTATGAATGTGTAACTGAAACCACTAACATTGAGCGCGTCTACTTGGCCTAAACAAATTGAATTTCGAGAGTTTGTAAATCGAATGAATGAAACGTGGAAACCTTGTGTATAATTAAAAATCCTTGAAACGATGCTCGATTAATTGATCAATAGGTTTTGTTTGTTTTGACCACTGTTTATGTTTTATATCTGTCATTGATTAAATGAATTGCTTTTGTTAGTAAGCGATGTAGCATAGGATTGTCAATGAGTTGTATTTTGCAATGTATGATGATGAATGTGCGTTTAATGTTTGTTAGATAATTAATTTTAAGTAACAGTAGGGGAATGTGGGGCAAGATGAGCACCCCTAGTTTGTGTCGTTCCTACCGATTTTTTTCAATAAATTATTTGGGGTTCTGATGAATATCATTAAATTGATATGATGGCCATAAATTTCAGCTAAAAAATCAACAGCACAACGTAAATATTATCAAAAATACATAGAAGACCAAACATTTACTTTTTCATATAAGATTTGTTCATTAAAAAGTGATACTTTTGTTGCGTAAACCATTAAATTCATACGTTTTTGGCCGTATACTTATAGAATAATCTTCTGTAGATAATCAGGAGCAAAAATTTTATCAAATTTAAAAAATATTTCAATTGTTTTGATTATATTAATAAATTTACACCCTTGGGGCAAGATGAGCACCATGTTCAAAATTAAGTAAAAGTGTGAAATTATAGAGCCACATTTAGCTGTGGGCTTGACTTGCGGTATCCTCTTTGCACAAACATTTTTTCTAAAAAAAATATAAACAAACAACAAATTTAATCGATTTTTAAGTAAAATCTTAGCAATCTATGAGAAGTTATTTATTTTTTGATAAAAGTTTTAAAAACTATGCTAGTTGAAGATAAATACTATCAGATATTAAAGATAATATCTTGGGATATTGCATGCATTTAAAAATAATAGTTTTCTTTAGTAAATTGCATCTTTTAATGGGAGTGTCCATCTTGCCCCGCAGTTTTTTTTTACCGATGATAAAAAAGCTATTTTTTAACGTATTATTTGGAAAACTATTTATCACTTTTTAAAACTTTTAATGGTTGGAGGTCAAAGTAATAATGTAAAAGATAAGGATGGTTACCAATTTTACCAAAATAAGAACGTTTAAGTAGGCTTAAATCGCGCTAATCCTTAGGGTGCCCGCCTGACCCTATGTACGACTTACAGTCGAAGATGGTGTGCAATAAATAAATTACCCAAAAAAAAAAACTTTTTTTATTGAACACCCGTTATATGTTTCTGCACTAAGTCCGCTTATATTTGCAAGGAATGTTTTAGAAATATTTCCGAAAACTCTTTTAAGATCATCCATATTCTAAGAAAATCCCGTTAGAATATCTATAGGAGTTCCTAATGGCTTCCTTAAAGCAAATCCTAGAGGAATTAAATCCATAATAAAACAATCTTTTTTTCCATCGACAGTGGTCTTTATTCTTTCTTCAGAATACACTATAAGCATTAGAATTAAACTTATCAGGCTAGAAAAAAAAAATCAATGCAACTCGTTCCTCGGCCTCTTTTCCAAAGCAACTGAGAAATTCCTGCTTCGCATCCTATCTAATATCCGTTCTCTCTGCTAGTACAAAAGTCAAAACTAGAACCTAATCTAAACCTAAACTCAAAAAAATCATAGCATTTTGGGCAATCATAATCACTAGCGCAGAAAAAAAAAATAGTTTTGGCAATTCCTAACCGGTTTGACTTGCTTGCTATTGTTACTTTCCTATCAAACAATCGAATTTTGATTCGTAAAACGAACGCAAAAACTAAGACTTCAAACAAGCGCGCAAATTGCTACAACATTCAACCCACTCTCGTCCAGGTGTTGGCCCTTTCAAACATCCTTACTCTCTCTCACGTTCTTTCTACTTCGCAACAAGTTGATTTTTTGTTTGTTCTAAATCTGATTCAAGGGGGATTCCAAATCCAGAGATCATATTCCGTTCGCTCCAACTTCTTGTTCTACACACACTGATATGATTCAAGGTTGAGGTTTGGAGGGATGCAATTGATTGAAAAGAAAAAGCGTTGCATTGAAACTATTAAACTGGGTTATATGTTGGCAAGAGGTTTTGACACTTCGGAATATTCCTATGAGGAGTCTTTCCAACCCCCGCATTGCGATTGTGCTCTTTCCTTGTCGTTAAGCTAAAATTGTGCTGTCCTTGCAAACAAAATGGCACCGAAGCAGTCAAAACTTTTTACGCATATACAAATTACGGTTGAAGAAAAAATAATGAGAAGTTGGTCTGTGTTTTTTCCATCTTCAAAAAACCGGTGGTGGCAAGTGATGTTAAGTCAGTTAATAATCTAGTTCTATTTCTGGGGTCCGGTGTTTCAAGTAGTGTATAAAGATTCGAATCTCAACGTTTCCAAGAAGTGTAGCATTTCCATTTCTTCTCGTTCACTGAGCAGCATCACAGGCAAGCTCGCTTCGCTGATTGCCGTCCGCGGATTGTCTTACTCTATCCCGTGAGCAAATATCATGACCAGGCCAGGCTCCACCATCACGTCCTCGGACATGTGCGTGTTGTCGCAGTGCAGCACGAGAACGGCTTGTTTTCCTGAAATGTTTCAATATTATTTAATCATTGAAGCTGTGTCGTTTAGCAAGTTTATGTTGACTCCGGAGTTAGAAATTAGTTCTTTCTGATCTGCGTTTATTTTATAGAATAGCTAAGCAATTTACGCATACGGCGCCAGAATGCAGGTGAATGAAGGGAAGTGTGAAGAATTAAATTGTTGCATAGGTCTACGTAAACATTAATTTGATTAAACTAGTGATTCTCCCCATATTTCATTTTATTACTTTAACGTACCACCAAAAGTTTTGAAATAAAAAATAGTTTTCCAAATAACACTTCACAAAATAGCTGTTATTTGTAATACCCGAAGATATTATCTTGAACTTTTGTTGGTATTTATTTTCAACTAATGTAACTTTTAAGCATTCAGCTACTATCCGAAAAAAAAACATCGGATATGATAATATTTAAATCTTCGAACTATTTAGTGGAATGCCTGTGAGTAAATGAAAACCAAATTACAAATTAGCTTAGCTTACACATATCTATGGTTGCTATTCGGCAATTGACCGAAGTCAGTGAGGATGCACAAAAAATCAACTATAAGTTCGGCTGGGATTGACCATAATAAGTGTGTAGTCACACATATGTAACAAGTTTGAAATAAAAGCATGAAACGAGCTCACCAATGTATCATCCAACATCTTTGATGACCGCACAGTTCGAAGTTGCTACTCCGTGATTAACCGGAATAGGTATTCAAAATTGCAACAATCCTCATTTTTTGGGAAATATTCTGTAAGAATTCTAGGAAACATCCCAGACAACCAGAAATCGCATGAAAGTTCACGTAATAACTCGTTTATTCATACAAATTACATCAAACTCGCTAAACACCGTCGATAAACTCGTCAGATTGATGAGTTTCCTCGCATAAAACACTTCTTTTCTGAGTTCATTTGTACATTTTGTTTCGTCCCGTACGTATTTATACACTCGCATTATTTGTTATGATTCATCACATAATATATGCACGCATATCGCCTCCACTTTTGTACGTAGAAGGCCGTTTCGCGACATCTTATAAGTGAAATTTTGCACATATAGAGCCTCCAGGTGATTTCGTTATACGTACATTTTGGTTGTCTGGGCATTTTCTAGTGAACGCTTGCGAAAAAAAAATCCAGAAATTTAAAACTTTGGAATGATTTTCTACTGATTTTTCTGAAAAAATATTGTACAAAATTTTGGAAAATCTTTCGTAGTAACAACTGGAGAATTCAGTGGAAGAATTCACGAAGAATCTCTGCAGAAATTTCAGGGAATATCATATAAAAATCTCTCAAGTAATTTACGCAGCTCGTACCAAGTTGGGTTTCTGAAGTTTTTTTCTTTATTATTTCCAAATCTCATGAGAAGTTGATGGAAGCATGCCTGGGAGATTTGCTGGACGAATATCTAGACTCGTGGAAAAGTTCATGAATGTATTCGTGTAGTACTTTATGAAAGAATCACTGGAAGTATTCACGTTTGTCGAGGAATCTAAGAAGAAACTGTAAAGGAAGCGAGTAGATATATCTAAGATGAATCAGGGAGTGTTTTTAACAGCATTTTTTAAAGGATTTTCCACGAGTTCTTGCAGAAGTTCTATCTTGATTAGGTACTCAAAGTTTGCAGGGATTTCCATGGAATTCTTTTGAAATTTTTCAAAGATTTCATCTGGAATTATTTTCTAAAATTCCAAATTATTCCAAACAACTCTTCTACCAGAAAACAATTCCATCAAACGGGCCTGGAAGTGACTGCAGGATTTGCTGAAGGGATTCCTCGAAAAAAAAAAATCGGACATCCCTGAAAGGAAAAAAATCTGTGAGAAATTAAAATAATTGCTGTGGTATAACTGTGGTACCGTGATGAATCAAAATCCGGACGGTACCGATATCCGGACACTCTGATTATATTATGTAATTAAAGTCAAATTTAAATGATTATATGTTTGGTTTTAATACTCTCCCTTTATTATTGACAATGCTGGTCATTTCACATTCATTTTCAATCTAGTAACCATTGTCAAATAATAAATAAAAATAAAAACAAATTATTTGTTTATGTTGGACGTCATTTCGTCGCGGTCCAACCCTAACTCAAGTTCAACAATCGATGAACACGCGAAGAATGTTTGGTTGAATTAAAAGTTCGTGAACTACATTTCAATTGAAATTTTTTACCATAAGTGTTAAAGAAGATATATTTTGAAAGTTCTGTGAGTCCACTCTACTTAAATATGTTGGAAATATGTTTTAATTGGTGTGTAAAGTGATTGTCCGGGAAAACGAGCCAGTGTTTTATGATCCGGACATCATTCGAAAGACTCAAGTTTGATTAGTGTAAGTGAATTTCGAGGAATAAAATCAAGAGAAAACATGAAAAATAACTATGAAAAGAATAGTGAGTTAAAATAATTTAAGATAATATTAGATAAATTGAGTATATCTTCCTCAATAAAAGTACCAGCCGCATCGACTGCAGCTCAAGCCACATGAACTCAGTTTAGGTAATCAAATCACTAATATCACAAACATGGTATTCTTTTCGATATTGTACGGCAAACGTGGACATCAAGTTTATTAAAGATTGATGTTTAATTGTGTATTGGTTTGATTTTCAATAAAATTAAACGAAAATTGCATGCTTTAAAACAGTTGTCCGGATTTCGATCCAAAAGTGTCCGGATTTGAAGACAACACTAGCATCAGGTGTCCGGATTTAAAGACAAGACATGCTACAGTATTTGAATGATTTTCGAGTAAAAAACGTGTTTTTTACCAAAATATTCATCACTCTTGTGAAAATCTGGATTGAAACTATGTTCAAAACACTATGACATTAAGAATTTTCCAAAACAACACATTCATATTAGATTTTGAATATTTGTGTCGACTTAAGCGTCCGGGTATTGATGCACCACGGTATAGCTGTGTGAAACCATAATAAACTTTTTAGGAATAATGGAGATTTTACAAGAGAAATTCAACGAAAAAAAAAGAACTGCATTCCTTGGATGAAATGATGGAAAACGTTCTGGAGAAATTTCATGCGGAATCTCAGGTCGAATTCATAAAGGATATTCTTAAAGAGTACTTAAAGTAGAGTAACTGGAAGAATAACTTAAAATCTACATGGGAATTCTTGGAATCCCTAAAAGATGTTTTTTCATAAACTCTGGAAACCTTTGTGGATTTGATTTGCAAAACTCCTGTATGATTGTTTGGAAGATCTCTCAGAGAAACAACTAGAGAAATTGGTGGAAAATATTTAGAGAAAATCCTGGGATAATTGAAGGATAACTAAAGATCACTATAACCTATGGGAAAAGTTTCAGAGTAATCCCTGTGAAAATAACAGGAGTAGCGTTGAACTGCCCATAAATGCATGTCAGTCCTATGTTTGCTGGATTTCCTATTCACATGGGACAATTATGCGTTTATGGGCAGTGAAATGCTCAATGGTTTTTCTCGAGCAAATTCTGGAGAAATTTCTGAAAGCATCTCTTGAAAAATCGCCGGAAGGATTGGGGGGAAAATGTCTACACTAGGGAAGTTCGAAAAGTGAAAAAAAATAACAATAATAATCCAATCTTCCATATCTTACTTATCATCCTGGTGGTGGTGGTGGTGGTTTACAAAGACGATGTAGGTTTATTATTATGGAGAAATACTTCAAACGCGTTAATACTGTAATGTATGACAAACTTATTATCTCATAGTGCCCATTCATCAAACCCTAAAAAAGGATCCTATTCTTGGCACTTTTGATTGCCATCGGCAGTGGGGTATGTTTAAAGCTACTGAGCTCATACACAACATAGGTCGTAGCGAACTGCTTTTTTTCTTCATTAACAAGGTTTTTAGCCCTGGGCTGGATCATCTTGGGACCAACAGCTTTACTTTCCTTCCGATGGAAATCGTCACTGAAATTTTTAGTGATTATCTCGGGGATGAGATCGAAGTGCTTCTTTTTGCAAAGATCAACACAATTGGGCCGAGAATAAAACTCCAAGCCAAAATGAATCTTGGAAATCCATATTTTTTCACGAAATGTGTTGAGATTGCCAAATGTGGAATGATTGGAATAATTTACTGTAAATCTGCAGAAATTCATAAAAATCTTATTAAAGACCTCATAAGAACTTTGTCATAGATCTAGGACTAGTCAAACCAGTAAGCCTGACAAAGCTCCATCATGAATCCTCATCATTAACTCTAGAAATCCTGATAATAAATCTTCGAGCTGTTCAGTAGAATACCTATAAGTAGATGAAAAAAAAAAAACAAATTTAGTACTATACCATTTAATTCCACTAGAGTTTGTATCCTTTGACAGATACTCGAGTTGAGTCTAGTACACGACACTGAAGACGGCCTTACAGTTGAGGTCGAAATACGCGTATATGTCGAAGGATACAAACTCTAGTGGAATTAAATGGTATAGTCAGTACTAAATTCGTTTTTTTCATCTACTTCTAGAAATCCTGTCAAATGGAATTCTCAATGAATTTGTCCACAATTTCAGTACATCTTCCAAGAAATATACCAAACATTTTTTTGGCTCAGCTTTTTGCCAACCTCTACGAATCTACTAAGAGTTTCAAGAAATATCAGCCAAGAGTCTTTTCTTGAATCAACTAGAAACCTTGTTAGCACTCTTCATATAACATTTTCAGTTATACGAAGATTTTTCTAGAAATTTATCAATTACCGCCTGGCTTCCCGTTAGAATTCCTGTAAAGATCTCATTGTCATCTCATTTGTCATGAATCTAAATGGAAATCTTTCAAGCATCGCACCAAGAATGTTAACTGGAATCGCTATGTACTTCTTCTAGAGATGTTTTAAGGATCTTATTGGCGTTCCATGAAATCTCCTTTGAATTTGTTAAACATATGTCCACCAAAAATCTACAAAACATTTCACAAGAAATTGTTAGAAAATGTACCCAACGATTATTTTAAAGGAGTTTGATAAAAAAAACACAAGAAATCGTTAACTATTCTCTATCGAATCAGTCCAACTAGTCATGCAAAGTACAAGTTGACGGGCAACCTTCTGAAAGCTTCCTGTCAAAATTTTCTAGTATTATTTGGAATTGAAGCAAACCGGTCTTCATATGTCCGAAACGTCTATTTTCCCGGTATGTTCTCCAAATTCCCGGGTATTTCCCGTATTTTTTCCGGGCATTTGTAATTCCCGGGTTTTTCCCGCTTTTCCCGGATCGATGGTTAAACTTCCACTCAGCTAGTTAGCCGTAAACCACGAATCATAATTAATCAAGTGATTAAATTTATTTGTTTTTGAGCACCAATCGATTAAAATTAAAAGGTCAGTCCCGGGATTTAGAGGGTTAATAACAGTGGTACATTATACTCGTAGAACACTGATAAACAGGCTTAGTTGACACTAAGGCTAGAATTAAAAAAGCAACACATATGTATTGAACGACCTTTGTATAAGCCTGCTTGTCCCATGCTCTATGTAAAGCTTTTAGGACCACGAGATAGATATGCGTAAACCATAGAACGACAGCGAAACACCATTATTTTATCTCTTATCCGGAGTCAACACAAATCTTACCCATTTCGACGCAACTTACCGGGAATCCGTCGACAGACGTAGTTTTCGTATATCCGTCGGTTGTTTTGGCGGGTCTCTAGCGAGCTGAGCCCTCGGGGCCACCGCCGCTCGTGACAATTCTCCATCAGGTCGTCGAGTATATGCGGCGGGCAGCCCGATTCCGAGAGAGCCCGCTTAATCATCAACTAAAATTAAAGAAATTGGAATAATTCTATGCTGAAAGTTTGTTATTTTAGTAGAGAAAAACCTGCAGAGCCTCATCCGGGGTGGAAATCATCCCACCCCATCGGGTGACCCGCGCTCGCGCCAGTCCATTGCACCACCTCGTCACTTCGTCCCGCTCCATCTGATCGGCGATGGCCCGCATCGCGGGATTCGACACGCGCATCGCCCTCATAAAATCCTTCACCAGATTCAGTTCTCGCTTCAGCTCGTTTATCACCAGGTTCTGATCGTTGATCTCGTTCTTCAGCTCGCTCATCTTCTGCTGCTGGTTGTGCACCAGCGATCGCAACTCTCGGAAGCAGTTGTGGTCCTTGTACTCGTCCTTGGGAATCACAAACCCGCAGCCCTTCTCGCACGGAAGCGGACGCTTCGGGTTGTGCTCGCACTCCTCGATATGGGTGGCCAGTGTGTCCAACTTCAGGACCAGCGTACACCCGTAGATGGCATTCTCGCAGCTGATGTTCAGCCGGGAGAGCAAATTCCGTAGGATTCTTGGCACGGCGCGGAGATTACTGTTGGTGATGGGATTCCGATCTACCGGACAGGTCGGCTGGCGCGAAAGCCACTCCGTGATGCATGCCCGGCAGAATGCGTGCTCGCATGCCACTGCCTGTAGCGGAACAAATCAGATTGGATAGTTAAGAGGAAGGCGTTCATTCGGCTTTTCCACCTATGTTGAGAATTGAAAGCGTTTCGTCACAGTTGGAGCGTCTTCTTCCACTATCGCTGAACGGCCAGTTATTTAAATTTGAAAAGTTCCCACGCGAGCTTTCCACCAATTTCTACCAATTAAAGCGGGGTCCGATTCTCCGGGTAGGTAATATGCGAAATGATGCGGCCGGTCAGCCAGCACAGCGCGCTTTATGCAAGGAAATCGATCATCGAACCGTAATCGATCGTAAGGTATCTTCGAATGTCCACGAAGGAAGTGGCAAATCGTCCAAAATTGGAAAAGAAATCAAAACTCATTTCACTTTCGGTTTGCGTGCTGCGGGGAATTGATCGAACTGCATATACGGCGGCATATACCCGACCAGAGTAGAATGTCAATATGCGTACTTTGACTTTCAAAATGAAGATTTAAAGCATTTTCTTAATTTACATGGAGTGGGTAATTAGAGGAGATTTTACGCCGAGTTTTTACGGGACAAATATAAGCTACAATTGTATCGGAGTTGTTACGTAAAACGTGGAAGTAATTCTTTGATTATTGGTTGTCGTTTCCGACATTTTTTAAACTTCGGTTAAAATACTCAGCCCAAAATCGTTTTCAAAATTTTATCTCAATTTTCAACAAAATTTTCTCGTGAAAGCCTTATTGAAAAATCTCACATAACCTGTGATCTCACCCTAAAAGCTATTAGTAACCGAGTGTGTAGCTTGTTGTTACTGAGCAAACAAATGGATTACCAGTTATTCAGCAAGGCTACGATGAAGAGAAGATAGTCCTCTATCTCCCAGTGGTGATAGTTTTCAGCCTGGTCCATTCATTTGCTTAGAAATAAGGAGCTACACACTCGGTTGCCAATAATGGCTTTTAGAGCGTGATCTCGTTATGCGAAAAATCTAGAAATTCATAGATGTCCACAATATATTCTCCTGTGTTCTGACACAAAGTTCTGCAGTGCCTTGATGAACTGATGAACTAGTAAAGTTTTGCAATTTCATATTCACAAATCTCAAGATGCTGTTATGCGCTACATGTTCGATTAGCTCAATGTTGCAGCCAGATGAAGCTTGTGAGCTTCAAATAATTCAAAATCAATCTTCATTTCAGTGACGTCTCGTAACGATATAAAAAATAGTCTGAAGCAAATACTGAACAACTAAAATTATCCTATCAATCAATACATACTCTACTCAGTAGATTTAAGAAATCTCTTTAGTTAATCTATCTGGTGATTTGAGATTACCACACTCTCATTCACATTGCGGACTTGTCTAAAATTACACCACGGAACACTTTTTTGTCTCAAGCACCAATATACCGCTATTTACGTAATTTGCTAAAGTTGCTGCATCCATTGCCGTTTTCAAAAATATCATACCACGTCTAGTTTGTGAGGTATTGCTTGTTGGAAATGCAGAAACTCACGATTTTATTCAAATTGCATGGAAGTGTACCAGCTTGTAAGGTAATTTATTTGCTTATAAATGCCATATTATGCCATATAAATTATACTTTATATGTTAAACGACACTTATCAACAAAGTTCAAAATATTGTACTTTGCCATACGGGAGAAATGAAGTATTTTGTAATGGAGACTACAACCATGTTGAAGATGTCAAATAAATTCAAATTCAATCGTACAATTCCAATCAAATTATATCTTAAATGAAAGTTGAAGTTCTATTCTGCATGCTTGATGGATCAGATTAGCAAAAAGTTTGGTAAATCATTTTCATTTTCATTTTGCAGCGTTTGGTGGGGCAATGAGAGCGCAAGTCAGTCCAAAGCCGGGGTAAGGGATAGGTAATGGCCGTAATAGTCTATGCGGACCACTTGAACACCATCGGAAAGGATAAGAAGGGTTGGGGTAGGGTATAGGGAATGGAGAAGACTTGACACAGTAATGCGATTAATGCTGCAAAATGTAAATGTGCTGAAAGCAATTTAATTTGAGTTTTGAAGTTTGATTTGACTTATTAAAATTCCAAATAGATCGGCCATTGTACAAGTAAGAAAGAATATGCTGATCGCTTTCTAGAAATTTTATAAACAACAAAATAATAACAATATGAGAGTGATGCTAAGGGCTGCTGATGGCACAATGCGACGCTTTAGGAGATTTTGATACTGAATGAACATTACTATACAGAGCGCAATTTAATCGATGGTGATAACTTTACAAACTTTATCTGTTTTTACACTGATTGACGATGCTGATTTATGTAAAAATATTTAAAAAATATTTGATATTAGTTCATTTGTTTGTGTGATTTAGGTGTTAATAATGGAAAAAATTTACATACCCTTGATTAAATACTTCCCTGACCAGAAATATTATATTTTGAGCGCCCTTTTCGAAGCTATTCTATCCAGGTATCCATGTACTGCTTTCAATCCTGAAATTATTCTTATTGTGCATGCTCATGCATTATATTAGTGATGCTCATAATCATGCAACAGATAAGAAGGAGAGAAAAAGAGAATATAGGAACAGTGATTAGTAATGAGTTAATTATGTAGTTTTGTTAGAATTATAAACAATTAAACAGCAGTAATGAATAACTTATAAAATTACTTTGCAGCATAGCTGAGCCTTTCGGAACGTAAGACCGATGTATAAAAATAATTTGTTTCGAAATTGTCCGCGTGGTCTTCTAGTGCCCCTATTAGATCAGAATCAGTCATAGACATACATATCGAATGCTCGCCATGACCCTATGACCAACATTTGTATATGTATAGACTTAGCTGATGTGGCTTTTCTAACAGGTAGTTCTTTCACTCATTGATTGTCTTCAAAACCTTGTCAAGTATAGAAAATTGATTTTATTTCATTTATTACTACATTAAAGCTACATTGTACTTATTAAGTATTAGGTATTATTTTATGTTTTTATCACTATTGATATTATCAAGGCCAGAATTCCCAGTGAGTGAAGAATTTTATAGTACTAGAACACCATAGAAGATCGCTTAACATTACCTAATCATGGAACGGCTTTTTGCTCTATTATTTTAGGTAGATGCTATCGATCTCCCTTTGCTCCTATCCGCAACCCGGTGCACGCGCCCTGTTGGTTTTCGAAAACCTCGTAGAAGATTACAAACCGTCAATGGCATTCCCAATCACTACCCCACATTGCACGTTCAAGGGTCTGATTGTGCTCCTAACCCACCCTCAGTCTGTAATCTTCTCGCCAGTTTGAAATTATATTTTCCCGAAGTGAAAGTAATTTTGATGAGTGATAGCGTAGTGCAGCCCAACTGCATAGTACAGTAGTTTAACCAGAATCTTTAGGTCAGAAGATAATATCTAAATTTTGTAATAAAAAGGTTGCCATTGCTTTGAAATTTACCCAACATCTAATCAAAACTACTAACAATAGCGATCAATTATCAAAATTCATCGCTCCCTGGAAAATATAATCCCAAGCCCAGGGATTAGCAAAAAGTTTGGTAAATCATAGTTAAATTTCATGTCAACATCAATAAAACCAGTGTTTTATACAACTTTGACGATCTGTAGCAAAAAAATTGTGACTTGCTAGAAGAACGGAGTTAGATTTAGAAACCCCAAATTAACTAGACACATAATTTAGTCCTTGAGACACGAAATAATGTCATTTTTGTTTGCAGTGTTAGTGTCAAAATTTAGTGCCCAGTTGGCGTTTCCCTTACTTAGCAATATTTTACATTTACTTATCGAAAGATATTCGTCACAAACATGCTGTTTTAGCTATTCAAGGCTTTTGGAAGACGTTTCGAAGTGATTTGTCTATCACAATAAGGAGGATTATTAGCCAAAACCGGTTGAATTTAACATCTTTATATGATCTCTGGTTTGCTGGATTCTTAATCGTGTCTACATTATTTATATAACAAGACATGTTTTATTCACTATTTTTTTCAGTATTATCGGTTGAAGTACATTTGCGCCATAAAACAGCACAACTGAACACAATCACGAATAACCTCAAAACGACTCCCAAAAGTTTTGAATAGACGAAACAGCTTTTTTTAATGAGAAACTTGGGACAAGTAAGGGTAAAATATTGCTAAGGAAACGCCCACTGGGCCCTTAATTTTAACACTTATTTTTTTTAAACTTTTGTTTCGTGGTTGTAAAAATCAATTTTTTATTTAAAAATAAGATTGGTTTGGTGTGTATCACAGAGATCATATGTTAAATATGATGTACAAATATTTTACCGAAAGAATTTCCCGTATAAACAAACGATTTTTTGCAATTTGCGTATTTACAAACCAGTGGGCACTGTATTTTGCCAGTGACTGTATTTTATGCTCATTAACGCCTCGTGGCGGTAGAATTTATATCATCTATAAAATTAAGAGCATGATTTTGATGTTGGCTCTTATCAGAAACTAGTCTATAATTTGGCGCGAGTGTTTCAGTTCTCCAAACCAAAATCTTTATGCACAGAGTTGCGCGAAGAAACTAAATGATTGCTCTTCTTCGTCTTTTAAAATAGCACCTATCTATATTGCTGGTCTGCTTGATAGGTTCTCGGTTAGACTGCTTGATAGGTAGATTTGGTCTTACTTTTTGCGCAACTCTCCATTTATCGACTCTACTCCAAACTAACGTAGTTGTAAGATAAATATGTTTCACTATGTAAAAACTATGCACTTAAGGTGAAGAATGTCGGTATCAAAACTTGGGCGCGAGTGGACGTGAAAAAAAAAATCGGCTGTCATTTTTTTGTGCAGTAAAACTTTTCAAAAGAATTAATCTGGCCAGTGCTTTTTACATGAGTGTAATATGTAGTGAATGGTGTTATCGGTGCAATTTAAGCTTTGAAGGACGAATGGATCGGTTTCCGGAGAAGCAATGTGTTGTGGTGTGCCGTGGGGACGCTCGGTTTCTTGGTAGTGCTACCTGAGCCTAACGGTTGGCGTACGTGGTAATACGAACCACTGATGGAAATGGATTGGTCATCTTACCAGCTATACCCAATTGGGGGGAGATCCGGTGAGTTTGTTCCAAATTATTATCAGAATATTGTTAGCAATAGTTGACTCTTGATAATTGCCGCGGGAACGATTTTTTTTTTTGTGATAAGCATCGTCGGTTCGAGGTCACGGATAATCGGATGGTTCGCGTATGAGAGGAAATGTATTTTGAAATTGCCACTATTTCCACATTTTTTCCGTTTTTTTTAGCTTTTTTTACAATGAACATAAAAATACGCGTGTTTTTTGTTTGAATTGCTGCTATTCGTTTTAAACAAGTTGAACACGTTTTTTTGTTTCTAATGTTCAATTACCAAATAGTGAAATAAAAAAATTCTAGGTTTGTAGATCATACGCGTAGCGGTTTTCCGTTTTTTTTTAATTTTTTTTTCTTTTTGTCTTCTATTATTTTTCTCCGATGACCCTTGAGGGATCGGTTCTGCTTTTAAATCATTAATAAGCAGATACCCACACTTGATTCGTTGCAAACATAATTATTTAAAACGGAAAGTACTATGCGGAATCTTATTAATCATATATCTTAAATACGACAAATATCTTCTCTTTGATTGCCGGCATTCAAAAGATTAAATTCAAAACGCTTAAACAATAAATGCCATGGGTCTATCGCTAGCTTTCAAAGCGAATCCTGACTTTATTTTTCCTCTCCCAACCCCCACCTCCGTAGCACTTATGAGGGTGTCGCTGAGTCGGTGGCCTCTCATTAAGTAAGTGCTACATCAACATTTCCTTCCCCTATCCCAAGTTACGGTAAAGATGGGCGTGGCCAGGAATAGCGATATTTATGGTTTTGGTCTCCTTGTTTAAGATTGGATCAAGGAATACTCCTCATCCTTGATCTTGAGAGCAGTCTGAATGAGATTATCAAAAAGGAACATAAATGTTGCTAGTATCCAATCTACGAAGTATACCGTACCTACGCTAACGCTAACGCTAGAATGTCGGTATCAAAACTTGGCTGTCACAACGGTCGGCTTGTGCCCCTACTCACGATGTCAAAAGCAATCCAAAGAAATCTCGCGTAACAATTCCAAAGGGCCAATGGTCGATAAAACTTACCGTTATAAACCCGATTTTCAAAATGATTAATACTTAACCAGTTTTTTTTTCCAAATTATTCAATGGCCCCCTGCCACTATGGGCGATCAGGTGGCCAATAATCGAAAAATTGACTTGTTCTGATAGGTTTTTCATGTACATCATTCCATAGTAAACGCTTCTATTAAGATATTTCTGAAATATCAGGGCTAGATATTATATATTTTAATTGACACAGTATGTCAAAGTTAGAGTTTTTAAGAAAAATGAAGAATTCAGTGCAAACACAAGGTACACATTGAATACAATATACTGCATAATCGTAATATTTTATGCAGATCTTCATACACTGTTTCGAAAGCTTATTCAAAAAGCTATCTAAGAAAAATAAAAAGAAATAAAAAATCGTAATTTAGGTAGGAAATATGCGGGGAGTGCACTGAAAAAAATTTATTTGATTTTATATCGAAACTTTACACATCCCATACTTTTTTGTCCCAAGTTGTCCCAAGCTAAAATTTATTTCCAAGTGTACTTTGAGATGTAAACTAAAGAATCGTGAAGAATTTAGCTGCACAAATTTGCACTTTTTTAATTAGGGGTTTTTGAATTTTTCCAATATTTTTAACCATTTTCTATCAAAAACAGCTAAAAAATAATTCAGAGAATAACTTAATATCGCTAAATCATTCATTTTATTATTTCTATGTAAGTTCTAACATTTATAATGGTTTGCACAACGCTAATCGCATAAATGGCTTATATGCATCATTAGTAACAAAACTTATTATTTCGCTATAGACCCTATTCAAAAGTTAGTCTTGAAAACTTGTTTTTGAAAATAAAACATCAAATTTGTATTACAAAACTCATAAATACGACATACTGCGTGAAAAGGCCACACGCAAAAAAATTTTGTTGTATAATCTACCGAATCCATGGTAGAATTAAGAACTGCACCAACGATTGGGGCCCAGATAGCCGTAGCGGTTAACGCGCAGCTATTCAGCATGACCAAGCTGAGGGTCGTGGGTTCGAATCCCACCGGTCGAGGATCTTTTCGGATTGGAAATTTTCTCGACTTCCCAGGGCATAGAGTATCTTCGTACTTGCCACACGATATACACATGCAAAAATGGTCATTGGCAAAGTAAGCTCTCAGTTAATAACTGTGGAAGTGCTCATAAGAACACTAAGCTGAGAAGCAGGCTCTGTCCCTGTGGGGACGTAACGCCAGAAAAAAAAAAAAAAAAAAAAAAAAAAAAAAAAAAAAAAAAAAAAAAAAAAAAAAAAAAAAAAAAAACAACGATTTTCAACCGACTACCAAAATCTGTTAAGTTTACAATAATCTGATAAAAATCACTGAGCAGTGCAGTAACTGTGACCATATCCATAGTAGCATCCACTACAAAGCATAGGTATTTCAATCCGTGACACCCACCGTACAACACAGTGTGGTCAAAAGTATAATGCCAAACTTGTCAAATCTAGAATGTTTCTAGTCATAAATACTACAACTCTGGTCAAAGAAACAGAATATATTTTCTAGTGTAATGACGTTGACTATGTTTTGGTAGAATTTACAGATTAATGTAGTCGGTTGAAAATTGTTGGTGCAGTTCTTAATTTTACCATGAATTCAGTAGTTTCTACAATAAAGTTCATTTCAGTGCAATGATCGAATCTCTCTCCATCAAGAGGGCCTACCATCGGGAAATTTCGCAAACTGTCATTGGCCTTAGCATGATGAGAGGCCAATGACTCTCTCTTGCTCTTTCGGTTAAAACCAAAAGGGCCTAGCCTTGGGCCAAGGAACGCTAAAAAAATTCAAGTTGGCCCATGCTTTGTTGAACATCGAAAATTGGTCAAGTATTTAAGCTCATATTTTTTCCACATTTTTGACAGTTTTCAGAATGAAACCGATCATTAACGTGTATCAATAGTAAATGGACACTCAACGAGCAGGAAATCATATTGATTGATTAGAATATGGAGAAAAAGGAATTGAAAATGTGGTGGGCAATATTCACATCAATTTCTCTCAGAATCAACGATTTGAGGATTGGCCCTTTTGAATTGTTACGCGAGAAATATTGAGCGTACGAAGTCGATCTATCTGCTAGTGCACAAAGCTAAAATAGAAATTGCACTGCTTCATCCGTGAAATTTGTGCCTTCAAAGTTTTGGTACATTATTGAATTTGGATTCCAAGACTCCTATGCAATACATGACATGTAATCACGTGGAAACTGATGCGGGACAAGATGGGTCACATATAGACTTGAATGTTTTTACAAAATGTTATCAAATGTTTTCTATAACATAGTATCTTTACTAACATAAATCTTAAATCTTTGAGGTAAAAAAATCAAAAAGAGACCAAACAGGGATCAAAAAAACAAACAGGAACCATGAGAGTTCAATTCCTTATTGAATCTGATTCCTATAAGAATGTTTGACTTTTTTGTAATTCCTCGTACAGCAAGTAGTACTGCTCGTATGACTGTACGTATTTCATCAGAAATAATTTATATATTTGCCGAAAGTTTCCTTCAAATATTACGTCGATAATTCCTTCAAGATTTGATTTAGTGAAAGGCATACTGAGGAATTCTTCATAGAATTTCGTTTTGAATGGTTTGAAGAAATCAATCTGGAATTTTAAAATAAACAACAACAATTGCTTCACAGTTATCATAAAAAAATTCTCCGTAGAATCTATTAGATTTTTTCCTTCAAAAAGTCCTGTCTCCAGGAATTTATCCTGTGATTCTTATATTAATTACCCTAAGATTTATTTCCAGAATCCCTTTTAAAACAACTCCAAGAATTCAACCAGTAATGTTTCCAGGGCTTTATTCGGAATTCATATAAAATTGTTCTTCAGCAATTCTTTGAAATTTTAACCAAACATTTCTCCAAGAATGCTTTTAGGAACTACTCCAGTGATTTCTTCAGAATTTTTTCCAGAAATTGTTTTGGAAAATGCCCAAGGTAATCTTCAAAGAATTATTCTAGGAATTCTTCAAGTAATGTATACAAAAAGTGTCACGAAATTCGTTTGAAATTATCGGAGAAATTTTTGAAAAATTCCGGAAGGTTTTTGAAAAAAACCTTTTAGGCATCTGATGAAACCTGCGTAAGGATGAAATCCTAAAGTAACCCTGCATAAACTTTTACAAGGAACTCTGAATGAACTTCTTAACTCTTGAGGAAGTCTTGATGAATTTCCAAGAAAACAGAACAAAACAATCAATGGAAACTCTGGATACTAGCCTACAGGACTTTCTTAATGAAGTGCTTCAAAAACATCGGACGTAAACCCTCAAGAAATTTGTGTAGCAATAATCGAAGGCATTGCTGGAACAATTGCTGGTGTGAAACCTACGTGAAACTTCTGAACAATCCATAGAGATTGTACTTGAGAAATTTCTGGTAGAAATTCATAAGAAATCTCTGTTCGAATTTATTGAAGTACTCCTGGAAGAATACTTAATTGATTTCCTGGAAAAAATCCTAGAGGGGGGCAACTGGAAGCAGCTCCTGGAAGTAACCACAGATGAATTCATGGAATCCATATGAAAATGACTGAAAGAATAACTAGAAAGATTGGGGAAATGAATCTTCTTAGGGTTTCTAGGAAATTTCCCTAAACCGGTTTCTTCTTAAACTCTGGAACAAACCTTTGTGATGTTTTGTGCAAGCAGTCCTGAGGAATCTTTGGGAGATCTCTAAAGTAAACAATTGGAGAAATCAAAAGAAGAATTAGTGGAAAAACATCTGGAGAAAAACCTGGAATAATCTTGAGGAAATTTTTGAAAGTAATCCAATTCTTCAGAGATTCTTCTATTTATTCCTCCAGATATTTTTTCTGGAATACTTTCAGGGATCCCTCCAGAAATTTCTTTGCAGATTACACCAGAAACTATTCTTTGATTTTCTTGAGGTGCTTGGGGGATTTTTTGCAGAATTGTCTCCTGGAAATCTTTGGGCATTCTAACGCTACTACCTTAGGGGGAGATCCCCCAGTACCGGACACTTAAGCCACTAAATTCATAAGTCGAAAACTATTGATTTTATGGGCTCGTGTTACCCATTTATGATAAATATTATCATTTTTATAGTGTACAAAAATAAATTTGAAAATATAAATATGAATTTTGACTATGCATTTTGGTGGTGTATTTTAGTACCGAATTGATCGATCTTGAAAGGTGGCACCCAATATCGGACACGATCTGGAAATGCCTCGAATTCTGCAAATTTGAACATCATTGAATATGTACACTATAGGAATAGTTTATAATTACCAATTCAATGCATTTGCAACATTTACAAGAATAATTTGAGTTTTTCTTAGCTTGCAAGATGCCTATCAAAAACCTCTTCCATATATGATGAAAAATAGCACATTTTATGATGTTGTTCCGAATGTTCATTCTTCTTAATTTTATTGCATGTTTGATACCATGATCGTCGGAACCCATGAAAAATGAAAGTATTTTGAGACACTGACGCAATAATTACAAAGATATCATATAACAAATCAAGCTGTCCGAAACTGAGGGACAGGAGGTGCTTAACGAAAATTGTAATTTGTCCATATTTAGTTCAATTGTGGTACAAAATACATTCATACTATCAAATTAGGATTATTTTCGATCAAGCTTGCGTGATCCAAAGTATTTTTTTCATGTTCAAAATATATATTAAATAGGCTCAAAATTAAGAAAATACGTAAATTTTTTATAGATTTTCAAACTTTTCTACTTTTTTAAAAAGGCATGCATATTTCAAGGATGTGTTATTCTACGCAAACATTAGTCTACATAATAGCTTTCATTTCTAATAATACACCATCTTGATTGGACCATGATTTCTCAATGTTTCGACTTTGTCCGGTATTGGGTGCTGTCCGGCACTGGGGGATCTCCCCCTATACGATTTCCACGGGGATTACTTTTATAAATTTCTTACAGACTATCACATCACATCCTCGAAAAATCTGAGAAACACCTCTTAAAATATCTGTGGAATAGTCTCAAGGATTCTCTGCCAATTCCTCATTTGCCAATTAGCACTAGGAATTACCGTAAACAGAATAAGAAAAAAGGGACTTTATATGACCTTTTTGATTGAAATAGAGACTTTAGAGACCTTCCATTGAAAATAGATACTTTTTAAATATTAGCATTAGAGACCAAACACCTTAAATGAAACCTGTTACCAGTCTTGACCATAAAACATTGTATTTTTTTTGTCCTGATAAAAAGCTTATAGGTTTCAAAATAATTTAACTTTACATTTATTCGGTGTCCTGTTTTCTTTTTATCTAAAAACGAATTAAACATGATGATGGATGACCCATTTTTGAAGTTTAGAACTTTATGGTCTTTCAATGTTTCGTTATCATAGTTTATTTGTATATTAAATAGGCAACTCATTCCCTAAATGATTCATCTTGCCCTGCCTCATTCTGTGTTTCGCCTTTTCGTCTTAAAACTAAAACAAATCAAATCATGAAGACGATTAGAATAGCAAAAAATACCTTTTAGAACTCTTTTATAACTCCCACAAATTACTCTTTTTGCTTTAATTTTGTTGTCAATTCCCAATCGGGCACATGTCGCATGGCCGCAGAAGCTTTTGCATGGCTGACCAAAACAAGAGCAGAAAAAAACCCCGAAACAAAATGTTGATAACGTTCCACTGAGCGCTCACCGCCCAAATTGAACGGCGGTCGCCGAAAACGGCTTTCCTTTCCACATAGCTCTACATCTAGGACAATTTCCCGCTCACCTCTGGCCGTGAAACGGAAGATTTCCCAACTGTGACGCGCATCAATCTCAATTAAGGCCAAATCGACAATCGTCAATTCGAACCATCACTTACCTGCAGTGGCTCTTCGAGCACCCCGGAGCAAATGGGACAGATCAGCTCCTCGTCCACGTCGCCCTGGAAGCGCGTCAGATCGTAACCCATTGCACCCCGGTTACGGTGATCCTGAACTGCTACTTCCTCCCCCAGGACACGGGAGGCCAGGACAGGTCCGAACTAGATTGTGCACTGTTTTGTTTTTCTTCGTCTTTTAGTTTCACTCGATGATGATTCACTGGTTCTTTGGACAGGTTCTTCAGTTTTAGTCTTCTCTCTTCACTGGCGGTAATTTTCTTCTTTTGTATCGCACTTTAGTTGGCTTGTTCAATTACGACGGAGGTCATGCTAGAGCACCCAAATTGAGAAACATTTTAAAGGTCTGTTGGAGTTCGTGCAGCAAAAAGTCTACCGAAGAGTGGATTTCATTAATCTTCCTAAGGCATTGAGAGGAAAATTGCACATTACGCGTTACGGGTCAAAAACGGCTAATCACTTTGAGACGTTCCCAAAAATCCCTATTTTAATCAATTTTCATTCTGTTAGCTTTCAATGGAAGACCCCAAAAAAGCCCTGATTTTTAATCAGTTCAAAGGAATTCTTACAGGAATATCGCCATTGTTTTTGCTAGAGATTCCTTCACATACTCCTCGTATTTGCCCAAAGAATTCATTAATTGAATTTTTGACGTCCTTTTGAAGAAAATCGTCTATGAAATTAATTAAAGAAACCATGAAATTCTCCAGGAATTATTCCAAAGATTGTTTCGCAAATTTCCCAATAAAATCCTGGAGTTTATCCAATGATTCTTCAATCGATTTCGTCAGTGTTGCAAAAAATATTACTCATTCAAACAAGAAGTTTTTTAGCAATTCCTGAGAAAAACCGTAAATGAATTCGCGAATGAGTTCATATGAAAATGACTGGAGAAATCACTAAGAAATTGTATAGGTTGTAAACTTGGGATTGAAACCTTGGGGATTGGAAGAACTTCTACAGGAATCTTTGAAAGATTCATTACAATAACTACTAGGAAAATCGATGGAAATCTAGAATAATTCAAAAAATCTCTGAAGGAACTCCAGGAACAGCCTTCTTGAAAATTTTCATAGCAATATCTATGAAAACTTCTGGTTAGGTTGTTTGAATCACAAATCATTGCAAAGAGAATGCAGCTAGTGACCTTAAAGACCATTTTGGTGCAAACAGAAAGTTTAGAGACCTTCTATCAAAAATAGAAAACATGCATCAAAAAAGGAAACCTGCTACCAGCCCTGGGCTATTGATTTCGGGGTAATTAGCCTTCCAAAATTCATCCATTTTTCCAATTCCTTCAAAGAGATCTCTAAAAGGTTGCTCCAGTTGCACCTAACGTTATTGTTTACAGGAAATTCCCCCAGCACTCCATCAAGAATTCTCCAGGTATTCCAAAAATTATTCTTGGGATTTCTACTAAATTTTCTGAGATTACCTGTAGGAATGGCTGGACAAATTTGCGAAGGAATCTCTGGTGGATCCTCCACCACCTAAGGACCTAAGGAGAAATTCCTGAAGAAATTCCAGGATAAATAAATGGAGTTCTGGAAACTGCTCTGATATTCTTTGGCAGATTTCCTACGCACATTATCTCTGAAAGGATTTCAGCGGTAATTCCGGAAAGAATCTTTCTTATATAGCTAGAGAATCCTCTGAAGAATGAATACCTTAAGGAATTATCAGAAGAATAAGAATTATTCTTGACAGAAACCCAGAACGAAGTCCTGGAGGAATCTCAAGAGTTACTGTCTGAACCAAGCTTTTGGAAGATATCCGTAGAAATCCCTGGAGATACTCTTGGATGACTCTCGGGAGGAATTTCACAAGGAAATCACAGGAGAAAAAGTGTACTGAGTAGGGTTACCATACTAGTCCTCACTGTTAAAGAGTACATTTTTATAACATTGCAAAAGAGTACTAAAGAAAACACTTAGGCTGAACAAATGCGCTATTTACTAATAAAGTCGTTCCAATTTGCTTGTTTTGCCATTTTTTTTTTGTGAATTATAAAGTCTTTGGTGACCCTATTGATGACCAAAAGTTAGATTTTGGAAAAAAATGGAAATAAACACAAATAGATCAATAAAAGAACTATGACGCTATGAAAATCATAGATAGCGCCACCGTAGTCTGGTGTGTTCGACAGAATAACAACGCTATAACAATGTTAAATCCCTTGTAGAATTACCTTCAATGATCCATTACAACTTTTTTTTACTTAATAATGCAAACGATATCAGATTTATAGTCAAAGCCAATTTGTCTACATTCTAATCAAAGTTAAGTTCCCTGGTAAAATTATTTTCAATTTTTCATTAATGATTTCATGAAATTTCACCATAGTTCGACAATTTTGCCTACTATACAATACTGAACATCGAGAGGTTCGATTTATTACGGCAATATTTATATGATAACGCAAATTATACAGAAAGACGTTCGACTTTTTGTAATTTTATAGCCTTTCGAATATCTTTTGATATTGAAATATGCTTGAATAAATCTTGTTGCCTATAATTGAAAATCACTTTAGCAATGTTCAACTGAAAATCAACAATTAGTAGATTGTTTATCAGTAGTTTTACTCTTTAGTGTATACATTCTTTCTAATAATTATTGAGTTAATCATACTAATTCATTCAGCTAGTAATTTTCGAAAATCAGTGAATCACCTGTGTTATAATAGGATAGGGGTTGATCTGTTTTTTTTTCAAATTGTTATTTGATTTAGTTGGCAATCGTCAGAAATATCGGGAAAAGCTGAGCTTGTTTATCGAAAAAGAAGCAATTTCCTCTATAAAAATAGACAAACTTAAAAATAATGTTCTTCGATGATGAGCGGAACATCCTTTATTCATTTGGATCGGACAGTTCCGGATTTAACAGTTCCGATCAATCACGGAGGAGCAACAACTGACATGTACAGGCAGTCTATGCAATGCTATATTGTAACTCCTTGAAATATTCATGGATTCCTTGCAGGTATTTCGGGAAATTTCTCGGATCGAATTCTTGGGAAAAACTTTTTAATAAGAATTTTAAATTGCAATCTAAGAAAATTTAAAAAGCGCAACTAGTTTTGACGTTGTTTTTACGAATGCGGGAGTTTAATTATAATTTAACAATTTATGTTTTGCTTTTCGTGAGCTGTCAGGTTGAAATAAGGTGTCCATGAAATTAAACAAGAGTGAGGTTTCGTTCGGAATAAGAATCAAGAAAAGATCATTATTTCCTATTTATTCTAGGTAACTCAAGCTATGGAATCCGTATATTCGTCTGCCGTTTGGAAATTAAGTGTTTTAAAAGTCTGATAACGCGCAGGTATCGTACATTATGTTTCCGTTTATATGCTTTTCAATCGGTTATACTTCACTGAGACCTTAAGTGGCCATAATATGAATAAAAACACATGGAATAATCCCTAGTGGAGTTTATTGATAATGATTCTTGGTGGAATACCTGGAGGAATTCAACTATGAGAGAAGGCCAGAAATTGGTAAAATTCTTGAAACAATCGTTGTTGATGGAATTTCTTGAATAATATCTCTGATGGAATAGGTAATGAAAACTCTGAATAAGGTGGAATTTCTAGAGGAGTCCCTGGTGGAATTGTTTAAGAGTTTACTGTGGAATATTTGGGGAAAACTGTGTTAGAATTCTTGGAAGAATCCCTGATGAAATTTTGGAGGAAATTCTAAAGCCCAATCGGAATCGATTCCAAGAATCTGGTAGCAATCTTTTAGTCTTTTTACTTCAGATTAATAATTCATGATTTTGATCAACATCTACGTGTTATGTAATCAAATTTTTCTGATTAAACAGAGTCGGAACTGGTTCTGGATGTCCGGATAAAAATTTTTAATGTTTGGTTTGTGGCATTACGTCTCTTTGAATCTGGACACATCGATGTGCGAAACATTGCACAGTGGCGCATGGCCGCACAAAACCTCAACAATTCATGTTCTCAAAATCACTCGTCAACATTTTTTATAGACTTCTATACTATTGAGTGGCAATTTCTCAAAGTTTGAGATTGATCTGTTCTGTTTTCGATTTTTGGCAGCATCATAAGTGTGGGAAAGTCAGCAAAATTGGACTGCTCGAAATTCATCAACTATGATTCACCTAGCAAACTTCAAACAGCTGTATCTCAACGAAATCATAACCACTCTTTAATGAATGTTCGAATCCTCTGAGCAGAATCTCAAATAGAGAAACTTAAAAGTAGATGGAGTACCGTGTACCTTTTAATTCCGCTCCTAAATGCTTATCTTTGACAGATACGCGTATTTCGACTACCACTTGTGTGGAGATTCAGTATTTAACCGTAGAAGGAATTACCCTTCACGTGATGCTCACACAACTTACCCAGACAAGTGACCGTTCGCAAGTGCCAGAAAGAATATGGTTAATGCACCAGACCGCTTGCTGCGATCAATTATATTGCCACTTCCCAACACAGTGCAATCTATGCCTCACATTCTCCCTATGCTCCAAAGAAATTAAAGTTAGTTTTCAATTAATGATAAACAAACAAATAAATGTTACAAACAATGACAATCTGCTTTTTAGAACTTGTTATCCCTAATCACTGTACACTATGTAAACTTGTCTAGCGTTGCACATTTTTGGCAAGCTGTAGCTCAATAACTCCGTGAATCGTCCCACGTAACTCGTAAATGCCCTAATTATTTTTGTCATAGGCAATTATGTTGAATTTTTATTTTGTTCTGCAATTTTCTTCTTAGATTTTTTTATACATTTATTTATGTTTTAAGCATCGAAATTTTACTTATCAAGATGTACTCCGCTTTGAATTAATAGCTCTATTTTTTGCTCAATGTTCTGTCCTACAGGCTGGCTATACTTCCATTTTTAATGTTTTGTAATCTGTTTATTACGTGACGTAATGCATTTACAATAAAGTCGTCGATTTTTATTCAATGTGTACACATAATATTACAGACTTGTCTAGGAAGCAGGATATATAAAATCTCTTATACCGTCAGTGGGCAATAATTTTTGCATAACAGAGTGTAATTGGCATGTAACAAAATAAAAAAAAAACTACTACCGTGCACCCCCGTTTATTTGAACAGTACCTCATGCAAACCATCGGGGTTCATTTTGAATTTGAACATCTAGTCACCCTAGAAACATGTTTCTGGTTACCTCTTTCACTGTTTTGTTTTGATTCTGCGTTCCGTTCCACAGTGTTCCATCTCACTTCGCTCCGTTCCATGAGATAAATGACGTTTGAACCAATTTTAATCTGAACGATGTGCAAATTAGCGGGGTACAGATTAAAAAGTGTTCAGATTAAATGAGGTCAAACCAACGGGGGTACCCGGTACAATAGCTTATTTTGCTTTACATATTTTCAAATCATTACATATTTACATTACATTCCAATTTGACTGTTACACACAGTGACGCGAAATGATAATCTTTGTTTCATTTTCCTTTCCCGGATTTTGCTAGGATTCATCTTTCTCTATGGCGAGCAGAAACAACAATATTTTGTCAATACAGTATTTGCTCAAAGCAAAATGAGAAAAATGTAAATTTCTGACATTTATTCAGTGCGATGTTTCCGAAGCTCATCTTTTTTCCACGACACAAACCGAAATATTCGAAAATTATCATTTCTCGCTCAACCGACAGAATATATGAAATTGCCATCCAATTGCATATTAAACATCTAAGTAGGCATGGTCAACGCCTTACTCATCCAGTAACGTCAGACCAGAATGGGAAGTTTATCGTGGAACTTTCATTTGCCAGCAATGATTGTTCTCCATTAGTTACCATTGCTGGGGCTTGGCATCCCCCAGAACGAACAACATACTGCACGCTTCCGTACTGTCATTTGCATATAGTAAAACAACAGATTTGTCCTCTTCTCCTCTTCTATAAAGAGTCTAAAATACAAAGAGGCGAAATCTGATCATACTGAAATTAAATCAGCTAGCAACTATGGCGAATCGAAGAAGCAGCACTGCCAATGTTGAATCCCACGCTAAAAGTGGTTCACATGTTTCATGTGTTGAGTTTACACTGGTTTGGGTAACGAATGAAACATTGACTGAATGAGTGGAAAACCAATGTAATCAATAGAGCATAGTTTATGCAAAACATGAAAATTGCAACCGACACCCGTGTATTTAGAAAAAATGCTATTTCAGAAGAAGCAAAATTTTCGTGAACAGTAACTATTTTGTGTGAGCCGTTTTCAGCGTGTAAGAAAAAGTGTTTGACAAGTCTCTTGCTCGTTTGGAATTACATGGACAGTAAATTTGGAATTCCAATTTTAACATTTCGTTTCTTTGCCTATAGTTTCTTTACTCTTCTAGCAAACAACACACTGCGACTTTCTTTCTGACATTTGCGCTAAGCAAAACAAGAATCGTCAATTTTTGCTTATCGTTAGCGGACATTGCCAGAGCTCCTCATTCCTACTGGCAAACAACACGCTGCAAGCTATTGTTCCGATATTTGCATTGAGCAAATCAACAGAGTCTACAATTTTAGCTTCTCGTCAGTGGACATTGCCAGGGTTTCTCTTTCATCCTGACAAACAACACACTGTAAGCTTCCTTTCTGACATTTGCTAGAAGCAAAACAGCAGAATCAAAAATTTTAGCTTCTCATCAGCGGACATGGCCAGGGCTCCTCGTCCCTCCTGGCAAACAACACACCGTAAGCTATTTTTCAGATATTTAGATTGAGCAAATCAACAGAATCGACAATCTTAGCTTCTTGTCAGTGGACATTGCCAGTGCTCTGACAAACAACACACTGTAAGCTATCGTTCTGACATTTGCTAGAGCAAAACAACAGAATCGACCGAAATTTGTTTTTTTTTTCATGCTGCTGTAGATTTTCCGCTCGGCTTCCACACAAGAACGCCAATATTCTTCTTTCCACGAACATCAATCAGCTGCAGATACTATCAGCTATCACTTTCATCGAGCACCAAGACGTACCTTCCAGATTCACCAGTCTGGGCTTCTTTTTAAAAAAAAAATATTTCTTGCATGCACGCTGCAGGGTAATTCTTCCTGTAAAAAAATAATGCCAGGTAACTTTTCGGCAAAATAGCGAAAATCTGGCGGGATCGCCAATGTGGAGATTCAGTATTTAACCGTAGAAGGAATTACCCTTCACGTGATGCTCACACAACTTACCCAGACAAGTGACCGTTCGCAAGTGCCAGAAAGAATATGGTTAATGCACCAGACCGCTTGCTGCGATCAATTATATTGCCACTTCCCAACACAGTGCAATCTATGCCTCACAACTTGCAGTCTTCTTCAGTGTCAGTTACTCGTATCCACTAGTGGATACGAGTAACTGACACTGAAGAAGACTGGAGCGGAATTAAAAGGTACACGGTACTCCATCTACTTTTAAGAAATCATAACCGATTTAAGCTCAATAGGTTCCATTTGAAAGCGAAGTTATAAGCCTTAGTTTTGGCTATAATTATATAAATTTTAACATATCAAGTTGTTATTTGTAGTAAAAAAAGTTTCAAACAATCTTTCTCCAAAATTTTGTTAATTTTTCAAAACTTCGTACGTTTTATGTGAAGTGTTTCGGGAAAATGAGTCACTCACTATGAAGCGACAAATTATCCATACTTTCAAACGTGCAATAGATTTTCTTGCCCCTTTTTGCCCCTAAAGGTGAAAATTCCATTTTAATTTATCGATTTCATCATTCAAATCTATATAATTTGTCATAATTCGTTTAAAACTTTAGTGGAATTACTAAAAAGAAGTTAAATTTGTACCTCTAGTTCAGGTTTATGCACAAATTTCTGCATTACAACAAAAAATTTGTAGTAATAGCCTTTTTACACGATTGGATGAAAAAACTTGATTTGGACCAATTTCACTAGAAAATCGAATTTTCAAATTGAGTGTTATTTCCAACGGAATGATATCAGGTATCCAAGATAATTAATAGATTGCCATTATCAAGCAATTTGAGTCGTATTTGAGGTTTTGTTCGACCTTTGTATGAAGGACCGCCACTGTGCATTGGTCCACATTGAGAAAAATTGGGGGCGAGGGAGAAATGGCATTTTTCTAACATCGTGTAATTTGAATACATTCTATTTGTAACAACGCCTAATTGTGTATGTCAGGATTGATTTCAGAAGACAGGAAAATTCAGGTAATTTTAGATTTCATCTTTTCTTTTACAAAATTCAGGTAATTTTAGATTTCATCTTTTCTTTTACAAAGTTGTGGATTATTTACAGTACCGATTGGCCAAAAATGACTCCAATGTACAACCCAGTGAACCACGTATCGTATATGAATGTGCATCTAGAATCACATATTCGTGCGTCAAAAATCAGAATCGCACAAGATGTCAAATTAAGCGTTATCAATGTCAACCTAAAATGTATATAAATCCACACTACGATTCATAAACGACAATCTGTGTTGACAACAAAACATGTCGTAAATAGTGCAACATATAATCGCGTTTAGTTGTATAAACTGACAGATCATATATCAATCTAGAAAGCATCGAAAGAAATCGCAATAACTTAGCAAAAATTGCCACCCAAACTTGGTATCTGCTGACGATGAGCCTCAAAGAACAACAAATCAAGTGTCGCTGTACACGAAACATGCATTAATATTGGCAAATAATCACTCCTCTTTTATGTAACCCTTAGTGGTAAAATGGTACAGTGTTTAATTCCGAATCCAGAGGTCCCGTGTTCGAGGCTTGCTGGAAACTTTTTTTTTTATTTTCATCCAAATTTTGTGGCATCGTATTTCTGGTCGCAGAAAGTCTGAAAAAGTCGTGCCAAGTACGCATATAGCCTCCACTTTGGTAGGTATATAGCCTTTTCGTGCATTCTATACGATTGAATTGATTCATATAGAATGATGTATAACAAAAGTTATACCAACCAAAATGTTGACTAGGAAGTAACGATAACACAACAAAGCTAACAAAGCTAAGTCACCTTGAGAGAAAACAAAAAGTTATTCGATTATTGTAGATCATAACTACGAAAAACTCTGACTCTATTGTGTTAATTCTTAGGAAAGACAGACTCGAGATTGTATAGGTTATTGGGCAAATCCAACGATAAAGCTTGTAAATCATTGCCACCGACCGAATGCGATGACGGCAAGAAGTGGTGCCCTCGATATGTGCAATAACGAAAACCCCGAAGAAAACAGCAAGAAGCGCCCACCAGTCAAGCCACCAGCATGATAAAGGCTCAAACCAAGCTCCAACTCATACACATTAGGGTGCGGCTTGTTTTTCAAAAGTTCGCAAAGCAGAAAGTTCGTGTGCTCATCTGCCACGATAAAAACGTATTATCATAAGCTTGAAACGAGCTCACCAGTTGCGTTTAATTGCAATCGAAAGTTTTTGATAAATAACTTTAATTAAAACGATTTTCAATTATATGGCTTACTCACACTGTTTAAATGCAATTAAATTATTTTCGAAACACTGTTTACTGTGATACCATTAATACAAATTGGATGAGAAAAGACAAAGTTATACAAACTTAACTGAATTTAATAACTCAAAAATTCATGTTTATATCATTTGCGCCACCTTTAAATTTTAATATTTTTGTTTCAAACTTTGAGGCTTCTCTTCTTATGTTACTTAAATTTAGAAGACCACAAGAACATTTGGAAAATAAGCTGTACCCTAATGCACATGCTCTTATCAGTGAACGCGAAGTGAAATGCATTGCCTCCGGGCAATTAGGTACTGTCTCGTCTACCCCAATTCCAATTTCAGGTGCAACAGCCGTTCGTCAGATAGTGCATCTGGTTCAGCAGCAAGGGTCCGATCCGACCCGAGGCGACACATATTAGCGGATCGAGTTCTTTATGAGATGCGCCCCCTCTAACCCTACGGCCAGTAGTCGATCGATTGGATCAGGGGGCTTTGTGTCCAATCAAGCACACACACACACACACACACACACACACACACACACACACACCAGTGCACCATCAAACACGCGTCCATTGATTGCAGTCGGATCAGGTTCGCGGGCCTGTTTGGTTGGCACTTCCCGCATTGCTCCTTGCGGCAAATAAATATATGCGGCCAGTTGATGCCGTTCTTCAAAATTGATCGCGAAATAAACTCGCTCGCGACACGCTGCAACAAAGTTGCAGAAACGGGTTCTGCCAGGGGTTGGCGAGCGATAGCTGAGAACGGATCACTACTGGCGAATTATTCGGGATGCATAATATTGTATGGGTGGCTTGTACTAGCTTATTCGAATACCTGATCGAAAACCATACCAACAGTGATAACTTCAGGAATTCTCCCATAAATTTCACGGATAAGTTCTCAAAGCTCTTTCTATCCAGTAATATCCGCAAGAATTTTCAAGAGTTTCCTAAAACAGGGTGTCTACTCATTTACCGAAACGAAATTCCCTGATATTTCCAGGTTTTTCCAGGTATAACAAAATAATTCCAGGTGCAAGAAATACAGTGGCCCAATTTCATATTCGTACAGGATACTGATTCCACATCATGTTAGTAAAAAACTATTAAATGAAGTATTGAGCTACAAATACTTTATCTACATTGAAGGTAATAGGTGTCATCTATTGTTTGCCAATCACAAAATGTTTCCATTTACATTAATCTTTGGATTAATAGAAAAGTATTGAATTGATGTCTAAAATTCACCCAATTCCATATTCGTACACCTACCAAAATTCAAACGCACAACGTTCAAAACTAAATTTAGAAGCTCTATTTGATTACTGAAGTGCTTTATTATGATGTTCAGATGTAATGAAATACATTTGGACAATTTATTAGTGGACATATATAAAATTTAGGTAAAATTATGAGAAATGCCAGTTTTCCAATGATTTTTACTATAAAATCCAATAATTCGAACAATTACGTTTGTTTTTGTCATTGGATCCAATCTATAGATTATACTCGTAAGCTCTGATAGAAATTTAGTTGAAATATATACACTTTACAGAAATCATAAACAGTTTTTATCCCTTTTGAGTTCAGAAAATTGTTGTGCCATAAGTTCAAAACTCTTCTAAAATTATATTTTTAATCAATGTAAACCAAATTTTCATTCTAAACAACAGGTAAATGTTAATTTCGAATTTGTCTGTAAAAATAATTTGAACTACGAACTTCGTTTTACAATAAAGTACCCTAAACTACGCTGTACATACCTCCACATAATTGATGTCATCGTAATATTCAATTATCTTTGAAATAATATTTAAATTATATTCAAAATAGCACCCTATTTTGCAATTTATTGATTTTATAAGAAAAATACAAAATAACTTGAATGAGCAGAAAGCATTGATACACTATTTAATAGAATATATCCTGTTGTTTTCATCATTTTAAAAACACGTTTGTGTTGCGGTTATGGCAATAATATTTATTCTTTAAATCTCTATAATCATGTTTGGTAGTAAAACGTAAATTAATAATGATAATTACGCAATGTTTTGATAGGAACATTAACTATGGATTGTGTATATACATTTAGGAACCAAACATGAAGAAATTGACTAAAAGTTTTGGTTTTGGATTTGTTATAAATATTATATTACCTAAGATTCAAAAGTATAAGTTGTCGATATCCACTCTTAGCTACTCTAAAACTGATTATAATTTTTTGAAACTTGTGCAATATTCGCAATTATCATTCTTAAGGAAGTGATGATGAAAAAAATGCAATTTTTTGTTCGACTTACCGAATATTTTAGCAAAAAACATGGGAAAACTGGTATTTTTCTTAAATTTACTTAAGTTTCAAATATATCCGTTTATAAATTTTCCAAATGTATTCTACTGCATCTGAACAACACAACGAAGAGCTTAAGTAGTCATCTAGTCCATTTAAAATTAGTTTTGAATGCTGTATATTTCTCTTTTGTTAGGTGTACGAATATGGAATTGGGTCAATTATAGACACAATCTCAATACTTTTCCATTATTCCAAAGATTTAAGCAAATGAATACAGTTTGTCATTGCCAAACAATAGATGACACCTATAACCTTCATTATTGATAAAGTATATCGAAGTCCATGCACCATTTAATAGTTTTATACCAACTTGATATGGAAACAGTGCCACGTACGAAAATGAAATTGAGCCACTGTACTCTGGTTTTGTAAGGCTGAAACAAAATAATGACAAATTTTCAAGTGTTTTTCATCTAATAGCAATCTATAAACTCCAAGACATTTTTTAACCCGTGCCGAAGCTATTCCAATATCCAATATGAACTTAAACTCTGAGTTATATTCAAATCAATTGTATTTGTCAATGATGGAGGCTTTTAATTCGTTTGTTAGAGCTCTGTTCATCATCGTGAACTGAACGAAACTTTCAAATGCATCAGTATGCTTCTTCTTGGAAGTTATTTTAGTACTGCGTTCTGAAGAAAAAAAAAGATCATGCACCACCCATTTCCATGGGACATTTTGAAACCTAAGACAGCTTCATGGGCGCAAAAGTAAAATTGAATTTGAATTTGTGACTAAATGGTAAAAAAAACTAAGTTTACCGATGTTTTCGCAACTAAACATACACCTGCAAAAAAATCAAAATTCTTTAAAATATTTCATTGAATCGTGATAATGTTTGTTACAAAAGCCATCTCCAACAGAATTCCTACATATATTATTTTTGATAATTTTTCAAGAAAGCTTTTAGTCCTCCAGGATTTTTTCCGGTGATTGTCCCATTGTTGTTTCTAAAACATCCTCCAAGACTCCCATTTGAAAATGTTGGAATATTCAACCAGAAACTACTCCAGATGTCTCCAAGGGTTTTTCAGGATTTTCTACAAAATTGTCCTTCAGAATTTATTTAAGGTTTTAACTAGAAATTTCTCTAAGGATACCTTCAGGAATTACTCCAGAGATTATTCCTAAAATTTCTTCGGGATGTCATCCAATAATTCTAAGGGATTATATCAAGGAAGTTTAAAAAAAAAATATCAAGTATTCTCCAAGGAAATGTGAATGAAATTTTCCAGAAAATTGAGAAATTGTTGAAAAAAAAATCCATGACCTATTCCTAAAGCAAATCTTGGGGTAACTTATGTTAAAACTTGTGTAAGTTCTAAAGTCATTTGATGAATAAGGATTTCAGAATTAACACACTATTGTGAAAATCTTACAAAATTTTCTAGATTATTGCTAGTATAATATAAAAAAGGGAAAAAAATCAATTGAATCTCTGGATAATGCAAGATTTTGTGAAGAAACTCCTGGAAAAACATAAGACGATCACGGTGTGCTGGAACACACATATTATCGAACTTGCATGAACCTCCGATATTTTTTCACTAAAAGTTAGCCTTGATAGTAAAAAAAAACTTGCGGAATATTAAAAAATCTTTCATCGGCAAAAAATTGAAAAAAGTCGATTTTTGTATTTTACCCATATATGAGTTCATAGGAGAATATTAGAATTACACTAATGTTGATGCATTGCAATAGCTCTAAGATAGAGCTCTAATTTGATATACCTTGAACACGAATTGATTACGTTTCAAATTAAGCATAATTTCTACCTACATTCACACAATGTGACCAGCCCATGGTGGTATGCCGTTTATAAACGACATCGCATTTTTACATAAATTTATTAAGGTAAACATACTACAACTTATCAAATTTCCATCAATGTTTCCAATTCTTAGCTTAGCTTAGCTTAGCTTAGACTGACTACACATATCAATGGTTGCTATTCCGTGATTGACCGAAGTCAGTGAAAATGCACAAAGAATCAACTAGAAGTTCAGCTGGGATAGGCCATAATCTTCTTCAGTGTGCATAATTCAGTGCCTCTATTTATACAAGGTCAATAACGGCGCCGGCCACGTCCTTGCAGTCAGGTGGGATTGAGGGAAGGAATGTTAGTGTGTAACCTTTGCTATTTGGAGACCGTGTTTGCCTCTGCATCTCCACAAAGGTTACTGGGAGGGATGTTTGTTAATGGGGAGGATCGTTGGGTCAAAGGATTCACTTTGATAAGCGATTAGACCATGATAAACAATGATTTGTGAGATATATACATGCTTATACGTAAATATAATTGTTCATATAATTTCTATGTAGAGGAAAATTATGCCGACACTTGAGGTGACGAACCATTCAAAGTTTGTTGAACAAATACCTAAATGTAACATTCCTACAGCTGTCAGTACGAAAGCATGTGTTATTATATTTTACTCATTTGAAAAGAAACAAAAGACTCAATTGGTTGGGACATCATAGAACACTCTTATTCTTATGCCGACACTTACAGTGGCGAACCATCCAAAGTTTGTTGAATAAAGTGGACCTTTCGCAAGTCTACACTTGTAGTGTCGAACCATTCAAAGTTTTTTTAATTACAAAAATAAAGGTATATAAGGGGTGTTCTGAAAAAAAAAAAAAATGTTAAACATAAATAAATCATGAATCAGAGTTTGTGTCGACACTCACAGTGACGAACCATCCATAGTTTGTTGAAACATCATATTTACATCCCACCATTGTAACGATTAAATGTGCAGTCATACATATTTTATAGATTAGAAATAGTAGCATGAAACGAGCTCACCAATTGATCCGTTATCCTTGACTGAGCGGCCACAATCCATTTTCAGCTTCACTCGTTTGCTCGGCTAGCACCCAGAAAAAAAAAAAAAAAAAAAAAAAAAAAAAAAAAAAAAAAAAAAAAAAAAAAAAAAAAAAAAAAAAAGGCGCGCGACTCGAAAAAAAAACACGGACGACAGCTCGGGCTTTCTTGACGCACTGCCCAGGAGCAAGCGTCAAGGTCGTCGAAAGATCAAAAAGAACGAACCGATCGCGGCACTTTTTAACTTACTCCAACCGAACTCCCCGATCACGCCACTTTTTCACTTACGAGACCGACGCGCGACATGTTTGATCCTGCCCTCGTCGCTCGCTCCGGCAAAAGCAAGCGTCAAGGTCGAAAGATCAAACAGAACTAACCGATCGCGGCACTTTTTCACTTACTCCAACCGAACTCCCCGATCACGCCACTTTTTCACTTACTAGACCGACGCGCGACATGTTTGATCCTGCCCTCGTCGCTCGCTCCGGCAAAAGCAAGCATCAAGGTCGAAAGATCAAACAGAACTAACCGATCGCGGCACTTTTTCACTCACTCCAACCGAACTTCCCGATCACGCCACTTTTTCACTTACGAGACCGACGCGCGACATGTTTGATCCTGCCCTCGTCGCTCGCTCCGGCAAAAGCAAGCGTCAAGGTCGAAAGATCAAACAGAACTACTCCATCAATGTTTCCAATTCTACTGAATAATTGAAATCATTGGAGTTTGTTATTGGACATGAAGCTTTATTAAGATAGCAGACAATTATATAATTATATACAGCTATTAAAATAAATAGCCATACAATTATATAGAGCAATGTACTGTTACGATTTTGTATGGTATTTTCACTCTAGCTGGTCTTGGTATTCACATTTGTTTAGATTGAAAGATGGAGGAAGATTTTACGCAAACCTGTATACGGTGTGTCTACATCCAAAACTAGAATGCATACAAATATTGTAAAATGTCGTAACATATACAAGGTTTATACAGAAAATGCAAGATGTGAAAATAAAAAAAAAAATCTATGATAGTCTTATATTTCTTGTATGAGTAACAATATTGTATAATATTTGTAACGTTTACATGCAGAATTCTTTTGAAATCTTGCAGCCGCGGTTTGGGTGCGTTTGCTAAAACTTCACATCATTAACGTATCCTTAGTTACATTCACATACTTAAAACTAAATACATACCATAAAACGGGGTAACTTAGATAGTGTTTTGAGAGAAAATCTAAATATTTTATCTTTTATTTATAAAACAAGCACTGGTATGTGAGTTATCGATTGTACATGAAAGATTGCATAACGGTTTGATGAGTAGATAAGCACATGCAAATCCACAACAAACAATTGCTTCACATCATCACAGTTTGAATTGGATTGGAGAATGTTAATAGAGACACTGGATTAGATTTTATAAATTAAAATACAAAATTTATTGAACAAAAAACACCTTTAAAAGTGTTTTCAGTCAAAACAAACATGACAAACACCATTATAAGATGATAATAATGGGTATAAAATTATATATCTTAATAGATATCTGTCGATAATCATGTTTCGACATTGAATTCACCATAAATCAATCTTTTTTGGAACATGAATAAGTATAAATCGAATGAAATGAATTTGTGACTTTGATTACAAAAATGATTCCGAATTGTAAAACTGTTTTTGGTTATGAGGTTTGATACCGGATTCATGTTCTACTATAGCTAGGCCATCAAGCATACGTACCGAACTTTTTATAGTTTCATGAAATAGTGATAGTAAAACATATTGTTTGTGACCGTTTTGAAAGTGCTAATATCTCATCATTTTTTAATATTCGAATATAAAGCCTCAAATACTCTCGATTGGTACGAAAACAGCTCCGAGATGAAGTGTCACACTGATACTTACTTTCGCATTCGTTTGAATAACATAATTTTTGTTATTTCTTTTAGTACGTCGCGGAACCCGCACTATCACAGTTACCCGCATTATCAAAGATACCTCATTTTACGATACTAAAATGTATGTGTCTATGTTGGATATTGAAATTGTTGTGTCTATTGCCCTCCATAAGTGCGAAGTCGTGAATAAAAGTGCGGGATTACGTCGGATCGATTTGTTATCTTCGCCACATTTATTATTCATCTTATGACAAATAATTGGAGTGATGACGTAATGTCGATCCGAAGTAATCCAGCCCTTTTATTCAAAACCAGGCACATCAAACCCCAAATATAATGTGCGTATTGCATATGAGTAGATTAGTGACTGCACAAAACTTGTATCACGATGAGTTTGAGACCACATTAAGGCTATATAAGCCATTTACTCATGTTATAGCGCACCCTCTTTCAAGACTTTTGCGCGTATAAGCACACGAATGTAGCCTATACTGCCGTGTGTATCCATTTCTAGGAATTCCTATTCTGATAAGAAACTATGCCTTAGTGAAAAAATATCTAAATCCTAAATAGTCTTTGGAAAATTGTTCAAAGTAATCCCTGAGAAAATTACTAAAGGTAGTAATGTTGAAGTGATCAAGGATTTCCTGAAGCATATTCTTTAAAGCATCTTTGAAAAATTACTAAATTAATTGGTAGAGAAATTTCTTGAAGAATTTCTGAAGAGAATCCAGTATTAGTTTCTGATACTACTGTAGATTAAATCCCGGAGATACCACTAGGATAATTCCTGAAGCTGTTATTGAGAAATATGAGAAGAAATTTTGCATCATAATTATCTGCAATCAAGATTAGGAGAAAAAAGCTTTGAAAACCATTTTGGTTAAAATAGAGATTTGAGAGCTTTCATCAAAAATAAACTTTTTAGAGACTTGCATAAAAATAAAGACCAATTCTCTAAAAAGAAACCTGCTACCGGCCCTAGATATGGTATTGCTAAACTCAAATAGCGGCACAGCCGCATTTTTACGATAGAAGAGAACTTTCTTGCAAATAATGGTTGCTCTGAATTTTGACGCTTAAATCCTTTGTCGTGAACTCATACCATGAATTACTGCCTCAAAATAATTTCCCTGATTGTGATCGAAATTCCCTGAGAATTCCAGGTTTTTTCCAGGTTGCATAAAATTCCCTGATAATTCCAGGTTTTCCAGGTTTTTCCAGGTAGTAGACACCCTGCTAAAAGTTAGTGGAGTTCAGGGGCCCAGATAGCCGTAGCGATTCAGCAAGACCAAGCTCAAAGTCGTGCGTTTGAATCGTACCGGTCGAGGATCTTTTCGTAAAGAAAATTTTCTCGAGTTCCCTGGGCATAGTATCTTCATACATGCCATACAAAATACACATTAAAAATGATCAATTGGCAGAGAAGCTCTCAGTTAACATCTGTGGAAGTGTATTTGACAACAGTCAGCTGAGAAGTTACTATTTCCAAAGGAATAGTGAAACTTGGTGCAAATTCCTAGAGGCTCCAGAAAAATCTTCAGAGATTCGTACGTGATTATTTCACAGGATATCCAGGAGTTTCTTGACAGGTTCCTTCGGGAAAAGTTTCAGGAATTCTTGTGGTGGCATCTCCTATAATTTATTTTCTTATGGATGTCTCATGAGTTGCTTCAAAATTCCTATAGGGATTATTCAGAAAATCTATAATGAACTTATCCAATAATTTCTTAATAAATTTAACCAGGCATCCCTCATTAAGTTCCTCCAGTCTAATTTTTTTCCTCATTCTGGAATTTCTTCTGCAGTCTATCCAAAAACAGTCACTATTTTCCACGAGTTTTTTAAAAGTGCGCAAGGTAGGCCCTATGTGCGGAAAGTGTGGTGCGTACATGGTACATTTTAAAATCCATGCAAGAACTGTTGGAGAGATGTATACAGAAATGTGTGAGAAATTTCTAGGATTCCTGAAGACACTCCTCGAGAAATCTTCAAGAATAAATCTTTTAATAATCTTTGACCAATTTTCAAGTCTGCAGGTGTCCAACCAGGATTTTTCAGCAAGGATTGTTAGGTTTGGAAAAATCTTTTCATAGCTCTGTATATTTTCTATCGAAGCGTCGCAAGCCTTCAGAGCTTGACTCTTCAAAAAATGTTATTCAATTAAATTTTAAGTTCTAGTAATACTCTAGATGTGTTGCTGTTTGTTTGTTGATTTGATATAAAAAATATATAGAGAGGAGATTTGATCTCTCAACATATATATGTTCTATACAGAAATTACATTTATTATACCTCTGATGATTTTCGACTACCACTTACAGTCTTCTTCACGAGTAAATGTGAGTCAAAATGAGGAATTACAAAACAAAAACTGATCGGACTTCATGAAGAACCTCTGCAGAGAATCATATAGAGAAAGGAAAAAAATGTTTGGTAACAACAAACTTCCCGTAAAATATTTGGATGGCTACTGAAGAAATTTGATTTTTCGAAAACATGTTCACAGCAGTTTTCTTTTCTTCGAGGAAAATAGGCGTTGGAATTTGTCTACAGGACTTCTGCAAAAAATTTTCTTAAGAATTCTCACAATAATTTCATCAGGAGTACCTTCAAGTATATTAGCAGAATTCCTTTAAAATTTTCTATATCATTCTTTCATAACATTAAACAAAGATTGCTTTATTTTCTGGAGAAATTCCCAAAAATGACCAACTTTCTGCAAACTCCGGTTGGACTACCTGGAAGAATCTCTAAACTTTAGATGATACTATATGCCCAAGACCCTCTTATTTGTGTAGAATGACGCGTCATGACGTATGACAAATGCAGTATCATCTAACAGTTTTATTGTGTTTCATTGTCACTTTCTTACTAGTTATTTATGTTCTGAGTATTGAATTAATATTAATCACGTGCCTTAAGCCTCTCCAGATTTAGAAGATCTATCTCCAGACGTTCTTTCAGAAGTGATTTTGTTGAAAGAAATAGCTTCAAAAAGTACTATATAATTTGTTTAGACAAAAAAAAAAAAAAACAAATAGAATTCTATTACTAATGAGTAGCAGTAGTTTTATCGTTAGTTACCATCAAATTTTAGCAGTTTTCCATAGAAACGCTAGGAATATTTTTAGAATAAAACGTTCCAAATATTTGACTCCCAATTCTACACATTACGGATTTCATGTTATTATTTGATGTGTTTGTATGCTTTGAGTATAAGATTGAATTAAAATTTTCCTGATTATAAAAAAGTTCTTTCAAAAACAAATCCGTCCCTTTTTACAACCCTATTCTCTTTATTCGAGAAATTGCTAAATCATTTTTTTTCAAAAGAATTGCTTTATCAGGAATTGAATAATTGTTAGTGCAGGCATTACAGCAATAAATTTTAAATGATTGTACGAAAAACTATCATTTAAAAACATCATTTGGAGCCGGAAGAGAAATTTTAGAACTGAATTTTACGTTAAAATCTGAGAAATTCATCAGAAACTTGATACGAAATTTATGGATTTTCATGTCATTAAACTAATGAGAAGCTTCGAAGTTTTTATCCTGAAATCCTTTCAGTAGCTTTCAAGAGTTCTGTTTGATCTTCCGACTTTGACGCTTGCTTCTGCGGGAGCGGGTGACGAGGGCAGGATCAAACATGTCGCGCGTCGGTCGAGTAAAGTGAAAAAGTGCCGCGATCGGTTAGTTCTGTTTGATCTTCGACCTTGGCGATTGCTCCTTAGCAGTGCGTCAAGAAAGCCCGAGCAGTCGTCAGTTGTTTTCCCTCTCGGGTCGTGCGCCTATTTTCTCTGAGTGCTTTTATATAGTCGAGCAAACGAGTTAAGCTGAATGTGAATTGTTGCTGCTCAGTCAAGGATGACGGATCAATTGGTGAGCTCGTTCCATGCTACTATTTCGAATCTATAAAATATGTATGACTGCACATTTAATCGATACAACGGTAGGACGTAAATATGATTTTTCAACAAACTATGAATGGTTCGTCACTGTGAGTGTCGACATAAACTCTAATTCATGAATTATTTATGTTTAACATTTTTTTGTTTTCAAAGCACCCCTTTCTTTTTATCTTTATTTTTGTAATTATAAAAAAACTTTGAATGGTTCGACACTACAAGTGTAGACTTGCGAAAGGTTCACTTTATTCAACAAACTTTGGATGGTTCGCCACTGTAAGTGTCGGCATAAGAATAAGAGTGTTCTATGATGTTCCAGCCAATCGATTTTTTTGTTTCTTTTCAAATAAGTAAAATATAATAACACATGCTTTCGTCCTGACAGCTGTAGGAATGTTACATTTAGGTATTTGTTCAATAAACTTTGAATGGTTCGTCACATCAAGTGTCGACATAATTTTCCTTTACATAGAAATTGTTCATATCAAATGAAAATATTATATTTTCATAAAAGCATATTTATATTTGACAAAAACTATTTATCATGGTCTAATCACTTATCAAAGTCCTTTGACCCAACGATCCTCCCCATTAACAAACATCCTTCCCAGTAACCTTTGTGGAGATGCAGAGGCAAACACGGTCTCCAAATAGCAAAGGTTACACACTAACATTCCTTCCCCCAATCCCACCTGACTGCAAGGACGTGGCCGGCGCCGTTATTGACCCTGTATAAATAGAGGCACTGAATTATGCACACTGAAGAAGATTATGGCCAATCCCAGCCGAACTTCTAGTTGATTCTTTGTGCATTTTCACTGACTTCGGTCAATCACGGAATAGCAACCATTGATATGTGTAGTCAGTGAAATCCTTTCAGTAGCTTTCAACAAATTATTATTCTTTCTAAATTATTATCTCTCCTTGAATAAAGCCTAGTTCTTAGCCAACTGTTCTCATGAGCATTTCATTTATTACTTGCGAGAAACTTTCATTGCCATATGACCGTTTTTGGGAAGATGAACGTCTCCTGCAGGAATTATGGAAAGAATACTTGAAGATTTGTTTTAGAACATTTGTTATCAAACTTCAAAACTATCTTTTATGGAACTGGAGGATTTCTTCTTTTTGGCGTTACGTCTCAAGTCGTCCCAGAACCTGTTTTTGTGTTCTGAACACTTCAACAGATCTTCACTGAGAGCTTCCTTTGCTCACTAACAATTTATGCATTTGTAAATCACGTATGACTCGCACGAAAACCTCACACTCAGTACGGTCTTGCTGGGCTATTGTATCTTTCAAAATAACAGATTGATGATTTTCTGGACCCCCTTAGAAATCGGGATTTTGGAAGATATTTCGGTAAGTTAAGGTTTCCTGAGATGGATTCCTGGAAATTTTTTTTTTTTTTAAGAAACTCTGGAAACTTAGAAACGGGTGATTTAAAGAAGAATAGGAAAATTGTTTCGCCACAAACATCTAACGATATGTTTGAATGGTTGCCAGGTCACTAGGCCGAAGTTTGTTAGTCCGAATGGGTTATTAGGCCGAAACTTTCAAAACTTAACAGGAACCGTTCTGTCCCCGTTCGCTGTGTTTTTGGCATTTTGTTTTTTTATCTAGAAGAATTCCCTGATTTAAAAAAAGATATTTTTTTATATAGCTGGTCCTGAATGACTCACGTCACAGATGTTAATCTCCTCGCCAGACCCGTGCAAAAGAAATTGGAAATGAGGAGGATTCGACTTTCGTTTAGGAGAGGCCGCCTTGAACGCCCTTGGCTAATGGAAGGGTTAAAGCTCAAAATTCGCTCCAAATCCTCCCAGGTTCGTTCAAATAAAATATTCAACATATTCATCTAAGTTTTTCGGGATTACGTTTGCTTTTGTTCTGCGTTGTTAGAAAACAATTCTTGTCAATAAACCATAACTTTTTTGTAGGTAATATAAATTATAACTACAATCACAGTCGTTTGAAATTTTGACTCTTTATTATAGTAATGTTGTTTTCATAAATAATGTTTGGCATCAAAGTTGCTCAAATTTTATGAGAAATTTTTCCCTCTTTTATGTATATTCTGTTCTTTCGATTTGTATTGTTATAGTGAATATAGTCACAAAACATTACTTGGTACATCCTACAACTTGTTCCTTAATTCAGCAAACCTTAAAGGAGCCTATTAGGTATGGGGCTATCCATTAACTATGCAAGACCATTTTTAGCATTTGATAAGCATGGTAAGATTTGTTGTAGGAAACTTAAAATGAATTATATGACAGGTAAGAAATCTTAGAACCATCCCCCACCCTTCATAACCTTTTACGTTATTAATGGACGGCCTCTATCAATGAAAGAATATGTAGATGATCTCCTCAATAATCCTTGACGTACCTAAGTAACCATTAGCACGCTAACTCGCCTTTTTGGGCTTATAGGGCTATTACTCAGCTAATATAGGGAATGTGTACTGTATAGTAGAGATGGTCGGGTCTCGGGTTTTCAAACCCGAAACCCAACCCGAACCCGAACCCGACGGGTTCGGGTCGGGTTCGTTTTTGAATTTTTTTATTTTTTCAGGTTCGAGTCGGATTTGAAGGCTGAAAAATTATCGGGTACGGGTCGGGTTCGGGCTTGAAAAAAGTCGGGCTCAGTCGGGTTTGGATCGGGTTTGGTGAGAATTGTTCACAAAGTAAGAACCTGAAAGCTTCACTAGGCATCAGAAACAATGAATTCATCATCTTTCCGAACTCGGGTTTTTCTTAGAAAACTTTTTCGGGTTTGAACAGAAAAATTTTTTCGGGTCCGGGTTTGCTTTTCAACTTTTGTCTCGGGTTCGAGTCGGGTCCGGGTTTGAAGGAATAAAATAAGTCGGGTACGGGTCGGGTTCGGGTTTGAAAAACATGAAACCCGACCATCTCCACTGTATAGCAGACCATCTCTACCACTATATCAGACCACAGACAGGGCGAATACAGAGCTACTCGATTATTGGGGTAATTATTGAATAAATCGAAAGAAGAATCCTTGGAAAGATCTCTGGAGGAAGTTAATTGAGAAAATACTGCGAAAATTTCTGATTCAAATTTCGCAAAATTTTGGAGGAATCTGTGTAGGAATTGTTGAAAGAATTCACGAAGTCTTTCGTGGAAGAACTAATTTAAACAATTTTCATTGAAGAAATTCCTGTCTAAATCCTAGCAAGAAATGTTGGAGAAAAATAATAACACTCTAGATATTTTGCCCAGAAAATGCGTTCTAAATTTGATTCATTTGGTTTCATTTTCTAGAAAATGTTGACTAATCTCAAACTTTGGAACAGATGAATTTGCTTTGAGGATTGAATAATAGAAAAACAATATGATATTTAATTTTCTCGTATTCAATAAACTCTCCTCCGAAACATGTGTCAAGTTTTATCAATTTTGTGACATGCTTTGTAAGAGATGTTGTTGGAGAAACGATTTTTTTAACACTTCAATAGCATTTTTGAGCACTTTTGACATTAACGATCTTGCAATGGTCTTGCTTGCCTGTGCCGAAATCTCATTAAATTTTCACAGATCACGTCTAACCAGTCTCTCTTGCCGACATTTTTAAACTAGCTAGTCAAATGATTATTTAAAAGTCGATTCCAAAATCAGACTTGACAATCGTCACCATCAAATGGAAACAGTTGGCGACGAAACTAAAAGAAACATCGTCATCGTCACTCTACCAGCGTCGAATGACGATTTGCCGCAGAGATCCAGTCACATAGGCCCGGACGACCATGACGAACAAATACGATTCCTTCGTTCGGGAGCACTGAGCCAACTAAAAAAATGAATCGTGTCTTCGGCAGATTATGAGCATTTTTTGGAAGAAGTAAAACAAAACAAAACACGTCTGGAATCGAACCAACGATGTCTGAATCGTCAACTCCAAGAACTTACCAACAGAGCTATTGTAGAGTCATGAGGAAAGCGGATTCGTTTGCCAATACAAGCAATTATGTGATGGCATTCGTTGATTGGTGCGAAGCAAGCGAATATACAGTAAACGCCGTCTTCTTGTGTGTAAGGGTAGCAAGCGGAATGAAGAACAATTTTCTCGTTTACGATTTTTAATTGGAGTTAGTCGTGCATTTTTTCGTCGATAACGAGACGACGACCTGTTAGAGTTATTTTACTGGATGACGATGTTTTTTTTTTTATTTCTTCACCGCACGGTGATGAATCTGACGGTTGCCTGCCCTGTCCAAAATACATCTGTCTGTACAAAACTTGTTGAAGTTTACAGACCGTCAATGACATATCCAATATACTAACCCACATTGCACATTCAAGGGTTTCGTTAGACTTAAAACCTGTCGTGCGTCCTCAAATTCATATAAATCAACTTCCACTACACACACGGTGGAAAACGAAAACACCAAAACTCGTACACTGATTTTTTTCTATTGTTAATATTCAACTCAATATTATCTAATTACGTAAGTTATTTGATAATTGTTGCAAGAGTGAACATAAACATGTTTGAAATTGAATTACGACGATGAATTACATGATTTTTCAATGTGTCGATTATTTGACCAACCTATCATATTTCCAACAATAACCCACCCTCAGTTTGTAATCTTCCCACCAGCTTGAAATTATATTTTCCTGGAAACCATCACTCCCTAGAATATATAATTCCTCCTTGTACTATAGTAAGACCATCAGGGCTGTTACAAAAATCTTAAAATCGTATCCGCGAAAAACGCGACTTCAGAAATTTGATCCGCGCCTTGGAACTCCGCCTAAAAAAAATCTGCTTCATTGACATATTTACTACTCATTATGAAAAAAATGCGTAAACGTGCTTGTTCGCCAGTAGGCAATCCAATAATTAGAGTTTTTTATGGAGAAAATCGTATTCAACAATATCACTCGAAATGTATTTGTCATCAACATTTCAATATATTTTTAATAGAAAATCGTGCAATTTAATAAATGGTAGTGTCACTACAAGCAGAGAGGAGGCCTAGTTTGCAACTATTCTTAACACAATTCGATATGATCTTTGCATACAATAGGAGATGCAAACTGTAGTTATTAATGATAATTAAAAAAAAACAAACACAGTAATTTTACATTGTCAATTAGAAGCATACAAAACCTTAAATTGATATTTAAATTTCGATTTTTTCTCTCATCTAAATTTACACTATATTTTAAGTGGTGATGTTATCGAGAGCGAAAAGATTGCCATTAATAAGATTAGATCGCCAATACTGTATTTTTTTTATTTTTCATGAAATACATGGATAGGCAAATACCATCGTATTAAAAAATAGTGTTGCAAAATATATTGTTTCTTTTTTATGAGATGAGGACAGTTAAGCAATAAGTTTGGAATACATGCCATTAATTGTATGAAAACTGTTTTTATTTTTATAAAACTTCAAGTCTACATACTCAATCAATTTGAGGAAAAAATGAACAATCTTGTATTTTTTAATATTTTTAACAATTTTCTGTTTTTATGAAAATTGTTACACGTTTTTTCATTAGTTATTGGCAGTACTATATCGTTTTGATTCATATTACGGACACTTAAGGCCTCAGTGAAGTGTTACTTATCAAAAAGCATATAAAATAAATCAGTTTGTATGATTCATCCGCGTTAGCAAGCCTTGAAAATCCTTAGCTTTCGAATGGTGGGTGAAGATTTTGATTCCGCAACATGAATAATTTTAAATAAATGGAAATGTGTGACTTCCCATGATTCTTATTCCGGACGCTTCCTTACTTTTGCCTTGATTTCCGTACACTTTGATTCAAATTCCGGACAGCTCATGAAAATCATAAATAGAGAAGTCAAATGTAACGAACGAAGAAGTAACGTAAATTTGATAGTATTAAAACTTAAAAATACGTCATTCTTCTAAAATTACGTCCAATGAGACTAAAAATTGTTGTGATTCAGTCCATTGTGACGGAAAATCACGTCATTTGTGACTTAGATTCACGTCATTTTACTTACTTCAATATGTCGGGAACATATGACGTAAATTACAAAGTTTTTTTCTAAGTGTTTGGTTGAAAAGTTAAGCACCAGGTGAAATCGCTCAAAATAATAGTAGTCTTGATATCAGCTGCATTATGCTTTTTAAATTTTGTCAATGCAGATCGTAAAACGGTTTTATTTAGTCATATTTACATCAAATAGTGAAAAAGTACTAGTTTTCGACCTACAAGAAATCTGTGCCAATTTTCATACAAAGTAGGTCTAAAACGTATGAATGGGTCGAAAATTGGTGCTCTTCCCCTATTGCATTAATTACAAGGCTGGTAGCGAGTCACTTTTTAGTGACTTGGTCACTTTTTTGAAGCCAGTCACTTTAAAGTCTCTTTTTTTAAGCCATTTCAACTAAAGTCACTTTTTTCGTCAAAAAGTCACTTTTTTCAACTATTTTGAACTAAATTTTCGGGAGAAAATTATGAATCGGCCTTAGATCAATTTTATGTCAGTATCAAAATATTGATTGCTGGTTTTCTTGTGAAAAAAGCTTGGAGCAAAGTCGATCTTTCATTGAGTTCCCTGTAATTTGTAATAGTATCTGAGTAATTGACTCGTGACTATATACCGTAGTTTGGTTTTCAAAAGATTTAAGTATGTTTAAATAAATGTTTTAAGTGATTTTTTTATTTAGCTGATATGGGAAACATTGATTATCCATGTAAACAACGTTCGGTAATATTGAAAATGTTGTTACTTACTTAAATCATGGCCACTGAAGCCGAATGTGAAGACCAAACATTCACAAGTCATTTACTTTTTGAGTTTAATTCAAAAATAAAAACACTTTGAACTACTGAATATGCCTAAAAGTAGACAATTCCCTAAGGAAATTCTGCATTCTTTATAGTAGTTCGTTAATGTAGCCTAATTGAATAAAATTGTGAAAGATTTGACAACGGAATAGTTTTCGGCGATGCCATTTTTAGTAACAACCACATTTTCCTTGCTCTAATCATTTGCAGAACTCATGTGAGACATGAATTTTTGGTAATGTAATGCAGCTAATTCAAAACGTTGACACATTTAGGCATAAACTAAATTTAATTTTCGAACAAACCTTATTTTTTTATTAGCTAATACATGTACAAAAGAGCGGCACCATTCATGCTTTAAAAATGTTCCATCAATAAATGATTAGAACTTTTTACGAAATTGGTCATACCGATCAAAAGGCAAAACAAAGGATAATTATTGAATGTTCTATTTGAGAGTAAAAACTTATCATCCTTCTTAGGACCAGAGCTTTATAAATGGCCGGATAGACCTTAGCTTGTGTTTTTCGACATTTCATGGCCATACGAATCATAACAAAACATTATTTTATATGAAAAAAAGGCTCAGGCGTTTTAAGTCGTTTTTTTCTAATAACGCTTGTTTAATTACGCGTAACACGAACTTCTAGTTTTCATTGAATCGTTCATGAAATATCTTAAAATTTTGGAAGTACAACACAAATTTCCAAATATGGTACACAACTAGACATATAACCTGCAGTAGAGCAAGTGGTAGGTCATTTGGCATACAGTCGTTTGGCATAAAGTCGTTTGGCATAATGGTCATTTGGCATAAAGTCGTTTGGCATAATGGTCGTTTGGCATAATAGTCGTTTGGCATAATGAGTTTGAAACCATGAATTTCTTAAGATGACATTCGTTTTTACCCTATTGAATCTTTCTGATGATAACTGGAAGGTTGTGAAATCAATTTATACAAAACGTCACTTTATTCAACAATCATATGCTCTTGAATAAACTAAAACATATTAGAAAAGTTATTGCCAATACTATTTTATAATTTATCCAGAAATTACCCTTCTTTCAAAACATTTATTCTTTATTTGAGTTCCGCTATTGGAATAAATTTTTGCACTGAAGATTTTGATATATTTAGCACAAATTTATCCTTATTTCAAACATTATATGTTTTTTTAAATATGATAAAACTATAATTAAAGGTACAAAACTGTTGATTTAAAATTCGAATTAATTTCACCTTCTTTTATACATAGGCTGTTCTTTGGAGCTTTTTTTAGATATTTTTTTGTTTCCATCTTACAAAAGGGCGGCAATCGATATAATAATCTGCTCAAGTTATCAGCGAAACGAGAAATCGATGACTTCGATGGGCTGTGCTACTTTTCCCCGAAGATCGATTCTACGAATGTCGTAATCCCGAACTCCAGTTCCTCGATAATACTTTGGGATTCATATTTGTCATAACTTTATACATTTCAGGGTGGTGAATGAACTGGCCATTTGATATGCACCCTTCTTTATTTAATTGGCGGTTCTTTAGCCACTGAAGACTATTGTAGCACCTACTTAAACTGCACAACTTTTCGGGTAACGGGTCATTCGGAGAAATGACACTCAAGGAACCGACATTCGGAGAAACGACATTCTGGGATAAGTTGCACAATCACTTCGATGATGCTGAACGCAATTTTTGATGTCTTTTTGTTTTATTATGCCGCAATTATTTTTGGCATCTAATCTTCTATTGAATCATAAATTTTGCCTTCTTTAAAAATAGGCTGTTCCTAATATTTATACTGTTTTTTTTATATTTTATTATTAAGTTAAGCTAAATGTTAACCATTTTTATATTTTGCTGTTTTATCAATTCTTGCAAGACGTGCTGTTAGAATGATAATTACTCTAAAATTTGCCAATGTTTTACATTTTTTTTTGTTGCGGACATATGATCTCCTTTCGAGATATGCTGGAAAAAATATTATTTCAATCACAAATTTTCCCTTCTTTCAATAATAGACAGTGTTTTTGATGTACACTTCCAAAATTAAAATTTATATTGAATCGTTCAAAAGTTTTGCCACAATAATTTCTTTCAAAAAATGTGTTGTTCATTTGAGTTATGCTGTGAGAATTTTTTTTTTTTGCGTTGAAGTCTTAAACATTTTTAACGAAAATTAATCTGCTCTCGTATATAAGCTATTTTTGCATTATGCTGCAATTATAGATCTTGGGATAAGATTTTGCAAATAAATTTTCCCTTCTTTAACCAAGTAATTTTCATCAAGTGTTACGTCCAAACTGGGACAGAGCTTGATCTGCTGGGAAATATGCTATGAGCGTTCCCGTTATTAATAACTGCAAACATTCTTTGCCAATTTACTATTTTCAAATATGTATATCGCAACAAGCTCAAAGATACTCTATGTTCTGGTATGTAGAGAAAATTATTATTCCGAAAACATCTTCCACCAGACCCGTCACTAGTTTTATTTAGCAATGCTCTCTACTGCCCATAAACGCATAATTGTCCCATGTACATAGGAAATCCAGCAAACATGGGACTGACATGCATTTATGGGCAGTCTAGTATCACTACAATTTTCGACATTCATAGCTTGGAATATCTCTGAACAATCAGCATGCTTATTAAGAATCTACGAAAAATTTTTGCTATGGGCTCGGTGATGTTGATCTCGGTAAAAACTTCGAAAATGCCGATATTCAATCATTATGCCAAACGGCCATTATGCCAAACGGTCATTATGCCAAACGACTTTATGCCAATCGGGGTAAATCAGTAGAGCATATTGAATATTCCCTATCATATTGAATGTTGATCGTAAAACAGTATAACAGAAATGAAATAGATGAAATAAATGATGTTCGAAAAAACTGCCCATATTACCCCGAATGGCTCTTTTAAATTTCATCATTTCAGAAAGATGATGTTTGACTGTTAGAATGTTCTTAAAAAATTCTATCTTCTTGCACGGAGTGTTTATAAATAGGAAATCATTCGGATATAGTGTATTCATCTAAAAATTGTTGGAAATCATGCAAACATTCAGCACTTTTATCGACTTTTCCTTAACTGACAAAACTCCTTATTTGACTGCGGAGTTATCTATTGTTTTAAACTTTTCTATCGATCTTAAGATTTCATAGGGTAACTAACTATGACTGCAGCGCTAACACTCAGCCAGAGTGTCCGCATATTAGCCGTACAAAATTTGAAGGCATGCATTTATGTAATCAAGCTGAACAAATTTAGCATTCCAACACGGTTTAATATGATGACATATTATATTCATGATCAGTGAATTTGACACATTTCTGATTTCAAGCCAAGCCAAATGTGCTGAGTGGTCTTAATGAGCGCCATTTTCTAAGATTTTGAACGGATAAGAAATGTCCTTCAAATTCACAGGACCGTTCAATAATGTTCTATTTGCAATTTATCTTAAAGTCAAGAATATGTAGATAGCCGTCAATAGAATAGAATTTTTGATTAGTGTCATTAAGAATTTAGGGCGGAACTATCTCTTGATTGACTAGCGACCCTCGAGAAAAATGACTCCAAATGAAATGAAAATGATTTACAAATAAAATGTTACTGCTTTTTATATTTCCCTGAACATATCAGTGATATCAGTGATTATACTAACTGAACTTTACTGCTCTCAAGGAGAAGACTTGGATTTTCTGTTTTAAATAGAAATTTCCTAATTATGAAATCACGACTGTATGTATATACGGCAATTTTTGCCGCATGATTTGAGAAATCCGCGATTTTCGCGACATAATTTTATCCACCCGCGATTTTCGCGCTTGGCTGGCCAAATCCGCTACAAATCCGCGAAAATCGCGAAATTCGCGCCTGTTGTAACAGCCCTGAACAATATAGGAAGCTATGGCGTTCAAGAATTTTCCTGTCATAATAAAATCGCTGATAAACTTATGTTTACTACCATAGACAGCACGAAATTGTTTGAATTCTCAAGGGAATTCAGGTGGGTATTACTCCACCAGTTACTTCAAAGATCATGCAATTCGGAAGTTCTTTTAGGCGAAACTGCCGAGGAAAATCACGAAGAAACTTCTTTTCTAGAAGCATTTTAGAGGGATCTTCTGGAGAATCGTTTTGGAGCATTTCTTGTAGAATTTCAGAAAAACCCATAAAAGTTCTTCTTCTTTCCGGTGTTTCCAATTTATATGGAGCTTTTGACCCCTTTTGACCATTTTTGCATTCGTGTGACAAGCCCAACGATATATTCTGCCATGAAAAGTCGAAAATATAGCATTCAAATCGGGAGGTGGATCAACATGGTCTTGCTAGGCTATTAGTTCGTTAAGAATAACAGAATGATTCTCTGGGTGAACATTGAAAAAAAAAATCCGGTGGAATGTTTCAAGAGGAGAATCGAAAAGTAGTTTCACCGCAAACTTCTTGAAGGAACAGCGCAAAAGCTTTTAAAGGTTCTGGAAGAAATTGAAGGGAAAGTACTGCAAGAATTCCTGGATATATATCTGTTTAGCTTGGGGTCAATTTGGTGAATCAATTGTTTAAGGTCTTTGCTTCGTCTAATACGTAAAAGTGGACGTAAGGAACCTGCCAATTACTGATGTCATTTGACATCAGACATTGCAAGCTTGTCTTCAAATGTTTCTATTTCATCATCTTATACAAAAAAGAGGAAATTGGAAATGAATAAAGTGTCCATGAAGAACAGTTTGATTCTGGGTATAGACGATTTTCGAATACAAGATATCATCCTTGAATATAAGAATGGAAGGTGTATTTAATATTGCAGTATACTAGATACGTAAACTAAAACCAAGCCATTGCCCAAACCTTCAAGTGGTTCCGCCAGAATGGCTTCAATTACAACATTTACAAAACCAACAGGTGGTGGATCGCAACCCATCGATTGGGAAACGCCGCCCAACACAATTTAGTCTCGTTTTTCCCTTAAAGTTGTCCTTTTTTTTTGGGGGGGCTACCGACTAACCGCTCTTCTCGATTCGGTCGGTGGTTATTCGCTCTTCCTTCTTCTTCGGTGGACTTTTTGCTCTCCACCTTCTGTTCCGCACCGCCCCCCAATCCCCAATCCCTGCAAGCTTGCTGCTTCTTTCGTTCGTCATCATCAACCATTTGCAGGCGAGCAGGTAAGCGGCCTGATTTTGTCTTATTTCACTTCAATTTCGTTGTCCGATCTTTTTGTTGCTTCACCCCGATGGCCAGAGTTCCTTTCTCTCCTGGCACTGGTCTGGAGGCCTTCTGAATGGGGGGGGGGACCTGCTTCCTCCGGTGACGATTCACGACACCCACGGAAGTTCACATCCGAAAGATCCGCCTAGCTGCCCAACATATTTCTTCTTCTTCTCCGTGCACCGCCGTCTTCTAACTGCAGTTCCCATTATTATGCCATGATGACAACTCCCCCCCCCCCCCCACACGTCTTCTTTCCGCTCACTAATGAAGGGAGTTCGATTCGAACTCGTTTCTCGCCTTTTTGCAACTTCAATCCTCCGCACTTTCACAACAGGTTCCGGATTCTACCCGGAGAAGAAGCTCGATATCACACCGTCTTCTTCCAGATTCAGCCTAGGAATTACCGAAGAACCGCTCGTGAAAACCACTCCGCCACCAGAAGCAGCAGCAGTCTGTTTTCACGCCACCGAATTTCGCTGTAACTTTTTCTTCACCGAAACAAAACGCGGCCGCGACGACCAAAGGAAGGAAACTACTGCAGCCAGCAGCACACAAAAGCAGCCATCAGGTCCCAACCCAACAGCTAGCCGCACTACTATTTCACTCACTGTATGTATACATGCACGCGAGCAGCATAAAAATGTATTAATTTGGTCCGAACTGGCTCACTTCACTACACAACTTCATAGCCCCAGAAGCAGGCAGCAAAAAAAAACTCCGCTCTTGGTTGCGAAAGGAAAATATAAAACCAACAACAACACTTTGCACTTCGATCATCGAAGTTCGATGAGACCGAAGTATATTGACAGCTATAGAAGGTATGCTATTCACGACTGTGCATTAGTATTAGTAGATAGTTATGAACTTTTTCTGGATTTGCATAGCGTTTGTTATATTTTAATGCAATTTAAGTTAATTTAGGTATTTAGGATAACAAAATATCGATGGATTAGCAGAATAATTTGTAACGTATCTGATTGGAAGGTTATTCAATGCATTTGTTCTATTTATGATGAGTATTTTCCATGTTTCTCATCAAACCCATTACCTCCCTCAGAAATAACTAGCCGTGCAATTTGTTTTTTATTTTACATACAAGAATATATTTACTAAATGTACATAGAAAGGCCTTATTGTACGGAATGCAGGAATTGAATCCGATATAATTTCTGAAACTTGACCGAATGTCTAGTTCACATAAGGGGCCCATATACAAAGGAGTGGGAGTGACATTGAGGTCAGTTTTGAGTTGAGTATACTGAAAAGTTTAAAGCTGTACAAAAGTGTTTTTGGAAGATTTTCGATAGACCCTTTCGATATTTTAGATAGGTATAATAAAATAAATAACACAAGGTGCATTTACTTGTTGTTTATTGTTCAGTGTAATTTAACTTTCGATAGTTGTTCAAATCTTACATCAGGATTTTCTTTATTTTCTTCCGCTATGGTCCTGCTATCTGATTCTCAGAAGTTCTTGGAATAAACTTAAAGATTCGTGGTATTTGTTATCAAGTTTTAGCCCAAAAATGTTAGCCATCGGTTTCTCTGCACATTGGTCGTTGGAAATCTATGGAACGTAACCGGTTTACATGGTTCTGTTTTAGGGTTTCTCCGAATATAATTTGCTCCTGCATGTCGGAACATGACAATTCGACAGTTTGATGGTGAAATTTAAGCGACGTTATAAATTATTAATGAAGATTTAAATCTGTAGACTCAATGGCATTTCAATTTACATAATGACAGCTCGTCCCGTAGTAACATTTGCCGAGCAATGATTCAAAATCGATTTCCATACTAACTTCATGTATTTTAAAAGTAGTTCCAGGGCACGGAAAAATATGAAATTTTGGATTCTGGCTCAATTTTTAAAGTAGAATCATGATATGTAAAAACCTGGATACCCCTAAACAATCCGATTGAATAACTTGAATTTATATTCCGATTTCAGTACAAATCTGAAGTATTTTCATAACTATTTTATCTGTGTGAGTATTTTCGTGTAAGATAAACAAAAATGCAGCGTACCTTTAGTAGCTGTCAAAATACGTTGCGATGAGACGAAAGGACTGACGGGAAACTCAAACTGCGGTGTTGACTGACAGCGACAGAAGGAAGATATCCGACCAGTGTTGCCAAATTTGTGTCGGTTCCGGAGGCTCAAAACTCTTTTTATCTGTACTAGAGATTTTAAATATTGCATAACTAGTAACTGATCGAGCAATAGTGTGTAGCAAGGTGATTTTAAGAAAATTAACGGATCAAGCTAAAAAATGTATATACCACTGAGAGAGTGGAAGATCATCTCAAATCATCTCCAAAATAATAAAACAAAATTTCTCCATCGTTGCTCTCTGTTATTACAAGCAATAACTGCTTTACGACTTTTACGCAACGCTTTTTCATTACGGAACTCTTCTGAGTTGCAGAACGAAACAGAGGCAGATATAAAATCGTCATAAATTACTGGAATTTAGTAATTCTGTGACTATCCGTGATTTTTGAGTGTACTTATTTTTATTCCCCCCCCTCAAACCTTCCAAGTGGCCTCGGGCATAGAAGAAAATTAATATTTGTATCAGCCTTATTGTCCTCTGCAAGATAAATCCACGTACTGCGATTATATAAAAATGTCGATATACCGTCGCAGTGATAATGAAAATCACCAAATGTTTCAGATTTAACAAATTTGATACATTTGCGTCCTTCAAGAACGAAAAAATCCAAGCCTACTTGAATTTAGACGTTGCGTTTGAATTACACGCATATCTTCTGCGCGCCGCTGGATGTGGATTGAAAATGAGCGCCGCAATATCATTTCTGGATAAATCTGTACTTGTGGCATCACTGTATCCGACAGATCGCCGAAGTATATTGACAGCTATAGAAGGTATGCTATTCACGACTGTGCATTAGTATTAGTAGATAGTTATGAACTTTTTCTGGATTTGCATAGCGTTTGTTATATTTTAATGCAATTTAAGTTAATTTAGGTATTTAGGATAACAAAATATCGATGGATTAGCAGAATAATTTGTAACGTATCTGATTGGAAGGTTATTCAATGCATTTGTTCTATTTATGATGAGTATTTTCCATGTTTCTCATCAAACCCATTACCTCCCTCAGAAATAACTAGCCGTGCAATTTGTTTTTTATTTTACATACAAGAATATATTTACTAAATGTACATAGAAAGGCCTTATTGTACGGAATGCAGGAATTGAATCCGATATAATTTCTGAAACTTGACCGAATGTCTAGTTCACATAAGGGGCCCATATACAAAGGAGTGGGAGTGACATTGAGGTCAGTTTTGAGTTGAGTATACTGAAAAGTTTAAAGCTGTACAAAAGTGTTTTTGGAAGATTTTCGATAGACCCTTTCGATATTTTAGATAGGTATAATAAAATAAATAACACAAGGTGCATTTACTTGTTGTTTATTGTTCAGTGTAATTTAACTTTCGATAGTTGTTCAAATCTTACATCAGGATTTTCTTTATTTTCTTCCGCTATGGTCCTGCTATCTGATTCTCAGAAGTTCTTGGAATAAACTTAAAGATTCGTGGTATTTGTTATCAAGTTTTAGCCCAAAAATGTTAGCCATCGGTTTCTCTGCACATTGGTCGTTGGAAATCTATGGAACGTAACCGGTTTACATGGTTCTGTTTTAGGGTTTCTCCGAATATAATTTGCTCCTGCATGTCGGAACATGACAATTCGACAGTTTGATGGTGAAATTTAAGCGACGTTATAAATTATTAATGAAGATTTAAATCTGTAGACTCAATGGCATTTCAATTTACATAATGACAGCTCGTCCCGTAGTAACATTTGCCGAGCAATGATTCAAAATCGATTTCCATACTAACTTCATGTATTTTAAAAGTAGTTCCAGGGCACGGAAAAATATGAAATTTTGGATTCTGGCTCAATTTTTAAAGTAGAATCATGATATGTAAAAACCTGGATACCCCTAAACAATCCGATTGAATAACTTGAATTTATATTCCGATTTCAGTACAAATCTGAAGTATTTTCATAACTATTTTATCTGTGTGAGTATTTTCGTGTAAGATAAACAAAAATGCAGCGTACCTTTAGTAGCTGTCAAAATACGTTGACAGATCGCATCGCACCACTACAACGATAGGCGATAAAAAGACAAACAACCAACACCAACTCAGAAAAACAGTGTAGAACAGAGCTGTCATTCTCTGTGAAGCTTCACACTTTGAGGTTTAGCGAAGAATCGAACCTGATTTTCAGACTACAGTTCAGGGACGAATTACGGATGAGTGCAGGTATGAAATCTGTTAAATCCGATGTTTTCTTCGGTCCTTGTCTGAGAATAATTCTCGCGTAACTTTTCAAAACGTCCTAAGTAACAAATGTAAACAAATCGAGATTATCATTGCAAATCATTTGCGTTGCACAACTCAGCAGCACATTAGAACACTCCTTCTGATGTATTAACAATAAATTAAACTATTGAAAGCTTAACAAAATGACCAATGTTTAAAACTGCATCGCTTTTAATCAATTGTTACATTGGACCTTTGATCAGAGAACCAACCACATGCCCTATGTAACATTTATGAATAAACACGATTCTAATGTTACATTGGACATTCCTGAAAAAAGCTTTGGAATGGAGTTTAAATGGTAGAATGATCTGTAGAAGCGTGTCTGAGACACTACTTAGAAGTATATAATGTCACAATTACTGCTTCTCAATCATTTCAGTCGATATTTTCAGAGTCGCACTGCCTCGCAAAATTGAAAACGCTCAAGTGACAATAAAATAATGACAAAGACAAATTAAAGACCCCCATGTCCCTTGCAGTTGCTCAAAATTTTATGGCTCATAAGGTAATCTAGAATGCCGTTCAAAGTGTACTGCGATCTGTCAAACTTGGGTACCTTTTGCACTACCGAGGGACCAAATGCAGTACTAGAAGTGGTACCCAATTTGAGCCCGAGTGTGACGGACCTGATAATGAGGTACACAAAACTGTATTTTGGTCTTTTTGCCAAACCATGTTTTAATGTTTCGCAACTGCAACTTCTCTTTTCATATTATTAGCGCTTTGCGTGCATGTAGGGGAATGATATTGAGCACAAGATTGAGCATCATAAAGCCATTGTATAAATCTGATACAGATCCATGGTCGATCAAGCATACAAATATGCTTCCCGGCAACAACACGAGCAACGTGCATGCGCGACTTGCTCACACATAGTTGCAGAGCGATCAATCAAGCTGTATGTATTTGTTAGGCGTTGGCTCCTTTGGGCGCTGCCATAGTAAACGCGTCGAGCGATGCGTGCGCGTGTGCGAGCCCGCAAAGCAGAATATCAACAACAGGAAATCCTTTGATCGCATCGCGTTCGCGGACGCGGACGCGTTACTATGGCCGCACCGTTTCTCAAGTTCCTACAACAAGATGGACGGCGTCGTCATCGTCATCATTCCCCACCGCAATTTCTTGTTTCCACCGACGGCTGGTGCTGATTGCAACACAGCCGTCACCACCACCACGTCATGCATGGGAAACTCACACATGATCATGTGGGCGAAACCGTCATAAGAACGGGGGGGAAAATGAGGGAGAATCAGTGAGAGAGCAAAATGTCCTACATACAGCTCAAAGTTTCCCCTCCTTCTGTTGTTACATAGGACATGTTCGAAAAGTAATTGTTGATAATGCCCGGTGCGTCCAGAATCCGCTCCGGTGCATTCGGAATGAAGCGGGAACCGCTCTTCGTGGACATGGGTATTTTCACCGAGCAGACAACTTTGAGTGAGTGCATGTGTCATTCCGTAGCTCACTTTGCCTTTGTCTGGTATGACCAAATTCGCTTGTTGCCGACATCACTTACCTTAATCACTTCCAATAAAATCTTGATGCGCTCGAAATTCTTGGGGCGTTTCGTTCCGTTCTGCTGCTGTCCTTCCTCTCCGCTTCCGCCCCCTGGCTTCCTCGTATCAACATATAGTGAAATCCGTAGTCGGTCGGTTGGGAATGAATCTGTCCCCGCCGGAAGCTTGCTTCTGGCTGAGCGTTTTCGATTAACTTCCTACCTATTCACCTCCAGGTTTCTCACTCGGGGTCTTCCCGCAAAGCGTCTCGGCGGAATCGTTTGCTGGCTAGTCGATCGAAACCGACAGCTTCTGTTCATTGTGCTGGCGTTGAAAGTCGATGATGCTGCCGATAGATCCATATTTTTCTGCCACCGAGGAGCAGGTCCTTTCGTCAGTTTGCCGTTCTGTTCTTTTTAATTATATTGTTCAGCTTATTGAGATAACTTATTCACACATTTTTCACAACGCAAACACAGGAGGCCACCTTCAACAGACGATTTTTTTTTTTTCGCACTGACGTTCGATCGCAACTTGTTTGTACTCTCTTCACTCCGCGTCGACTGCTGCTGCTGAGAGCAGAGCAGCACCACCCGCCTTCTAGTAGGGAACTCTTCATACATACGAATCACAGAGTGAATCACGTCTTCAAACTGGGGGAAAAGCGAGGAGGAATCAGCGAGAGCAAAAAGTCCTATATACAGCTCCACGTTTCCCCTCCTTTTGTTGCTACATAGGATACATAGATAGAGGGGAAATGGCGACGCCGTGGCATTGAATGAATCAAAACAAAGAAAAGCTGGTGTATGCGATTATTACACCGCAACAAAATAAGCACTCTGACATGAATGAATGCGCACGTGGTAACGAAATGCAATAAAACAAGCTTTCTGTGTGCACAAATCAAAATGTCCGATGTTACAATAACTGAAACAATATGACCAAAGTGAATGCCCAATGTACCTATTGTTGAAACAAAACGGCCTATGGGATTCATCCTATGTACATATTGTTGGTCAAAACGTCCTATCTGATGTTTTTATAGATTTCAGCGTAATTTCCAAATAAATTGTCAAAATGTCAATTCTTACGTTGAACTCTATCACACTGCTTCCCTCTAAAGGCAACACAGTGGGGGAAAAATGTTTCAGTTTGATACAGTTTAAAAATATATTTTCACAACCTTCAAGCTCGATTTTCTCGAAATGTGTGAGTTGTTAGTTAGGTCGTTTTGAAAAGTTACGCGAGAATTTCTCCTTTTTTCTTCTTGGCATTCTTCTTCTTCTTCTTTCTGGCGTTACGTCCCTACAGGGACAGAGCCTGCTTCTCAGCTTAGTCTTCTTATGAGCACTTCCACAGTTATTAACTGAGAGCTTACTATGCCAATCACGCTAACTCAGAAGTACCCATTAATGGGTACTTTCGTACCCATTTCCAACTAAAGTGGCTTAACCCATTTAATGAGTAAAGCCGATTTACTCATTAAAGAGTATTCGGCAGCAACTTCAAAACATGGGTATTTTTCACTCTTGATAGGTTTCGAATAAATGGATAAAAAACTCATCTTTTGTCGATTTCGCTCTTTATTCAGGAGGAGTTTTTTTTACCAAATTATTACAATAAAACTCAAACGAACGCGAATGAAACAATGCATCTGTTTTATTTGAAATATTATATTCAAACATTAACACAATCATAATTTGATTAGTAGCGTAAAATGATCTATCTACAGGACACTTTCCCGATACTCCTCCACATGACATGGGCACATCGGAAATCGGCTCCGGAAAATGTTGCGCCACATCCAAATTCGTCCTAGAATGAAAACGATGAAAATAATCACCATTTGACCAGAACAAAAACCGTTCCAAAAACTACTTTCCTTGAAAAGATATTTTTAATGTTTTTGCCAGCACAATTCAAATCCGAATTGACAATCCAAATACGAATAGTTTCAGGAAAACACAAAAACACGCCACCGCGAAGTAAGCTTCAAAATGGCGATGCTGCTCGTCAAAATATCATGCGTATTATATACCCATCATTGGTAAACGAATGGGAACTTCATTAAGGGGATTAAGTACCCTTTTTATGACATTTGAAAAATACCCTTTTTCTGACAATTCAGCACGCTAACTCTGAAGTACCCATTAAATGGGTTCCATGTACCCATTTTTATGACCAGTACTGAATTGTCAGAAAAAGGGTATTTTTCAAATGTCATAAAAAGGGTACTTAATCCCCTTAATGAAGTTCCCATTCGTTTACCAATGATGGGTATATAATACGCATGATATTTTGACGAGCAGCATCGCCATTTTGAAGCTTACTTCGCGGTGGCGTGTTTTTGTGTTTTCCTGAAACTATTCGTATTTGGATTGTCAATTCGGATTTGAATTGTGCTGGCAAAAACATTAAAAATATCTTTTCAAGGAAAGTAGTTTTTGGAACGGTTTTTGTTCTGGTCAAATGGTGATTATTTTCATCGTTTTCATTCTAGGACGAATTTGGATGTGGCGCAACATTTTCCGGAGCCGATTTCCGATGTGCCCATGTGGAGGAGTATCGGGAAAGTGTCCTGTAGATAGATCATTTTACGCTACTAATCAAATTATGATTGTGTTAATGTTTGTATATAATATTTCAAATAAAACATATGCATTGTTTCATTCGCGTTCGTTTGAGTTTTATTGTAATAATTTGGTAAAAAAAACTCCTCCTGAATAAAGAGCGAAATCGACAAAAGATGAGGTTTTTTTTATCTGTTGGGTAGTCTCAGCTTCGGAACGTTTCAACACTTATTGACAGCAGATTCTGTTTGATCAGCTTCAATGCTGGAAATTTATTTCATTATTTATTTAAACTAAGCTAACTAAATTTACAAAAGGACTTACATTTTAGTATTTTCTTGCATTCCGAAGAACAACTCTCCAACTATCAACTTAGCTTTTACTTGACTTTCTCTCAATTTCCACAGGTCATAAATAATAATAGAATTCATGTATAGCTCCATCAGTGTTGCCAGTTTCACCAAAAACATAAAACCTCCACAACAATCTCCCCCCCGTGAAACTGGTAACACGTCGAATCTTTTTGTTGATTTCCTATTTTCCATGGAATTGCTACTATCTTTAACACAGCAACATCTATTATCCACACACTCTTGTCGACAATTGACACCACCTGGATCGAAAAGTACCAACGCTTCACACAATTGAAAATGTATTTTTGGGTCCAGTATAATGGAAAATTGACTGCGATCTATAAACAGTTTGTTGTATTCCGTTTCGCGAAAAACGATCGATCTGTTCTGATCAATGTAAACTATATCAAAAATGTTTGTTTTAGGTTTAATTTGTGAAGCGAAGGCAGTGCCTATAGAACACTTTTGCTGCTCATTGTTTGTACCCAAATTTGGTGATGTACGGTTCACTGCCACTCCAATATATTCCGAATCACTGCGGCAGCTAGGCCTTATAGCATTTGCCATACCATACTGACTTTCAACTGCTTTCTTCTTAGCACAGAAGTCTAACTTGACCTTTTCAATAGCCTTTTTAAAACTTTCCCTAATTTTGATCAACCCTTGATCGTACTCCTTTTTTATACGCCTCTGCTCCTCCTCATAATGTACCCTCCAAGATTTATTCTCCTCCTCCAACAGGATAAGTCTTCGTTCAATATCCTCCATAGTGGTCATCTTCTCTGACAATGATAAAATAAAATCATTGAAGTTTGTTGGGTAGTCTCAGCTTCGGAACGTTTCAACACTTATTGACAGCAGATTCTGTTTGATCAGCTTCAATGCTGGAAATTTATTTCATTATTTATTTAAACTAAGCTAACTAAATTTACAAAAGGACTTACATTTTAGTATTTTCTTGCATTCCGAAGAACAACTCTCCAACTATCAACTTAGCTTTTACTTGACTTTCTCTCAATTTCCACAGGTCATAAATAATAATAGAATTCATGTATAGCTCCATCAGTGTTGCCAGTTTCACCAAAAACATAGAACCTCCACAACATTATCCATTTATTCGAAACCTATCAAGAGTGAAAAATACCCATGTTTTGAAGTTGCTGCCGAATACTCTTTAATGAGTAAATCGGCTTTACTCATTAAATGGGTTAAGCCACTTTAGTTGGAAATGGGTACGAAAGTACCCATTAATGGGTACTTCTGGGTTAGCGTGAGTACTGGTCATAAAAATGGGTACATGGAACCCATTTAATGGGTACTTCAGAGTTAGCGTGATGACCATTATCATGTGGCAGGTACGAAGATACTCTATGCCCTGGGAAGTCGAGAAAATTTCCAACCCGAAAAGATCCTCGACCGGTGGGATTCGAACCCACGACCCTCAGCTTGGTCTTGCTGAATAGCTGCGCGTTTACCGCTACGGCTATCTGGGCCCCATCTTCTTGGCATTAAGGTGAAGATAAATCGAAGCCTAAGTTCAAATTTTCAAGAGCACGGATCTGGAGAACCAAACACTCGTTTGAGCTGAAAATCAATCGATTAAGTTTTCAGCTTAAACGGATCTTTGGTTCTCCAGATCCGTGCTCTTGAACATTTGAAGTTTGGCTTCGATTCATCTTCACCTTAAGTCCTCACTGGGACAGATCCTGCATCTCAGCTTAGTGTTCTTATGAGCACTTCCACAGTATTAACTGAGAGCTTTCTTTGCCAAAATTGACATTTTCGCTTTCGTATATCGCGTGGCAGGTACGATGATACTCTATGCCCAGGGTAGTCAAGGAAATTCCCATTGTGTACCTTGTACCCGCGGACTTTAGCCAATCGGCTAAGGAAGGCCCCTCTGAGAATAATTTAATCTATTTTAATAGTTTATGATCTCGCCCTAAAAGCCACTGACAATCAAGTGGGTAGCTTTTTTGTAACTGAGCAAACGATATTGATATGTTATTTAATTTTGGGACGATCCTCGTATATCTCACAGTGGATAATTGTTATCTTTGAACTTTGATCTGTTAAAAAAACACAATGAGCTACACACCGTTTACCAATGGCTTTTAGGGCTAGATCATTAAATATGCAATAGTTTTACCAAAGAACTTCCACTTTAATATCCGTACTGGATTACGGCACTTTAAGGTACAGGGATTACTCTAAAAGATTTCTCTTGAAATTTGGCAAGAGTTTCTCCCGGAGTTATCCAAAGAGTACTCATGTAGAACTTCTAGAGTACTTTTTAAGGCTCCAAGTAAAATTTAAGCGAATGTCAGAACTGAAAGAGCGGCGTTTTTTACAAAATAATCGACAAATCAGCCGAGTAAAGTAAAAAACACACAGCTGTTTTACCTCGCAAATAAACAAATTCAGTGATTTTACTTCTTTCAATTATTTTGGAGAAAACTGCTTTTCTGTTTTGCCATTTGCTCTAATTTTATATATTTTTCACGACTTTTGCTGGATTCATCTAAGTATTTTGTTGGAGGAATTCATGGAAGATTTTTAGATTTATAGAGACAACAATATATGTTGTCTAATATATGGGGATTTTTTTTATTTCCGTACAAAGTGGGCCGAAAGGTCTCAGATTTTCATGAAACTTTTTCCACAGGCAGGGCTCATCAATATATAAATAAAAAAAAATTGGAAAAACTCAGGGTCGCCTATTTTCCCGGAAAACTCAGTTGGAAATTCTATGTTTTCCCCTGACACTACTTACTTTGAAAAATCATAACTCAAGAACGAAGCATCATAGAAACAAAGTTTTTTTTTGTGAAAATGAAAGCAAATTTTCTCAGGAATAAAAACAATGTTAACTGGAAAAAGTTTTCCACAAAATTTTCCACCGTTGAGAAAATTCGTAAAGAAAAGCCGAAAAAACTATGCTCCAACTCGTGGAAAATTTTCAAAAAAATATTTTTGAGAAGATAATTTGATAAGCTTTAATCGCTGAAATTTTTGAAATGTACTTTTTCGTTTTTGAGTTATGGCTAATTTTGTAAAAAATTGTGCAAATGTGCCATTTTGAGCCTTTTCTTTGAAAAATCATCACTCAAGAAAGAAGCATCGTAGAAACAAAGTTTTTTTTTCATGGAAATGAAAGCAAATTTTCTCAGGAATAAAAAAAAATTAACTGGAAACAGTTTTCCACAAAATTTTCCACCGTTGGGAAAATTCGTAAAGAAAAGCCGGAAAAACTATGTTCCAATTAGTGGAAAATTTTCAAAAATATATTTTTGAGAAGGTAATTTCATAAGCTTTAATCGCTGAAATTTTTAAGATGTACTACTTTTTAATTCCTGCGATTTTGTGGAAAACTTTTTCCAGTTATTTTTTTTTTATTTGTGAGAAAATTTGCTTTCATTTTCATAAAAAAACACTTTGTTTCTATGATGCTTCGTTCTTGAGTTATGATTTTTCAAAGTAAGTAGTGTCAGGGGAAAACATAGAATTTCCAACTGAGTTTTCCGGGAAAATAGGCGACCCTGAGTTTTTCCAATTTTTTTTTATTTATATATTGATGAGCCCTGCCTGTGGAAAAAGTTTCATGAAAATCTGAGACCTTTCGGCCCAAACCCGTACGGAAATAAAAAAAAATCCCCATATGTGATTATTTGAGAGGATTCCTGCAAAAAATCTTCCTAAGTTTAAAGATAAAACATCAGATATTTTGCAAACATCAAATTCACCCATCAATTTGGTCACGTATCAAGAAAGGCAAACAAATGATCAAGTATTTCTGGGTAAATCCATGAACAATCTAAACAAAGGAATCCTTGGGAATAAGTTACAATTTAAAGAGGAATTCGAACCCAGGTCCAAGGCTCAACAAGTTGAGCTCTTACAATCACGCGATGCCAGAGAAACTTAAGATGAAACATCCCGGAGTCCAAAGATGACCGCCACACAATGGCCGACTTGTGCCCCTACTCACGTTTTCGAAGGCATTAAACTGGAGATATAGTTGCAAAACGTTTCTGATCTTCTCAATTTAACCTTTTTGCTAGTGCCAAAATAAAAAGTGCATTGTTCTTAAAATGACACCTACACGTTAATGCTTCCAGTGGACGATTTGCACTTAAGGAAGCACCACCCTAGACAACGAACTAGCAGGCAACGCCCAATGGTTCAGCCGAAATACTTTCCTGACGAAAAGATTTCCGGACTGAAGCGGGAATCAAACCACACTCCTCGACACGATGTGGCTAAATGCTTCTTAACACTAACACTTAACACTAACTGGGGCCCAGATAGCCGTAGCGGTAAACGCGCAGCTATTCAGCATGACCAAGCTGAGGGTCGTGGGTTCGAATCCCACCGGTCGAGGATCTTTTCGGGTTGGAAATTTTCTCGACTTCCCTGGGCATAGAGTATCTTCGTACCTGCCACACGATATACACATGCAAAAATCATCATTGGCATAGTAAGCTCTCAGTTAATAACTGTGGAAGTGCTCATAAGAACACTAAGCTGAGAAGCAGGCTCTGTCCCAGTGGGGACGTAACGCCAGAAAGAAGAAGACACTAACCGCACGGCCAAGAATCCCAGAAATCATCACTAGATTTCCTTCCTTGGTTTCAGCGATGCTTGAAACTGACAAATAGAAAAAAATCCTGTAGAGTGACAGCCAGTGGAAAACAGTCATCAATTATTAAAATTCAGTAATTCTGTGACTATCCATGTTCATAGATGACTACGTGGTTTATGGACGGACCTTTCAAGGTTTTCTGTAAGTGCAAGTGCGAGTGGAGCACTTAAGTTACAGTCCGAACTATTATTCATATAATGTTGAATATTTCTTAGCCAAACCCACGGCTACGAAGCAAATCCCCATGCTGAAGGTACCTGGGTTCGATTCCCGGTCGGTCCAGGAATAGAAATTTCCTTGACTTTCCTGGGCATAGAGTATCGTTGTACTTGCCACACGATATACGAATACGGAAATCACAACTTAGGCAAAGGAAGCTTTCAGTCAATAACACTGTGGAAGTGGGCATAGAACACTATGCTGAGAAGCAAGATCTGTCCTCTGTCCAGTGGTAACGTAATGAAGAGAAGGTGAATATTTTATCAAGGTTAAAATTTTCCTCGAAAACTCATTTCAACGGCCTTTTTTAAAAACTGAGTATTAAGGTAGATTTTCAACTTTTTGAAAACCTAGCCACTACACTCATGATTGTCTCCAGAATCTTCTCAGGATTCTTTTCAGAACACTCTCAGGTTTCTCTTCGGAATCCTCTCAGGAACTCCAGAATCATCTAAGAATTGTATTCAAAATCCTCTCAGGTTTCTCTCCAGAATCCTCACTGAAATCTATTTAGAATAATGCTAAGGATTATATTGAGAATCCTCCTGTATCTCTATAATCCTCTACAAAATCCTCTCATGAATCTTTCGATATTCTCTCCAGAATCCTCTCAGGAATCAGGATTATATTCAGAATCCTCTCAGGATTCTCTCCAGAATCCTCTAATAAATTCTTACAGAAATCTTTTCAGAATCCTCTTAGGATTCTCTCCAGAACTCTCTCAGGATTCTCTCCAGAACCTTCCCAGGATTCTTTTTAACCCTCTGTAAACTCATTCAGGTATTTCTCCAGAATCCTCTCAGGACTCTTCTCAGAATCCTCTCGGGACTCTTCTCAGAATCCTCTCAGGACTACCGAATCCTCTTAGTATTCTATTCAGATTTCTCTCAGGGTTCTGCTCAGAATCTTCTCAAGTTTCTCCTTAGGATTTTCTTCAGAATTATTCTTTCAGGATTCTCTTATAAATCCTTTCTAGATTTCAAGAACTTTGAAGGGCCTACGAACCGTGCTATTTTATTTGAATTCCATCGTATTTAAACAGTGCTATTTGATATTTCGCATGATAGGTATTTTCTAGTGATGGAAACAGGATATTATGACTTTATTCTTAGTGTGTGAATACAGTACACGAAACTGAAGACGGCCTTACAGTTGAGGTCCAAATATGCGCAATTGTCAAAAGATACAAACTCTAGTGGAATTGAATGGTATAGTGGTTAATTCGATTTTCATTTACTGATAATTTTGAGATTCTCCAAAAAATCCTTCTAGGATTCTTACAGAAATTCGTTCATGTGCTTCTTTTAGAGATTCCTTCGATATAAACGTCAGGGATTTCTTCAAGAAATAATTCAGAAATTTATCCAGCAAATCCTCCACGCGTTTGAGATTCCTCCAGACATTTTGCCATAAATTCCTACAAGGATTCCTTTAGACATTTCACCAATAATTCCTTCAAAAATACCTACAAAAATACTCCAGCGATTATTTCACTAGACATAAATTTCTACAGGAATTCAAAAAAAAATCACCAGGATTTTCTCCAACGATTCGTTCAAAAATTACAACAGGGATTCTAGGAAATTGTTCCAAGAACTTTATTTATTTTATTTAATTTTATGATTTATCTAGAAATTCTTTAAGAAATATCTCCGTAGATATCTCCAAGAATCGTCCCATGAATTTTCAATTAGTATGAAAATTATGGGGAGCATTTTCGTTTGTAATTTTGAAAAATCCATGAGAAATTACTCGACAACCTTTTAGAGGAGTCTGCTAGAATAATCCCTACATGAAATGTTGGCGAAACCCTTAGACAAATCGCAGGGAAAATTCATAAGACGATGGACGAATTCATTTTAAACTCCTGACAGAATATCCAGGGCTGGTAGCAAAAAGTGGTACCGAAAAAAGTCATTTTAGTGACCAGATTTGAGAAATAAGTGACTAAAAAGTGACTTTCGATTCTCGAAAAAGTGACTTGAAAATCTAAACGTAATCACTTTTATTTCAATTCTATTATACTGTTCAACGATCAATATCCAATATGATAGGGAATATTCAATATAATCTACTGCAGGTAGTAAATCTAGTTGAATATTTGGAAATGTTTATTGTACTAACAAAATTTCAACATATTGCCTATTTTTTTTAAGGCGAAGTGTACGCGTCGTTGATGATTGTTGCTAATTCATCTCACGATTTCGAGTCAAAGAAAATCAGTTGGTTTTGCACTGACACAGCTGAAAACGTATCAGCATACTTTATGCATGTAAGCGCGTAAAGTGATACTTTTTCAAGTCAATATAAACTATCAAGACTGAGTTTTATCACTTTGAAATATAGGCTGAAAAGTCATCATTGTTGCCAAAACGAATGACGGGCTACTTAGCCTTAAACAGAGAAAATAACATTTAAGTAAATAATCTAATCCTTTGTTTAAGCAGATTTTCAATCTTTTCAAAATTCTCTGTCTTTTATATCACTCAAGTATTTAATTTTGTAAATTTCAATATGAATTTGGAACATTTGTGAAATCAAAACTAGATCAAAATTACGGAAAATGTAAAACTTGGGCATTATTCAAACATAAAACGAATTGAAAATGATGATAGAAGATCGAATATTGTTTGAAATACTTCTTAAAACCAATGAGTGATATTAAAATTTTCCATCGGTAAGTTTAATGGGGAGGTACGTTTGGCCGGATGGACATTTGGCATAAAGACGATATGCTCAATAGGCTGTTCTTCTGAGTTATTTTATTAAAGTAGTTATTGACATTAAGCTTCCAATATTTCAATCAACATTACTTGGACACTTTCATGATTCGCTTGACATTGGAGGTTGAAGCCGGTTGAATAAAAAAATAAAAAAAAAACTTCGATACCGTCAAACGGGGCTTCTTTTGACATTATTTCCACATTCTTTAATTTTAAGGATTTGTAACTCTTAGAATTATGGATAGATGTTGATAATTTTTGCCTATATTTAAGTTGTATATGTGCGTAACAAATGTGCAAAATATGAGGCAAATCCATCAAGAAATAACAAAAATGCTTGAATAGCGAAAAAAGTGTGTCCTTCAAGATAAAAAAGGGGCTACTTTGGACATTTTCACAATTTGCTAATTAAATGATTTTTCCTTATAACTTTCAAACTGATTCAAACAGATTGTCGTCAACTGTGATGTTATTGAACGTTTGTCATTGATAGACTTAATGTAGAAAATTGCAAAGCTAGAATCAATTACACATATATAACAAATTTCAACGAAACTATTCACTATTCTCAGTTTGCAGTATGAAACTTAAATTTTCAACTTCCTCTTAAATGGAACTATCAGTTACCAATGCTCGATTTTAAAGTTGACATAAACGAACGACGTAACTACTAGGTACTGCGATGATAAATGAGTTATGTACAAAAACTCTTTTTTTTTGTTCTTACTATTATATGAACGATATGTTGAAGGATCACATAAATACCGGCAACTAATTTAATACCAGTAAGTAATTTTCATTAAAAACGCAATCTATGAAGCAAAGTTTAGCAAGATCTTAAAGAAGTAAGTTTGCTTTTGTAATATGCCTTTAGCTTCTTACCAGTTTAGAGTAGTTTAATTTAAGCATTTGAAGGATGCAACTGTTCTGTACTACAGATTCATGTAAAATATGAAGAAAAACTGTTTTTTAGAGTTTATGTTGTGAATTTGGCATTGGTTCGTATTGAAATATGTGTGTTTTATGTCTATTCACTTTAACAAACATTTATTTTATTTTTTTTATGTTATAAAATACACAAACCAAAACATTATAATAAAATAAAAGTTGCAAAAATAAGACCTTTGATCAATTATTTTAATAAAACAACAATTTTAAGCAAAAAAAATCACAAAATTTTCATGAACATGACGATTTGATAGTTTTGTGATGCTCCCAATAAGTTTCCACGACATGGGTAAAATTCAAACAATGTTTGTATAGCCAATGTTTTATACCTTGTGAATATTTATTCGAGCTTTTTTGAAATGCTTTCTTGTTTATCCTGTTATTGTTGATGTTGTTCCAAGAAAAAATCATGCCTAGTGGTAGAGCATATATTGGTTAATAAAAGTGCTGAAGACACAAAATTGCTCAGAATAATATTTACGCTGGTAATAAATACAAAAGGTGAGTGTCCAAAATCAGAGGCGTCGCGTCCGCATGTGCAATATGTGCACTGCACAGGTGGCATCTCATTCATCCTGACCGCCAACAATATGTATAACTTATCAATGACAGTTTAATAATTCATTCACCTAACAAAACAAAGCCCTTTACAAGTATCACTATTATCAATAGTTTGCTAAATAATTTACATTCATCAAAATAGTTGTTAAAATTTTGCTTTGCAAATTAAATGAAAAAGGCATTTTCGTGCGACGCACGATCTGAGAACTATTCTTTTGCTTGCGCACAGCGTGAAGCATGCTACGCAACACTTTATCCCACGCTACACATTGTTGGCTGGGACGATGAAACCCAACGTGTGCACTTTCATCGGTAAACGGGCTGCCCGGTATCGTACACGCAATGCTGCCGATGTGGTAGAGAGCTTTTTGAACTACAAATGCCAGTGTGTGAGTAGCCAAAGCGTCAACTCCGACCAGTGCACATCTTATTACAGCAACCAAGTCGACCAGTGTGAGAGTGCAGATGGGCATGAAAAGAGAGAAATCAATCCACGAGAGAGATTCATTTTGCTTGCTCTCTTTTGGAATTCGCGCCATCAGCAATCAGCATCACCATGCTTATGGTGTGAAGCGCGGGTGTGTCTCAGATAGCGGAAGGTGGATTATTTTTTAGTTGACTTTTAGTAATCAAACCTCGCTTTTCGCATCCTGCGCAGTAGTTTTTGCAATAATTAATCGCAGAATGGACGCGCCCACCCCCAGCGCCATCGTCGTCACCACGCTTGTTCTACATGTAACAAAAGCGAGTATTTTACACGATGCAAACTGTTCTGGTTCAATTCTATGTAAAGATATACATGACCATGGTGACCATAGATAGTCACAGTTTTAAATTGCAAGATTAGTTTGAAGCCAGTGCTGTTGAAATTGTCACTACTTCTTCAGAATTCATCATTGAATGATGACTGATTATTGGGTTATTTTGCGATGACAAATTTATCGGTTTTTATTGACTGCTTAACAAGAAACTTGCGACGACTGACGCGCCCCCATTATTCATATAACGGTGGGTTTAGAACTATGTTGGAGGTGATGATTTCGCATTTTGGAAGAAAACATCACCTCCAAACACTAACGATTTTGCGGTGGAATGTTGACGTTTAATCACGAATAAATGGATCATTGAAGGTAACTCTTTCGGTACTCACCGCATCAAAACAGCGGCGCTACCGTATATGGAATTGACCATTATGACAGCATCGCTGTTATGTCAAACACACAAGACTACGGTGGCGCTATCTGTGCTTTTCATAGCGACCGTTTTGGTTATTTTAATGATCCATTGACCGAAAGCGCACTTTTTTCTTGTTTTGAACGATATTACGCTCGACATATTATTTTTGATATTCTGAATGATCAAAATAGATTTCAAGCTCAAATTTCAGGCTCAATGATATCTTATCCCGACAGCTCGTCCTGTAGTAAAATTTTCCAAGGGGAATTAACAGTTTCAGGACACGGAAAATGGTGAAACAGGATTCTAGTTCAATTTTTAACAAATATTTAAAATATATAAATTGGATACCCATATACAACTCTATTGATAAATTCAACTAAAGAGCTTGATTACTGAATAAAATATAAAATATTTAATTCGATTGAAAAGCTGAGAAAAACACATATTCGAGAATGGTGATTACGCTCTTTATACTAAAAAACTTGGTCCGTGGAGCATACTTATTGCAAAAAAAGAGATAAAGTTAAGTAAGCAGTGCACAGGTGGATAATTAGGTCACGCGACGCCTCTGTCCAAAATAGCCCCTGGAATCAAAAGTAGCCCCGTCCGACGGTACCGCGCATATTATTGTCAAATATAAACTATGTGGCTTTCAAAAAACCTCCTCCCGACGTGAATCAAAAAATCCAAGAAGAGGATATGACACCCCACATTTGTTGTCATTTTTTTTTCCCGTGTAAAACAATGTTTTGTTATGATTCATATGGTCATAAAACGTCGAAAAACACAAAGTCTTTCTTACGTTCTTTTTTTTAATAACATGGCTTTTCAAGCGGTACGTCGACCGACGTAAAATACATTAATGTATACTCTAGCTAAGATCTATCCGGCTATTTTTAAAGGTTTGGTTTGCAAATAAAGTCTGTCCTAAGAAGTATGATAAGTTTTTACTCTCAAATAGAACATTTATATAAATAAAAATGGAATGGTGTTTGTATGTCACGAAATGACTTACGAACGGGTCAACGGATTTGAATGATTCTTTCTCAGTTTTGTTCGTCAAGGGATCCGACATGTTTGTGTGTATAAAAATCCTAGGGTATTCACCGCGAAAGTCGGAAAAACGAAAATGAACGGAACTGTCATTTAATATTGGACGATCCATAGCGTTTTTCAACAGCCTACTTGATGGCAAGACGAAGTTTACCGGGACCACTAGTTAAATAATTATTCTTTGTTGTGTGTTTTAGTGTAAAATACCCTTATTATAAATTTTGTAAAATTTTAAAGAGCTAATGTGCTTTATACCAGGATGGTTTGATTGATAAAACGAATCTTGAAGATAAAGAGAATAATAATAATGTATATTTTAAAACGTAGTGTTCGACTATAGAAGATAAACATCTGTTATACATCACAAGGTATAAAAAAAAATCTATTAAAAGAGAATGTTCTTGATACTCAAAAAGAATACTTAGCATTTATACCTTTAGTTTTTTTTCACCATGAACTTACACCATATTAGTAATAACTCAGATACTATTATAAATTACGTGGAACTCTATGGAAGAATAACTTTTTTCCAAGCTTTCTTCGCAAGAAAACCATGTACCAATATTTTGATACTGATATGAAGTTGTTCAAAATTAAAGAAGGGTCGATTCATAATTTTCTCCCAAAAATTTAGCTCATAATAGTTGAAAAAAGTTACTTTTTGACGAAAAAAGTGACATTAGTTAAAATGGCTGCAAAAAAGAGACTTTAAAGTGACTGGCTTAAAAAAGTGACCAAGTCACTAAAAAGTGACTCGCTGCCAGCCTTGTCAGAATATCTGAGGGCAACCCTGGAAGATCTCTAAATGAAATGATTATGGAGGCTTTGCGAATTATGAATCCTCAAAAAAAACGAATACCGTGGACGTACCATATTTGACGCGGTTAAGAAAATTCTAAATTCAAACACTTGTCAAATTGTCTAAATCTGTCCGATTTTGTTGAAATTTGAACCTATGCTAGCTCAACTATTATAGAATTAGGGAAAAATCAGTAAAAAAATATTAAACTTTTTTTCTTCATGTTTGATTGACTTTTTGTGGATTACATTAGGTTCCTTAATTGACGCATCAATTCTTCAATGTGCCTAATTTGACGCACTATGTTCCTTATTTGACGCACTTAAAAAATATTGCCAAACTTTAAAATATACAAGAGTTTCAGTATTCAATAGTTCAATTAATTGAAAAAAGCGTTTTAGAGTGAACAGAAAAGTTAGAATCTTTGGAAAAAGTTTTGAATGACGTCATCCGGTAGTACTTTTGCTATGCGTTTAGTTAGTGTAGAAAATAAAACCGGCGATTGAGTTCAATCCATAGTTAAGCATTATTGTTTAGTTTAATGTATTTTCGTCGTGATATCAAACAAGGGAAAGGTTTGAAAACTACGTTGCGGGGAAGGTAGTTGCTAAAATAAGGACAAATTAGTCAAAAACTAGAACGAAAACAACCGGTTCCAAAAATGGCCGTTTAAGAATCTTCGTTACTTATAACACGTGAACTACGCCTACTTGTCAAATGTTCTATGTCACCCTTATGGACCGGGGGACAAATATGCGTAGAAGTTCTACGGTAGAACCAACGGCAGTATGGGCCTCGAAATAGATCGAGAACCATATATGCGGTCATACATTAAGTACGTCATGTTATTAGGGGGAAGGAGGTGTTCTGCAAGATGTGACGAATCACACAAGTTTTTTGAAGGCTCTATATAAAAAGTGAGACGTAGGGCGGATGGGCGGGGTTTTTGTAGAAAATAGTATGTTTTTGTGACACGTATCTCATGGACACCCCCTATTGTATAAATTATACGAAACAAACCATTGAACCTACACCTCACCTCCTGACGCATTTATTGAAGCTACCTTGAAACATTAGAAGACGTCCATGAACCGCGATAAAGTGTACAATTTTCAACCATCAACCCCTCTCAACCTTGGCCACATTTATTTTATGAAAAGTGCGAATATTTTGTATAAATCGTTGCGTTTACCTGAACCTCCTCCTCTTCCTAAAACGTGACGTAATCTATGGATGACCCTTTACATGTGATTACATAAAGCATTGGGTTGTTCTGCGGACGGATTTTTTGTATGCCAGCACCATAAATATTTCTTTTCCTATTTTCGATTCAATAAAACATGCTGAACAAAATAGCAAATAATTAGGAACATTGTGTTCCTAACTTGACGCACAAGATTTTCATACAAAAATATGTCTTAAACCTTAAAAATAGAAAATTTTCGACGTCAATTTATGAATAAAAGAATATTACTGACTGTTGTTGATGATATTGCTGTAAAACAGCACAATATTTTCATGAAAATTGATTAACAATATTTAGCACATTCACTAAGGAATGAAAAAATTGACGCACTTGTCGGATGCATTTTCAAATAATTTTTATTTTTTGCCCATTATTAATCAAAACTAAACTTTTTTTTGGTTGAAATCTTTCAATAACATGTAAATGAAGATTTAGGAATAATTTTTTGAATGCTATTTTGAACTAGAATTAATTTATAATAAAATTAATAAGAAAATGCGTCAAGTTTGGACCCGCGTCAAATATGGTACGTTCACGGTAACACTTAGATATTGTAAGTTCGGTCAATCATTAGAAAATGCAATTCATCGAAGATGGATTTTCTCGGTATTCATGCAAGATACCCTTTTTCGAATGTATGGCGCATTAGAGTGCATCCGGATGCAAATCGAATGCATCACTTCCGAAGTTGGGTATCTCGCATAGATTCTGATAAAAATTTCGATGAGAAGCCATTTCTAACTTTTTTCCGCGCCGACAATAGCCAAACTTCACGAAACGTCAATCGGTCCAGGAAAAAAGCGGCGAGAGTAAATTTCAGCTACTTAACGGTCAATTACTAGCAATGAAACTTAATTTCATGATAAATTCCCTTGAGAAACCGTAGGCAAATTTTTGGTGCAATCCTGTTCTTTTTTTCAGGGTTGATTCAATACATTTCTTTGGGATGATTCCTCTAGGAAATATTCCAGAGAGTGCTCTCTGCGTTCTTCCAGGTATTCTAACAGGATAATATTCTGCGATTTCTTTACGAATATGTACCTTTGAGAGTCTTGTTCTAAGAATTAATCCTTCAGCACAGTAAAGTTCAAAGCTTGGCTTCCTTTTCCTGAATTTGCGACTCTTCCTGATTTTTTTTTTTTTCAAGAAAGCCTAGAAAAATCTCTTTCAAAGAATCTTGCAGTTTTTCCCTAGATGGACTTCGTCAAAAATAGTTTAAAGATTCCTTCAAATCTTTCTTCTTGGTTCTTCAATGACTGTTTTCAAGAATAATTGCAGACTGTTTAGAGACGATCAAAGGAATTTAACAGCAATTTTCCAAGAATCACTCCATAGATACACCTGCAAGTGTATCAAATCAAATAAACTCTGCAAATATTTTTCCAGAGGAAACTTTAGGAATACCCTTCCATGGAAACTCCTACAAAAAAAATGAAACTTCAGAGAATTTTTGAATTAATCTTGAAGAAATCACTAACAGAAACCATTCGGAATTTCTGAGAAAAAAATAACCTTAATTATAAGGCGATTCCTTGGACAAAATCTCTCTTAAAAAAAAAAAATTATAATGCCTCCAAACAACAAAAATCCATTTACATTAGGTTTACAGATCCCATCAGCAAATCTCCTTGGGAATCCAACATGTAATACGTCCTGCAGCACCTCCAGAAACTCTTTCAGTAATTTCTTTAATGTATCAATGTTGTTTTGAGAAGGTTTTGAGTGGTTTTGGCTTCTTCAAACCCTTGATATAATTTTATAACTTTTTGATTTTTTTACGATTTTTTTTTAATTTCTCCCAGAAGTTTGGGAAGCTTTTTTCGGAAGCTCGGAAAGCTTCTTCTAGAAGCTTGCGAAGCTTCTCCAAGCAGTTTGTAAAGTTCTCTTAGAAGCTTGGGAAGCATCTCTTAAAAGCTTAGAAAGATTATGCTAGATGGTTCTTAAGCTTCCCCTTGAAGCTTGGAAAACTTCCCCCAGAAGCTTGGAAAGCTTCTTCCACAAGCTTGAAAAGCTTCTCCCAGTAGCTCGCAAAGCTTCGCTTAGAAGCTTGGGAAGGTTCTCTTTAAAGATTAAGAAACTTCTCCTAGAAGCTTGAGAAGCATGCCCTAGCAGCTTGGGAATCTTCTCCTAGGAGCTCTGTAAGCTTTTCCTAAAAAAATATACGAATTTGTACATGAATCTTGGGACGTTTTTTTTTTTCTAAAAGATAAGCTTCTCTCTCTTTAGTATTAGAAAGCTTTTCCTAGAAGCTTGGGAAACTTTTCCAACTGCTAAAACCCATTCTCACTAAAACATTTTTTTTTATTTTTTGGACTACCTTTCGCGCCAAAAGAACATTATAATGAGATGCAGATCTTGCCATACAAGAAACCGTTCAGAACTACAGTCAACATTCCGAGAGCAAAATTTAAATATCGATAACTTTGTGAAAACTAGGACAAGTTCAGTAAATGGCGTGAAATTATAAAACATAGTTGCTGGTAATTCAAATTTTCAGTATTCCATCCGGAAATATGAAATATCCTTAAATGATCAACCAAAACAATCAGCTGTTTTGTGTTACACAATCATCCCACACCATGCTTCATGTTGCACTTACCTTCATTGGCAAACGATTTGGTAATGTTGAGGGTTTGCCGTAGAAAATTCATCTTGATCTAAAACCAATCAAAAGCCACATTAGACAACGTGTCCCGGCTCGTTTAAATCCATCACTTACCTTATGCAAGCGAATGACTCGATTTCCGCCAAAAGTTGCTCCTGGGAGTTTTCCTGGACCGGCAAAATATCACACAAATTTAATGTTTAAAAAACGCACGCACGCGACTTTGACGATCGCCGACCGACACGGTTCTGTGTTTACGAATGGACCGACAAGCCGAGAGCAAAATAAACCAAAAAAAAGGCAAACTGACAGCACATCACAAGGAGATCTGTCAAATAAATGCTGTCAGCGCGGGAACATGTTGCGCAACGCAGAGAGGGGTTTGCTCTCTGAAGTCGAAACAAGTAGATGCAACAAAAATTCAGATGAAATCCTGAAGTTTGTCGCATCAGTTGAGATTTTGATGTCTTATGGTCGCTTCAAGTGGAATATGAAAATGCTTTGGAGTTTAAGAGAATTAACACGTATTTGACGCAATAATCAACACTTCAGAGATCTGCATGCAGCACTAGTCTGATGATGATCAATTTGCTCGTTTATGCGTATCCGTTTTTTACATATTCTGCTTGTACGCAAATAAATGAGCCAGAACTTAACGTTTCATAATTCTGCTTGCTTTTACAGCCAGATTATTGTTTTATTTGCGTTTCCCCCTTTTTTCTCTAGCATCTCGTCAAAAAGACGAGTACCCGATTAACCAATGTTACAATTTCTGTGTAGATCTTTGTCCAGCGATGGTAATGTCCACCGATTCAAAACACACCGATATCGATCGCTATCGGAAATCATTGACTGGTTGACCTGGTAGGCATTTGAATAGACCTTTTCCGTGAAAAAAAATCATTGGCTTTATGCTTTCTGTCAATTTACTCAATAAACTTTCCTAAGGAACCGATATGTTTTGGAGCCTTCAACTATTAGAAAACAATGAAAAATTTGCGGCACGTTAGTTACCCCTTCGGTCTCCTACAGTTGGTTTCACCTCGAAAAATGCAGACCCCTTTTTCCCCTATAGTTTTACTACCTCGTTGTGGTGAATTTATGATCAGCTGGCATGACCATATGGTTTATGTTTTCATTCATCACGATTCCTTCACGATTCCTTAAGTCTCCGTAATCACCGCGGAAACCACCTTCACGGTGGTAGGTCATTTGGCATGAAGTCGTTTGGCATAACGGTCGTTTGGCATAATAGTCGTTTGGCATAATGAGTCTGAAACCAAGAATTTCTTAAGATGAGATTCGTTTTTACGTTTCTTTTGAATCTTTCTGATGACATCAGGCTTGTTGTGGAGTCAATAATTGACAATAATTGATACAAAATGTCACTTTATTCTACAATCATATGCTCTTGAATAAACTAAAGCATATTAGGAAAGTTATTGTCAATAATATTTTATAATTTATGCAGAAATTACCTTTCTTTCAAATATTAATTCTTCTTTCGAGTTCCGCTATTGGAATAATTTTTTGCACTGAAGATTTTGATAGATTTAGCAATAATTTACCCTTCTTTCAAACATTGGATTTATTTTTTATATATGATGTAACCAAATTATAGGCATAAAAACTGTTGATTTGAAATTGAAATAAATTTCACCTTCTTTTATACATAGGCTATGATTTCGTTGTTCCCAACTGACAAAATGGCAGCAATAGATAACATTGATCTGCTCAAGTTATCAGCGAAAAGAGAAATCGATTACTGGAGTTACTTTGATGGGTTGTCCTACTTTCCCCGTAATGTCGGTTCCCCGAATGTCGTTACCCCGAACGCCAGTATCCCGAATACCAGTTCCCAGAATATCCCGCTTCACCAAAAAGTCCACTTCCCCGAAAAGTTTGTGTTACTCATACTTGTTGTAACTTCAAACATTTCAGGTTGGTGAACGAACTGGCCATTTGATATGCACCCTTCTTTATTTAATTGGCGGTTCTTTCGAGTTTTACCGTCCTCAATATTTTTGCCAACATGTGTATAGCCAAGAATGACAGAATACCTGCTTCTTTTGATTGCTTATCGTTCTTGCTCGTTCACCTTCCTCAATCATTATGCCAAACGACCATTATGCCAAACGGCCATTATGCCAAACGACCATTATGCCAAACGAACATTATGCCAAACGACTTTATGCCAAACGGCTTTATGCCAAACGACCTTTTGCCAAACGACTTTATGCCAAGCGGGGTACAATCCACCTTCACCGCTTCGGTCGGTTATGACCGCATCCGGCGAACACTACACGATTCTGTAACGCAAGGATTGTAGTCAACAGATGTCTGATCTCTCTGTTTTGTGCCGACGAGGATTGAATAAGCCGGAAGATTCCTGACTTGAGTAATTTGAGGTTAGTTTCGTTGGCCGTCCTGTTTGGTGCGCCCTGACCGGGATCACGGTCAGTTTGAGCCGCACCTGATTTGACGTTTCCAAAAGTTAACAAGCATCCCAATGCAGGGGTGGAATCGAAAAACTGGTTGAAAAATCACCACGTTGATACCCATAGGGTTGAACCAACAGTGCCGCATCCCGAATTACTTTTCAAAATGTGGTGAGTATCCATGTTTTCAAAAATTCATAGGAATTAAAAAAAATAAAAAAAATTAGGAGTTCATATAAACAAAATCGGAAAGCGTTAGTATACAATAAAAATATTGCGGCGCTTATATTAAATCCACATCCAGCGGCGGTGGTAACGCGCAGAAGATATGCGCGCAATTCAAACGCAACGTCAAAATTCAAGTAGGCTTGGATTTTTTCGTGCTTCAAGGACACAAATGTTTCAAATTTGCTATATCTGAAACATTTATTGATTTTCATTATCACTGCGACGGTATATCGACATTTTCAGATAATCGCATTACGTGGATTTATCTTGCAGAGCACAATAATTGTCTTTCAAAGAAAAATACAAAAACTGGGGGTTAGATCTGACAAAAATGACCTATTGGACGGGCCATCAACCAGCGTAAGTTTTTTTCGGTAGCGTGTCGTAAGTAGCGTGGTTTCGTCGTTTTTCAAAAACGGAAAATTTTGCGAAAATGGAAATGGAGGAAGATCGGACGCAGCGAACGTCGACGGGACAAATTTTTCAAATTGGAGTTTCCTGATGGAGTCGTACCTGGAAAAGTTGGGTTTGCTTCATTGCATCGAGAAGACTCTGGAAAAAGATTTTTTCCCCAGCGGACCAAGCGGAAACAAGAAGACTCCAAATGCAAGTCAATCCTGATCCACAAAATCGAGGATTCCCATTTAGAGTACATTGGCGAAAAAAGTTCCCTAGAGCGATTTGGACCCCGCTGTAGCATACGTTCGAGCGGAAAGGAGCTTCGGACGTGTTCTACCTTCTGAAACAACTTGCCGGAATGAAGCACGACGAGAGACGAACAATGGAGGAGCACATCCTAGAAATTAAATTCGACAACCGAAAGTTTGTGTTCAAGTGCCACGCTTGCAGAAAGCCAGAACACAAGCGAGTGAATTGTCCAGAAAACATGAAAAATGAACACCCTGCATCGAAACCGAAAAACGTGGCGGAATCTGGCGGTGACATGGCCTTCATGACGGTTGACGGTGACCCACCCGGAGTAAAATTTCCTTGGATATTATAAAGTGGCACAAGGTAAGCGACAAAAGTTTTTTGCAAAATGTGCGCACGTTGGTTACGCCTATCGTCATTAACGTCGCCAAGATGCGGTTCGGAAGCCAAATGTGTTCAGACTGCGTGTCTTCGGAAGCAACATCTATTGTCACGTGCCCAAGGAGAAGCTCGATGCGAAAAATCAAGTGTGTTGCTTGGTTGGTTACGGAATCAACGGATATCGTGTGTGGGACCCCGTTCGATGGAAGATCGTCATCGCACGGGACGTAGTCATCGATAAATTGAAAGCCAAACGATCATATGTTACCCGACGTCAACTCATTTGGATGCTTATTTGAAGTTTGAGAGGAAAAACGATGGCGACGAAGCGACCCAATATCCATACCGGGAGCTAGTAGGTTGTTTGACCTATTTGATGCTATCAACTCGTCCCGATATTAGCATCGTGGTGAACACGAGTCGGTTCCAAAGTGGTGCAACCCATGTGCATTGGAGCCATTTGAAACGCGTGTTGCGGTATCTCCAAGGTACCAAGCACCTTTCATTGGAATTTTGACGTGACGCTTGAGCCGATTCACTCATTGGATTTGCAGACACTGATTGCGGTAGTGACATGGACGACTGTCGCTCAACAAGTGGTTAAGTGTTCCAAGTCGATGGTAACACTGTGTCGTGGACAACAAAGAACAACGGTCTTTTTGTCATCAACAGAAGCGGAATATGTATCCCTAAGCCAGTCATCGTGTGAAGCAATTTGGTTGCAAAATCTGCCCACCAAGCTTGGAGTCACCATGAGAACCCCTTTGGTGATTTACGAGGACAACCAGTCCTACATACACATCGCCGAAGAGCCACGCGACCAGAAACGGATGAAGCATCTGGATATACGTTACAACTTCATCAGAGAATGTGTCCAAAACAACGTCATCAAGTTGAAGTACAACCCGACTGGAGACCAACTGGCGAGAAAGTAGAATAAATTAGTAGATCAGTTTCAAATATGCTCTGACAATGGGCCATGAAAAATTTTAATTCTATTATATATACCACCCGTGACTTTGTTTTCTTGGGCATATAGTATAATCGTGCCTGCCACACGATATACGAATGCAAAAATAGCAACTTTGGCAAAGTAAGCTCTCAGTTAATAACTGTGGAAATGCTCATAAGAGCACAAAGCTAAGAAGCAGGCTCTGTCCCAGTGAGGACGTAATGCCAGAAGAACCACCCGTACACTTCAACTCTTTCTCTTTCTTTAATAAATCTTGTACTAGTTAACATCGTGTTTCTTATCAATAATTTATATTGTTTAAAGTTACGTATGCTGTTTGGATAAAAAAGAAAATTCTTTCACCGAATGGGTCAAGGAATTTTCCACAGAGAGTCCAATTTGAAATGACATTTCTACTCCACTCCGTACTGCGATCAAAGAAAAAAGATTTCCTTGATTACTTCAGGCAAGTGAACTCCCTCTCATTGAGATAGGCGATTACATTTCTTTTCAACAGCAAATCAGCCTTAATAATAAATGTCAATAATCGTGTAACGAAACTAGATTCATTTAGAAAATAACATTTTTTCTACCATATTACTGATATTTTAATTTTCTATGGTATTTTTGAGACAAAAGAGATAAAAAGTGAACATTATCTATGTTGCACCACGTAATTTTTCGATTGAAGCACTTTCATCATGCATCTCATACCAGCCACCAGATGTCCAGGCTTTGATGAAACAAAACTATAAATTCAACATGCAACAACCCATTCGCCACACAAAATGTTGCACAGCAACTGTCACTTCAAATTCCAATTGTTTCAATCCTGCCACACATTAGCAGCTGATCCAATAAGAACAACCGACACCTGCCGTTCAGGGCCAACACTACCACCCTCACCACCACCATCAAACCGCGGAGGCTATAAAAGAGGGCGCCGTCACCATTACGAAACCATTGTATCGTCATCAGCGTAGTGCCACGGTTGTGCTCTCGTAAAACCGGAACCCAGCGAAGCTAGCAGAAGCAAAAACCAGCAGCTCCTGTTCTATTGTAGTGTTGTAGTTCCAGATATACAGCCAGCAAACCAAATCTCAAGCACACATACACTCGTGTACATCACATACATCCATCTCAGTCGTCGTCACCCTCTCTCCGAGTACGGTACATAGTGCAAAAAGGAAGAAGAAAGTTTTTGTTCCGTTCGTTTCGGTGAAAGAGCAAAAGAGAAAGACCGAGACCGAAATTGATTTTTTCTGCCTGGAAATTTTTCTTATTGACTGCTGCTGCCACTACGGAAGTTGTACGTCCATCAAGAGTTAATTGATATTCGCAGTTTTGCACGCAGTTTCCTACGGTGACTGTTTGACGTTTTTCTTTGAAGAAGCTGGTGTGTAAACTTGTTTGTTTTTGTGACATTTTTGGAGTGCGGTAAAAATAACACAGATCGCGATATTTAAGTGACGCCTTGTCGTTGCCGTGGCCGCGAAGAAGGAAAGTTGCCAAATTTGGAAGTGAAGGGAATAGAGCGTGTGCAACGGTGAAACTGCACGCGAGTCGAAGAAAATTTTAGTGTGAAACCAAGTCAAAAGAACAGCCTCAAAATTACGACTTCAATCATGACCAACAAAGTGCTAGCAGCCGTACAAGATCTACAAAAACAAAATGGCGAATCGCAGAATACTGCAGCAGCGGCGTCCGGGTCGGAAACGGCTCGGACGAATCTGATTGTCAACTATCTGCCCCAGACAATGACCGAGGAGGAAATCCGGTCTCTGTTTTCGAGCGTCGGCGAAGTGGAAAGCGTCAAACTCGTCCGGGACAAGAATGTAATCTATCCGGGCCAACCGAAAGGGCAAAGCTTAGGATACGGCTTTGTCAACTTTCATCGATCTCAGGATGCCGAACAAGCCGTGAATGTGTTGAATGGATTACGCTTGCAGAACAAAGTACTGAAGGTGTCTTTCGCTAGGCCAAGCTCGGAAGGAATCAAAGGGGCTAATCTATATATTTCTGGTTTGCCAAAAACTATCACGCAAGAGGAATTGGAGACAATTTTCAGACCGTACGGTGAAATTATCACCAGTCGTGTGTTGGTCCAAGAGGGTAATGACAAACCGAAAGGAGTTGGGTTTATTCGATTCGATCAACGCAAAGAAGCTGAACGTGCCATTGCTGCTCTGAATGGAACTACACCAAAAGGTTTAACAGACCCAATTACGGTCAAGTTCTCGAACACTCCTGGACAGAATACGGCTGCTAAGATTGTGCAGCCTGCTTTGCCGACTTTCCTGAACCCGCAGCTGACTCGCCGATTGGGAGCTATTCATCATCCGATTAACAAGGGATTAGCTCGCTTTTCACCGATGGGAGGAGAAGTGTTGGACATGATGCTGCCGACTGCACCGACTACGGGAATCGGCGCAATCGCACCGTCTGGTGGTTGGAGTATCTTCATCTACAACCTGGCACCGGAAACCGAGGAGAACACTTTGTGGCAACTGTTTGGCCCATTCGGTGCCGTGCAGAACGTGAAAGTCATCAAAGATTCGGCGACAAACCAGTGCAAGGGATACGGCTTCGTCACGATGACCAACTACGAGGAGGCAATGCTGGCGATTCGATCTCTCAACGGATACACCCTTGGCCAGCGGGTGTTACAAGTCAGCTTTAAAACCAACAAAGCAAAGTAATTTTACTCATTTCCAACCGAACAGATTTCTATCTCCTTTCCATAAACACTAACACTCACACATACATCAAAAAATCACACGGGATCGACAACGCGTGTTGAAGCGCCTGAAACGATTCTCAATCCGCTAAAAATACCCGTCTTTTTTCTCGCTACTGTCTCCGCGATTGTGGAATTCCTTGCGAAAAGTCAAATTTCCTCCCCACCACCAAAGCGCATCCCCAAACTCCAAAACTCTATGTCACATTTTGCTACCCACCAAACCCCATGCTTGCTCCATATTCTCAATATTTCCATTCTGATATGGTGATATTCTGATTTCAGCGCCGAAATGGCCGATCATTAAATCAAGAAAGAAACCCATTGTAATTGAGAAGGGGGCAAACCATATATCAAACGCATCGAGACGTCACCCACCCTTCGAAACTAAAGTAAAAGTCAATCAAACTCCCCCGCATCAAGACGCGAGTACTGTTATAGTGCAATAAATATTCCACACACTCACGCGAATACACATACATACATACAGACAGACAAGCGAAGTACAATCGCACACAAGCCGCGATTTAAAGCAGACACCGAGTTTGAGCGAGAGCCAATAAATTGGTGGTGGAAAAGCGTGCACGCGACTTGAGAGCGAGGGGTGCAATTTTCCTCAAACTAGGGGGTGCGTCGCGATTGAATTTGATATACTCCAGCCCTGTACTTCTCATTTCGTATCGTCCGTCGTCGCATGCGCATGCGGAAGATCGAAGAAGCGCCAGCCGCCAGAAATTCGCAACTCCCCTCTACAACCCTGATATGAGATGAATGATGATGATGATGAGGCAAAGAATCTTCAAACACAGAACAGAAACAGAGATCCGCTTTGGAAGCGTGACAGACAGAACAAGAGCGAGACGCCCGCGCGAGAAATCAAGTATGTGTGCTTTTACCCATTCTTTTAAATACTTTCATTAAAACCTAAGATAGTCAAGTAATCACACATCCCAGCTCGCTCTTACCATAACTAGGGCTATTATAAGGCTAGGAGCACTAATCAGATGTATGTACGGCTTCTCGGTGTGACTTGGAATTTTTTCTAGCTTTTATACGGCGCGCATACACTTCTTGACAGCATGGGTTGCTGCGCGCCGTTTTTCGTGTATTTGTGCACAATTTGCTTCCATCACATCGGAGTAGGCGATTAATTAGCGACTCACGCGCGACTACTCTTGTTTTCTTCTCTCTATATTTCCAAAGTCTATTTACACACGAAATGCGCGCAGCTGGAAAAGTGATGATGATAATGTGCGATGAGATCAGTACCAGAGTCTGCTAGAGCTGGGAATTCTCTATTGATGTGTAGCGAGAAAAAATAATCAAGCATACGTGTAAATTGAGCACACTTGGCCATCTTCAACACGTCGTTTCGAGATCGAACATTTTTTAAGAGGCTTCCCGAAGCAAGGAAGGAGAAGGCTATACTGTAGACAGTTAACGTAACACTTTTCATTCGTTTCCCGTGTGTATGGCGAGGAGTCGGAAAAGTGTGAGCTTTACAACAAGAACAAATGGCTTACATTAGCTCTAAATAACACGTTGATGACGAAAACGACGATCAATAAGAAAACTATAACGTGGTCGACACGAGAACCACTGGTAGTCAACAAAGCTGAAAACTGAAAGAAACACGAAAATCTAGTCAAAAGAAAAAGAAACTTTTACAACAAAACATAGTAGGCAGAATAGGTTCTTTTACGCGTTAGTCTTAAATGTCCCCCTAATAAATATGTAACCAAGCTGAAACATATATTTATTGATGGAGAATGTGTATCGACGACGAGTGGGATGTAAATCAAAGTGGTACTACTGCAATATTGGGAACTTTATTTCATCACACTTAATCGGTGCAGGAAAAGCCGGATCGCGAATGCTAGCCAGAGGCAGCAGCACGCAAGATACACACAAGAAAATAGTAAGATTAAATTAATATTCTAGGGAAATTTTATTTATTTTTACAACTTATTTATTGACAACTACGGAAGGTGGCTTTGAGACAAAACATAACAAAAGCAAGCAAAACTCTTCAAGCTATCGATAAATGCCAGACGGAAAGCAAATAATGAAGAAACCAACCTGCAAAACTACGAAAGGATCTCATTTTTTAGAGTGTAAAGCAAGTGCAAACAAGTTGGGTTCGAGGAAACGCGTAAACGGAAGCCATTAATTTAGTAAAATTGAACGAGTGAGCCTATAATACATGCAGATGCAGATGAGATAAAACTAATCCTAGAGAGTGAAAAAGAACGCGCAAAACTGAAAGAGACTCAAAACGAACGACTCAAAGCAAACGTACTTAGAGAAAAGAAGAAACTGCTGTGGCACAGTGCCGGAGAACAATTAAAAACCATTTTGATTTTTCGGTTACGGAAACTAGTGGAAGATAAAGTAGAATCACTGATTTGTTTAGGTTGTTGGGGACGTTTCCAGCGCAAACTAGTTGTCATTATTATCAGCGCAACCGTGTTGCCACCGACGCACATTTTTTCTCCACAAAACCGTCGGTTAAGTTTCAACATTCTCTTCTTTGAATCAAAACGATAGACTTTTATAAACACCCGAGACGAGAACTTTCAAAGCCCACCATCGGAACGCTAATTCGTTTTTGTGTGGTCTTTGTTTGAATAGAAAAATTGGTACTAAACTTGTTGTGATGCATTTCTCTTGGCTGAGACCGAGAGCAGGAAGTTTGTGCATCAATTGAGTAGCAGAAGCGTGGAACTTTTTTTTTTGGTTTCAGCCATACAAAGCGATCATTACCCCGAGAAAAAAAGGGAAAACATTAGTCGAAAAGTATTATAAGCCTGATATGGAGGCATATTAACCGTATTGGATACAAGAATATTAAATGGATAACATCTATTGGAATGAGCAACAAAACAAGCATAATAATGTCGCACAGTAATTTTTAAGATGATTGTAAGACAAGTTATTGATATACACAAATTCAGCCCCTGTACCAAAACTCCGCAGAAAAACCAACAAGCATTGTTGCGATGGAAAAACAGAAATACTCCCCATACCATTTCTCACCAGGAATATATTGATATTATATATTAGAGAAAAAGTGAGACATTAAGAGAGAGAGAATAGTGACATAGAAGCAAAGTTTTAACATGACAAACTTTCATCAGTTGTTTATACATTTTATATGGTTTTTCTACTTTATTTTCAACCACCTAGATTCGATTTTATCCTTGGTTTTCAAATAATTCCACTTCATCCGCTTCCCTTTCGGCAAACGGTTCCATGTCCATTCACGCATTTAAAGCAACTATTACAAATCTTATTTGTGATTTCTAGTCCAAGCTGGCGCTGAAGCCGCCAGCGCCTTTCTTTTCCATGGAAACTAAACCGTGCCCGGGAGGGAAAAGGCGAAGAAAATGCAACACCCGAATCTATTCCATTACAACTGTGATACAAGCAAAACAAGAAAAATGTACTTTTAAGCAAAATCAAACAACAAATACACGCAGAAAATTGTGCAAGCAAGAATGTGTGTTGACTTGACACTGTTCCAATCCAAGTGCAAATCGGTCGCCATGGCGACCAAACTCTTCTGATTGGCACTTGGTGCGCAGTGTCGTTGCCGTGTGTTCAGTATTTTTAGTTCTCGCTGAAATTTCCATTCCCCTACCGATTAATCTTCGCCGCCGTGTGTCGAGATGGGATGGCGCGGCAGTGCTGCACATTGCGTGCACATTTCTGGCAAAGGCCACCATCCCGCACAAGATCGCACGCAGGAAGCAGCTCGTATGTGACATTTGACCGAGGTGGCGCTTCTGTCGCTGTGCGATTCGCGCGCGCATTCTTGCTGACAACGTTTTCAGTTTTTAGCAGAGTTCTGTTTTCTTCTTGTTTTATTCTGTCGAATTATGCGTTTTAGTTTCGTTTGTTTTGGTTTCTTTCGTTTGCTCTGTTTTCTTTTTCATTTTTTTGGTTTAATTACTGTAAGAAAAATAAAAACATTACCAAACAGGTTCCGGTACACATTACGATAAATTTGTTCCAATTGGATAGCGAAATGAATTAAAAAATGAAATCATTATTTGCTTTTGTAATCAGTATTCAAAAACAAAAAATTATAAAAACACTGTAAGAAATCTGTTTACTTTCTTAACATCTGATTTATGGTTTGCTTTGTTCTTTATACTTTTGAGTTTTAGTGAAAACCATTTACTCACACACACACCCGCACACCCATACCAGAGAGAAAGAGAGAGCATCAACATTCAAACGTTTTTTGTTTAGATTCATTCGTACGTTGACAGGTGTAATTTTCTTTTTCTTTTTATTATAATTTCGATTTTATGATGACACAGACTCAAAACGCGACGGTATCGACAAAAATAAACACACCCAAAATGTCACAAGTCTCTAGTCTGATCTAGGCCAGAGTGTCAAGCGTCGTTTCTGTGAAATTCTAGTTTTGATTATGTGGGTTCATTATTTTTCGGTTTGGTTAATTGTTGTTTTCGTCTTCTTCAGTTTTATAGGTCCCGTATTATTAGTTTTAGTAGTTTTTATTTCGCTCCTGCTTTTGGGCAGGACTTTACTTATAAGTTATGTACAGTTCATTTGGGATTATCGCACGATTTTTTTTATCTTTTTTTTTCAGTAAATAATCAGTTTATTTTTATGTTTTATTATTTCTTTTAATTTCTCTTTTTTCTTTTTGTGTGTTTTTTCTTTTCTTTATTTTTAGGATTTATGTTAGAAAGAATTGAGAGTGATGTGTGCAATAGGATGTGACTATGTTTTCTTCCTTCCCTTCTTCTCACCTTATCTTATCCACTCTTATTCTTGCTTTTGCTTAGATTTTAATCACAGAAGAAGAAAGCTAAACCCTAGATTATTCTATATAGCAAGTACGGATAGAGGAAACACTATTTATTTGAAACAGATTTTCATACTTATTTAAAGTTAGTATTTTAAGCATAGTTTGATCATAATTTAATGCGTATTCATCGATGATTGTAAAAAGCAAGAAGCTTATTAGTTTCAAACATCTGGCAGTTTCATAAACTAGCGCAGCATACTCTGTTTGTTTGAGTATTCATTTGACAGTGAAGCGTGCAAACACACTTTTGTTCAGTTCCTTAACAATTCAAACGAATGAATAGAAAAGAATCAAACGACAATAAGCGACAGTCCAACAACGTGACGGAATATTTTGAACCAAGAAGTACAAAAGTACACTTTGTTGGATTGTCAAGGTCGTGAATGTGATTTGAAAATGTGTTAAAAAATAAATCACTTCAACATAAACCTGTATCACCAAAAAACACCACCACGTTCTATCCATAGCAAAGTAGAGTGATTTTAGTTGTACTCAGAATTCAGTTTCTCTCTCACCCACACCATAAGATGTTTGTTTGATTGTATTTTTCTTTAAACCACGGAAGCAATGTTTCAAACATTAGTGCAACATTTTCACTATATTATAAAACAAAAAACAATGAAAACCACCTTAAAGAGGAAATCGAAACGACTCTCAAAACAAAACTTTTCGAATACTATAATTAAACATGAAACTGCAAAACTGGCAGCCCGGCAGCAGCGACAACAGCAAAAAGAATCACATTATGATGCTTGTGTTGGTATTTACCTCTTATCTCGTTTGCGTTAGTTTCATTATAAATTTTTGAATAAAACAAAAAAAAAACTTGAGGGAAAACCGAATTCCGCTACAGCAAAAGAAGCAACGGCTTACCGTTAAAACGTCTACTGAAATTACGGCTTTGATTTATCATTATTTATGTATTCGAATTAATCAATGTATAATTTTATTTTCCCGAATATGTTCTTGTGTACATACGAAAATTATAAAAGCAAATCAATTATTACAATAGTAAAAGAAACAAAAATATGAAATACAATAAAAAAAATTATAATTTGAGTCCGTTTATCTTCATTTAATTTTTTCCGTTATTCCTTTATTGGTTTCCACCGAACAGAAACTGCAACCAACCAACCGTATCAAGCAACAACAATCGGAAAAATGCAAGATCAATCATTTGATTAAGCGTGTGTGCTTTGTTTACGTTTCCTCTTCTGTTCTGTTCGTAAGTTGCGTCCTTTTCGTACACCGAGATGAGTATCTCTCACATTGTGTCCGTCTATCTCTTGGGTTCCTTACAATCCGGATCACAACCATTGGAAGCCATTCAGTAGACACTCACCACTTACACTACACTCATACATTTACAGCATTTCGATTCTCAGCATTAGTCAATGAGTGCCCAAATCACTCATCCCAACACACTCACACTCATGCGGAAAACAACTCGAATCACTTCACACGGCTAGATTCATCCTCTCGTGTATTTTCCTTCTCAGACGTCGATCAGAGTGTGTTGTGGGTAGACTTCCATTTTTGGTTGATATCGTTTTGAGTTTTGATGACAAACATCCAACCACGGCCAGAGCCGGTTAATAGTGTCACAAGAAGTATGAAACAATGCAACCTCTGACATTTTGTTCCACATCCAGTATCGGTTCGTTATCGGCTTTCTTGCTCTTGTGTATTTGTAAAGAAACATCTCTCTTAAGTGCATCGATTATTCTTCTCAATGTACATGTGTTGGTATGTTTGAGTTCAGCCGTTTCTTGCGTTCGCACGCTGATGGGTGTGTGAGTGTATGAATGAGTTCCGTCAGAATTTTCGTTTTCAGTTTAAAAGTCGCGTACTGTTGTAAATGGTCAAAATTGAACGCAAGCATTTTCAGTGCAAATGGTTATTGGCTTCGTCTCTCGGATCCATCACTTCAGTTGATTTTTACTTATTATTCTCTTTATTGTGGGTAAGTAATGATTTCACTTTTCTTTCTTACAAATCCTGTTTATGTTTTCGTTGTCTATTTATATACTGTTATTTTAAGAACGAACTTTCTACTCAAATATGTTTGAACTTTTTTTTTCAATCATTCAACTTATTCTTTTAAAAGCTGATTGACCACCGTCAATGGTTATCATTGATCAGTTAAGCAAAATATTCTGTTTGTTTGCAGTAGATCATTTTACGTGCACTGACGGGTCTGTCACGCCTTATTTTTATAAAATCTAACAAAAAAAGACATCAATCAGTTTTTAGGTTTGATTCATCATCATCATGTAACCGTGTATTATAACTCATGTATTATTTAAGCATGCAATTCAATTGTAGATGTGTTTTTTAATTTAACAAAGCATCAAAATCATTTGTGTCATCTCTCCCATTGCTGTCCTCATGTTTGCAACTATCCACTTCTAATTAATTGTGTCTATAAAAAATTTTGTTGACTAATTTAATCGCCAAACAAATCAAAAACCTTAAGCTGTTTATCAATTCCTCCTTATTATTAATCACACCAAGGTCAAATTCTCTTGAGTTTATTTTCAGCGGTAGAGAAAGTGCGGAACAGAAACCAAAAAGCCTATGTTTTCTCACCATTTTTCTCCAGGTATAGCTACATTTTACGAGTATTGTGTAATTTTATTGGTTTGTGGTTTTGTTTCCTGTCTAGAACAGAACCGGCATCAGTTTGGTTGTCTTGATTTTTTCGTCATGTTTTCAGAGTTGTTCTTCGTTGTCAATTTGAAAGCAAGGGAACCCAAGTAGTAAATTATGAAAAAAAAAATCCAGTAAAAATAATGAAAAATCGAGGAAATGACGAAAAAGTTAGAGCAAATATATTCTCCGTCCAGAAATAGCGATTATTTCAACATCAACAAAAAAAGGCTGTGAGTCAGTTTATTATATGAGTAATAAACAATCTTAATAAGGAAAAAGACTGAACCTATAGTACAAATGCAGTTATCAAGTGTTTAGAACAAACAATAAAAATCATTATGAAAATAAACATAATCCGTTTCTTCTTTGGTGTATGTGTTTCGAAAATTGAGTATATTTGAAGATGAAAAACGAATTTACCAACAAATTTGATGGCGCCCAACAGGATTATACTTCCAAGCGCTTGTGATTTGAGTACCTAGTTGCTGGTCCTGCGAAAACTCGACACATGCGCATCAAGCGTTGCCGGCCCATCCCTGATGTTGGGTGGAGATTTTTACTTTTTACTCGTTTCTGTACTATGGTGAGGGTGTTGGCTGATAAAATCGATACCGAGATTGCGAGTCTCCTGCGAAGAAGGTAAGTGAATGATTTCCAGCATGATTCGCCGGAAATGTTGAGATGCAAGAATCCTGACAGCTAATCCATCACATGCTGATATTGTGTTTGAAAATTCTTGGACCGAATTTTTTTTAATACAGATACAAAAATGGGATCATTGGAAAAGATTTAATGTTTTCAGCTAAAGAAATTGTTCCTCATACGATTGAATATTTTACATGTAAATGAGATTATAGAAAAAAGAAAAGATTGAGGTTATTTTCACAAAAATGGTTAAAATTAACAACGATGTATGTTGTTATGGACGGGTAATAAAATTTTAGCTTTTTCAAAATATGAATTAATTTATATCTATGGCTGAGACTGATAAATTAAAAGATGACATTAGAATATTTAAAGGTAAATCGAAACCAGGTCTCAAATTCCCAAGAACGCAAATTTAGTAAAGAAACAAAGCTTTACGCTGAAAATTGCATCGATTGATCGTCATCAACGAAGGATAGGTTTTTTTTTTTTTTTTTTTTAATTTTTTTTTTTATTAGTATCATTCTAAACATTACATTCATTATTTCTTATATCTAGGTGTTCTGTGTTATTAGACAACACTATCATCCTAATTTGGTAAAACAAATCTAAGATTTTATTAACATTTTGTTAACAACATATTACATTTCATTTGCCGTAGCAGTTCAGATTTTTTACAGGTGAGTTGATTTCACCTGCTTATAAGAGAAAAAAAAAGTTTTTAATATACTTAACCTAACTTAACCTAAACATATAACGCATTAATCGTGGCAATAGAAGATTGTAACGAATTTTGCCTGAAATTATTGATTATTTTATTTGACATTTGTTCCAATGTTTCAACATTGGATATCCTATGTAACTCATTGGTACTATCCCAGGGAGGAAGCCTCAGAATCATTTTCAAAATTTTATTTTGAATTCTCTGCAGAGCTTTCTTCCTGGTATTACAACAGCTAGTCCATATTGGTACAGCATACAACATGGCTGGCCTGAAAATTTGTTTGAATATCAAAAGCTTGTTCTTAAGACAAAGTTTTGATTTTCTATTAATAAGGGGATAGAGACATTTTACATATTTGTTACATTTGGCTTGAATGCCCTCAATGTGATTTTTGAAAGTTAAATTCTTATCTAGCATGAGTCCTAGATACTTAACTTCATCTGACCAATTTATTGGAACCCCTCTCATCGTGACAACATGTCTACTTGAAGGTTTCAAATAAAGAGCTTTTGGTTTATGTGGGAATATTATTAGTTGAGTTTTGGAAGCATTAGGAGAAATCTTCCATTTTTGCAAGTATGAAGAAAAAATATCCAAACTTTTTTGCAATCGACTACAGATGACACGCAGGCTTCGTCCTTTGGCGGAGAGGCCTGTGTCATCCGCAAACAAAGATTTTTGACATCCCTGAGGTAACTCAGGTAAGTCAGATGTGAAAATATTGTATAATATTGGTCCCAAAATGCTGCCTTGAGGAACACCAGCTCTTACAGGAAGTCTTTCAGATCTGGAGTTCTGATAATTAACCTGAAGTGTACGATTTGACAGATAACTTTGAATTATTCTAACAATGTATGTTGGAAAATTAAAATTTTTCAATTTTACAATCAAACCTTCATGCCAAACACTGTCGAATGCTTTTTCTATGTCTAGAAGAGCAAGACCAGTAGAGTAGCCTTCAGATTTGTTGGAACGGATCAAATTTGTTACACGTAAAAGTTGATGAGTGGTCGAATGTCCATGGCGGAATCCGAACTGTTCATTGGCAAAAATTGAATTCTCGTTGATGTGGGCCATCATTCTGTTCAAAATAACCTTTTCAAAAAGTTTACTGATGGAGGAAAGCAAACTGATTGGACGATAGCTAGAAGCTTCTGCAGGATTTTTGTCTGGTTTTAAAATTGGAACAACCTTAGCATTTTTCCATTTGTCAGGAAAATATGTTAATTGAAAACATTTGTTAAATATATCAACTAAAAATGATAAGCTACTTTCTGGAAGTTTCTTGATGAGGATGTAGAAAATTCCATCATCGTCAGGAGCTTTCATATTTTTGAATTTTTTAATAATAGTTCTCACTTCTTCCAAATCAGTCTCCCAGGCATTTTCGAAAACGTTTTCTTGATTGAGAATATTTTCGAACTCCTGAGTAACTTCATTTTCAATTGGACTAGTAAGTCCTAAATTAAAATTGTGCGCACTTTCAAACTGCATAGCAAGTTTTTGAGCTTTTTCGCAATTAGTTAGTAATAATTTGTTTTCCTCTTTCAATGCCGGTATAGGCTTCTGAGGTTTTTTCAAGATTTTAGATAATTTCCAAAAGGGCTTAGAGCCGGGGTCCAATTGAGAAATTTTATTTTCAAAATTTTTGTTTCTTAAATCTGCAAAACGTTTCTTGATTTCTTTCTGCAAATCCTGCCATATAATTTTCATAGCAGGATCACGAGTGCGTTGAAATTGCCTTCTCCTCACGTTTTTAAGACGGATCAAGAGTTTAAGATCATCGTCTATAATCACGGATTCAAATTTTACTTCACATTTTGGAATTGCAATGTTTCTGGCTTCAACAATGGAATTTGTTAAAGTTTCAAGAGCATTGTCAATATCAATTTTAGTTTCTAAAGAAATGTTAACATCAAGATTAGAGTCAACATACGTTTCATATATATTCCAGTCGGCTCGTAAATAATTGAAAGTGGAGCTGATAGGATTGAGAATCGCTTCATGCGATATTTGAAATGTAACAGGGACATGATCAGAATCAAAATCAGCATGAGTAACCAATTGGCTACAAAGATGACTAGAGTCGGTTAAGACCAAGTCAATCGTAGATGGATTTCTAGAAGAGGAAAAACATGTAGGGCTATCAGGGTATTGAATTGAGAAATATCCTGAAGAGCACTCATCAAATAAAATTCTGCCGTTGGAATTACTTTGAGAATTATTCCATGACCGATGTTTGGCATTAAAGTCACCAATGACAAAAAATTTTGACTTATTGCGAGTTAATTTTCGCAAGTCAGTTTGAAGCCAATTAACTTGCTGTCCAGAGCATTGAAAAGGCAAATAGGCAGCTATGAAAGTATGTTTACCAAACTGTGTTTCAACAGAAACACCTAAAGTTTCAAAAACTTTAGTTTCAAATGACGAAAACAGTTGATGTTTTATACGCCTATGAATGATGATTGCAACTCCCCCACATGCCCCATCAAGTCGATCATTACGATAAACAAAAAAATTAGGATCTTTTTTAAATTTGGATCCAGGTTTTAAATAAGTTTCGGTAATAACTGCTATATGCACGTTATTAGCTGTAAGAAAATTAAACAGCTCGTCCTCTTTACCATTCAGAGAACGAGCATTCCAATTTAAAATATTTAAATTATTATTTGGATCCATTAGAAAAACGTAATCCAATAACAATTTTATTTGTAAATTTTACACCTACTTGGACTGCTTCAGTCATAGTGGTGGCTTTGAACATTGCATCAATCATTAGATTCAATTGTTCAGTTAGAAAATTAAAATCAGAGGCAGACATATCATCTGATGATTTCCCATTGGAATTTTCGGTAGACGAAGAAGCGGGGTAGGAGTTACCTGTGGCGGTAGGGTTTTTTCCATTTGATTTGAAACAAGTAGAATGGGTACTCATGGAACGAACAGGGGAAGAGTTCAAATTACCTGCTACGATATCGGCAAAGGATTTACCGTGGGTAGATACATTCGAAATTGAAAGATTCGAACGGCTACCCGACGGATTAAAATTTGTTTGTGAATGAGCATGATTATGATCTTCCTGGTGGGTATGATTCCTAATCAAGCGATCGTTAACTGAAAAATGAGCATTGTTCGATACTCTACCAGGCAAATTCCGGAAACGACCGTTATCGTAACGGATATTATCCTTCATCTGCTTGGCACGAGCCTCAACGACTCTTTTGCGTGAAATGCATTCCCAAAAGTTAGCTTTGTGAGGGCCCTTGCAATTGGCGCATTGAAATTTTCTGGTATCTTCTTTCACAGGACAGTCGTCCTTAGCGTGAGAAGAACCTCCGCAAATCATGCATTTAGCATCCATGCGACAATTTTTTGTACCATGACCCCACTTTTGGCACCGACGGCACTGAGTGGGGTTCTGGTAATTTCCTCCAGGTTTCTGGAAATGTTCCCACGTCACACGGACATCGAACATAAGTTTTGTTTTTTCTAAAGCTTTAATATTATTTAGTTCTTTTTTGTTAAAGTGAAGGAAGTAATATTCTTGAGAAAGCCCTTTCCGAACAATGCCAGATTGGGTTCTCTTTTTCATAATGATTACTTGGACTGGGGAAAATCCAAGTAAATCATTTATTCCATTTTTGATCTCTTCAGGTGACTTATAGTCACTTGAGAGACCTTTCAAGACGACTTTGAACAAACGTTCAGTTTTGTCGTCATAAGTAAAAAAAAAAAATTGTGCTTCTTCTCTTCAAGATATCTGAGAAGAAGTTCGCGATCTTTAAGAGTTTCCGGCAAAACGCGACAGTCTCCTTTCTTTGCGATTTGGAAGGAAACCTTGATTCCCCTAATGGAGTTCAAGATCTCCTGCCTAAATCCCCCAAATTCGGAACAACTGACCACGATAGGCGGCACTCTTTGCTTCCTCACTTGAATCAAAGAGCCTGGGCTAGAGGCTGCTTCGATTTGGTGTTCGGAAAATTTGTCTAGAGCATCGAACTGATTGCTCATTTCAATACAATTATTCATTTCACCCTTGGAAGAAAGTTCGCATTCCGGGGAAGCGTCCTTTCTTCCATTCTTGCCACGTGTAGTGACAGTTTTAAAACCCACTTTTTTGGAAGGAAGTAGTGAATTCAGAGATTCACCCTTCCGTTTGTTAGTTGTTGATACCATGTTTAGTTAATAAACGAGAAAGACGTGACCTTCGAGAGGTTTTTTCCCTAGACGGTGTCCAAGAAGGATTACCACCGCTAGCTTTCGCCAACGGGTCCAACGAAAAATCGAAGGCACGGGTCCAAACAAGGATCGTAAAGGGATCAATAGTAGAAAAAATAGTACTGAAAAGTACTGTTTAAGTAGCACTGAAAAGTACCGTTTTTAATTTTAGCACTGAAAAGTACTGTTTGTGTAGCACTGAAAAGTACTGTTTTATTGCTTTAGGTAGTTTTTAAGAAAACTTCCAAGAGCAGAGAGAATTCGTGTACGCACAGCACGAAGGTACGATGCGCACTGAACGAAGGATAGGTAAATCGATCAAGTTTTGAGCGAGAACGAACGTCTAGTTCTCTAGTTTTGAATTCTTAAATTTTCGAGGGTTTGTTTCAATTTATCTTCAGCTTAAACCACATGTGCCTTTTTCTTCTGGTGTCATTGAATAACCAAAGGTGTTTAACCGACATAATATTGGGAATCGGTTCTAAGGTGATTTTGAAGATTTTTCATTTCATACGAATTGTATGGCAGCCACAAAAAAGGCTATCTTTTAAGAATTAAGTTATTTTCTTCTGTTAGACGTGGCAAAGCTTGACAACAGTAGGATTTTTTGGCATAGTTAACTCAAAACTGACCAATATGCCACTTACACTAACTTTGCGTTTGTTTCCCTCAAGTGCAATAGATATCATTTAACGTTTCGATAGTCACGCGGTTTGCCAGAACCGTTTGTAAAATAAGTTTTCGCTAAGTAGATGAAAAAACCGAATTTAGTACTATACCATTTAATTCCACTAGAGTTTGTATCCTTTGACAGATACGCGTATTTCGACCTCAACTGTAAGGCCGTCTTCAGTGTCGTGTACTAGACTCGACTTCACTATTGGATGATTAGTTTGTACTTACAGTACAGTCGAGTCTAGTACACGACTCTGAAGACGGCCTTACAGTTGAGGTCGAAATACGCGTATCTGTCAAAGGATACAAACTCTAGTGGAATTTAAGGTATAGTACTAAATTCGGTTTTTTCATCTACTTATGTTTGGAACATTTTTCAAAATTTCTTTACAGTAATTTCAACATAAACATACATCGTCGTAAAGGTAGCCTCTGAAAATTTCAGAGAACTCTATTTTTTGATAAGAATAGTAAGAAAAATATGATAGATCAAATTTTCAAACGTTTTGAAATTTTGAATCGCTATAATGAGACACCAATAATTTTTATTCTTTTATATTTCTAAACCAGAAGATAGCTTGATAGAAAACATTGGGTTGGTTGGCTTAGCTTTCTTCTGAAACGTGCTTTTGAAAAGGTCGAGTAAGGGCACATGCCAGTCAAAAACAAAATGAAGACACAGTATTAGGCTTAACACGAGTACCATATCTAGTACTAGCAAAATAAACATGTATACATAATGGAAAAACAATAAATTAAAAAAAAGTATTATAAAATCTATTGTTTTGGTCTGAGTTTAGTAGGGAAAGTTTTTCAAAACCCTATTGTGACGAAAACAACCCCCGTTTTTTGTATTGTAAAATACCATTCACAATATATTCAATACTACAAAACAATAGAACAGATTATAAGTAAATTGTAATGTCTCATTGAATTTGAATATTTGTTTCGTGGTATGATTAACCCATTGAAAAATATGGTATAGTAACAATAAAATTGTATTCGAACGTTGAATTCTTTCAGGGATCCTTGTAATAATTGCAATGACATCTCGCAGAAAAAAAGGTTTAACATTTCGATACTCTGATTTAAGAATTCATCATTTTGAATTTTAAACCTAAATTCGCGCAAAATTCGTGAAATTTGCGAGATTCGTGTAGTTGTAACAACACTGTAATCCACATTTTTCGACCAAATTGACCGACACCTTCTAGTTGGCTTTGTAAAACTGACAGCATCAATAAATCAGTGCGACATATTCACGGTGGGGTGGAGTGCAATGAGAATATATACCGAGGTGAGGAAGACGATATTTAGTGTGCGTGACATCCGTGTACGGTGAAAAATGTTTCACAACTACAAGCGAGCGAGCTCCCATAAGAAGCCGTGTAAATTAGTGACGTAGCTATTTTTGTTTACGTTTTTTTCTTTACTAATACATAGTCAAAGCTTCTTCTTCCACACCTTAGTATATATTCTCATTGGATCAAACCTTTTTAAAACGCACAATTGGCAAAAATGGGCCTAAAATCGCAACTATCAGAGCCGCTGGTTTAAAAATGATAAAATACCTACAATCAACTCTCCCTTACTCGATATTTCGTATCTCAATATCGAGTTGGAGAATCATAGTAAAAGTTGGTTTTCATGGCAACCTCGATGGTCCCTTGGGTCGCATTTGCACTGGTTTTGTGTTCTAAAACTCGATACCTCCCTAACTCGATATTGAAGGAATATATCGAGTTATGGAGAGTTGACTGTAAAACTCGATACCTCCCTTACTCCCTTGGTATTTTCAATATCGAGGATCATCAATATCATGGAGGATTGACTGTACTTTAATAAAAAATAATTTCATGTATGTATTTTTATAACACTAAACGTGATTTTTTTTATAGGCAATATACTATCTAGGCAGGTAGGATCACTATAATTCGAGACTGTTAATGGCGTTGTAGATGCTTATCGCACCAAGTTAGTTTCTCCTTGTAACTTCCCCCATGGTTGAAACACTGATTATTTTTCCTTTTTTATCAGTATTAACGAAGTAAGCCATGGTATGGTTGTTTGCAACTAAAATACCATCCCAGTAGGTGTAGGTTGGTCACGCAATATTGTTCGGAACGGGACCACATGTTCTGCACCCAGCTTGGTTCTATAGAAGCACCGGCCGGCATTTCACGTACGCCGAAAACGCGAGTTCCTTTTAGAAGGGGTAGCAAAAAATGTATGCTTCCAGCCAGCCAGCGTTACTTATTATGGTAATAACGTACTCTCAGCCCCTAGGCGTATCGATTTTCTGTCGCCATCCCGACCAACCCGGCCGGCGTCAGCCTACCACGTTTTGCCATTATGAAATGCGCATGTGCCAAATTTTCCCATCGCAGGAAGTGCACATTGTTTTTGGTGGTTAGGTGGTTTTTCCAGCGGATATGAAAACTAGATCGCTGATGGCACTAGCGGCATAACCTATAATGAAGGAGGGATGAACTTATCGTTGATAAAAAAGTAATTTTTTTTAACGTTAGTTAAGTTTAGTGTTCTGTGTAAGAAAAACATATCCTAATTAAGTAAAACTAGATTCAGCTTTTATTAACATTTTGTTACCCATATATTACCTTTCATTTGCCGTAGCAGTTCAGAATTTTGACAGGTGAGTTGAATTAACCTGCTCAAGAGTAAAAATCGCTTTCAATTAAGTTTTCCTATCTTTGCCAAAATATATAACGCATTAATCGTGAAAATAGAAGATTGCAACGATTTTTGTCTAACATTATCAATAATTTTATTCTATAATTATTATAAATACATTTATTACAATATTCCAACACATAGGATAATCTATGTAACTTATTAGTTCTATACTAGGGAGAGAGCTTCAGAATCATTTTCAACGTTTTATTTTGAAACTTCTGCGGAGCTGCCCTTAAAATTTGTTTGAAGATTAAAGTCTTGTTGACAAAGTCTTGATCTTCTGTTCATAAATGGATAAAGACATTATATAATCATATATTTGGCTTGATTGCCCTCGATGTGGCTTTTGAAATTTAAATGTTTATCTAGCATAAGCCCTAAATCCTGAAGTATTGAAACACAGTGGAGAGCTTTGAGTGATTCGTCTTGTATATTTGGCGTCTCGAGGATTAATGAATAACAAAACATCGAATGTCCCTATTCTGCTAATCATAGCCTGCTTCAATTAAATAATACCTCATTGCCTACTTAAATCTCCTACAACTCGGCCATCCTGACATTCACATCGTCCCGATGTGCATTTAATACGTTTTTCATATCCCATAACTTCATATTTACAGGATCAAAAACTCCGGTAAAGGGTACACGTGTAAGCTGAATACCATCAACATCACTAACAACATAAAGATTATTTGGAAGCGTTTTTCTGACAATATAAGGACCTTTGAATTATGCTTGTAACTTAGATGAACTCCCAGGTATAACATGATGTGGTATATAAACTAGGTCACCTTCTTGATATTTTGTGTTAATCTTACATTCGGAGTCGTATTTCCTTTTGATATAAAATTGAATTGCTCTATTTATGGCAATTGCTTTTTCTCTAACTTTAATCAAATCTCTTTCAATGTCTTTATTTTCATTAATACTTCTCTCGATAATACTAATAGTTGATTTCTTTTGGTTTATTCCAAATAGTACTTGCGAAGGGGTATTACCTATTGACCGACAGAAAGTATTATTAATAAAATGTTCGGCATCTAATAAAATTGGACCAAAACCTCTTATAGGATAACTTTTAACAAGTTTAGCTATTACTGGTGTTAAAACTCTGTTGAACCGTTCTACCTGACCATTTGCTCTTGGACATGCAGTAGCTATTAAAATATGTTTTTTTTTCACATTCGACATTAAATTCTCTAAAACTATTCGAAGTGAAACAACTTCCACGATAAGAAATAATTTGATCAGGTATTGAATATGCACTAAAATAATGTTTAAGATGCTTAATTACTTCACTCGTATTTGTTGTTTTACAAGGATAAAGTTTTAAATATTTTGTAAAGGCGTCTACTACCACAAAAATATATCTATAATTACAATTTCTTAGCGTTATTGGTCCATAATGGTCAATGTGTATCGTATGAAAAGGTCTATTTCCTTTCTCTACTATATTCAAAGGGCCATCCTTCTTAAAATTTGTCTTAGAATATACGATACATTTTAAACAATTATTTATATACTTCTTGATTTGCTCTTTCATGTTTGGAAACCAGTATGATTTGTTAATAAGTTCATAAACCAAAATGGCCGAAATCATCGTGATACATTTTCAAAATTTGACTTATCATATTTTGTGGAACATAGAACAATATTTTATTATCTTCGCTTTTCCTATACACGACTCCATCTCGCAACTCATAATTTTTATCTTCGCTATTTTCTAACTGAGCTCAAACTTTTTCAATTTTAGAATCCAACATATGGCTAGTCAATAATGTTCTTTCAAAACTATTATTGTCATTCCCTAATGCACAAATAATTGGCAAACGTGGTAAGGCATCTACATGCTTCATATTTGAAGAACTACGGTTAATTCAGGTATCAGGTATCAGTAAAATGGCTCTGGCAGCACGTTCCCCTCCAGTTGGGAGATTTGTGCCTCGCCAAACAACAGCCTTAACATCATTTACCTGAGCGGAAAAGGGAAAGGATGGGGGTGGTAGGGTAATAGAAAGATAGGAAAGAGTAGAGAGAAAACTTGTATTTATCAGAACATCTAAAGGAGATGTTACTGAAAGAACCGCCGCACGGATTGTAAAGGATGGACTGCAATGTGTATCGCAGCGATGCGCAAGGATTTGATAGAAAATAACATGGATTTACTATCAAAACCAGCCACATCACTTTGTTGCGCAACCCATTTCAGCCCCTTCCTCAATTGTAAGACGAAGCTACAAAAGTTGCTTAAAAATGGGAACCCGAAGTTCAGTTAATTAATTGCATAGAAATCTATGCAACATTTGGTGCTTAATATAAGCAGACTGGTAATAAAAATTACATTTGTTTTGATTTAGCAGATTTCTTCTGCAGAAGTACATCTACTTGTACCTTTGAGAACCCGTAGTTCAGCCGGAAGTTTTGCTTCTGCAAAACATCCAGAGAAGCATCATCAATGCTACATAACAACAATTTATTGTTGTCAGTTGTTCTAGTCTTCACAACCTTCCAGCGATCAGCTGAAATTGAGGGGTTTTGAAATTTCAATCTCTTCAAAACATTTGCGTCACGCAGACCTTCCTTGGGATCCCAAGGAATATTCACACAGATTTTGTTCTGGTGTGCAGCGTAAGACTCGATTACGAACTTAAGGTCTCCAGCTTTTTCATTAATTGCTGTGAGCTTTTCAATAAGCCAATTATTGCTAGGTTCGTTGTCTGGAGAAAACCAGACAACCCCAAACCTAAGACCACAGCCCCTAAAACTAGGGTTGAAAGAAGATGAGGGAGAAGAGTAAAGACACGCATTCAAATCCCTCAGAAGGGCGTCTTTTAACGCAGGTGTAAAATGGCCATTCTCAAGCCTAACTTGAAAACGCCATTTAGAGGCCTCCGATGAAATTTCACTGGGAGGCACATCTTCAGCACGTGGCAAACCAACACCGTATCCTGGGTTAATCACAGCAGTAGAAGGCACAGCTAGTAAACCTGTTTTTATGGCACAAGAATCGCCAGATTCAGAAAACTGGGATTCGGTGGTCACAACCTTACCAGATGTAGCCTCAGCACTCTGCATCTCGACTTCAGGAACGTTGTTGGCAGCCATGTTGAAATAAAAAAAAATCGAGAGATGGAATATCACAGCTCGGGAGAAACAACGATGTTGACTCGATGAAATCCACCAAAAGAAAGAAAGAGCTTGGCGTTAAGAAGTGTTTCCAACTTCAAAAATCACTATTGTGTAGATGAAATTGATATGCTATTGTGTTTGTGACATCACAAATATCATGAATAAACTTACAGTGTGATGAACTGACCACATACGTAATTACTTGGTATGTGCCGATCACACATTTAACCTAATGAAGTTGTGTGATACACTTAAACAGATATGTCTGTTGTAGGCTAACAGTACATTATACAATTCATACTACACAGTATAACACATTTTACACAACCAACGCAAAACAACTGAAATGTAATAACACACATATGTGTATATTGAGATACAAATGGTAAAGACAAATGAACATTCAAAGTTCATTTCATCCATTACGTAGAAACGAAAAAAAAAGTGTTTCTGCATGTTTCGAGACAAAATGATCATAACATCCATAAATGACCTTTTCACGAAGTTGTGTGACTCCAGAAGGGAACGTCCGTTTGAAATTTTACAATCAGAAAACTTACCTCTTTTTAATTTCTGACAGCAAAATCATCCAAAGGCAATTAAAGCCCTTAACTACTCATCAGCATCAGAATTTTACAGCGGTACCGGTGAGAAATGGTCATCAATGATGACCACAGATTGAATGCCTGTGAACACATATATATCTCACTTATATTAGAAGACAGTACACATAACATAGAACATTACGTGGTATATGTAAAAGGGGAACGTTCTTCGCATTCCATTGTAATGTAGGTATTTACCACACAATCACGAACGTATCGCATACAACGGTTATACCGCACAACATGATCTTCGGCCATTGGTTTTGCAACTTTGGCAAACAAATTTTCAGAGTTTTCACTGACAAAAATAACACATCTGTTTTAAACTCCATCAAATCATTGGAGCACCATATGACAGAATCACAACACTGTGTAGCACGAAATTAATGCACCTCAGATTCACTTGAAAAATAGCTCTCTTTAAAGAGCAGACACTTTTGCGTCCACTACCCATACTCCACACACTTCATTTTCGTTACCAGTCGCTGGCACTACTAGTCAATAATGTTCTTTCAAAACTATTATTGTCATTCCCTAATGCACAAATAATTGGCAAACGTGGTAAGGCATCTACATGCTTCATATTTGAAGAACTACGGTTAATTATATCATAGTCGTATTCAGAAAGAAAAATTTCCCATCGAGCAATCTTCGCATTGATGTCCTTTTTATTTAGTGTTTCTTTCAATGCAATACAATCAGTAACTATGGTAAATTTAATTCCTTGTAAATAAATGTGAAATCTCTTCATACTGTTTACTACTGCCAATGTTTCAAGTTCAAAAGAATGTAGCTTTGATTCATGGGAATCTGTTCTTTTGCTAAAGTACATTACTGGATGTAAAACTCCATCTGATTGTTCCTGCATTAAAACACCACCGAATCCAAGAGCACTGTGTGTATCTGTGTGCAGTTCAGTCCTAGCAAAAGGAGAATAAATTTTTAATACTGGTTCTGCAATAAGTTTTTCTCGAAGGATTTCTTCTTTTGCAAACCTGAAATCCTTTTTATCCTTTTTTACTAAATCATAAAGTGGTTTTGCAATAACTGAAAAATTTGGGATAATTTTTCTAAAGTAACTTGCTAATCCAATAAATTTATGAACATCATGCACATTTTTAGGAACTGGAAAGTTTTTTATGCATTCAACATGTTTCTTACTTGGACTTATTCCTTCCGAATTAATATTGTATCCGAGATACTCTACTTTAGATTTCAAAAATTTACATTTGGTTAATTGTAATTGTAAATGGTTTTCCACTAAGATTTTGAATACCTGTTTGAGTACCACGAAATGCTCCTCAATTGTTTCAGTTGCAATAATAATGTCGTCGATATAAATTCTTATCACGCCTTCTTTAATTAAATCTTTGAAAATTGTATTAATAAATCTCATAAATGCTGAAGGTGCGTTGCAAAGGCCGAAAGGTACTCTCTTCTATTCAAACTGACCCATATGACTTACAAATGCTGTATACTTTTGAGAGCTTTCATCAATCAAAAGATGATGATACCCGCTTTTGAGATCTAAAGTACTAAAATATTTCTTACTTCTCAGGCTATCTAAATGGTCTTCAATGTGTGGAATTGGATACCTATCTTTTACTGTAATTTTATTTAATTCTCTATAATCCACACACATTCTCCACGAATTATCTTTCTTTTTTACCAATACTATTCTACTAGCGTAAGGTGAATTACTTTCTTGTATTACTCCTTCCTGTAAAAGTTTATTTATTTGCGATTCTACTTCTAACTTCTGAGAATAGGACAACCGACGTGGTGGAAAATTAAAAGTTTTGTTATTTTGCAATTCAACTTTCATAGTATACGAGTTTTTAGGTTTAACTGGTCTTAATCCGTTTCTATACACGTTGTTAAAAAGAGATCTGACATCTGTAACATATTTGAAAGGAATACTTGTATCTCCTATATCTAATTGATCCAAATCAGTATTCAAGAAAGTGCCTGAGCTTACCTCCACATCATAAATATCCGGACGAATGTCATCTTCTATTGTAACCACGTTCAAAAGTTTCCTATTTTCTCCATTTTTCTTACCAAAAACTATCGCGTTACCGTCATGTTACGATCACTGACCGAAAAGTTCCTAAAAACGAAAACGGCAATGATGATTAAATCGAGAATTAATCTATGTTCTACGAATTAGGAAGAACAATGCTCCAGAAAACTCAAGAATATTCTGCCAAATAGATGTTGTAGTGCTTTACAATTTGCGGTTTATGGACAAAAGGTCGAAAGACAAAAGGTCGAATATGGTTTGCTTGGTGGGAAATTTTTCCTTCTTTAAAATACATGTTAGACTTTTTGTCCCTTATTTTTTGTTCTTCAACCTTTTGTCCTTTCGACCTTTTGTCTTTCGACCTTTTGTCATAGATTCACAATTTGCCATTGTAATATTCTAACACTCAAATATACTGTTGTAGTGCTCTTACTGTTGCCAGTAACAAGTGCTGTTACTGTTGCCAGTAACAAGGACTTTGTACCGCGAATCCTTGAATTACCAGAATATATTATCCTAGGGGCGGTCCATTAATTACGTAAGATAGTTTTGCCGGGGTTTTGACCCCCCCTCCCCCCATGGTAAAATTTTGTGTATGAAAATTCAAAATAATTTGTATAGTGCGTAAGAAAATTCAACCCCCCCTCCCCCCATAACCCCTTACGTAATTAATGGACCACCCCCTAGCCCGACAAACAAGATGAGACTAGAGTTCAAATTGGTAGATCTTACCTCGTAATGCACCACGAAAAGGTGATCTACCCGCGTTACGGACAAAGAGTAGTGTTTATATATTATCCTAGCAATTTCTCCAAGAATGCTGATTGGACTTCTTCAAAGAAGTTTGCAGCATTCTTCAGATTTTAGGATTTAGCTTAGGAATTTACCCTCTATATGTTTCCAAGTAGGTAGTTCTAAGAAATTTTCTATGTATCCCAGAAAAAGATTATAAACATTTCTCCATGCATTTCTCTGAGTTAACATCAGAGAGTTTCCAAGAATTTTATCTTGAAGGACTGAAGGAATCTTTTACATGATGCTCAAAGAAATATATATCCGCAGATAAGCTCTTATATTAACCCTGAAAAAAAAAACCTCAAAAATTAATATGGAGATTTACAAAATTTGATAATTTCTAAGAGTTTCAAAAATCAAACCAGTGTACCTAAAGTGGTATGTTTTGATTTATTCTAGGTATTATAAAAAAGTACAACTAAAACATCTCACATTGCTTTCTCTAGGACTTAACACTGCGACTTCTTTATATTCCTGTTACCAGAATTCATTCAAAATATGAAATGAGCCCAGATAGCCGTAGCGGTAAACGCGCAGCTATTCAGCATGACCAAGCTGAGGGTCGTGGGTTCGAATCCCACCGATCGAGGATCTTTTCGTGTTGGAAATTTTCTCGACTTCCCAGGGCATAGAGTATCTTCGTACCTGCCACACGATATACACATGCAAAAATGGTCAATTGGCAAAGAAAGCTCTCAGTTAATAACTGTGGAAGTGCTCATAAGAACACTAAGCTGAGAAGCAGGCTTTGTCCCAGTTGGGACGTAACGCCAAAAAGATGAAGATGAAATGAGCATTCTTCAAAGAAATTTCAAAAGTAAGACCTGGATGTTTTTTTTAGGAATTTTCGAAAAAATGTATGCAGAAATCTTTTGATAAAATTCTGCAGGAATTTTCTAAATAATACTCATACGAATGTTAAGAATATCTCCAGAGAAAATAACTGTTAGGAATTTCTAAAGATAATTAGGACTGTTAGGAACTTCGAAACCTCTATAGGGATTTTGGTGGTCTATGAGTAATTATTGATTCTTGGAGTAGTTGTTGGTGTTATTTCGGAAAAAAAAGTTTCACGTCAAAAAGGGGGAAAAGGATGTGTTCTTCTTCCTAGCGTCACGTCCCAACTGGGACAAGGCTTGCTTCTCAGCTGTGCTCGCATGAGCACTTCCACAGTTAAAACCTGAGAGCTTTCTTTGCCAATTGACTATGTTTGCATGTACATATATATCGTGTACGAAGATACTCTAAGCCTAAGTATGAAATTTTTTGTTTTACAAAAAGATGCTCGACCGGCGGGATTTGAACCCACGACGCTTAATGTGGTCTTGGTCAGGCATTGCAGAATTCATGTTGTAATAAGCTTGATATATAGCAGCTGTGAAGAAGCAACCCAAAGAGAGAGCGATGATAAAACCCATTTTTCTCGCTTCTTCATTGTTGGGGGTAGGAGTTTTACTTTACTGACAGGATAAACAATCCCCGAACATCCTATAGCAATAGTGCCTCCCAGGTTTGGAGCTTGTTTGGATGGGTTTTATCATGCACTGGTATCCACCCGTAGATATGCAGCAGTAGACGATAAGCAGCCTCCCACGATGTGTTGCGGATAATGATTGTTACAGAGAGTGATAAGTGAGAGATACTCTAAATTGTCTCAGAAATTCTGGAATTGTCCTAGTCTTGTTAAAAGGTGCGCGTTTACCGCTGCAGCTATATGGGCCCATAAGCGGGGGCTTATAGGACATTTTTTATTAATGCCTATGCAGCCGGTGGACTTTGTTGGCTGGTTTTTGAACCTGTAAATTCGATCTATCTTACCTCGCTATTGCCTAAGGACATCAAATGACGAAGGATACAAAATTGGAAATTGCCTTCGAAGCTGGTTTACAGAATTTCAGAAAAAAAAATAACAGTTAAGGCTAAGTAGCCCGTCATTCGTTTTGGCAACAATGATGACTTTTTAGCTTGCATTTCAAAGTGATAAAACTCAGTCTTGATAGTTTATATCGACTTGAAAATGTATCACTGTACGCGCTAACATGCATAAAGTATACTGATACTTTTTCAGCTGTGTCAGCGCAAAACCAACTGATTTTCTTTCATTCGAAATCGTGATATGAACTAGCAACAATCATCAACGACGCGTTCAAATTTCAATGACGGCCTACTTCGCCTTAACTCTCCATAATTCGATATTGAAAGGACCATAGAGTTAGGGAAATGTCGAGTTATAGAATTCAAAACCAGCGGAAATGCGATCCAAGGGACTATCGAAGTAGCCATGAAAGCCTTTGCTATGGTTCTCTAACTCGATATTGAGATACGGAATATCGATTAAGGGAGAGCTGACTGTATGCTCATAGTTTAAGTTAAAATTAAATATATCCTTTGGCAAGTGCTGCACCTATAATACGGTATATAAAACCATATTAGATTGAACTGATAAGACCCCCCGGCATGCAAATTGCGTGATAAATAGTTGGACATACGCTTACGGCTCTACAGAAGGGAAAAACTATATGATTACAGTTGAATTTCATTAATTTCCACCTGGAAGGACCTTGTGCCTCCCACCCTCGCTAGCAACTGTGCAAAGCGTGTCAGCTGTTGTGAACGTTGGACCAGAAAACATGGCAATTAAAATCCAATGATTTAGGCCCTGCGTGCTGGGGTCCCATATCGCAATGCTAATATTGGTGAAGGACCTTTCAAGTGTTGCACACATTTCATGTTTTATGACGGACACACGTCTCTGGCGTCTCATTTAGATTTCACAGCACTTCGCTCCAAATATTCCAAGGCAAAGCATGCCATGTCCCGCCAAGAGCCACACCACGACGTTACTCCATCTCACTTGCTTTGGACTCGAGGGCCCTTCGGGTATTGATCAAACAAAAGCATCCAGGAATAATGGGTTCCACTGCTAAAGTACCTGGCGCTGTACCACTTCATCATCATTCTTGGGATGGGTGGGTTGCTTTCCGTAGTAGGGCATATGTGCAACAAAAAGTAATCAGCACCGTTGCTTTGTGCAGAAAATAACAAAAGTGCTAGACACTTGTTTCCGCTGAAAAACGAAAAAAAAAACTGCAATCAAAGCAGGCAGATGGTTGTGCCTAAATGCTTGGGAAAGAAAAACTTGAACAATCTCGCTTACTTATGTTTTACTGTTTCTAATTGTTTTATGTGAAAATATAAATCCTATTCAGTAATACAGTCAACTCTAACTCTAACTCGATATTGAAGGGACCATCGAGTTTACCTCCCTAACTCGAGTTACAGAACACAAAACCAGTGCAACTGCGATCCAAGGGATTATCGCGGTAGCCATTAAAACCATCTTTTACTATGGTTCTCTAACTCGATATCGGAATATCGAGTAAGGGAGAGTTAACTGTATATTCTTTCGATAATAAGATTACCATGCGTACTGAAAATTAGATCGATTGGTCACCACAAGACACACACAATTTTTCAACACCAATGGAAAAAATAAATTGTCTGGTTCTCTAGACTTGTGCTCTTGAAAATTCTAGGTTTGACTTTGATTTGTCGGGTAATTTGCTGTAGCGTATAGAAGAAGAGCTATATTTCTGTAAGAGGAAGCTGTGCTAGAAGTATATGATGACATCAGTCAGTAATAGGCCGTTGTCATGCGCCAACTAGTAGGAGCTGAACTACACTGCTTACACCATTATGGATCGCCTAGGCATGATTATTGGTCACTCTGTTCTACATGCAATTCAAATGAAATTGACCCATAATAGTGGGTGGCCCATAACAATGAGACCACTGAACTTCACTACTCGAGTTGATACTTAATACGTAGGATTTGTTTAAATATGTTGACAACTCATTTAACGGGTTGACTGACAAGTACCAACTCAGACCAACTAAATTGAATAATTCAAGCATGATGTCAGATGGTAATGGATCATTGAAGGTCAATTTTTCGGTACTCACCGCATGGTGCATTGATGTTCTGTTAAAGACTACGGTGGCGCTATACCCTTTCTAGCACTAAACAGAATAGCGCCTTCCGCTTTTTTACTAGCGCTGCCTTTTCTGTACGTTAAACCTAATGTCGGAAGTAGCGCGCTGTATAGGACATCAGATGATCTATACAGCGCACTACTTCTGACATTAGGTTTAACGTACAGGAAAGGCACCGCTAGGAAAAAGCGGAAGGCGCTATTCGGTTTAGTGCTAGAAGGGGTATATCTATGCTTTCCATAGCGGCCAGGCGGAAGAGAAGCTGGCTCTGTCCCAGTTGGAACGTGACGCCAAAAAAAAGAAGAAAAGAGAGTTACAAAACTGATCGTCAGAAAGGAGCGATCGCATGAGCCTTGCTAAGTCTAAATTTCCTTTCCTAACGCAATGAATCTCACGATCCTGGAAACAAAGCGCCTGTATGCATTTCCATCATATCGATAATAAATACGGAGGAAATTCAAGTCGTTTCCATAACTTCCTTATACAATTTCTACCCACACTTCCTGTGTGCTACTTTACATGGTCGCCGCGGCAGCAGGATACGTGGCAACCCGTCCCGCTATAAGCAGATTAAAATTCGCAGATAAATCGCTCCAATATAATGAGACTTTTATGCATAAGCAAGCCGAAATGAATTTGATATGCTAATATGTAACCCATACACACACACCCTGAGGAAAGGAAGATAATGACGACAATGGTGCTCGAGTCCGGCAGCAGGGAAGGAAGAAAAGCCACCCCCTTTGCTATGCTGCGTTTTTTTCCCGGTTTGATTGCGAGTGAGGGTTCCAGGAGTCGCCGTCCAAGCGCACGGTTCAGTTGGTGGAAACGCGCAAGGATAAGGCACGTTATTACACAACACAACAAATCACGTTGTGACGTTAGGGTGACAAGATTTTTAAATCTGTTACTGAGAATTTCTTAAACATAAATTAAACTGGGATATGATATCCCAGATATGCTCATCAAAATATAGCATATGACATTGATTACTGAAATCTATTAAAAAAACCTGGATCCAAATGCAAAAGAATTCCAAACCTTTCCGTAAATCGTAATGACCACCTGGATGAAGCATGTGGCGGAGTTGCTATCATCATTTATAGGTCCATAGAACATAAATTTTTTCCGTCATTTGAAACCAAAGTTTTTGAAACTTTGGGTGTTTCTGTTAAAACACTACTAGTTAAAAATACTTTTATAGTTGCCTATTTGCCACTTCAATGCACTTGACAGCAAGTTCACCTGCTTTGAACTGAATTGCTAGCTTAGCTCACGTTGTACAATAATTAGAAGGTGATATATTCGGAAAACTGATAGCTGTTTGACGACGTCTTCCTATCCACCCCGAACAAATTTGTGGAAAAAATGATCTAGTGGTCCGGATTGAGTATGCTACGATAGGAATGACGTCACATGTTTACAGTCAAATTTGATGTTTACACTAATGAAGAGCCTACCTTATTATTTGGTATGTCGTGGCTTAGCTTAGACTGTGTCTGACTACACATATCAATGGTAGCTATTCCGTGATTGACCGAAGTCAGTGAAGATGCACAAAGAATCAACTAAAAGTTTGGCTGGGATTGACCATAATCTTCTTCAGTGTGCATAATTCAGTGTCTCTATTTGTACAGGGTCAATAACGGCGTCGGCCAAGTCCTTGTTGTCAGGTAGGATTGGGGGAAGGAACGTTAGTGTGTAACCTTTGCTATTTTGAGACCGTGTTTACCTCTCAATTCAATTAATATGACAAATTTCAAAGTAGAAGAAAATAATGTCGACACTTGTAGTGACAAACCATTCAAAGTTCGTTGTACAAATAGCTACACACAACCTTCTTACTGCTGTCAGGACGGAAGCATATGTTATCATATTTTACTCATATGAAAAGAAAAAAAAACTCGAATGGCTGGACCGTCACAGAACAATCTCATGCCGACACTTACAAAGGCGAACCATTCAACGTTCTTTATTAATTACAAAAATAAAAGTAAAAGGAAAGTGGTGTTTTGAAAAATATATACAGTACTGGACAGAATAAAGTACGCATTGGTCGTTTTTCCATACAAAATGGTCAAGTTCGGAGACTTGGATCGCGGCTTCTAGTGCTCCGAATGACCTGAAATTTTCACTGCTGCTTGAAAGTTACTTCAAGTTTATTAAGCTAAAAATTTATAGTTTTTCATAAGCAAACTTTTAAGTTATTCAATCTCGACAAAAACGATAAGAAATAACTTTTAAATGGACAACTTATGGCATTCTGATCTTCTGCAAGAATGTTTAATTTGATAAGATACACAAATTTGCAGAATAACCATTTTCAGCAAAACTGATTGTTTACAAAATATTTTCAAAATACAATTTTGCAATTTATTGCGAAATTTGAGATTTTTCATAAATCAAAAGTTTTTGTTTCAAACATTGTTTGAAATTTCAGATCCATCGGACCTCTAGAAGCCGAGATCCAGATCTCCAAACATGACCATTTTGTATGAAAAACGACCAAAGCGTACTTTATTCTGTCCAGTACTGTATGTAAAATATTTACGTTTATGAATAAGAGTTTATGCCGACACTCACAGTGACGAACCATTAATAGTTTGTTGAAAACCCATATTTACGTCCCATTGTTGTAACGCTTAAATGTGCAGTCATACATATTTTCCAGATTTGAGATAAAAGCATGAAACGAGCTCACCAGTTGGTCCTTCATCCTCGACTTAGCAGCCAAAATCTACTTCATATAGCTTCACTTAACGCATACAGACTAGCTGAGAAAGAAATCACTCTAGAGACGCGAGAAAAATAACACTTTTGCTTTCCATGCGCAAAAGATCGCTCTGATGACACAAAACAAAAACACAATACTTGGGCTTCCACGAAGCACTCTAATCAGGGTCAACAATTTCCATATAACGAAAAACGCCTGCAAGCATTCAACGCCCATACAGTGTTGGGAAACTCGTGAGTACTCACTGAAAACTGCAAACTCGCTCGCGAGTATGAGTTGTACAGCTTGAACTCTCGCGTGAGTATACTCAGTCGTGAGTTTCAGTTGTACAGCTCATACTCGTGAGTGAGTTTTCGACTAACATTTACTCACTCGTGAGTAATTTTACTCACTTGAAATATTGTAAATATTCTAAAAGCTTGCGAATGGCTCAAATAAATAATAAGTAATAAGCAAGTGATGGTGTTGCGACTGGGAGGACAATTGTAATTTTATGGCTTTCTCAGTCTAATAAATTAAAACGGCTTGTTTGGCTAAACCCGACGTTTCGGTCCCGTGTATTGGACCTTTTTCAAGGGATAAGCAGTCAACCGTCTCTCGTCACCTCTCTCCTAAAAATTTATACATTAGGTGACGAGAGACGGTTGACTGCTTATCCCTTGAAAAAGGTCCAATACACGGGACCGAAACGTCGGGCTTAGCCAAACAAGCCGTTTTAATTTATTAGACTGAGAAAGCCATAAAATTACAGAATTAAGTAAGGCTATTCTTGGGGTGACCTTATTCAAATGATAACATGAAAATTTTATTCTGAAAACTATTTGATGCATGCAAAACGTTATTCTTAACACAAGCTGTAATTTATGTTTGGTGTTTCGCTGCGCATGTTGCATCGTAAATCAGGGTGTCCATTCAAAATCAATTTTCCAATTCCCGGATTTTTCCGGCATGCTGAAAAAATTGAAAATAAATGACAAAATGATCCCGCGTTATCCAGATGTTTGATATAAGGTAATACGAAATCAATCATTCATAATTCTGGACAAACATTTCAAAAGGGCTCATCGACATTGGTAAACAATGGTTTCGAAAGACGCTGTTGAGCCCAATTCAACTCGATCACGCTCACCAATACCACTATCAAGAAGAGCTAACAACATTCTTTCTGATAGTGGTGTTAGTTTGCGTGGGCGGGCTAAGAAGGGCTCAACAGCAACGTTCTAAAAAAAGACTCAAGACCTCTTGGGCCCTTTTCAAATTTTTGTCCAGAATTGTTTTGTTTTTCAGTATAAAATGGTCAAACTGAAAGGACTAGTTACCTATGAATAAATTTTGACTAAATTTGTAAAATATTGTGTGTTCATAACAGATTGAATTTTGAAAAAAAAAAAATGAAGACAGATATAAATTTACGATTTACTCAGATAAATTTATGTATTGTACGGAGATTTCCAGATTGGACACGGCGGTTCTAAACGGATGGACACCCTGGTAAATGCTCTGACTTCTGACTCTACTGGGCCAGATTCTACTTTTTAGCTTAATGTACTTATGATTTTCTGACAACACATAGATCATAAAAGAGGAGCAGAAATCTAACAATAAGTCAGGTGCCACATGTCTTAGATAGAATCGAACAAAAGAAGTTAAAAAAATATTTCAGAAAATTATTTTTAATTTATTTTTTATTCATTATGGGACTAGATTAAACGTTGAAAATGATACATTTTTAAATATCTGTTCCTTAAACAGCGCTATTAAAAATTCTATATTGAAAAATTATGCAAACTTGCTATTACCACATAACAGTAATGACCAAACAATAATCAGAGGCCTGTATAATGGTGTAATGAGGATAAACTTATCATTCAGTATCTATATAAAAACCAAGCAAAATATAATAAATTCCGAACATTTTTCTGATCAGAAATCTTTATTCGGCAACGTTGCATACAAGTTTTCTAGAACAAACTTGCAAATTACATAAGGTTTGCTGAAAATATTCAAAAGCGAAATTACATATGAAATGGTCAAGATGCCAATCGCAAACCAAATTTATGTGAGGTACTGCGGGGCAAGTGGGTAAATGGGGTAAGTGAAAATAATTTGTATATTTTACTAAATATATGTATTCACGTTTCAAACTGCGTAAACCTTTGAGGTCATTCAGAGCTTTACGATAGATAAGAGATTCCTGCGATTTTTCAACTATTATTGCATAATAGAATGAAAGATTGTCTACCTGTCAACTATAACTCCGTTACAAGTTGGCGGCGTGCAATCTTGTATTGATATGTTCAGTAGAAAAAAGTTGCAGAAAATAATTCTCTGTACCACATCTAAGTTGTACTCTGACAGTTTTAAACTGAAAATAAAAGTTTTGAGATGAATTCGACCTAGACATAAAAATAACTAAATTAAAACACCATCACTTTTCTAATCACGTGGGGCAAGTAAAAAGTTTCTCATTAGAGATTGAATTTGTGTTTTCTTTTTAGGTAGCTATTAGTAAACAAGGTTTGCAATTACCTTAGAAAATCGGAACGTGCTTCAAATTCAAGAAACACAATACTCAAAGCGATAAAAGCTATTACTAATCATGGAACTTCTCTAAAAGAGATTGCCAGACGATATTGATGTGTCTACTTCTGACAGCCGATTGAAAGGAAAACGTTGATTCAAAAGTTGCAATATAAGAGAACGCACGGGAATCTCATGGAATGTAAATGTAAAGCTAGCCCAAAACATAAAAATGGGCTATGGGTCTATCCACACAAAAAAAGAATCTAAATACTATTGAAGGATTCCGTTCCAAAAAATAATTTCTCCCGAAGCGAAACAAATAACGACCGGTGAAAATTCTACAGAGCCGAAACTGAACAGAAGAAAATTAAATTGACAAGAGTAAAATTTTCTTTGTTTACATGTTAGTTACCTAAGGAACAGGACGCCTTAAGGGGGTAGGATCCGTCATTGATTTCGAAATTTTCAAAAGCAGTTTTTTCATTCAAAATCCAGAAAATTTACAGGAAATTGTGTTCATTGTATTTTGTTCCCCTACCGAAACGCAGAGAACACATTTTCATCGAATAATTTTTAGTTTTGAACAGAAAAACTGCTTTTCAAATTTCGATGATGACGATGATTACGATGACGGAGCGTTGATCGTTAACTAATGTTGAAGTTAATAGAAATCGTGAATATAACTAAATTTCAATTTATTGTTCAAAAACTTGTGAAGCAAGTGAAAAGTGACATTTTGCAAAAAAAATTTCTGTATATTTTTTCATATTTACATAAAAATCAATTTTAGCATACTGTTTATATTTGGTGGGAGTCAAGTTAAAAAATAAAGACGACCTCATTTATTTCAATTTAAAGAATCTCAACTATACGATTTCTATTACCCACTTGCCCCACGGTACCTTATTCCATTTTTACTAATACTTCAATTCAACTTTGAATATCAATAACAGAAACGTTCAGAAAAAGTTACAGTATTCATATTATGCCACTAAACGAAATAAATTGGTCTGGAAAGTATTTGAACACAACCGGATTTTCGCCACTATAACTTGTTTATCCATTCTGATAAACTGGCTCTGAATTCGGTAAAGTTTAAACAACCATACTATAAAACTGCATATCACAATACACACTGAAATCGACAGCAGCTGTAAACCCTTTGAATTATTTACATATCAGTCTTCTACCTAGATTAGAACATACTAATGTACAATTTTATTTTGCTATGGAAATTGGTTACTCACCATACTCATAAAGAGTAACTTGCTCACTCACCGAGAGTAATGACGTCATACTCACTGCGAGTATTACTCTTTACGTGAGTAATACTCGCAGTGAGTTATGACGTCATACTCTCGCGTGAGTTAGAGTAAGGAATGAGTGACTCACAGCGTGAGTATTACTCGCAAACGAGTACGAGAGTGAGTATTTTTTTACTCGCGAGCACGAGTTTCCCAACACTGCGCCCATATACTGGCCGTAATTCATACGACTTTGATCGAAATATACTTATTTATATTCCAAAAATCATCGATATATGTTAAATACAACATCGAAACATGAGAAACCATCGAAATCAATTCAAAAATAGAAGTTTATACAAATTCTTAAAGACTTATAAGGGGTCATGCACAAATTACGTCACGCTCCGAGGGGGGGAGGGGGTCAAGCCAAGCGTGGCAAGCCTTACAAAAAATTTGGAGGACTCATACAAAAAACGTGACAAAGGGAGGGAAGGGGGTCAAAAAAGTTGAAATTTAGCGTGACATAATTTGTGTACCATCCCTAATGGTGTTTGATATGTTTGTGTCAACTAAAAACACTTTTAGAGGTAATGTTAAGGCATAAAAGTTAAACTATTAACAATCTCCAACCCAGCTACAACAGTGATGATGTGAAATAGTATCTATGACAAAAGGTCGAAGAACAAAAAAGGAGGGATAACTTTTTTTTTCAAAGAAGAGAAGGGAAAATTTCCCACCAAGCAAATAATTTTCGACATTTTGTCCTTTCGACCTTTTGTCCTTTCGACGTTTTGTCTTTCGACCTTTTGTCCATAAACCTGTGAAACAATAGTTTGATTGTGAATTTCCCTGTGTTTAAATAATTATTTGCGTTGCGTTGCGTGGCAACGGAGTATTTCGTAGATTGCATACTGAAAACTGTCATATTAGTTACTTTACCTCACTTATTCCAAAAGCTAATGGAAAACTATTTTCTAAGAAATAGCTATCCAATCGGAAGTCAGAGATGAAAAAAACATGACAATTTCCATTGTCGGGCACGCTCATCTTCACCGTTACGATGAAAGGAAAGGATAATGATGATATGACACCTACTTGAAGGAGGCCAGCGACTCACCGACGCCCTCATAGATGTCAAGGAGTTGGATGATTGGAAGGGTAATGATCTAGGATTCACAATAAGCAAGTGATGCGACCGGATTGCAATTTAGTGTATGTGTAATTTATGTAGCCATTCCATGAAAAACCGATCTAGTGGGTCACCGAATTCCGTAAAAAATTGCTATTTTGTTCCTTATCCGAAATAAGGATACACGTGTTTTTGGATTTTTTGATTAGGGTGACCATTTCTATTTGGTGATTTTTTGAAAAGTTGAAATCATAAGCTTTCATTCCATAAAATAAGATTAGAAATCGGTTGAGCTGTTCAAAAGTTATGATTTTTTTTAATAAAAGATCTAATGCAATTTTTTTATTTTCAAAAATATATGCAGTCATCTCTTCTTTAGTCGATATTCTTTATCTCGATATCGAGTTAGAGAACCATACTAAAAGTTAGTTTTCATGGCTACCTCGATAATCCTTTAAAACGCACTTGCACTGATTTTGTGTTCCATTTCGATGGTCCCTTCAATATCGAGTTATGGAGAGTTGACTGTATCTAAAAAACTAAAAAACATACATCGCTGAAAATTTGACAGTAAACGTAAAATTTTCTGAACTTTTAAGAAAAAATGAGAACATCAATAGCCCCTTTCTTCCCGAGGCCTTCAAAACACAAAAAAACGGAAATTTTTGATTTTTTTTCCATGTAAAAAACTGTTTGTGTGACATATTATATTTTTCTTGAAAAGTCAAAATCTTTAGCTTTCATTTCGTTCAAGAAAATTAATAATCGGTCAAGTGGTTCAAAGGTTATGATTTGTAAAAATAAATAAAAATTTTGCGAGTTCGCGATTTTTCTGGTCACCTTATTTCGAAAATGGTCACCTTAATCAAAAAATCCCAAAACACGTGTATCCTTATTTTGGATAAGGAACAAAATAGCAAATTTTCACGGAATTCGGTGACCCACTAGATCGGTTTTTCATGGAATGGCTGTATGTATGTATGTATGTTTTTTTTTTTTTTTTTATTTATAGTAGGACAAAAAAGCTTCAAAAGCCTGGCCTGTTGTGTGTTGGCACGGTGTGGGACTCACGTTAGGCGTGCTTAACCACTAAAAAACTTTCCCTACTGCTCCTGTGCCTCGATCCCCTCCGGAACTACATCAGGCAACTTCATCGGGGGAGGGCTGTGCTCATGCACTTCGTCAATCTCAGCCTCTAGCTATTCTGCTAGTTCGCTGTTGGAGCTTAATGTCGTCAAAAACGCTGATCAATACGACATTTCTACGGTGTCTCTGCGACTACTCGTTTTACCCAATTGGCGGTTGAAGATCTCGCCGGGGCTTTGGACAGCTCTCTGTGCGACGACGCATACTTCCCTTGGGCTGGCCTCGCGTCAGAGCCCTGTTGAACTTCTTCTGGACGCTCATGTGCACTTCGTTACTCTACGACGACTCGTTCTCCGCTGCTGCTGTTCGAGCTCTCCTGGTTGACCAGTTGGAGGCCGAGGGCGGTCCAGCGATTCCGGTTGGAGGATGGCTTCCGGTTCACTGGCGCTCTGACGACTCAAGCCGGTGATACGCTGCGTACTACTCAGAGTAGTCCCCGGCGGCGAAAGATCTTCCGAACCGATGCTATCCGGGCAGATGCCGATGTCGGTCCTGCGATTCCGGTGGTGGGAAACTTCCGGTTCACAGGCACCCCGACGATCATTTGCCGGTGCAACAACGCGATCTACTCAACTAGTCCTCGGCGGTGGACTTAGTCTACTCCGAAGCTGGCCGAGCAGATGCCGAGGTCGGTCCTGCGTTCCCGGTGGAGAGAAACTTCCGGTTCACAGGCGCCCCGACGACCATTTGCCGGTGCTATTTCGCGAATTATTCAGCTAGACCCCGGCGGTGGACTCAGCCTACTCCGACTCGACGTAGGTCGGCCAAGTGCCAGGGTCGGTTTTACAATTCCGGTTGGAGGATGGCTTCCGGTTTGCAGGCGCCCCGACGACTATTAACCGATACTACGCTACGCCCGCTCTACTCGGTCTAGTCCCCGACGGAGGATCTAGCCTACTCCGATCGCGACCCGGAGCTCTCTGGTCTTCACGCCATCTCGTTTGTAGCAACGACATAATCGCCGTTATTCCCCTGTTCACAGTATTCCAGGTGCTTTCATGCTGGCACATATTCTGCACGATTTTGTCCGGATTTAGGACGCTTGCGGTTTCTGTTATCATCTCGCTTCGTATATCCCTGAATCGAGGGCAGTCGAATATAACATGCTCCGGTGTCTCCTCGATATTTGGGCAGGCCGGACAATGTGGAGATTCTGCGTGTCCAAGTCTGTGCAGATATTTCCGGAAAGTACCATGGCCTGACAGAAACTGGGTCAGGAAGAAGTTAACTTCTCCATGTTTTCAGGGCGTCCACACCGACACGTTAGAAATGAGCCTGTGGGTCCACCATCCTTTCTCCGAGTCATTCCAGTCCTGCTGCCTCCTGGCCATTGTGTCCAACCTAATGGTATTCCTCACATTCCTAGTGTTGCTGGTAGCATGCGATGTCCTCACCCAGAATGATGCAGATGGGGATCATTCCGGCGATAACGCACATTGACTCCGATGATAAAGTTCGGTAGGAACTAGCCACCCGTATAGCCATGAGCCGGAACGTACCTGCCAGTTTATCTCGGTTACGTTTGGTCCCTAACGTTGCAGCGCAAGCCGGGACTCCGTACCTCAGTATAGACGATGATACGGTCGCCAGAAGACGCCTCGTGCTGCTTCTTGGGCCTCCAATTTTGGGCATGATCCTAGCTACGGTGTTAGCTGCTTTCGCTGCCTTTTCGCAGCATAGTCTACGTGGCTGTTGAAGTTTAGCCTGTTGTCGACCATTACTCCAAGATGCTTTAGAGAGCGCTTCGACGGGATTGCGTGCCCTCCGACGTTGATCTCCAACTGCTGAACCGCCTTGCAGTTGCTGACCAGCACCACCTCCGTTTTATGATGAGCCAACTCCAGCTTGACTCCAGTCATCCACGATTCAATGGTGTCTAGCGATTCCGCCGTCAGCATCTCCACCTTCTCCGCAGTCTCGCCAGTTATCGCAAGAACGACGTCATCTGCGAACCCGACGATCTCGACTCCATTCGGCAGACACCATGTTCCACAATGTTGGACCAAGTATGGATCCCTGTGAAACTCCTGCCGTGACTTCAATTGACATCCGTCCCTGGTTTGTGTCGTAGACCAGTACGCGGTTCTGAAAGTAACTTTGCAGAACTTTACACAGATATTCGGGAACCCGCATTCTGTGTAGGGCTGCGGCGATAGCCTCCCAACTGGCACTGTTGAACGCGTTCGTGACGTCTATTGTTACCACTGCGCAGTATCGATTGCCTCTCCTCTCCTGCTTGGACGCTTTCTCCACGCACGCGATGACTGCCCGAATAGCATCCACCGTCGAAGTCTTTTTACGGAATCCAAACTGCCTTTTCGGCAATCCGTTCTCGCCTTTCGTGTAGATCGTCAGCCTGCCGAGGATGACCTTCTCCAGAAGTTTGCCAAGAGTATCCAGCAAGCATCTATGTATATATGTATGTGTATGTGTATGTGTATTGCGTAAGTGTATGTAGGGCAGGTGTACCAGTTATGGACATAATGGTTCCCTATTTCGCTATACGTGATAATTTGATTATTTTCAATTTTTATATCATTCTGTGTGTTCTGATAGTTTTATATCAAATGAATCTTGATGTTAAAACATTCAAAATGTGAAACTTTTCGAGAAAACACATATGGCCAAATAGAGAACCACTATAGCCATAACTGATACACTTTCCCTAGTATGTTTTTTTAATTGGATCAGAGTGGGAATGCAATAATTCTAAGTATCATCGTTGGGAGTGACGCAGCTAAGAAAGTTAATATAACTCCATGCGCATTCGTCATCCAGGGATGGGGCACAGGTATTTACACCTTGTGTCCTAGCAAATGAGCTTTGGTTCAAGCGCCATTACTCGCTCTCCGAAACGAGAAGATATGTTTACCCTATCCCATGGTACAAAGAACCCAGAAAATGAGCAGTTTAATCGGAACAAACTCACCAAATCCGTTTTTTGGTCTTAAGGTCGAATAAAGCAGCTGTTTCCACAAAAAAAAACAATAATATTGTAGAAAAATAGAATTCATATCCTCTGGACGGTTTCATCACTTTTATCACTATACAAAAAGAATTGACCACAGAATATCGCATCCGCCGAGAAAGTCGCGGAACCGAGGTCTATGTTTAAATAATAAGATTTTGTTCCAAAAACTATCAAAGTTACCCCGTTTTACAGTACTGGAACTTCATCCATAAAAAAATAACTTTCATGCTGTGTTTCATATGGGGAATATTATTAAATAACTAAAACAATTTATGCATATTTCTCTGTATATCAAATGGTGTAAAATTTATTTAAATATTTATGGTTTTATAAATATAATTATAATTGGCAGTAATCAAGCCAAACTGAAATACGCAAAATCATTGACTTATGAAAAAAGCAGGCGGAAATACCGTGCTGTATCGAATTGCCGGACGCTTCGAATGCCGGACACTAGGCTTTTTCACGGTGTTTTTGGACCAAATTATGTTTTTTCGTCTAGAATCCATAATTAAGATGTCTTCTACATTCTTCATGTATGAATGTTGTCGAAAACATAATTTTGGAGTGATTGAAGGCCGGTGTCCGGAATTCGAAGCTTCCGGACACTTCGAATCAACACGGTATTCCATACATCCACTTGAGGAAGATCCCCAGCCCGAGCAAAGCGCAAACAGGTTGACGCGCAATCTTAAGACGAAAGCACACGTCGATAAGCGCCTACTGCGCTCTGCTGTTCATGTTCCAATTGCACACGACACTACGTACTCTACTCCTCAAAGCCTACTGCGCAGAGGGCGCGAAACGGTTTCATGCTCTCGACATGAACAAACGCCGTGTGAACAATCGTTGAATGACTATAAAAGTGTCACTACTCGATTGAGACGGCATCATTCGGATAGTTACAGTTTTGTGTGAGTTGAGCTCTACATAGTAGATAACAAATCGAGCGGCAGTGATAACTAATCCAAGTCGATACGTGAATTTCGGACTAGACAAGACTACAATTTCCATCATTCAAAATGCCGTGCAAGTGCTGTGGTAATGGTGAGTGAAGTGTAGACCATAGCTGATTTGGGCATGAACATCTTCAATGAATTTCTTGTTTTTCGGCAGACTGCAAGTGCAACGCCAGTTGCGGACAGGGCAAACCTTGCGGCGCCGAATGCAACTGCAACTGTGCCAGCAAAACGGAAACCGGCAAAGATTGCTGCGAGTCGGGAAGCAGCAAGAAGTAGAAGCCGTTTTCTGCGGATTCCGATATGTGCCACATTTTGTGAAGTTTTCATGGAGACATAACAAAATAAACTTGAAGAATTAAAGTGTTACGTTTTGGCTGTATTGAAAGGAAAAATGTAGATGCTATTCTAGTGAAATAAAAGGTTGTGTCATTCCGTAAATTACACCGACAATAGTTTAAACAACGATTTGAAGACGATATAAGTTTTGCGCTTATTGGGCTGCATGCAGAAATTACGAATATCGTATCCATTTTTATACTCTTATATGCTATCATATACGATATAGCTAAACTAGGATCCGTCTCATCATTCTACAATCTTTTGAAAAAATTTACCATATGGATTTCTGGTGGAACTTTTAAGTTTACAGAATCGAGAAAATTACAAATGAATTTCTGAATGAATTCTTGGTGGATTTAGTGACCGAATATGCAGTGGATTTCTTGGATGAATAGGGTAGCGAACTATTTGGACACTTCCATTGTTCAATTTGTCATGAAGAGGTTTTCTATTTACCCGGTCTGAAACTTTGCAATAAAAAGCATTTCAACACGACGCATATTGTGGCCAAACAGGAGCTAAGTAGGTAAAAAAAACAATGCCGAAGTGAATCAAAAGTTCCAAGAGTAGGATTTAGCTCCCTACATATATTAATTTGAGAGGCATTTTTTGTGGAATTTCTGGCAAAAAAAGAGTACTCCTAATGAAATATAGGGAGTTATCAGTCAAAATTTTTTACCATGAGCTTTCATACTACACCAAGTAATTCCCACACGAATTGCGCTGAAATAATCTAAAAATGAAATATATTCGGAATGTTTAATCCATATCCTCTACGAATTCTTAACAAAATGCTTTCTGCGTATCCGAAGAGTATACATTTTTAAATAAAAATTTCCTTATGATAAACTGCACACCAAACCCGAGAAAGTCGCGAAATCTGCGAGAATAGCGAAATACGCGACTGTTGTAAAAGCCCTGAAATTGGGATGATAGTGTTGCCTAACTTAGAGCACCTAAATCTAAGAAATATGAATGAAATATTAGACTTATAAAGGATTATTAAAACAAAAAATGCATTGCGTTTTAGTCACCCTAACGTTGCATAAAGTTATCCATGCACGCATAGCCCATATACAATGGGTTAGGCTCCTTTTCGAGTTTAGTCCTAGCAGGGTTTTCCAGATGTGTGCCTTGCGGTAAAAGGATTGCGATGATAATTTAGATTTTCTAAATATATTACAAACCATTTACCGTCAACCGGAGCCGGTTTGTGCGGACTCTGAAAGGGTAATCACAACAACCCTAAGTCCATAACTATACTGTGATTAGTAAACTATGTCTATCATACGGTAGTAGTGCTGGACAGCAACAAGGAGGGGGTGAAAATGTTTCTGAAACACGCGCTCTCTCGTCACCCTCCAGCCATTTAAACGATATGAAAGCGGCGGATGGCCATTCCAATTCCGGCAAGCGGGGCGATGGAAAAATGAAAATGAGGTCCTTTCATCATCGGCGAGCAACGGGAAACATGTGCGGATAAAGCAGGCCGTGCGCGACGAAGGATCTAGTAAGCAGAGGAAAAAGCGCCGAATAGAGATTGCAGAGAGACGAGGACGATCAAGGAGGCATTGACACTGTAGTGTGGCTGGGTGAAACGAGACGAGGTCATTGCACTCCCTATTCTATTTGGTGAGACTTGTCATGTGCTTTGGTCCCGAACTCGAAGACAGGCGCGCCACTCACCCTCTGCCAGAGGCTCCTGTGTTTGCGTTGCACGGCATATTGTACCGTCTATCCTGAAAATGGTGTGTGGAAATGAATGAACCGTTTGCTCTGGTGCAGGGAAATAGCTGTAAAAGAGATCTCGTTGAGGAGATCCTTGTGCAATGTGCCTTATTATCGCTGGCGAACACCATTAAAGTTCTAGCAACCCTCGTTCGTGCTGTCCTGCGTCTGGTTACCTATCAAGAGCAGAAACGTGTGTTTTGTACCCATTTTGATGGTGATTCCAGATTGCATCGCCTGTAGGGAGGGGTTCATGTGTAATTACACCGGCTAGCTGTCTGCGGAAAAACTGCTTCAATGTAGATTGCAGCGGATTTAAATGAAACTTTTGCATATCGGTCCTGATCTGCGTATTGTTGGAAGTACAACATAAATCTAAAAACCCTTTTAAATATTCACTACACTGATATCTGATTTTACTTGATAATACGTAAATGAAATCTGCTCTAAAAGAGCAGTACAAGTCTCGCAAATTAGTAGAAAATTACGTGGCTTATTCTAAACTCGAGAACGGACAAGGAAAGACGCCGCATGAAATATTCTTCTGTGTTGTAATAGTAGTTTTTGCAATTTCTCATCGTAATAGGCTGTTTTTCATTACGCCAATCTGTCATGAAACGGCCTACTTTCCTGCACTGAAGTATGCAGTGCGGGTATAATCATTACGCAACTGAAACCAGTGCTGTAATGGTTCATTACGCAACGCTTTCTCATTACGCAACTGTTTTGAGTTGCGTAATAAATCATTACACAACGATTTTTCAGAAATTGCAAAATAATGGTGAATGCATTCCGATATAATTTTGAATACCCTCAAGTGGTCTTGTACGAAATTGCAAAAAATCTTGTACGTAACTCGTTGCAGAACTCGATTTTTACAGCACTCGTCGTAATTATCCTACTCGGCAAGCCTCGTAGGATAAATTTACGACTCGTGCTGTAAAAATCATCTTTTTGCAACTTGTTTCGTAAACTACTAGTACGTAACTCGTTGCAGAATCGATTTTTACAGCACTCGTCGTAATTATCCTATTTGACAAGCCTCGTAAATTGACGACTCGTGCTGTAAAAATCATCATTCTGCAACTTGTTCCGTAAACTAATATTACGGAATTAGAATATGATACATGCTTACCTAAAATTCTATATTTCAACAGAACGTTTCAAAAAATGAATTATTGAGAACAATCATACCTTTCAGTGGAAACTCACGTTTTATCCCTGAAAATGACTAAATTTGCATACTTAGATTATAAAGCAAACTTGAAATGATATAAATCGCATATTGGTTGCTGAAATTTATGAACAGATGAGAGCGGTTCGTTCCACGCCGTTTCGCAAACCCGATTATTTTTGTATTTTTTTGAATCGCCTGAAAATTTGCATACAGATTCTTTATGACCAAAAATGCCATTATGCACTTTCAGACCGCCATTTTGAACCTCGCATTATTTTTGAGAAGGGCGTATCGGAAAATGCATGGCAAATCTTTAAAAAACTGTAACTTGAAAACGGTTTGTCCGATCGATTTGAGATCTTCTACAAAGTTGTAGGTATTGCTTAGGATTATATGGAGAAAAATATGCACGGTAAAAAAAGTTACAGATTATTTTTTATATAAAAAAAATCTAAAATCGATTTTCTCCAGAAACGCAGTTTTGATTTTTTTTTATTTTTGGATATGTTTTAGAGGACAACTTATGTGATTTATTGCACAATTGAAACAATGGAAGAATTATGGACAAAAAAGTAATGATTTTTTAAAAAATTACAGATTTTGAAAATAAATCGAAATAGAGGAAAACAATAATTTTTTATGTGATTATTTGAAAGTAAAGAAAAATTGCAATCGAAAAGTACTTAAAATACTTATCAAAACCGTTTTTTTTTACAAAACTTTTATATTTTTCCTACAAAGTATGGATCAAAAGCTTTCGTTTGATGTAAAAAAAATCTTAATTCATCTATTATTTCGTATAATAAAAAATAGTTTCTCTCAGTAGTGCTACTATAGGAACAACAGGTTTACTATAGGCGCAAGGGAGCTCAAATTTTAAGCAAAACTAATTATTTCGATCATTTTTTGAACAAAATCAATCTGTGTATCAATGGTACTTAGATAAATAGCTCCTGACCTTCATATCAAAAAATGTTTTGAAAAGATTTATAGCAAAACGGTCGTAAAAAGCCACTAGTGCGACTATAGGGGACTGTCCACTAAGGGAACACCGACCCTAGTTCTTGCGTTTAGTATCATACAGACGTAGTGCAGTGAACGATTTCTCTTCGTCTATTTTATTTTTATTTATTTTATCTTTTGAAATTCTATCAATTTCGGTAAAATTTTCGACGATGAGTTCTTTCTACTGAATCGAAAAAAGCAGTCAAAAGCAGTCGCCCGGCTGAGTAATTAGCTAAAGAGAAAATCGATCATTGCATTTACATCCGTATGATACTGAACGCAAGAGTTTATTTGTTGTAATTTTTAATGTAATTTTTGAAATGTTTTCTAGCAAAATAAGTACTCGCATTTGGAAGCCAAACAAATTTTTGACTAACTCTTTGAATTTTTGACTGTTATTCCTAATTGTCTTCCGGAAGCGTTTTGATGATGTTTTTTCAAAAAATAGGTTTGGAATCAATTCTATAGTCGTAGATTATTGCAGTAAGCTCACTAGTAATATATTCAACAGGTCTGTCATATATTAGTCCTGGTTTTGCAAAAAAAAAAAAAAATTCGGACAAAAAATGCATCTAAATGTCGCTTTCTAAGTTTTGCCAGAATCTTCTCCAAAACTTTTCCCAGAATTTTTTTACATTTTTCATTAAAAATGTATACATAATATTCAACTGAATTCTTCCAGAAAGTTAGCCGGGAGTCCCTATTTTTCTTGAGTCAAAAATCTTGACACTTAACACTATAGTTATCTGTAATAACAAATATCTATTTCATTCTGTTTGTGTTTGGAAACCCAGTCTTAAATTTCATTATCATCAGATCGCGAAAAAAGTGACTTTGGTGACCATTTTCCTGAAAAAAGTGACTTCAAGTCACTTTTTGCTGGTCATAGTGACTTTTTAGTGACCAGGTCGAAAAAAGTGATCAAGTCACTAAAAAGTGACTTGCTACCAGCCCTGGTATAATTATGGTATGTCTTGAAAATGATTTTATCATAACGTCGATCTTGCCGGATTTATTCCAACGTAAACAAAACAAAATAAGATAAAAAACACGTCTGTAATAATTTGTTTCGTAGTGCTTGTTAAATATTTAAGTGACTATCTCGGAGAAGGGATTCGATCCCAGGTCCTCGGCGTGATAGGCGTGAGTTCTATGCAGTACACCAGGTTCATCCCCATCAGGAATAAGTGTTCCTTAGTGATAACGCAATATAAGTGACGTTATATTGGAGTGGCAAGTATTAAATTTGAAATGCTAATAGTGTTTTCACATCTCATGAGCCCAAATACTGATTTGGGAGGTATAAATAAAGTAAGTTATCAGAAACCAATTAGAAATCATGTAGTTTAGAATAAGACAGATTTCATGATAACAAGGTGTGTTATATAAGTCTTTCATCAAAGCCGTAACAAATAAGAGTCGTTCAGCCACGGCAAGCAGTTAAAATAAGGTGTTGTATGCTGCAATAAAGCTGGCATTGTAGCCACAACATTTTGACTTTATGTTTTGGCTCTAAAAGGTTTTGAAAACAGCCAAAATATCATCTTTTGGCAACGTTAAATGGTTGGTTGGTTTGACTTTATTAACGAGATTTTTAGCCCTGGGCTAGTTCATCTCGGGACCAACGGCTTTACTTCCCTTCCGAAGGAAGTCGTCACTATAATTTTAGTGACTATCTCGGGGATGCAACGTTAAATGTCGCCTCTAAGTATAGTAGCAATCACGTAACTGTCATAAAACATTAATAAATCCACACGAAAGCCAAGTTGCTATTGAATTGTTACTTGGGCTAGCTTCTGATTCTAAATCAGAATCTACAATTAGAATCTGACTCAATTCGGTTCGTCATACGGATGTTGAAATAGAACCTAGTTAACTTAGTCATTTAGAAATTCACAACTGAATATATGACGTATGGATGCAATCTGACGTCATTTTGATAATTCCCAAAACAGTACTGAAAAGTGTTACTTTCAATACTTATATTAGTGCTGAAAAGTAGCACTTTTCAGCACTCTTTCTTTTGGTAGGAAAAGTGTGTAGGATACAGTTTGGTTCAAATTACATGATTATATACCGAATGAATCAAGGTTTTCAACATGCTTGCAGTCTCCATACAAATTTCTTGGTTTCTTTTATATGGCAAAATACAATACTACATATTCTAAAGCAACGAAAAGTAACTTCTGAGCATCTCTAAATTGAGGAAATAGCGGTCTTTTGGAATTCGGGACCAAAAATTGTCCCTCAGTGATATTCATGATCCTCCATGGGAGTAATTAATGAAATACACTCTAAAGCATTGCTTCCCAAACTTAGCTTTCGTGACCCCCCGACCTGTCAGCGCCTCGCTTTGGTCGTTCAACAAAAATTGAGGTGACGAGGCGTTGGGATGTCGCAAAACCCAAGTTTGGGAAACGATGCACAGTGGTCCAGGAATCAGTTTTACGCGGAAAGATGCATTTTTAGCTTTAGAATGAAACATTAGACGAAAACGGTCTTCTACAAAGTTGTTTGTATTAGTAAGGTCCTTTGTTTGGTGTTATTGAAAATTAGGGTGTGTAACTAATTTTCTTATTTGTAGAAATTATATTATACATGCTTCAGCAAAGTTGTAGATCATTCAATTTCAAGCAACTTTGCTGAATAAAGTTTTTTTTTGTATCTCTTAAATTGACCGATCTAGAGCTTTTTTCCTACGGTGACATAGGGTGGTCCGAACAAAACTGGTTTTCTGTCTCTAGAGTTTACAATTCAAATTTCTCTTCAAAGTAGTCTATGGAACACTTTTAGAGCTTTAAAAATGCGTAATTTGGTGAGTGAAGGAACTCGCTATCCCCTTCCGTTTGGGAGTTATTGTTGTTCTTCTCTCAAAAACATGCCTACTTTGATTGTGAATTCTCTGATTGGGGCAAACATAAAAAATATCTTTTGATGGCATTTAAAAGACAAAATAAAATTGTATATTGTATCAAAAAAATACAGATGTGTTATTTTTGTAACTCTAATAAAATGCCCTGGAAAACAAATGATTTTAACCAGAAAAACTTGATTAACTTTTGAACTAAAATAGATATCATCAATATTTTTGCATGAAAATTTTGCGTTTTGTTAAGTTCTTAAAGTCGTTCATAGACGACTTTGAATTGAAAACTCTAGAGCCAGAAAACCAGTTTTGTTCGGACCACCCTATGTCACCGTAGGAAAAAAGCTCTAGATCGGTCAATTTAAGAGATACAAAAAAACTTTATTTAGCAAAGTTGCTTGAAATTAAATGGTGGGGACGGACCTGGTGTAGTGGTTAGAACACACGTCTCTCACGCCGAGGACCTGGGATCGAATCCCATCCCCGAGATAGTCACTAAAAATTCAGTGACGACTTCCTTCGGAAGGGAAGTAAAGCCGTTGGTCCCGAGATGAACTAGCCCAGGGCTAAAAATCTCATTAATAAAGACAAAAAAAAAAGTAAAGCCGATAAAAGTGCTGACAACATTACGGAACCTTCAGATTTTTGCGTAATTCTCAATCATTTTTGGACATTACACTACATCCGCATGGTTTCATTTGCCTAATAACGGTCATAAATGAATAATTTTTAAAAAATTGTCATTTTTCTAGTCGACTTTTTTACCGATGGGGTGATACCGTTTTGATTCATATTACGGACACTTAAGGCCTCAGTGAAACGTAACTCACAAACAGGCATGTAAAATAAATCACTCCGTATAATTCCTCCGCGTTATTGGACCTTCAATCCCCTTAACTCTCGAATGGTGAATGATGATTTCGATTGTTAGCCTCGGGGTTTCCATGTTATTTCAGATGAAATTTCAAGAATTTATGCAGTTTTCAAGTAGTGCTCATTTCAGCACATTTGTGAAACCACCCCGACAACCCTAGCGGTATTATGAAGTACGGGACAAAAAATTGTTCCTCAAGTGAATAATTTACGAAATACACCCTGAAATAATTTAAAAAAAATCACATAGCATAAACGGCCGGGACTACCCACACTTCGCTTACAATTTCAGTAATACGATACTTCGTTCTCGATGTAGCAACTGTGAATTGTATGGTTCTCATGCTAACTACTTTGAAGTAGCATAGGAACCACATGGTTCATATCCCATCCCGTTTTTTCTTATTTCTATAAAAAAATCATAAAAACATGGTAATGTGCAGCTTGCCCTATGCAAAAATATCAAAATTATCTAAACACAAATTTCTATCAACACAAGCAATTGACTTCTCACGCTTGTTGTACAATCCTGAATAGTTTCGTGACTATAGTTTCGACTCGTCATAAATCAAATCAGGTGGCAGGCAGCAGAGTAGCACCTCATCCTTTCCATTTACGGCCCTTTTTGCCTCTTTAACTCATACGTACACACACATACACGCGGGCTCGTTCATCAACCACCCCTGTTCCATCCCACCCCAAATCGACCCGGGACAAACATCCAGCTATAGTACTACAGTCAATTCCTCTCTACTCGATATCGAGTTATAGAACTATAGTTAAAGTTTATTTTCATGGCTACCATGGGTCCCTTGAACCGCAGTTGCACTGATTTTGTGTTCCATAAATGGAATCTCCCTAGCTCGAAGGTCCCTTTAATATCCGAGTTATGGAGAGTTGAGTGTAAATGCATGAAAATTAAGCGAGGGAGGGTGTGGTCTCGGTAAACCACGTTTTTCCACCAAATCAAGGATTGCTCCCTCACCCCTGCTGGGGGGGGGGGGGGGGCTCCATTCCATGGGGAAATCCTGATGGGTGCTTCTCTTATCCGTTTCCACATCATAGGTACACCAACATTCTCACACTGCCGTTGAATGGAATTAGCAAAAAATAGGCACAAAAGGAAAACCGAAAATTGCTAGAAAGGCAAATCCCCGATGGCCAGGAGTTGATTGCAGAGAGAGGTGGGCGGCAGGTGCAGTAAAACAGGTGGAGTGAGAGAGTGGGTGGTTTTTGTGGTGAGCGAGCATATAGCTACTCCTAGGAATAATAATTGTCGTCATGGCAACCGGGCAAAAGTAGCCTACTGCATGCAGCAGCAGCAACACAAGCATGGCATTACTCGAAGAAATCGATAAATTTTGCACAATCCGAGGGCAAGTAAAGTTTACCACCCCTAACTTGCTAGAAGGCAGGTTCCTATATTTATACCATTCACATTATGAATATTTGAACATTGATGAAAATGCCCAATCAACGAAACGACATCATTCGAACATAAAGAGCAATACTTAGCCAGGATATTCAGGCGCATTTCTCCCCACAATTACAGTCGATAAAAAATTCAAGGAACGTGCTATACCCACGTACGATAATGATTTATGAGCCATTGGCTTTTCGCTTTCGTTCAATGTCCCTTGTCCTGGCCGGGCCGATCCAAGACGGCCCCGGCTACATATCTATGATGGCACTCCACTACCTATCTATCTAGCTATCTATAATGTGATTATCTCAACTTACACATCAACGATTTAGCTAGTAGGCCGGGAAAACGATTCTGCTGGCGCTATCTGGTGATCGGTTTGAAGCTTGAACCACTGCCTGATGAACATGTCTTCGCTGAACGACATATTTATACAAAGCAACAAGATGTGATACGTCGCGTGACATAATTCCTGTTTCAAAGGACATAATGTGGCGCTACATTCAGATTTGCCAGCCTAAAGGCTAGACTGGACTAGAAGGGTACAGTTACAGTGGTCGAACAATATTTTTTTTTAAATTGTAATATATTGTTTAAAGATAAATGGATGAATGGAATGCCATTATAGGACTAAAGATTTTTTTTTGAGAAATTTTGAAATTATGTGGAGTTGATTCCACATAATTTTTAGTAAAGAAATTAAATGGAAAATTTCTAGAAGTAAACCATTAAAAAATCCATGAAATATATATAGAAAAATATGGAAAGATTTCAGTTAGACTTCTAACAGAATTTCGGTAAGAGATCATGAATAAATCTTTGTATTTGTTGGTTTATTTTTGACGATAATCTACAAAATTTAAACTTTTTGTAAGATAAAGGGAAAATTATAATATAATTGTGCGAACATTTAGCAAAAATATTGTAGTACCTCCATGAGAAATCATGGATTTCTCAGGAGATTCCTGGTGATCAAGTGTGAGGTTACGTTACAAACATTTTGCAAACCCAAAGGAATATTTACGGTTCCCTAAGCTTCTTTAAATCACCAAAATCTTATCAGTAGGTATACTGAGTGGGGTGATGTTTCTTCTATCGATATTAACCCCTCTACCGGCAGCTTAATTTTTTACCGCAAGAAAATAATTCAAATTGCTATAACTTTTTTGTTTCTCGGTATTTTTGCACAATTTTTTCACAAGTTGTCAAAAAACTCTACTAGTTTAAGAATCCGTGTCGATATTGATGATTGGTGATCTGGTTTTAAAGATATTCCAATGTTCCTTGGGGGACCGACATTCTCCATCTAAAATATATAAAGGCGGCCTTTTTGTTTTACGTCAATTTATCTAAAAAATAAAATGTGGGCTATACAATGCCATGTGATATAGAGCTACTCTAAAAAAAAATCATATAAATTGGTTTAGTAATCTTAGAGAAATATGAAAATTACGATATGCGGTTCTTGAAGTTTTTAAGATCTTTATTTGGCCAGCGTGATACCAGCAATATAAATGCTCATAACTCAAAGACAGCTGCACCAAACTGCTTCATTTTTTCACAATATACTCACATTAATGTACTGTTCCGAAGAGTGAATATCCGAATACGATAAAAATATATGTAGCCTGAGTCATATGCGTGGGTTATGGTTACGCGTCGGTCCCCCAAGGAATTTCGGAATATCTCTGGATACAGATGTCCAATGATCAATGTTGACACAGATTCTTAAACTAGAAGAGTTTATTGACAATTTGTGAAAAAAATGGTGCAAAAATACCGTGAACTTAAAAAGTTATCGCGATTTGATGGTTTCTCTTGCGGTAAAAAATGAAGCTGCCGGTAGAGGGGTTAATTTCAAATGAGACGCATCAATCACCATTTTAGGAGAGCGTCACATTTTATCTTTGTGTTAGATAGCAAATAATTCCTTTACAGCTCTCTTAAGAATTTCTTCAAAATTTCCCACAGAAGTGCCTAGAGATTTCTCCAAAGATATTTCAAGGAATTTATATAATATTTTTTCTAGTATTTTTCTAGTATTCTAGATATCATATAAGTTTCTTATAATGCGCTGATTCGACGAGTAAAGTTCATAGTCCATATAGATTAATCAAAAACTGAATCCAGGATTTTCTAGAAAATCAAGGCTATTTAATATTGATAGAGTTTCTTCCAATAATAACTCCAAAACTTCTACAAATCCAGAAATATTAGAAACCGTTCTCCGATACGCCTCAAAAAATTTTTTAGGATTATATGTGGAGATTTCTCCAGAATTTTTTTCAAATTGAATGATTGTTCTAAGATTCCTAAGATTCCTAAGAGAAATACCACGTGATATTTGCTCATAAGATTCTCTTGTTACTCCTTTTAGCATACTTCCAGAAATTAATTAAGAGATTTCTTCATTTTTTAGAAGTTGTTTAAGATATTTCTTCAAGAATTAATGTCCATGTCCATATAGATTACTCTCCACGAATTTTCCGGAGAATCAGGGTAGCGATAAAGTGTTTTGAAAATAGAACACACAGAACCACAAGAATAAACCTAACAATTTAATTCCTCATAAGATACCGGATCCAATTCTTGGAACTTTTGATGCACTCCGGCAGAGGGTTTTTTTTATGCTCCTGAGCTCAAATTTTTGGGCACAATTTGCGTCTTGTTAAAGTTTTCTTTATTGCAATGTTTCTTACAATTCGGCCCAGAAAAACCCCCTTGTTAATCATGGAAGTGCCCAAGTAGTTCTTTACCCTGACATTACGACAAATATTACTGCTCGTATTACTGTACTGTCCGATTTTTTTCGGACGTTCATTTAATGATTTTTACGAACCTTCTAAGGAATCCCTCTAAGAATTTGTATTCGGATTTTTCATAAGGATAGTCACAGAAATGATCTCAGTCATTCCATCAGCAATTCTTCCTGAGATACTTTTAAAAGTTCTACAAAATTTATCCAGTGATTCTTCCATTACTTCCAAAATTTCCCTTTTGTACAAATTTCCCTTTTGTACATCTTCAAAAAATCGTGCTTTGGCCGAAAGGCGGACAACCACAAGGCGGAAAATACCACAAAGTAGAATTTCAAAAAGCTGAAAATATCACAAGGCAGAAAGACGACAAGGCAACAAATACCAGAAGGCAGAAAAACCAAAAGGCAGAAAATACTGAGAGGCGAAAATACTAAAAGGCTGAAAGTACCGAAAGGAGGAAAATGAACCAGTGGAACATGTAGGACTTAAAAGCGATTTCAGGGTGAGGTGAGGGATAACCCCACTTACGTTTCAACTAGACTCCTGCATGCCCCCCATAAAAAGCCGTAAACGGTCTTGGAACGTTATTATCGAAAAAGAGTATCGAAGTATTATCGGAAAAGATATCGAATCAAGAGTATCGACACGTAATTGTATCATTTGAGTACTTGTTACTACAATGAAAACATAGAACGAAAGGCAAAAAGCTAGAAGGTGGAAAATACCACTAGGCAGAATTTCAAAAGCCCGAAAATACCACAAGGCAGAAGGACGACACGGCCGAAAATACCAGAAGACAGAAAAACCAAAAGACAGCAAGTACCGAAATGCGAAAAATACCAGAAGGCAGAAAGCTCGAGGAAGAAAGCACCGAGAAGCAGAAAACAGAACGAAAGGCGGAAAATACCACAAGGCAGAATTTCAAAGGGCCGAAATTCTGGTATAACAGAAAGACGACAAGGGGGCCCAGATAGCCGTAGCGGTAAACGCGCAGCTATTCAGCAAGACCAAGCTGAGGGTCGTGGGTTCGAATCCCACCGGTCGAGGATCTTTTCGGGTTGGAAATTTTCTCGACTTCCCAGGGCATAGAGTATCTTCGTACCTGCCACACGATATACACATGCAAAAATGGTCATTGGCATAGTAAGCTCTCAGTTAATAACTGTGGAAGTGCTCATAAGAACACTAAGCTGAGAAGCAGGCTCTGTCCCATTGGGGACGTAACGCCAGAAAGAAGAAGAAGACGACAAGGCCAAAAATATCAGAAGGCAGAAGAACCAAAAGGCAGAAAGTACCGAAAGGCAGAACGTACCAAAAGGCGGAAAATGAAGCAGGGGAACATTTTGGATTTTAAAGCCATTCGAGGTTGAGGTGAGGGGCAACCCCAACTCCTGCTTGTCCCCGATAAAAACGGCCTTAAAACGCGATTTTGTTTTTTTTTTAAAGGAATTCGATAAATTCGTCAAGAAATCCCAAAAATAACTGATTGAGGCATTCTTCCAACAAAATACCAAGGAAAATTTCCAACAAATATGGTTAAATATTTTAAAAACATATGGGCGGTATTTATAAAGAATGTTCCTCTGATTAAACTTGTGTTAATTCTGAAGTAACCCTGGATAAACTTCTATAAAGATCTCTGAAAAAAATCTCTCTTGAGGAAGTTTAAGAGGATTTCCTAGATAAACTGCTAGGATAAATTAAAATGCGTTTAAAGTTAACTGAAAAAAAAAACAACGGGTAGAGTTTCTTGGAAAATCCCTAAATGAATTTTCTTCAAATACTATGGAACGATCCTGAGAGAATTGGTTTAGGGATCTCTAAAAAATCAGGTGAGATCTCTGGATAGTATTACAGAAGACATCTCTGGAACATATGCTAGAAATAATTTACAAAGCTGTTTGTCATGGAATCTGAGAAAGAAAGACCTGAAGAACATGTGGAATAGTCGCGTAATAGCCTCTGAAGGTTTCCCTGGAGCCTTTATAATTTTGCACCAGGATTCAATGCAAGCATAATAATAAGAAAAGTGATTTTGGAGACCTTCCGGTCAAAATAGATACCTACCTACTTGTATTAGAATTGTGACCATGTCTCCCAATATGATTTCACCGATTTCCTCAATAATTACCCCATTGATTCCTAAAAGACTTTTAGGAATACGATTTCTAAGAGTTACTGCAGGAAATTTCTTCAGATATTATTCTTGAGATTTCTCTACTGATCTTTTAAGGGATTCATCCACTCCCAGGAGTGTCCTGAGTGATTCTCCCATTGGACCCTATGGGAATCTGCAAGGATACTTTCAATAATTCTTTCATTACCAGCTTACCCAACGTGGCTTGGAAGCGAGATTTCTATAATTCTATGAAGAAGAAGGTTAATAACTGTAAAACTGCTCTGACAACACAGAACCGCAGGTGAGATGTAATGTCCAGAAGTGGAGGATGATTCTGTAACATTACCCGCATCGACATATACACGGTACTTATGTCTGCAGAATCGCCTTAATTTATTATCTAACCATACTCTACTGACTATTTTGCCTCGATGCTGTTCTAGTGCTCCTGCTGTGAAACATTTCAAAAGTTTCAGAACACTATACGAACGAAGAGAGGAAAATGTTACGGAAAATTCTCGAATGTTCTGCTGAATAGCTGTTGTTGTATTCTAACATTTAAATAAACTGTTGTAGGGCTTTCAAATATATGTGGTTCAACATTTCGGAGAAACATTTCAAAACGTTACTGACAGACAGACATTTCTGGGATTTTATACGTACGACTAGCTTGCCTAACGTGGCTAGCCACATTCTAACGAAATGTGTTAGCTTAAAACTATGTAAGGTTGGTAATGTATGTGTTCAACTCCCGATATAGTCCCTGATATTTTCGGTATGGATGATTACGACAATTTTCTTTGCTTCCCTGAACATGAAGTGTCATGTCACTTTATAGTTTACTATTGACTGCAAAATCGCATAAATGTATGCCTTTATTGAGCATGCAGTTGTAGTGTTTTATTCTCAAATAATTGTAGTCTTTTAATGCTGTTGTATAGTTTCCTATAATTGAACACATCAAGTAAAACGTTTCAGAGCGTTACTGACAGACAGACATTTCTGGGATTTTGTACTAGCTTACCCAACGTGACTAGCCCAGTTACAAATTTCCGAAATTTGGAAGTGAAAAATTCAACCAATCAATTTTAGAAAGGTCATACATAACTTCCTAAAATTGATTATGTCTATTTTTGAATGGAAAATTAAGTTGCCAAGTCTGCAATCGCCTAAATTTATGCTCCAACTATATTCCATTGAAAACGTTACCTAAATGCTGTTGTAGTGTTTCTCCCGTTGTGAAACATTCTACGGAAATTCTTGAATATTCTGTTAGATAACTGTTACTTACACTCCTCTATAATTTATGACATAGAGCTCAATGAAACATTTCAGAGCGTAACTAACAGGCAGTTACCTTTGAGACCAGACATTTCCGTAAGAATATTTTCAAGATTTTCTTACAATTGCTTGTGATGTTATGATTTTCGTTTTCAGAAATATCATCAGAAAGTAATTCAGACATTTTCCCAAAATTTCCTTCAGTTATAACACTGTACATTTCTTCGGAAGCCCCAGAGTTATTATTTTGAAAACTTCCTGAAGAGTTCCTCCAACAGCTTCGTTGAAGATACCTTCAATAATTCAACTAGTAATTTCTCCAGAATTCTAGACTCTAGAGATCACCGATAAGATTATAACAGAAATTTCTCTAAAAAATCTTCTTACCTTTGGAAATTCAATGGAGAGTGAGAAATAGCTCGGGAAATATTTGGAAGAAATGCAGTAGTTTTCTCTGGATAAATGGTGGAGAAATTTATGGAATTGCTTCATGAGGTATGCCTGGTCGAACTTGGTTGAGGAATTTTTGAAAGAGTTCTCAATAGATTTCCCCGAAAAACCAATGGAAGAATTTTCGTAGCGATTCATGCTGAAAAACGTTGATGAAAATGCCTGAAAAAATAACTGAAAAATCGGCGTTCATATTCTTGTATAGTTTGAACCACCGTGGATTTTCTTAAACACCAGTAGGACATTTTGTTAGACCTTCTAGAGCAGGTCTACTCAACCTTTTTTAACCGCGAGCTATATATATGCAACGATATTTGGTGGTGGGCCAAACTTTTTGTAGTTCACAATTTTTTTTTTTTTGAAAGAGATACAGCTTATCACTTTTATCGAGTTTTTTGAGCATCTTGCCTTGAATTTTATGGGAATGAAATTAAAGTTTTTATAGGACAACTTCTCAGAATTTATTCAGAATATATCTTGTCCCTGGTAGTCCTGTCCAGGATTCTAAAAAGCAGGTCAAGATTTTTCAAGAGAGCAGGATTTTGTGAAAACTGTACATAGTATTTTGTCAGAATATTGTTCAAGATTTGTTCTGTAATCCTGCCCAAGAATGTGTGAAACTGCTGTCTAGTATTTTATTTGAATCCTACTCTGTACTTTATTAAAATCCCACCTAGGATTATGTTCCAAATTCAGTGTTCATTTTATCGAGGATACTGCCAAAGATTCTATAAGAAGCCTACCCAACACACATGAGAATCTTGAACAAGTTTCCCATAAAATTCAAGTCAATGATTTTACAAGAATCATGCCCAAGATGTTCATGATATTTTCAATTATCCTGCCCAGAGTTCTGCTTCAATTTGTTTCCAAAATTATGTAAAATTAACGCCCAGAATTTTGTGAGAATCCAGTGAGATTGTTTGATTAATTGACCTAAAACTTGTTAAATTTCGATGGAAATTCAGTATAATTTTCTATCAAGAAGTGAAAAACAGACTTTCCCATAATGAACTTCAAAATATCAACTCTAAGCTAAATTTCTATGAAAAATAGTTTCAAAGGACATTCAAATGGTATACTTCAATTTCAAGTTGGTTAAACATTCAACGGGCCGGAAATGAGACAAACCCTCAAACTCTTCGTGGGCCGCACAAAATTAGGCCGCGTTCCGTACGTTGGGCAGCTCTGTCTAGAGCAGTGTTTCCCAAACTTTTTTTGGCTTTCGCCCCCTTAAGGCCAACAAATTTCAGAATCGCCCCCCTAATTGAATATATGTATAAAACACCATTCTGCGTTGAATTTTTGAAGTTGGTCAATTTATTAGGTTTACTAGTGCAGTAATTTATTTAGGGGCCCAGATAGCCGTAGCGGTAAACGCGCAGCTAATCAGCATGACCATGCTGAGGGTCGTGGGTTCGAATCCCACTGGTCGAGGATCTTTTCGGGTTGGAAATTTTCTCGATTCCCAGGGCATTGAGTATCTTCGTACCTGCCACACGATATACACATGCAAAAATGGTCAATTGGCATAGAAAGCTCTCAGTTAATAACTGTGGAAGTGCTCATAAGAACACTAAGCTGAGAAGCAGGCTTTGTCCCAGTTGGGACGTAACGCCAGAAAGAAGAAGAAGTAGTGTAGTAATTTGGTAGTGAATCGCAAATCAGTCCGATGCATTTTTGTCAAAATTGAGTTGATGTCATTTTTCAACGTATTGTCCATTGATGTTCCAGCAGCACTCACAATAACACAATATTTGTTAAGTAAGATTAGGAAAATCACTAAATCAAATTGTCCCGTAACGAAACGTATCCGCATATCAATCAACGCAATAGAACGCAACGTGTTAAAAATAATTATGGACTAAAGTTGAAAGAAAAAAAACTAATTCACCGAGTTTTTTTTAATTCTATGGAAGAAAGACATGAGCGTTTTTATTTGCACCATTTTTTATCGTCGTTTTACCGGGCTTGGTGACTTAAAAACTTTAAATAACTTATGGGAGTCAAAAACATAATGAAATATTTTTCTCATTTTCATAATTTTCGACTTTTTGAAAGAGTTGGTTGGTGTGTAGCATAAAACAAATCAATATTTCTATCAGCCTTTTTTGAAGTTTAGTGATGATATCCATAACACCCAATTTTTGTCAGTCCAATTTGACACAAGTTTTAAAATAGTTGGTATCATCATAACTGATAGGACCATGTGTAACCAAACCATGTTTTCTAAAATGAATAATGTTCATTTTTTTTGGTGAAAAACCAGATTCCACTAATAAAAACTTAAGCTGCCTAAACTTAAGTATTCCTACAAAAAAAGTTACTAAATATTTGTTCTGATTTTGAAATAAGTTCCAAAAAATTCAACAGCTCCAACAAATATCTCACTTCAAAAACACCTCCAATGATAGTGTGACTAAGAACTACTCAAATTTACGTTATCTTTTGATAAAATGTCAGTGTCTGATTCTTGTTTCAAAAATACAAACATTTTGTTTTTGACATTCATTCAATCTCATTACAAGCACTTTCGCCCCCTTTCTATGCGTTTCGCCCCCCAAATTCAGTTTTACAAATTTTCGCCCCCCCTGGACCCGAAAATCGCCCCCAGGGGGGCGAATTCGCCCACTTTGGGAATCACTGGTCTAGAGTATCAACTGAAGAAATCGATGAGAGCATGAATGCTAATTTAGTGGATTCCGGACGAAATCCTGGGAGTCAATAGACACGTACGACGGACGCGAGATGTGTCGATAATAGTCGCGCAATAAACTGCTTCAAAAGTGAAGATCTGCCGTATCAATGAAGCCGTTTTTTATTCCGTCGCATCGCGAAGTAACCGTGTTGATTCTGTAAATGTTATTCGGTCGAATACTTCATTAGTTTAGTTGATTTCTTCGCGTTTCGAAACATTGTTAATTCGACTGATGGTTCTCCATTGTTTCGTGTGTGTGTACATATAACTGCATATATCGCACTATCAGCGCACACAACCGCAGTCAGCCTGTGTTGTATTTATCAGCTTGTTTTGATACACGATGGCGAACCTCCTGCTAAGAGTATTAACAACACTCCACTAGCAATTAAACGACAGCGCACCGACGACCAAACCGGCGATGATTTTGATACGACCGACGAGCATGGACATCCTGTCACACTGGGAGGAATGATGAAGCTCATGATGCTGCAGTTTTCGGAAACGCGAAAGTTGATAGATACAGTGCGTGATGAACTTAAGAGTGTTCACGAACAAATCGATGCCGTTAAAACAGAACTGAAAACCGGCATCAAGTCAGTGAAAGACGAGTGTTCCGTGAAGTTTCATCAGCACGATGCCGCATTGGAGTCCCTAAGTGTGAGGGTGGATTCCGTGTCAAACAAGATCAGAGCCTTGGAGAATCGCAACGAATTAATTATCAGCGGACTTCCCTTTACACCTGGCGAAAACCTGAGCTATACACTGAAGGCAATCGCAAAACATTTGGCGGTAAGGGACTCGACTATCCAAATGGTTGAGACCAGACGAATGAAACCAGGTCACAACTCGGACAGAGATGGTCTCATCGTTGTCGAATTCCCTCTGAAGACAGCACGGGACGAATTCTACAGTGCGTATTTGCGGAAACGCGATCTAAAGCTACACCACATCGGTCTAGATTCCGATCGTCGTGTGTACGTCAACGAAAGTTTAACATCCGAAGTGCGGAAGCTGAAGTCGGCAGCACTACATCTGAAGAAGGCGGGCAAGTTCGCATCGGTATTTACAAAGCAAGGGATCGTCTACGTCAGACCTACGGCTGGCGCAACAGCTTTAGCTATACAGTCGGAAGACGAGCTGGTCAAATTTTCGTAATTATGTATTTATCGTTCATTTTTGAAGTCTGTTTATGTAGTAATGTTTATTTGTAGATTGTGTTATTGTTGATTGAAGATTGTATGTCAGAGTTTTTTGTTTTATTCTCCTCCTTAAATATGCAGCCCTCTAAAAATGGCTTCCCCTACTATACTTGATGCTTCCATCACAAAACCACACCTCTACGAACATTCCTGGGGCGGTGCTAAATGCCGTTCTGCTATCTGGAAAGGTGAATACACTGCTTACACTATTATGGGTCACCTTGTCACGATTATTAGTCACTCTGCTCTACACGCATTTCAAATGGAAATGACCCATAATAGTGGGTGACCCATGATAGTGTGACCACTGTATATGTCATGGAAATGCTCAGAGCCTTTGCGCGCGTAATTTGAACAAGCTTGACGAAGTTCGTCTTGTCTTGTCCGGCTCTAAAGTTGAGATAGCGTGTTTCACCGAATCGTGGTTGACTCCTAGAAACAGTGATCGCAGTATCGGTGTCTCCGGTTACTCTGTTGTGAGGAATGACAGAGTATATAGTCGCGGCGGAGGTATTGCTGTTTACTACAGAGATAATCTGACCTGCGCTAAGGTGTTCGGCACGGTTCTAACAGCAGAATCATCTGACAAAACTGAATGCTTAGCATTAGATTTCCGGATTGATGGTCACCAGATAATATTAATGACCATTTACAATCCCCCCGGAAATGACTGCTCATCTTTTCTAGCCGAGAAGCTTGCTGAGTTTGCAACCCGCTACGAAAATATTTTCCTGGTTGGGGACTTCAACACCGATATGCTTCGCCCTAGCGTCAAGCGTACCCGGTTTGAATCAATGCTTTTCAGTCATTCGTTGTGGCCTGTGAGTGAAGAACCGACATTTTTCCACAGTAATGGATGCTCACAGCTTGATCTTTTTTTAACCAACAAGACAGAAAGCGTTCTGCGGTTCGGTCAGGTCAGTTTCCCTGCTTTATCACAACACGACTTCATTTTTGCATCAGTAGACTTCGATATGTTCGGCAACTCGAATCGATGCACATATCGTGATTATGTCAATTTTGATCTGCACGCTCTCGAAAGCGCAATTTTCTCTGTTCCCTGGAACCTGCTCTATAGTATCGAAAATGCAAATGATGCCATGGAATTTTTCAATGCTCACGTAAAAACGGTGCACGATACGTACATACCTGTTCGTGTTACTACCAGACGTCGGCGACACAACCCGTGGTTTTCGGATAGTGTACGCCAGGCCCTACTTGAACGAGACCTTGCTTATAAAGACTGGATTCAAGCACCAGCGCACTTGAAGGTTGAAAAACGGCAACGATACAAGATAATGAGGAACCGTGCTAATTCAAAAATCGCTCAGGCCAAGCAGCATTACTTGAACCGTTATCTGGACTGCAGAATTCCGTCCAAAGCACTTTGGCAACGTGTAAAGAATTTCGGCGTCGGTAAGGATAAGTCACCACAGGCGTGTGGCTTCCATCCGGACGAAGTGAATAGCACATTTTTGAAGAACTTCTCAGGCTCAATTGCTCACCGTGAGATAAGGCCTGCGCAATCGTCATTGCCCTCGTCATTCAGCTTTTCCCTTTAGAACTGTGCAAGATTGGGAAGTCGTCAATGCTATCTGGAGTGCAAAATCAAATGCTGTAGGGTTTGATGGCTCACCGATAAAATTCATTAAGATTATTCTTCCGCTAGTGGTGGAACAAATAACATACTTGTTTAACTTGTTCATCCAGACATCTACATTTCCTGAGTGCTGGAAGCATGCCAAGATTCTGCCACTAAAAAAGAAGCCACATTTGAACAACATTACAAACCTGCGCCCAATTAGTATACTCTGCGCTCTGTCGAAAGTTTTTGAGAAGCTTCTCAAGCTACAAATAACAGCTTACATCGAAGAGAACAGACTTCTGTCAGAGTTTCAAGCTGGTTTTCGTAAAGGACAGAGTGTCAAAACCGCAGTTCTCCGCGTGCATGACGACCTAGCATCCATCGTTGATAAAAGGGGCTCTGCTATTACTACTAGACTTCTCTAAGGCATTCGATACCATACCTCACAGTAAACTAGTAAATAAACTTCAAGTGCAATTCAACTTCTCTCCTACCGCCGCGAGCCTGATTGAATCATATTTGTACGGTAGGAGACAAACGGTGTTCTGTGGCGATCTTTGCTCTAACAGTGTTGAGGTGCCCTCTGGTGTACCGCAAGGTTCAGTCCTCGGTCCTCTACTCTTCAGCTGCCACATCAACGATTTACCAACGGTGCTGAAGTATTGCTCTATACAAATCTATGCAGACGATGTAGAGCTCTATATTGCTCGGTTTGGCCCTTGTACACAAGAACTTGTTCGAATGATGAATGATGATCTTGAACGTGTAGCAGATTGATCGAGGCGCAAAAACCTTCGTGTGAATCCAGCAAAAAGTAAGGCTTTATTCATCACTAGAAGACTACCAGCGGGTTCTATTGCACCTGTTCCTGGAATCGTGATGGATGGTCAAAACATCGATTGGTCGGATAGAGCAAATAATCTTGGATTTATTTTCCAAAATGACTTGCAGTGGGATGGACTGATTGCACAGCAATGTGGAAAGATTTTTGCCAGCCTGCAAACGCTTTACTGCTGTACCTCCGCCGCCCCAACATCTACCAAACTGAAGCTTTTCAAATCACTAATCATGCCGCATTTCATGTTTGGTGATGTACTGCATGTCCACCCCAGTGCAAACTCCCTCAATCGGCTCCGTGTTGCGCTTAATTGTTGCGTTCGTTATGTTTACGGATTGAATCGCTATGATCATGTAAGTCACTTGCAACGAAACCTTCTTGGTTGTTCCTTACAAGCATTCTATGCGCATCGCTCCTGCCTGTTTTTGAGGAATCTGATGATAAATCAGACGCCAGTGATAGGGTAACCAATATATTTTGGACCTCTATATATTTTGGATCCCCTGGGCCATTTTCCTGCAAATTTCCCAGTTTAAATCGAAAGACCAACTCAATTCGCATTTCATTTGGAAAGATAGAACTATTCCGCACTTGTATCATCCGTTTGTTCAAAGAAAATGTGTTTATTTTATCTGAAATTATTTTAATTTAATCGGTTCATCCATGCAACCGTTACAACACGTTACACACAGAAAATAAAGCCGTCAGAAATTTTCCAGATGTAAACAAAACATTTTTTTTCAAATTTCTGAACTAAAAGCGTAGAATTTCTTCGGTTTTCTATTGTCAATCGATTGATTAGACTATGGGCAAGCATATTATACAACCAGTGTCGTGGACTTTGCCGCCAAACGATAAAAAATGCCGGGGGTCCAAAATATATACTTTGAGGGTCCAAAATGTATTGGTGTGTCCAAAATAATGAAAAACAGTGCTTCGCAATTCAATTTTTTTTTCGACGTTTTTTGGATCCCTTATGATTGTATGGGCATTTTATCTTGTAGAGGAAGTTTATCTCAACATTTTGACATGTTTTTTGACGTGGTTACGCTGTGCAATTAATTAATTGGGACAAAAAACAGAAATCACTTCCTTAGGAGGTCCAAAATACGACCGTTACCCTACTCCATGAGAAACTTTTACAGTCTCGAGGCGTCGTTTGCTGAACCTGGTCGTTCCAGCTAATAATACACACCAAATTTTTATTGCTGGTAACCAGCAAAAATTTGCTGATTTTTTTTGTGCTGTAAATTCAGCAATCCATTCAGCAAAATAAAATTTGCTGATCGTTCAGCAATCTGGATTGCCAGAAAAATGACAGCTCTTATGCTGAACGTTCAGCAATGCGTAAACGCATTTGCTGATCAACCAGTAATTAAAATATTTTCAGTCATTCGTGAATTCGATTAAATAAATCAAATGTTTTATGATTCCACGCCAAGGTAATACTTTATAGTGTCACATGTTTTAATTGTACAATAAATGTAATTTTATCACTCTATTTGCCACCAAGCGTTGCTCTATGAAAGACTTCGTGATCATTTGTTTCCAATAGGTTCTACGAGTTGGCGAAGACTCCAGCATGTTTCGGTGTTATTCTGTAGCAATCTGATTCTTCCTCCGGTTTAACGAATGGATTTTATAACAATATCTGAAAACAGAAACAAACGTAAAATGATTCTATATTTTGAAAAGATTTTTAATACTTACAAACGCCTGTTATAGAATGGAAGAACCATCTTTTTGGTGACAAGAAAAAACTACAAGTTTTTGACAGATGTCTTGCTGATTGTTTCAGTAAACTCCAAGTTTACTGAATATGCAGCAATCAAAGTTTACTTTACTGAATTATCAGCAAAATATGCATTGCTGAATCCATTCCAGCATTTCATTTTGCTGAAAGGCAAACTTAAAATTTGGTGTGTACGTTATGCTACGCAAGCTCTTTGTTCGTACGAGGTGTGGTAAACTGGAACTCGTTACCCCCGGATGTAAAACGTTCTTCATCGGAAGCAAGTTTTAAGAGTGGCTGCATCGAATTTTGGAATCGTCTAAATTAATTGTATAAAATGACTATGTAGAATAGATAGTATGAAAGTTTTAGTATGTAGTTCAATATGGCATCTTGTGTCAAATCGGAGGTAGTGAATTTAAAAAGATTTGTATCTTAAGCTACTGGACAATAAAAACAAACAAACAAACAAACAAAATAGTCCATAAGAAAAACTTTAAAGTAATTCCTGTAGAAATTACAGAGCTGATAGCGACAGAGTACCTTTAAATTAGGAACTTTGAAAATAGAGACCGAACAGGAACGAAAAAGAGAGTTCAAGATAACTGCAAGAATTCAACCTGGATTTTTTAGGGATCACCCCAGAAATTAATCAAGAGACTCCATCAATTTGTGAAAAAAAATGCGGAAGAATTCCTGAACATATATTTGATCATTCAATTCTTCCGCAGATTCTTTCACAAATTTCCTAAGAAAATCATGGAGTTCATGCAGTGATTAATCAATCGATTTAGCTAAAAAAAAATCGTCCAAAATTTCCATTCAGGACATTTTTAAGAACTCAAGCAATAATTTCTCCAAAGATTTCCTATAGAACTGTCGTTCAGCTTATCAAAGATTTAAACCATGAATTTCTCTCAGGATACCTTCAAAAGTTACTTCAGAGATCTTTTCAGAAAGATCAGCAGAAATTCTTTGAGAAATTTTCCAAAGAAGTTATCAAAGAAATTATCCATGATTCAGAATTGTCAAGGAACCAGTTTTAAGACAATGTTGGAGAAATTCCTTAAAAAATCCTAAAATTAACGAAAAACTTATCAATTGAAGCCATGTATAAAATCCTGCATGATTTTCTGGTGGAATTTCCTGAAGAACATTGAACTGATTCTCTAAAGAAACTAAGCGAAATGGATCAACTAAGTCCGAGATCGCAAAAAAACAAAAAAAAAATCCTGAAGGACGTTGTGTAAAAATGATCCAAATAATTTCTGTTGTAATTTCTGGTGTAAAACCTCAAATGCAGAATCCTTGCAGATGGAAATTTACTCGAGATTTTTTGGAAGAACTACAGAAGTAATTCGTGCATGAAATGTTGGAGAAATTTCTAGATAAATTTCTGTAGGAACCTAATGACGAATAGGACGAATTTATTGAGTTCCTCAATGAAAGATAGTTTCTTTTTCTTGATAGATTTCTTGGGAAAATCGTTGGAATAATTTTGGCGCAGATAATGATTTCATAAAAGGGCTGGAGAAATAACTGAAAAAACGTCTTAGGAACTCTTGAGGAATTCGTGTAGAATTTCTTGGAAAACCTTCAACGAATTACTTCTGACTGTAGAATCCATTTTGGTCAAGAGGCTTAAGAGACTTTGCATTAAAAATAGAGACTTGTATTTAAATAGAGATCAAGTCTCTACAGTTCTGTCGTTCTGAAGGTTTTTCACAATACCACAAATTTAATGTAAAGATTTCGTTTTTAGTATGATGTTCGCTTTATGATGAGACATTCCCGATCGTTTTTGTAACATTATAAGTATGATAACGCTCCGAAATACAATGAAAAAGGCAATTAAGAAAACTGAGGTATTCCACTCACCGCGACACGATGCTCGGCTTACTTCGGTCCCAGCATGTTCTCCGGGCGGACCCACTCGTTGAACTGCTCCTCCGTCAGGTAGCCCAGATTGAGGGCAGCCTGCTTGAGCGTGGTTCCCTCCTTGTGGGCCGTCTTGGCGATCTTGGCCGCCTTGTCGTAGCCAATGTGCGGATTGAGGGCCGTCACCAACATCAACGATTCGTTCATGATCTTGTCGATGTTGGCCCGGTTCGCTTCGATTCCGACGACGCAGTTCTTGGTGAAGGTGCGGGCACTGTCCGCTGGAAGAAGAGAGAACATTTATAGAATTGTAACACGCATCAATTTGAGGAAACTTACACAACAACCGAATCGATCGCAGCACGTTGGACACCACCAACGGTTTGAACACGTTCAGCTCGAAGTGTCCGTTGGATCCACCGACGGTGACGGCCACGTTGTTACCCATGACCTGAGCGCAAACCATGGTCATTGCTTCGCACTGGGTTGGATTGACCTTGCCGGGCATGATCGAGCTTCCGGGTTCATTCTCCGGCAGGCTCAGTTCTCCGAGACCGCAACGAGGTCCCGATCCCAGGAACCGGATGTCGTTGGCGATCTTCATACAGCTGACGGCAATGGTGTTCAGACAGCCGGAAACCTCCACCATGGCGTCACGAGCGGCCAGCGCTTCGAACTTGTTGGGGGCAGTGACGAACGGCAGACTGGTGAGTTCGGCAATCTTGGCAGCGCACTTTTCGGCGAAGCCGATGCGAGTGTTCAGACCGGTTCCGACGGCCGTTCCGCCGAGAGCCAGCATGTACACGCGCGGGAGTACGGATTCGATTCGCTGCAGAGCGAATTCCATCTGCTGAACGTATCCGCTGAATTCCTGTCCCAGGGTTAGAGGGACGGCGTCCTGTGTGTGAGTACGACCGATCTTGATGATGTCCTTAAATTCGTTGGACTTGGCCTTCAGGGCGTCGTGCAGGATTTGGATGGCGGGTTTCAGGTTTCCGGTAAGTTCCCGAGCCACCGAAATGTGGATGGCAGTTGGGAAGGTATCGTTCGATGATTGCGATTTGTTCACGTGGTCATTCGGGTGCACTGGGGTCTTTGAACCCAGGGTACCACCAAGCAGTTCGATGGCACGGTTGCTAATGACTTCGTTGACGTTCATGTTGCTCTGGGTACCGGATCCGGTTTGCCAGATGACCAGTGGGAAATGGTCATCGTACAGTTTGCCGGAGATGACATCGTCAGCTGCCAGCGAGATGGCATCGGCAATCTTCGGATCCAGACCGTACTCCTTGTTTACGAGGGCAGCCGCCTTCTTCAGAATACCCATGGCTGTGATGACCGGTTGCTGATAAGAAGCGTAAGGGAGATTAGCATGATTTTAATTGTACATTGAATTTCTAATACAGTGACTCAAATTCATATTCGTGCAGAGCTCTGTTTGCAAATCAAGTTGGGAAAATACTAACAAATGATACATCGAATACAAAATACTTTATCAATAACGAAGGACATAGGTGTCATATCTTGTTCGACAATCGTAAACTGTTTCCATTTAATTATCCGCACACCTACAGTCAGTGACATAAGTTAGTAACCAAATGCTGTTTTTCCATACAAAATGCCCAAGTTTGGAGTACTGTATCTCAACTTCTGGTAGTCCGAATTAGCTGAAATTTAGATGACGAACTACAAATAGCTTGAAGTTTTGCCTGTAAGGGAATTATTACACTGCAGTTGTTTTACAAAAGTAAGTAACCGAGAGACATTGTAATTTAATTCTAAAACGGTAAGTTGTGAGTTGTTAGTGTGTTCCACAAAGTTTATAAATTTTAGAAGTAACACAGGAAGCAATCTTGCACAAGATGCATCTTGGGAACTTTCCATCCTACATTCTGAAAATTATTCGTTCGTTCCTGTCAAATCGATCGTTCCACGTGACTGTTAACGGTCATACCTCTAGCAGACATGGAGTGCCCTTCGGCGTCCCTCAAGGTGCTGTTTTAAGCCCGACGCTCTACAACATCTTCACCGGTGACCTGGTGATGCTAGATGGCGTGCAGTACATTCTCTTCGCGGACGATACTGGGTTCATCGCAGCGGATAAGGATGCAGGTGTTGTAGTGAACAAACTGCAAGCGGCACAAAACGCCATTGAAACTTATCAGCGTAGATGGAAGATCAAGACCAACTCGAACAAATCGCAGACAATTTTCTTCACTAGAAAACGATCCCCACAAAAACTTCCTCAGAATGAAATTTCAATATGGGGACAACAAATTCCATGGTCCGAAAACGTGGGGTATCTTGGTCTAACTTTAGATCGTAAGCTGACCTTCGCATCCCATATCAAGAACACACTGAGTAAATGCGACAAACTGACCAGAATGCTTTACCCACTGATCAAGAGACGCTCACAGCTGGATAAGAAATCTAAAATGCTTCTTTACAAGATGTTGTTTCTTCCTTCCATAACGTATGGCTTTCCTGCCTGGTTTGACTGCGCCGCTACTCACAGGAAGAAGCTTCAGGTGAAGCAAAATCGTATATTGAAGATGATGCTGAACTTGGACCCGTTCTACCCCACTGAAGACGTGCATAGGCTAGCGAAGATGGAAATTATTGACGACTGGATCCAGCGTGTATTTCCCAAGTTCTGGTTGGGATGTTCTATTTCAGCAAATCCTTTGCTAGAACAACTGGCGCGTAGACTGTGATATTAGAATAAGGACTCTAACTCTTCCTCTAACTATCCCCATTACTTTTTTGCAATTTTGAAGGTTTTTTTTGTAGTTTTTCCCTTTAATGCTAATTTGTTTTTTGTAACCGGTAAATTTGTTGGCAAACTGAACTATTGAGCTGTTGAAAGGAACTCCATATCTCAGCTAAGAAAATTATGTAACACGTTTATATGCTAATACAAACCAATAAAATGAAATGAAATGAAATGAAAGAAGTAACACAAATTTACAGAACACACCAACTTTCCATGACTTATCGTTTTCGAATTAAATTAAAAAGTCTCTCGGTTACTTACTTTTGTCTTTGAACAAACCTCTGAAACTCTACGTAAAATGACTGCTATGTAATGATTCCCTTATAGGCAAAATTTCAAGTTATTTGTAGTTCGTCATCCAAATTTCAGCCAATTCGGACTACCATAAGCTGAGATACAGCACCCCAAACATGGGCATTTTGTATGGAAAAACAGCATTTGGTTACTACATGTCACTGACTGTACAAAAACTGAATTTCGACGCTTCTATGACTGCTCAATTTCTTTATTTCATTTCTTAACTGTATGCAGGGATTGGGATTGAAATTGAGAATACCTCTTACTTTTTGCTCTTTAGAATCTAGAATCTTTATCGACTTTAATCTTTGCTGGTCTGTATTCGGAGATGTTCCGAAATTCCTTGGAAAACCGATGCGTAGCCATAAACCACTTTAATATCTCAGGCTACCGTTTTTTTCGTGTTTGCTTACTAACATTTCGAAACAATACATTGATGAAAGTCTGTTGTGAAAAAATTAAGCGATTTGGTGCAACGGTTTTTGAGATATGAGAATTTATGTTTGCGGTACAACTCTGGCCGTAGGATTATCTTAAAAACTTCAAAACCTTCATATTGTAATTTTTAGATTTCTTGGGGACAATTCTACCACTTTGCATGATTTTTTCAGAAAAACTCCTTATTACCTATCATTGTAAAGCGCATATTTTTTTTTTTTTTTTGATAAATTTACTAATTGATGATTCAACTTGAAAAATCATAAACTGAGAAACGGAATTGTATCTGAAAAATAATTTGAATTTTCTTAAAAAATGCAATCAAAGAGATTTTATGAAGCTCAAAACATTATGTTTAAATAGTTTAAGCACAGATAAACAGACGTAACATAGAAGAAAATTCCATCAACATTTAATGATCTCTTCAAATTCGCTATGTTACAGATTGCACAACCAGAGGCTCGCCCATCGTTTTCTTCGTGTTCGACGTTTCACACTAACGCCATCTGCAGGTCTTGTTGCACGAAACAGCATTTTACAGGAATTTAAATAAATTTGTTCTAAGTGTTACGTCTGTTTGTATGTTGTTTAAGTTTGAGGTTATTGATGTATTTTGATTGTGCAACTAAAGCTGTAGGGGGAGGTCCCCCAGTGCCGGACAGCACCCAATACCGGACAAAGTCGAAAAATTGAAAAATCATGGTACAATTAAGATGGTGTAATAGTAGAAAAGGAAGCTATTATGGAGACTTATGTTTGCGTAGAATAACACATCCTTGAAATATGCATGCCTTTTTAATAAGGTAAAAAAGTTTGAAAATTTTGGAAAATTTGACGTTTTGCCTTAATTTTGAGCCTATTTAGTAATTATTTAAGATATTTAAAAATAATTTGAATCACGCAAGCATGTTCGAACCTAATCCTTATTTGATAGTATGAATGTATTTTGTACGAAATTGAACTAAATATGGACAAATTACAATTTTGGTTGAACGCTTCCTGTCCCCCAGTTTCGGACAGCTTGATTTGTTATATGATATCTTCGTAATTATTGCACCAGTGTCTCAAAATACATTCATTTTTCATGGATTTCGTCGATCCTGGTATCGAACATGCAATTAAATTAAGAAGAATGAACATTCAGAACAACATCGTAAAATGTGCTATTTTTCTTCATATATGAAAGAGGTTTTTGATGGACATCTTGCAAACTAAGAAAAACTCAAATTGTTCTTGTAAATGTTGTAAATGCATTGAATTGGCAATTATGTACTATTCCTATAGTAAACACATTCAATGATATTCAAATTCACATAATTCGAGGCATTTCCGGATCGTGCCCGGTATTGGGTGCCACCTTTCAAGATTGATCAATTTGGTTCTAAAATACATCATCAAAATGCAATGTCAAAATTCATATTTATATTATCAAATTTATTTTTGTACACTATAAAAATGATAATATTTATCATAAATGGGTTACACGAGCACATGTAACCAATATTTTTCGAATTATGAATTTAGTGGCTTAAGTGTCCGGTACTGGGGGATCTCCCCCTAAGTAGGTTTTCGTGTGTGAACTTAAACGCAGTACAAATGTTTAGTAAGATGAATTACCATGAATTAATAATAATTACGAATGTAAAGTATTGTTTTTCGTTTTTTTTTGTCATTTTTTTTTCAACTTTCTTTTCAAGTTGTCTATGCATATTTGAACTTCATATCAATTGAATATCAGAGTTTTGACAAGAATCTCGCTAAAATATAGATGTTTTGAACTAGTCGATATTGAGACAGACCTAACTACAGTCAACTTTCCATAATTCGATATTGAATAACCATTGCACATTGGTCCCAAAGCCATATCTAGGAAGATAAAAATGATTGCGTCTAAACCGTCAATTTTAGATATATGGTGTTTTCGGCAAAGTTTCTCGATATTTTTCAGACATTTTTTTCAGAGATGTGAAAATAGGGTGGCCCACATGGTTTACGAGATCAGCACATAAACTTTTTTGCTGACGCATTTAGGACTACACAATGTTCTACAATGTTTTAGAACAACCGATTTGGAGCAACTTTGCCGAAGAACTCAAATTTCTATCTCTTATGGTTCGCGAGTTATGATTTTTTTTAACAAACAAGTTAGGGTGGTACTGAAAAATCAGTTTTTTCTTGATAACTTTTTATACCATCATTTCTCGCAAAAACTTTATTCCAAGCACTTTTAGAACTTTTGATTGCGCAACTTTTTGCCGAAGAAACTACTGTTCTATCTCTTATGGTTACAGAGTTATCAGAAATTTTCTTCGAAAAAATGATTGTTTTCAAATGCCGATATCTCCGAAGAGCGCAAACGGATTTTCAATCTTTTGTCGGCATTAGAAAGATTATTTCTTTCTTTGTTTATGGTGAAAAAAACTGTGAAGACGTTTTTTGTTTGAAAAGTTTGATAAAATTTTGAAAATAATATGTTTTTAACCGAAAATTGTCTATAACTTGAAACATATTCGAGATAGCTCTTTGGTGCCTTCAGCAAAAATGTGCAAAATTGAAAGTTCTGAAAGTGCTTCATACAAGGTATTCATAAAAAATCAACGCTTACACATATATTCACCATAAACCGAATTTTATATGGTAAAGAAAGCGAAAAAAGAGATATTTGCTAGAACAATCGAAATAACTGTATGTATGTCATTTAAAATTGAATACACATGTATTGATATCGATCATAGTAAGCGGAATCTAAGGAGCTGAAAAAAGGAATATTATTTGCTGAAGCAGTTTTCAAGTGATCAAGGCCTACCTTCTGGTTCGTTACCTTAGACAGATATTTGGGATTTATACCTGGCTCTTGTTCAAGATTCATGCATTCTTCAACAGCCGATAATAAGTTGGATGTTTCAAGTTATGGACAATTTTCGGTTGAAAAACATATCATTTTCAAAATTTTATCAAACTTTTCAAACAAAAAACGTTCCCACAGTTTTTTTACCATAAACAGAGAATGAAATAATCTTTCTAATGCCGACAATAGATTGAAAATCCGTTTGCGCCTTTCGGAGATATAGGCATTTGAAAACAACCATTTTTTCGAAGAAAATTTCTGATAACTCTGTAACCATAAGAGATAGAACAGTAGTTTCTTCGGCAAAAAGTTGCGCAATCAAAAGTTCTAAAAGTGCTTGGAACAAAGTTTTTGCGAGAAATCGTATGAAAAGTTATCAAGAAAAAACTGATTTTTCAGTACCACCCTAACTTGTTTGTTAAAAAAAATCATAACTCGCGAACCATAAGAGATAGAAATTTGGGTTCTTCGGCAAAGTTGCTCCAAATTGGTTGTTCTAAAACATTGTAGAACATTGTGTAGTCCTAAATGCGTCAGCAAAAAAGTTTATATTGTGATCTCGTAAACCATGTGGGCCACCCTAATTTCACATTTCTTTAAAAAATGTCTGAAAAATATGGAGAAACTTTGCCGAAGACACCATATATCTAAAATTGACGGTTTAGGCGCAATCATTTTTGTCTTCCTAGATATGGCTTTGGGACCAATGTGCATTGAGTTAGAGTGGTATCGGATTGCAGAAAACCAAACCAGTGCAACTGCTGCGTCCTAAAGGACCATCGCGTTAGCCATGAAAACAAACTTGTAATTAAAAGTTGAGAGCTCCAACGATTTTGATTTTTCCTATGCTATTTTGGTATAGATATTTCAACAAAAAATTAGTTCCACTGTTTCAGCAATAATGCTTTTTTTTTAATGCTATAGGTATACTTTCCTGAAACCATTGCACTGTGTTTTATTTTCTCGATTTCATGCGCTTTTTGAATAGCGCCCAAACCGTTGATTTTAGCGATATAGGGGTAGTCGGGGCGGTTTGGCCAATGGGGTGGAATGAGCACCCCTTGAAAACTGCATAAATTCTTTAAATTTCATCTGAAATAACATGCAGCCCTAAAGCTGATGAGGAAATAAAGCAATAGGCATGTCATAAGTCAGTGTTCAAAAATCAAATAAAAATAAATAAATTAGGTTCGCAAAAACTGCCCATATTGCCCCGAATGGCTCTTTTAAATTTCATCATTTCAGAATGATGATGTTTGACTGTTAGAATGTTCATAAAAAATTATATCTTCTTGCACGGAGTGTTTATAAATACTAATAATTTTCAAGTGTAGTAACAAAATAATTGAATTTTTAGATTATATGAGATTATTTTGCAATCAAAAATTGGGTGCTCATATCACCCCATCAGTAAAAAAACAACTCGAAAAATGACAAATTTTGAAAAATCAATTATTCATTCGTGAACTTTATAAGACAAAGAAAATCATGCGGATGTAGCGTATTCATCTCAAAATTGTTTGAAATCATGCAAACATTCGAAAAATTTATAATATTTTCAGCACTTTTATGGTCTTTTCCTTAAGGTGGCCAAACTGCCCCACTTTCCCCTAGCTTGTTCGGAGAAGTTTCTTAAGGCGAAGTAGGCCGTCATCGAAATTTGTACGCGCCGTTGATGATTGTTGCTAGTTCATGTCACGATTTCGAATCAAAGAAAATCAGTTGGTTTTGCACTGACACAGCTGAAAAAGTATCAGCATATTTTATGCATGTTAGCGCGTACAGTGATACTTTTTCAAGTCAATATAAACTAACAAGACTGAGTTTCATCACTTTGAAATGCAAGCTGAAAAGTGATCATTGATGCCAAAACGAATGACGGGCTACTTAGCCTTAAAGCGCAATTTTTGACGAAAAAAAATTTGTGATCAATCCACCTAGCAGTGAGATAGAAAAACTATTTTTTCAAAACATTTAGATAGACATATGGGGTCTTCGGCAAAGTTGTAGAATTGGCCATTTGAAACAACTTTGTCGAAGACACGATTTTTCTATCTCTTATACATTTTGAGATATATGCCGTTGTATGTGAATGGCCCCTAAAAACCATATTTTTTATCATAACTTTATTCCAAGATTTTTAACATTTTTTGTGTTTTCTACAAAGTTGTTTGTCATAGAAAAAGCCGCGTTTTTGCTGAACATATCATCACCCTATCTTTTGAAGTAACAAAGTTATTCATAAATTACTCTTTTTTCAAGGGGTAGTTTAGGCCTCTATAACTGGCTTCGGCGCAAAATGGCGCAGACAACTTTTACAAATCATGTAAGTACCATATCTCCCCTTTCGGCAGTTGATAAAAACTTTTGTCTATAAGCGTCTTTGCATGGGTTTTTACTATCAAACAAATAAGCCTTATTAAAACGAATTCGACTGATAATTCTTTTACTTTAAGAGCTAGAGAGGTACAATGTTCAGCAAAAACACGCGTTTTAAGATGTTTAACAACTTTGAAGAAAAGACATGAAAAATGTTAAAAATCTTGTAAAAGAGTTACGAATTTTTTAACATAAAGTACACAAATTTGTATGAAAAAACTCGTTAAAAATCATTTTTGTTTATAACTGGTGGATTGATCACAAAAATTTTTTCGTCAAAAGATGCGCTTTAATATACTAAGAAACTGTTCCGAACAAACTATATCGCTAAAATCAACGGTTTGGGCGCTATTCAAAAAGCGCATGAAATCGAGAAAATAAAACACAGTGCATTGGTCCAAGTCTGTCTAAACACTGACAAACTATGAAAAAATTGAACATGCTAGTAATTAAAATACACAACATATGTTAAAAAGCTTCACTTGAAAAGACAGAGTAGTGCTTGAATCCAACACAAACAACCGTCTAATATATAGTTAATTTTCGTTCGATGCACTACAGCTGTAGTCCAGCTAGTGAAAAGATTTGCATTAATCGGACTGTGTTTGAGATGTCAAATAATCTATAACAAAACTGTAATTTGTTTCAACAGTACAGTAAATAGTGAAAACACTATTAACCCACCGTCGGTCGCCCTAGTGTACTGAGTACACGCACTTTGCGAAAAGTCGAAAAACACGTTGAAAATCCCTTCAAATTGATCCGGGTGTTGGTCCTATTCCAAGATCTACTCTTCTTCTTGCTTGTAGAGAAGAAATTTTTCGAAAAAATCAACGAAAAGTATTCGAAAACATCGTGTTTTTAACCTAAGTTTTGAGGCGTGTACTCAGTACACCAGTGCGACCGCTCGTGTAACTTTTTTTTACCGGGCCCGTCACACGAGCGGTCGCATCGTGTACTGAGTACACGCGGAGCAATTTTGATTGTACATCCAAAGCTAAGCAAGATAGAATATTGATGTCTTCGGCAAAATTCTTCAGTTCAACGGTACCAATTGGTCAGTGGACAAAAAACACTATGGAAACATCCTCATCTTCCTGTGGCCATCGGATTGTGCCCCGGGGGAACCGACATAGTGGACACTTCGCAATGCAACATCTCGAACACAAATATCTCAGGATCTAGATTTTTTAGCAAGATGGTATCTTCGGCAAAGTTGTTCAGTAGGTCAAGGGCTAACATGTGATAGGCTGCTTGTTTCGAAATTCTGCCACCAGATGGTGCTAGTGAGCATTTAATTTTTCAAACACCGATATCTCAAGATCCTGATTACCTAGAAAGATGATGTCTTCGACAAAGTTGTTTAGTAGGTCAAGGACTAACATATGATAAGCTACCTAACAAGAAAAACTGCTACAAGATGGCGCTATTGAGCATGCAATATGTTAATCACGAATATCTCAGGATCCCGATTTTTTAGAAAGATGGTGTTTTCGGCAAAGTTGTTCAGTAGTTCATGGGCTACCATGTGATGATCTTCTTGATTCAAAATTCTTTCAATAGATGGCGCTAGTGAGCATGATATTTTTCGAACACAGATATCTCAGGATCCAGGTTACCTATAAAGTTGACGTCTTCGACAAAAGTGTTGAATAGGTCAAGGTGTAGTATGTAATATGCCACCCAACTTGAAATTCTACCAACATATGGCGTATTTTGATCGCGAATATTTCAGGATAACGATATTTAACAAGATGGTGTTTTCGGCAAAGATGCTTAGTAGATTAAGGACTAAACATGTGAAGCGCCGTTTGATTTGGATTTCTTCCACAAACTGACGCTAAAGATGCAATTTTTCGAACGCAGATATTTTTGGATCCTGATCGCTTAGAAAAATGATCCTGAGATATTTTCATTACTAAGAAATATCACCCCTTCGGCAAGGTTGTTCATAAGATGAAGGCCTAAATGCAAGGAACCTCAAGCTTCAAAATTCTTTCAACTGGTGGCGCTATTGAGCATGCATTTTTTGATTGCTAATGTCTGAGGATCCCGATTGCATCCAAATATAAACTTCTCGGTTCAAAAGTTCAGTAAGTCAAGTACAAACTTGTGATGGGCCATACTTGTTTGGGAATTCTTCCACTAGATGGTGCTACTGAGTATGCTATATTTTCAACCCAAATTTCATGGATCGTGATTGCTTAATCATGACAATGACGTCTTCAACTAAGTTGTTTAACATATAATGAACCGTTTGATTCAAAAACGGTGCTCTTCAGCATGAAAATCCCATCAGAATGTACTTCAGAATTTCAAGTACAGTCAAATTTCTAGTCGATACTCAAAAGATCATCGACTCATGGAACAGATATTCATAAGAAAGCTGATAAAAGGGAGCATCATGGTAATTATGATTTTTTGTTTTAAGTATGGTCTCATGAGTCGATATCGAACTATGGAACATCGACTTATACAGGTTTGACTATATTTAAAAATATGACGATCAAAATCATTGCCGCGAAAACGTGTATGCCCAATGCTAAAATGACTTTGTTTGGCCGATGGGCCAACAGGTGGCGGTAATGTGTAAACGTCAAACACGAATGAAAACGACGCTAGCGCTGCAGCCTGCAGTTGGTGGCATAAGGAGTGTATCGAAAAGTAGTCGCAAACATTTAAAACGGTATATCTCAGAGCATAGTTCACCTTTTTGAAAGCTTTTTTCACGCAAATCTTCATCATGTCATCAAAAATTGAAGCAGCTAAAAAAAAACATTGAATAATATGCAGTCTTAATATAAATTCAACAAGGTTTATAAAGCATGGAAAACAAAATCTTGCACAAAATTACATTTTGAAGTGTCTTCTGAAGATTCGATGATTTGTATTGAACAAAATGTATATCAAACAAAATAGGATGAAAAGCTTATTCTATCGGAAAATATGTTTACTTCACACAGCACGTAAAAAGAAATTCAAAAAAATAAATTATTGCTCTAAAAAAGCTCAATAATTGGAACAAGGTCGGTTTTAGAAAGTCACTTTTGTTTAATCAACTTTTGAAGCTCTGTCATATACAGCGGTAGATATAGAGAAATATTTTTTGCTTACGTTACTTCATTCATATGCAAAGAAAGTTTTCCAATCAAAAAACAATTTTTTATTCATTACAATCATTCGATATTAGCATTAACGTGTAGAAAGAAAAAATTAAAAAACAAGGTCCCTAAAAATAGACTTTTTTCGATTTTTGTATTTGCTCTTAAATGCTTGTTAATGAATTTTTCAAAATATTGTTTACACTATGTCATCAGAGTTGTGGCACAGAATATATTAGCATAAACAAAAATATTTTTTTCTTAAAATTTAACACATTTATTAACATATCATTTTTTTCAGAGGTGTGCAAGATTTTCATCGACATCTGTTAGTAATTTGCAAAACTCATGCAAAATGCCGCTTTCTTGAAATAATATCACCGCATTATCATTTTTAAATACATTATAAAGCATTTCTGATCAAAACATTGTTTGTAGGTTCGCCAGAAAGAAGAAGAAGAAGGTTCAACCCATTATTTTTGAGACTGTTTTGAAAGTTTGCGACTACTTTTTGATACACTCCTTATATACGAATCGGTCGTTAAAAAATGATCGATGGACACCTATGAGAGTGTGACGCCTTTTTGTCTGTGCTGAAATCAAAGAACTGTCAATGGTGGTTACAATTGAGCAATAGACCTTTTCACGAGACGTCTCAAATCAGCTGATTCGGAAGGTATATGACAGTTCTTATATGCAACTAAAAGGTAAACAATAATACAAAATAACGATCAAATAATGATGAAGGCGTAATCGGTCTTTTAGAAAACATCTATTCTGTGAATTCAACTGAATTTACTGATAAAATTGTCAATAGCATACTGCAGTAGCACGTAGTATTTTTCTGCTTTCAAACAGTATATTTCAAGCACATTGATTGGTTTAAATAATGCGAATAATAGCCTTAAAACGGGTGCTAGACTTAGTACACGCGGCATTTCATTTTTGCTTCCATTTGACAGTCGCTATTCACCCTTGGTAATCATCGGTCCTTCACCGATAGAAACGAATGCAACATGGACCTGTCCCATGAAAAGGCCTATCAAATATCTAATGAGCCTTCTTCTTCTTGGCATTAACGTCCCCACTGAGACAGAGCCTGCTTCTCAGCTTAGTGTTCTTATGAGCACTTCCACAGTTATTAACTGAGAGCTTTCTATGCCAAAGTTGCCATTTTTGCATTCGTATATCGTGTGGCAGGTACGATTATACTCTATGCCCAGGGAAGTCAAGGAAATTTTCATTACGAAAAGATCCTGGGCCGACCAGGAATTGAACCCAGACACCTTCAGCATGGCTTTGCTTTGTAGCCGCGGACTCTAACCACTCGGCTAAGGAAGGCCCCATATCTAATGAGCCTATGCATGCTATATAACGTTTGACTTTTACTGTGCGCGCTGTTTTCAAGTTGCCCGTGAGAGAGAGCGAGACAGCACCAACACACGGCGCACAGTAAAAGTTAAAGAACAAAAGAATTTATGGCACGTACACGGAGAAATATTTTTACCTAATTTTTGAGTTTGATATACCCAAAATTAGGTATATCGATTAAAGTTTCAACCCAAAATCTCTCGGTTTTCTCCTTCTCCCACACGAATGTTGTCAAAAATAGAGAGAGCTGCATCTACCCAATGGGGGTACTTTGGCCCAATAAGCCAAATTTGGGTAAATACAACTTTTCTTATGTTTGGGTCGAAAGAACTCAATTTTGCGTTAAATCAACCCAAAATTGAGTATATTTTTCTAATGGAATTAAAGCCAAACTACCTAGTGGGGACCTTGGAAATTTTATCCAAAATTGAGTTATTGGGCTCAACTACGGAATTGCGTTGAAACAACCCAAAATTGAGTTGAATTCCGTCTCCGTGTACAGAGGCTCATGGGCGGTAGAAAGCTGTTACACAAAAATGAAGATGGATGTGTGTTAGTGCCAAGTGATATGAGAAACTCGGTCTCTCATGGCGACTCACGGGATGGCACGCACACTACAACATTGTTCGAATCACCTCGAAAGTGATAGTCATTGCCTGTGTTGTTTACAAATCAATTCAAAGTTCTCTTTGTTCTAGTATAACCATATTATGATTATAAGCCATTTTACGAGACGTTCGAATGACGTTTTCTGGCGGGCCGCTCATTGTTGTTGTTCAAAAAACTAGCCTGATATCTGAATGGCGCTGGTCACATTTTTGTTGGCGATGACGTCCGCGTCTCTTTCAGCGCATGGTTCTATTCGGTTTACATGTATTATATTACCTGTAAATGAAAAATATCTTCTCTGCCTGCTGATTTCAATTTTACATGCGAAAATTAAAAACTTTGTTACACTGCCACCAGCGCCATTGTTGAATAAGCTCCTTCCAAATGTAGCGCTAGAAGAAACGTAAATAAATCGGCCCGCCAGAAACTTTCAAAGCTGGTAAACAAACGGAAACCATATGATTCGAAACGTCTCATAAAATGGCTTATACTAGCACAAAGAGCACTTTGAATTTATTTGTAAACAATCAGGGAGTGAAATTATCGGTCACGGCGATAATCATGAGCCTGAAGCTGATTTTACGGAGGAAAAAGACGCACCATAATATCAAACCCGACCAGTACTGCGAGAGTGTGCTCTCACGAGATGTGCAGCAACGAATTTAGATTATCAGCAGCAACGCGAAGTTTGCGTCCTACTTTTCTACTAAATATAAAAATAATATTGTTCAATTGGAATCAAGAATTTTAAGTAGAATGAACCCTATATGTTAAATTTTATTTTGTGCTTACTGGTATTTCGTTACGTTTTAACATTTTACAAAACGTGTATTGATGAGCCTAAATGATCAGTATCATAAGATGTTCAGAAGATTAAATGCTCACTGGCGCAGGGTTACATAATTCAAAATATAATTGCCAATAACATGTGAGCACTTTCCTTACCTAATAAATTTGATGAAGACGTCAAGTTTTAAAATAATTGGGAACTTGAGATTCTGAATTTGGAAAAAAAATAAACCTGGAGCTCTTTCTCTAGCCTGATGGAAGTATTTGAAATCTAGCAGCCCATTGCATTTTGAATTGAATGTGGAAGAATTTTGAGTAGGTTTATTTTACACTTAACACGTTGGTCCTTGATATACAGAACAACTTCATCAAAGACATCATCTTTGTAATCTAATTTTATTTTCCTAACCAGGATCCTGAAATACTTGCATTCGAAAATTTCGTTTTGTGGAAGAATTCCGAATCAAACTGCATGTCACATGTTTAGTCCTTGATCTACTAAACATCTTTGCTGAAAACACCATCTTGCTAAAATATCATTATCTTAAGATATTCGCGATCAAAATATAGCATGATCACTAGTGCCATATGGTGGTAGAATTTGAAGTTGGGTGGCATATTACATACTACAACTTGACCTATTCAACACTTTTGTCGAAGACGTCAACTTTATAGGTAACCTGGATCCTGAGATATCTGTGTTCGAAAAATATCATGCTCACTAGCGCCATCTATTGAAAGAATTTTGAATCAAGAAGATCATCACATGGTAGCCCATGAACTACTGAACAACTTTGCCGAAAACACCATCTTTCTAAAAAATCGGGATCCTGAGATATTCGAGATTAAAATATTGCATGCTCACTAGCGCCATCTTGTGGCAGTTTTTCTTGTTAGGTAGCTTATCATATGTTAGTCCTTGACCTAGGGACGTTCCGATATTGCGAAGTATCGATATTTTATTCGATACGATTATCGAATCAAAGTATCGATACCACCGATATATTGATTCAAAATATCGATATATCGGAATATCATATGATATATTTGAATGGAGCAAAATTTCCTTTATCGCTTAGTGACCTGTTGTTTAGTTTCCAAAGATTCAAATAAAAATCTTCAAATATTCAAGATCATTGGTATTTTAACCGTTTTGGACTTAACCCCTCTACCGGCAGCTTCATTTTTTACCGCCAAAAAAGTATTCAAATCACGATAACTTTTTTGTTTCTTAATATTTTTGCTCAATTTTTCACAAGATCTTTAAAAACTCTTCTAATTTGAGAGCCCGTTTCGATATTAATAATTGGTGATCTTGTTTTGAAGATATTCCGATGTTCCTTGAGGGACCGACATTCTCCATATAAATTGTCTTTGGCGGCCATTTATATTTTGATCAATTTATCAAAAAAATATAGTAAAACGTGTACTATACAATACCAGGTAATGAAAAGCTACCCTGAAAAAAAAATCATACAAATCGGTTAAATATTCTTGGAGAAGTCTGAAAATTACGATATGAGGTTTTTTGAAGTTTTCAGGATCTTTATTTGTCCAGCGTGGTACAGAAAACATAAATGCTCATTACTCAGAGACGGCTGCACCAAATTGCTTTATTTTTTCACAACACACTCGCATCAATGTATCATTCCGAGGAGTGAATATCCGAATACGCTAAAAATTCTGTAGCCTGAGATATTTACGTGAGTCGTGGCCACGCGAAGAAATTTTTGAATATCTCTGGATTCAGATGACCTATTATCAATATCGACACTTATTCTGAAACTAGGAGAGTTTTTCAATAACTTGTGAAAGAATGGTGCAAAAATATTGAGAAACAAAAAAGTTATCGTGATTTGAATATATTTTAGCGGTAAAAAATGAAGCGTCCGGTAGAGGGGTTAAGCATATTCTGTTAAGGGACATGACAGTACAATTTGAACGGTAACTGCTTTTTGAAATACTAAAAATAAATTTTATATAAAGAAATTCCTACAATTGTTTCCTTATATTAGGGTACGATATATCGGAAGGAAATATCGATATCACCGATATATTGAATGGGAAATATCGATACCAAAATATCGAATATCGAAAGCAAAATATCGATATTCCGATATATCGAAAGTATCGGAACGTCCCTACCTTGACCTACTAAACAACTTTGTCGAAGACATCATCTTTCTAGGTAATCAGGATCTTGAGATATCGGTGTTTGAAAAATTAAATGCTCACTAGCACCATCTGGTGGCAGAATTTCGAAACAAGCAGCCTATCACATGTTAGCCCTTGACCTACTGAACAACTTTGCCGAAGATACCATCTTGCTAAAAAATCTAGATCCTGAGATATTTGTGTTCGAGATGTTGCATTGCGAAATGTCCACTATGTCGGTTCCCCCGGGGCACAATCCGATGGCCACAGGAAGATGAGGATGTTTCCATAGTGTTTTTTGTCCACTGACCAATTGGTACCGTTAGACTGAAGAAATTTGCCGAAGACATCCATATTCTATCTTGCCTAGCTTTGGATGTACAATCAAAATTGCTCCGCGTGTACTCAGTACACGATGCGACCGCTGGTGTAACTTTTTTTTGAGCGACTGACGGAAGGTTAACCTTCCAGTCCTCGCGCGGTTAGCCATCGTCAGAGCCACTACGCTGCTATTGTGAACAAAACGCGAGCTTTTTTCACTAGTGTTGTACAAAATACAACAGCGCGACGACTGAAATGTTAATGCATGAGCTTTTTCGTATTGGGCAATTGTCAAACTACCTTCGAGCTTTTAAAAACCAGATTATTTGCATATATTGAGCATTTCGATATTTGTATACGAGTTTTGATTCAGTTTGATGTAGTTAAATCAATGAAGCTTTATCATAGATAGAAAATCAAAGTAAAGTTACTAAAGGTGAAGATGAATGAAATCCATACCTCTAATCTTCAAAAGCATAAATCTCAAGAACCAAATGATGGTTTAAGCCAAGCTTTGTAAAATTTAACGATCGTTGACACACGAACCATGCTTAGGACTGCATTAACAGGAAACAAGGAAGTTGTTACCAATTTAAAGCAAAATATAAATCTTCCGCATGACTCGATATCGTTGCCTTCTATGAGAGCTAGTACTCTTGAACGCTCTCGCGTCACATATCATGCGAGAGAGTGAATATCAACATTCGTAAGGCTCTCCGAATGCATATTTGTGCTCTCGAAGATTTGAGATTAATCTTTACCTTAGAAATGATTGATAAAAACAGTTCTTCAAATGACTTCTGAGCGTTACTATATATCACAATATTATTTCTGAGATTATACTGACGTTTTAGTCAGAAGATACCTTTAAATAGCTCTTGTTTGAGCTTAATTTTTGAAAAAGAAAGGAAAAATGGGGGTTTTAGGTATATTTCTGAGGGGGGTATCAGCCTTTGTGACCAAATTCTACGAGGGAGTAAAAAATCGGTGAAAAAATGCTACGTTATTCATGAATCATTCCTAAGCAGATAGCAAATCTCAAGCTAAAATTGTCCGATAAAATCTCTTTTAACTCTCAAGTGGATAATCTATATTTAATTATTAAATTAAGAAAGGCCTATGTTTTAATTTATTTTATATTTCACTATCAAACATTATTATACAGTTTAATTTTAGAATATTATTGTCGTAATCGCAACAAATATCGTATTGACAATATAATAAAACAACAGAATATACTTCAGTCAGGCATATCAATGTTCTTCATTCTTTCAATAAAGTTGTACTCTTATTTTAAAATCAATGAGCTGCTCAAGTAGGGTCATATTTTGTGTATAATTTGAATATAAATTCAAATAAATTCGAATATTTGGACCACATTAACGATCTGGAGTTATGGGCAGCATGGTGTAGTAGAGTTTGTTGTACAAAAAAAGTTATTTTTTTTTTCAGCAGAAAAGTTTGAAATTGATCCTTTCCTGTTGGTTGGCGCAAAAATTCGGTTTATATAGGGTGTTCCAGAAAGTATAGGCACGACTTCACCATACTGCCATTCCAAGACTAGAAAAGATAAAAATCTGTTTTTTTCACATTTGATTACTGTACCCAACAAGAGTAGGTTGCGATTTTTCAATGAATAATTTGTTATTAATGTGTTGATTTCGTAACATTTCTTTGAAGCATCTCATATCAGTCTTGCACAAATCGCGTTATTTTTGAGGTACTTTGTTTTACAAAATCTTTTCTGTGTCAGAAAGTGCGTATTATAAAAATCTGAAAACATATATTTACCAGAGGCGATGTGATAATTGATCGGACTACCACTTATACAAATTGAAATTTTAAACTTAAGCATGTAAAATTTGTGTTGGAACTAAAAATCCGATTCCAGCCGTGGTATATTTGAAAATGGTCAAAAAACAAATTCTTATATTCACGTAAAAACAAGAATAAACCAAAAATTAAAATTGCCTATCCAAGAGAATAGAGATTAATTTTTCGTAAATCTGAAGCTTACTATTTTTATAACTATTTAATAAACCTGAAGAGTTATAACTTCGCGATGTTCTTTTATGTGTAGAGAAAAATGCGAGATTTTTAGAATTTTAGCATTTTTTCAAGTGTTTTCTAACAAAGCCAAATAAAATTTCACACAAAAATTTATGTTAAACATCCTTGGTAAAAAGTACTTCAACTCACCAAGGCAAAAGATTAAAAAAAAAACATATTTTATTATTCATTTTTCAATAAAAACGAAATGTAGGGTCTGTGCTGACCAGATAAGAATTGATTTTCCTAAATCAACAGATATCACAGATTCTGGTTGAAATAGCCTATAGAAAAATACAAAAATATAAAAATATTTGATTATTTGGAAAAATATTGTGATTTTCATTATCAAAGTCGTGTCCATACTTTCTGGGACAGGATTGAAAATGACACTTGTGCAGAGTTTTAAAGTTATGCCAAAATGATTTTACGAACATAAGTAAAACAATAACCGGGATCGGTTATTCCCTTATTAGACAGCCCCCTATAGTCTCACTAGTGGCTTTTCACGGCCGTTTTGCTATAAATTGTAGCAAAAAAAATTTTTGACAAGAAGGTCTGGAACTATTTATCTACATAAGTACCATCGATATACAGCTCGATTTTGTTCAAAAAATGATCGAAATAAATGCCTAAAATTCGAGCTCCCTTGCACTTATATGCTAAGAACTTTTTAAGCATCAATCGAAAGATTTTAATCCACAATTCAAAGGAAAAATATAAAAAAAAAATACCAAGATAAAAAAGGTTTCAGATGATAGAAAAGTAATGCCGCTGGATTCATTTATCGATTTGATATTAGCATATTTATTTTAAGATTTTTTAACGAAAAGGTACGTTATTGTTACTGACTTATTAACTGTTTTATCAAAAAATCGTTGAAAATGTGTCATTTCCAATAATTTATTCAAGTTTCAAATATGTCGGCTATTAAACAGCTTAAATATACTACAATATATCTGTACTATGTTATAAATTATTTGAGCAATTAAATACAGCATTAAAATTCTTCTTGAAGTGTTGTATAATTGAATTATACCTATCAATATACAAATCTGGAATGGGGTCTATTTTGGTCACAAACTAAATACTTTTGAATTATTTCATATATGAACCTAATGGACACAGTTTATGCTAGTCGGATAATAGACTACACCTTTGGCCTATTCTAAAATCGATGTAAACATAATTTAATAGTTTTTTTTAACGATCTTGGTGTGAAAACAATACCCTGTACGAATATGAAGCTGAGTCACTGTCGATGCTTACCGGCATACGTTCGGTGGGTCCTCCGATGGGGAAGTTCATCGTCGAACGCACAGTCTGGGCGCCATAATACTTGTCGTTGGGCACCTTCAGCTCGCCGAAGGTATCCGATTCAGTACGGAAGCCAACATCTTTGTTCAGCTGAAAGACAAAAAAAATATAAAAATCAGTTAATTGCATGTATACAATGGAGAGGGGGACTTGTATGACACGTCACGTGTTATGCAATGAGAAATGAGTGACCCCTTGCGCGGGTTGTCTTTTCACCTTAAATTTAGCACCTTAACGTCTCTATGAATACAATCAATTACCGTGTCCATTAGGGGGTGATAATGTGATAACAAGAAGAATCCACTTTCCGGGGAAAATGAGCTTTTAATCAAGCAAACTGCAACAGGTCACTAAGTGAGTAAGTGCGAAACTGGCTCGGGGCAATGAGGGGATAGATGGGTGGAGTTGCGTAGCTCCCGAGATAGAGATAGTCAAGTCACAAAAACACGAAAACGGCAAAAGAAACGATGAATAATAACAATAAACCGGTTCGCGAATGGTGCAGCGATCCGCGCTGATGGACGAACTTGCTGTTGCTTTCTGAACGGTTGAACGTTTACTGAATGAAACTTGAGCTCACGACTAATTCGTTATTGCTTTTCCGCGGTTCATGATTTACTTTAGCACATTATTCTATACAATGGAAAAAAGCTAATCTCCGAGCGAAAGAAAAGGGGATTGATATAGGTATAGGTACACTCTATGATAACGAAATAATCATTTGAAACTTTTGAATATCAACATCTACAATACTGGACAGAATGAAGTACGCATTGACCTTTTTCCATACAAGTTTGGAAACTTTCTAGTTATACAATTAACCTGAAACTTTTACTTTTGAAACTTTTAAGTTATCGCAAATTTTACATTTTTGATTGCAATATAGTGGTTCAGTAGAATCGTTCAATTCGATCAGACAAACAAGTTTGTTGAATATTTTTCAGTAAAATTGATTGTTGTCAAAATATTCTCTATTTGAGTTTATGCTCAGTTTTGCAAAATGAAAAAAATCCAAAAACTCAAAAGTTTGTGTTTGTAGTATTGCGATTTTTTTTTTTGAAAGTTCAGTTCAATCAGAGCACTAGAAGCCGAGATCCAGGCCTGTAAACTTGACCATTTTGTATGGAAGAAAGCCAATGTGAACTTTGATCTGTCCTTTACTGTAGATCACAAGTGATCACATAATTAACATCGAAGCGATTCTTCTACAAGTATCTACCATTTGTTCTCATATTGATATTTTTGTATGTTCGGGTCATGAAGCCAGCCAGTGCACCGCTAAACGATACAGCGATGGAACGAGCGGACGTGGATCGACCAAAAATCTCGAAGATGCGGTGCTATTTGTGGGTTTAATTTGATAAGCTTCTCGATCGTCATGGGAACAGCAGTTCGGAAATATATTTTGTTGCGAAAAGCGTACGATTGTTGTTTGAAAAAAATATGTATCAGTTCAATCTTTGCTGTGGTAATTTTCCTTGTCGACAACTGAAAGAGTTGTTTTTTTTTTTTCAATTTAAAAAGGAGACAATAAAGTTCTTAACGTGAAGATGCATCGAAGCCAAACCTCGAATTTTCAAGAGCACAAATCTCGAGAACCAGACAACCGTTTGTGCTGAAAATGCTACTCACTGGTCACTCGCTGGTGGTGACCAATCGATTAGATTTTCAGCACGAACCGTTGTCAGGTTCACTAGACTTGTGCTCTTGAAAATTTGAGGTTTGGCTTCGATGCATCTTCACCTTAAGGAGTTCGGGTCTGTAGCACCTTGTCGCAGATAGGTTGCGAGTGCACTACGAATGTGTATTTCGCAGTCGTATTCAGCTTTATTTGCCATAGATTAATTTTGCCATAAAAACTTCTTGAATAATTTCATGAATCCAAAAAATATATTATTCTCATAAAGATCATACCACCACAAGTCGAGAAAACACCGAATATCTTGCAAAGAATCCACCAGAAATCCGTATTAAATTTCTTCAGGCTTAAGAACTTGAAAATGAAAAATGATCTGAATAATGTATGAAAACTGACTCCAAAATACAAATTTCGTTTTCGTTCTTAGGAACTGGGTCGGTGATCAACACATAACAAGCCAACGTCATGCAAATTATTGTTCGGTCGAACTTGAATCGGGCTGGCGTTGAAACTTTGATTCAGAACAGGTTGCTCCAGTTCCAACGTAGGTTCAAAAATGAATTCGACAAAACATTAGTTTTTAGGATTACACATCCAGTATACAGTTATCACAATTACTACAGTAATTCGAAATATTTCTTGTCTTCTTCTTTCTGGCGTTACTGTTTCTAAATACGAATCAAATGGAATCTATCAGAAATTTATCCACAAATTCCACGAAGTTTTCTTCATGATATCACTTGGAAATCAGCTGAATATTCTATATTACCGTCGTTGGGGATGACATTTGGCCAAATCATAATCTGACATATCTCAGCAAGTAGGGAATTGGGAATATTAATATAAAAAAATATTGTAGTATTCTTTGAAGTTATCTTCAGCTATCGTAAAAAGATTCCTGGAACTAGTAGTCTATTAAATAAATAATTGAAAAAAGCTTGAAAATATGGGCTTTTCAAATTGTCACAGGTTTCATAGGAAATCTTACTTTTAGGTGGATGAATACTAATACAAAATTTCACATTCATGTCCATCATGTCAATTGTTATTGGAAGCTCAAAAAAAAAAAAAAACTTGAGCGAAGAAAATTCTAGATTACTTTTCAAATCGCTTCACTTCCATAGGTCTTGACCTTGAGAAAATCAACTGAAAAGAATCACAACCTATCTTCTAAAACTGTTTTAAAATTAATGAACCTTTTAACACTTTTTCGCAATGTACATCGCTTAAATTTTGCATACAATCAGCTTGCATTCAAAAACTAGGCAGTTTCTACTATTTCGCACAACAATTTTATTACAGAATGATAAGCCGTTTTATTCAGTTACTTGCGACGTTTTTCTACCAGTGTAAAATCGACTCAAGTAGTGTTTTGTTTTGATTCGTGGTTAAGTCACTTTATCTCTCCATACAACGGAAGGGTGAAGGTAGCGGTTAGGTTGCGAAAGTTGAAAATCTTACTTACGCCGTTTTGTGAATCCGGAATTGAACGTTCTAAAAGTGAAAGATCGAGTTGGTTTAGAGTGGAACGCGTAGAATTTCTTCTGCGAAACACGTAGGATCGATAAATTCACTTTGTTCACTTTTCTGACTTGAGACTGTTTGAATAAGTTTTCGAGAATTCTCTTGAATTGCTTTTATCAATTCTAGTTTGTTTGGCTCAATGTCAATCATGACTTATATATTTTTGACAAAATCCCACCCACAACGACTGTATAGCAAGAAATGTACAACAATGCTATTAGAACCATTTCACGTGTTTTTAAATGGCCGCAATAACAGAAATCTACTAATTTGTCTCTGTTTTTGCTGGTATTCAATGAATATGTAAAGAAAGTCTTGAAGAAATGTTGAAGGATCTCTCTTGAGATATTTCTGTAAAAAACTGTTACATTTTTTTATAAAATATTATATTACACATCAACTTTGTTCGTTGACACTTTCAGCAAAAATTTTCTGCCGAATTTGAAGAATATTTTTCCGATTTTTAGCAATTCGTATTGCTGGCTGGGTTTGCTATGTAGTTATTTCAAGATTTAAAATATTCTTAGGATTTTTTCCATCCCGAATCGGCAAACATGTCAGCAGAATTCATGAATGACACAATGACTTGTAAATTTCTGACAGGTATTTTAGTTGAAATCATTGAAGGAATATTGGACAAATATTCTAAAGAATATTGTGGGAGAACCCTTTCAAGAATATATTGTAAAAAAAAAAATCCGTAAAGAAAACTTAACATAATTTAAAACTTTGTTAGTTTAAAAATAGTTTAAGCAATTTCTTGGAATGATTGGAATTTTTGTAAGATCGTTTCTGGGAGTTCCGTAAGTTTTTTTTTTTTTTTGACATTCTGGCAATCGAGTTTTCCCAAGTAATGTGTTAAAAAATTACTCAGATATTAACCCAGGGTGGCCATCAAATTTCCATTTTGAAATTCCCGCCTTTTTCCCGGTTTTCTCGGTATATTTACCAGAATTTTCCCGGTTTTTAATTTATCAAATCAAAGATGTTTCAACTCAACTCTTCATGTAAATGAAGGATTCTTCAAAGCAGTTGTGCTCAACCTGCATATGCATGTGTAGAATACACAAACAAGATCAGACACGAATGCCATGACAAATGGTAAAGTGTCTTAAATAAAATATAATAATAATAATAATAATAACAAACAAGATGCCTATCACTTGGGTTTGAACTACCCTTCAATAATATTTGAAAAGTTGATCCTTGAGTTTTATGGTCAGAAATGTTAACACGCAATAGTTAAATTTACTCAACTCAATGTTCCGAAATAAATTCTCAAGAGTATAAATAAATCCCCAGATTTCTCAGAGTTCTAAAAATTCCACTACAAATTCTTAAGAGCCCGCTAGGAATCTTTGGACTTCCGTTATAAGTCCCAACTATCTCTCCAGAAATCCTCAGATACCCGCAAGATTCCTGAGGATTCTGAGATGAAAATTCGATAGAATCACATTAGAAAACTCCCTTGAGGTACTTTAAGATGAAGCCCTTTGAGAAAACCACTGAGATCTCACTCAGAATCTTTAAAATTCAGCTGAACATTCTTTAAACCCCGTTAGGAATCTATAAAATTCCGTTTTGATTTCCCTGAAAGTAATAAGGATTCCTTTGGAATTTCTTAGGATTCGATAAAGAATTTAAATTTGGCCCGCAGTACACTTGAGCTTGAGCACCGCTACTCTAAAGCATATTAAATTGAAGGGGACAATAAAGCAAAGACTCTATTTCTATCTTATTCAATCAATTCTTGGTCGATTTTTTTTCGGTATAATAGAAAATTATAGGTAAGGACTGTTCATTTTATAAAGTGGACACTATATATGACTTATGCAATATCTTTTTCATTTATTAATAAAATCGAAATCGGTTTTCTGTGCATTGTTCAACTATTATTCCATAATGCTATGAAAATATAAGTCCTTAGGAAATGCTTTTGGTTGAAGAGCTAAAAAGTTTCTCCAAAAACTTCTAAGAAAAGCAGATCATCAAAGTTAAACATTATTTTTCGCGAAACAAAAATCCTCATATTTATGAACACATTGTATGTTTGTATCCTTTACTATTCTACTAAAGGTATAGCTTTAAAAATATCAATTATATTCCACCATTCTCTGATATAAGGTAAATTTAGTGATTTATCCATTTATGGCCAAATTTGCTGATACACCATCCTTTTACTCCCAACAAAAGAGAAAAGTAAAAAGCGTGTTCAAAACTAGTTAAGATTACTAACAAAACTATAAACGAGAGCCAAATCGTGAGTTTAAACCGCAGTCTTATGTATAGATTTTACTTTTTATTGTCGTTTTACTTAAAAGTCTCAAACTTTTAAAATCTTGTACGATCTACAGAAAATTGTAAACGTTTTCCTTCGAATGTTTCAATTGGTAATCTCAGAATAATATATTATGATAATAATATGTGGAAAATAAAATCGATTTTGTTGCCAATTTTGATGATTGTCAATGTACTTTGAAAAGTCTTCTAAAAATAAAGCAACCGTTTTTCTATTGTGCTTTAAATGTGACGTGGGGACTAAATAAGTAACCCTATGAAGGCGTAAATCGTTTTTTTATATTAATACTATATTAGTACTTCCATCAGAACGTACTTTAAACCAAAAAATTCAACTCATATCAGTTCACTTCAAATTTAAAATATTTTCCTCTAAAAAAATGATTTTATTATATCTGTAAAATTGTTGCTCCAAAAATAACTTGATTTCTTCCATTAGGCTTCTGATTGATGATGCTTTCGAAGAACAAGCATCTTTTGAAAATAAAAAATATATATTGTCGAATTTTCCAGCCAATTTCTAACAATGATTAATTTTGTTAACCTCCAAAAAGCGACCGTGCTAAACATTGTTCCATATTCGTGTGGAATTTATTTATTATGGAGAATTTTTTATCATCACAACATTATACAACACTTGTCGAACGATGTACAGAAAACCGATTGAAATTTCATTGATAAATTAAAAAGATACAGCATGCACAAGGTGTCCACTTTATAAAATGAACAGTCCTTATTCTTACTTTTGAGTGCCAAAATCTTCTGAAAAGATGTATTAACATTGACTCAAAACGAGTAAGAATTAGCGAAACAACAAAGAAAGTTACCCTTGAAAGTAGAGGAAAAAATAAAGGATATTTGTGGAAAAATTAAAGTATATATGCGAGAAAAGTTTTTGAGATACATTTTTAAGAAGCAAGTATAAATTAACACACTAAAAATAATTAAAGCATTCCAATGGTTGTTATTTTCTCCAATTCACAAATTCGGAATAACAATAATGCAAATAAAACTTTCAAAATCTGCCTAATACGCCTAAATGTAGGCAATTTCCCTTGAAGTAAGCTATTTATTCGAGAATAAACGGTTTTATGAGCAAAAAATCTATATTTGCTAAGCTGTATGATATCAAAAATGAGATCAGTAGTTCATACTTAAGCTTACACAACATTTTAAACACTCAAAGTTAACATATAGGCCTAATACCAGTAGATTGTTTAGCACCGATATTTCCAACTGTATTGCTTACACCTTTAAAAACTGTGAATATTTCTGTGCAAAACTGACCATAATAAAAATGAAATAGTTCCAAATTATCATTAGACATCTATAAACTAGAAAACATGAAATGTCTGTGGTACTTGCGAAACCTTAAACATCCTTGGGAGGAAATGTTATTCGGTACCGACCTGATTAAATTCGCCCCAGTGATCAATTTACGGTATTAAAATTTTTCTATTCAGATCAAATTTCTCCAGAAGTCAGCTTGAATTTAAACCTAATGCCCGCAGTTGTGCAAGATATGTCAGCAGTGTTATTATACACAGTACCAAAAAATAATGTGATTTACGTCTTTTGGGATGCACATAAAAGAAGCGAGCCGAATGACCTAAATTTGTGTCGAGTTTCAAATACGTTAGTGTCTGATTCGGCAAATGTCGATCACAGTTCCATCGTTTTCGTGTCCTTTAACATTTAAAATTACATTTTTTGTTCAATACATCTTCAAGGGCACGTTTTTGTGTTGTTCCATCACTTACATCATGTGTCATTCAGTCATAACCAGAATTACGTCCAGAGTAATTTTCATTATTTTTAAGAGTGTAGGTTCCTTTAGGTACTTCATCAGGAATGGCTTTACATTATAAAATCCGCTTAAAAATTTCGCAGCAATAGCAGTATTTCTTATGGATTCTTATAACACTCTTTTGTCTTTATAGGAAAAAGAGAATCAATTTTTAAACCATTAGATAGTTTTAAGATTATTTTTAGGGAAAGCAATGAATCAATAACTAATGGAGTTTCTAGTAGACTCTGTAGATACCCCTGAAGGAACCTATAGAAAAATTATTGTAGGGAATCTCAAGAATGTGTTTCGAGTGATTCACTGTAAACATAGCTTAAGTATGGGGCCCAGATAGCCGTAGCGGTAAACGCGCAGCTATTCAGCAAGACCAAGCTGAGGGTCGTGGGTTCGAATCCCACCGGTCGAGGATCTTTTCGGGTTGGAAATTTTCTCGACTTCCCAGGGCATAGAGTATCCTCGTACCTGCCACACGATATACGCATGCAAAAATGGTCATTGGCATAGTAAGCTCTCAGTTAATAACTGTGGAAGTGCTCATAAGAACACTAAGCTGAGAAGCAGGCTCTGTCCCAGTGGGGACGTAACGCCAGAAAAGAAGATAGCTTAAGTATATTTCAACAATATAAAAAAAAACCGTACAGTTTTCAGAAAGAAACTTTGAAAAAGAGTATTGTGGATTTCTTGGATCAATTTCAGGCACATTCGTGAAGTTCACAAGTTTCTGGAGAAATCTGCAAAAGACTTCCGCGCAATATAAAATGTATCTATTAATCTATTAATTTTCTTTCAATCTATTTAATAGAGGTCTTCCTCTTCCTGAATTTCATGTTCTATTCCATGGAGGAATGCTTGAATTAATCCATTCTAGAGAAATGCCACAAATTCATTGAAACAATTCTTGGACGAAGACGCACGGAAGACGTTTTCAAATAACATATATGAGCAATTCTCGCTGAACCCAGGCCGCCATCGGCACCCATCGTTAGAATTCCAATTTTATGTCACTGATCGCTAGTTTTCGATAGAACTTAACCCTCTAATACCCAAATTTTTATTTTCGATTTAAATATTATTTTTCGTCATCTAAAATCGTTCTAAACACGTTTTGGGCATTTATTTATTTTTATTCGCAAATTTTTAAATTTTGGTTTTTGATTTTTATAATTTTTATTTTTGAACATCCCTAGCTTTTTTCATTTTTTCTTGAAGCCTTTTCTAGCTGTTGATTTTTGGCAATAATAAAAATTTGAATTGTTACGGTATTTTTAAAAATATTAAATTTTTAATTTTTTTTCGGAGCGTATTTTATTTTCCGTGTAACTAACGGAAAAACAGGTTTGAAATGAATTTAATACCACCAGGCTCTTTGTTCGTCATAGGTTGATCGTAGAAAAATATAAAAGGTACGATTTTTATATTACACGTTAAATGAAGCCCAGGCATTTGTAGGTTATATAAGAATGCAATTTTTCGAACAATTTCCAAAAATACAAAAAAGTTTCAAAAGTCATAAAAAACTTTTCTTATATGCGTGTTATGAGTCAAGGTATAAGCCAAAAATAAAATCATTTTGATTTCCGAGCTACGAAAAAATACACAAAATTCCAAAGTGTACCCCGTCTAAAGGCGGGGTTGGGTATTAGAGGGTTAAGGTGAAGATGAATCGAAGCCAAAGTTCAAATGTTCAAGAGTACGGATCTGGAGAACCAAACATCCGTTTGAGCTGAAAACGAAATCGATTGGTCACCACCAGCTAGTGACCAAGTTTTCAGCTTGAATCTTCACCTTAAGGGTGGTCCTTTCGGTTTTCTCAAATTGGTGGACCCCTCGTACGCCAGCTAGCTGAACAGTTTGCGAAAAAGCCCATTTTTTGATAAATCTTGGGTATTTCTTCACGGGATATGTCTCATATTTCGCTTGGAACACATAGCAAACTTAGTGGCATCGTATAGAGAAAGGATATAGCTTTCATTTAAACTTGAAAAAAATCGACATGTTGAGTGCTCTAAATTCGACATGTTGAGTGCTATCAAAGTGAAAAATTCATTCTTCTACTTAAAATCAAGATGGCGTCAAAATCCAAGATGGCCGCCAGATTTTAAAGAAATTCCTGGTGGAATTTTTAAGAGGAAATATTACTAGCTTTGTCGAAGTTGCTTTTCGTTCTTGGATGTTGGCCTTCAATAAGCTTTGGTGGGTGTTTCGAAGAGTAATTTTTAGTATTTTAGTAGGTTCTGGAAGAATTCCAGTAGAAATACTTGCAAAAAATCTTAAGGCATTTTCAGTGGTATCTATAAACGAATTTTTGGACGAATCAATGGATTTATTTCATCAAGAATTGCTAGTGGAGTTGATGGAAGACTCCTAAATAATTTACCAGAAGTAATTTCTGAAGAGCTACTCAAGTAAATTTGGATGAATTTTGCTAGCACTTCCTGAATTATTTATTCTGATGACCTGAACAATTCTTTGTAGTTATTTTTGGAATAAAATAAAAACAAGTGGGTGGAGTCTTTTCCAGACCAGTAATTTTTGTCAGCTTTCTTTGGAAGAAGCCTGCTATATGACCCAAACAGGACGGCATATCAGACGCACCATACTGAACACTGTCGCTCACATAACCTTTACAATTCCTAAACAATTAATCTCCAATAACTAATTCATATCCCCAGATTAAGGACATATAGGAAGGAGTCCCTGTCATGGCAGTGAAAATGGCTTCCTCACATATACAAACATATTTCTGGAAGTCCACATTATTTCTCAAAATATTTCACTTACCTACACTAAGTTCACTCCCAAATTGCTAACGGGACATCAGAACACTATTACCTTACGATTTCCGTAGTTTTAACACTAGTAGCTGATGGAAATTTCATGAACCGTGCTAATTTTCAACACGGACGTTTAACTTTGCTACAATTGTTTGCACTTATCCGCCTGCGAACGAAGAACACTTTTCATAGAATTTTACCACTTTCGCTAAACGTAGAACATCCAACACAGTTTACTTTCACTACTTGTTGATTAAAGAACAATTACTGGTTGATTTCTGATGAAAACAACTTAAAATTTCTCCAAACCGTGCTAAAAACAATCACTAGATCACAGCATTTCGCTTTTTTATTTTTCTAATTTTTCGCCGGCTGCACGCTTGCAGGGCTGTCAGATACGTTGATGGTTACGTACGACATCAAGCAATCTTATTTAGTCGAAGGGGAAAAGACTCAAATTGAATTAGCAAGTACTGGCAACACCGCTTATCAATTATAATTTTACTATTACCAACAAATAGAAGAATATTTTTTGTGGACCACTACTTTTATACAGATATTAGTGGATTCAAAGGAGTTTCACCTTAAACCACTAAGCCAATTCTAAACAGAATGTTATATGTACAGAACTTTATACCAACCGGTTTGAACTTTTTCTTCTCAGGAGAACCATTCCGCTGGCCATTGCCGGCCTTATCGGTATCACACATTTCACACCACCTTTATTGTAGAAGACGTGGAAGGACACTGCTTTACAAATACCAAACGAACAAAACGAAAGGGAACCAAAGGGGATAAGGGCTGATGGGCGTTGATATGGTTTGGAATTCAAACCAAACAAATTGATACCTGTGGGAAGGGAGATATTTCCAAACAATGATTGTAACCCTGATGGGACGACCAGGTTCATATCCTAATCCAACATTGTTTCAGTCTCAGATTATGTAATTTTTCGAAACTTATATCTTGGCATGGAAATGGTACATCAAAGATCGATCACTTACCAGAACAGATGTGGACAGGGCTCGCGACTCGAGCCGGGAGATCAGCTTCAGCTGCTGCTGTCCACGCAGCACAACTCGCGAAAGTTGGCAGATTCGGCTGGCCATTTTTCGTACCTACGCTATCCACACAAGAAGATGATTACCGCAGCAGAGCGCTTCACCGGATTTTTATTTTTGCTTTCGCGGATGGAACCAACAACAACAACAGCACTCACCTCACCGAACTCCCACTAATGAACGTGAGATGAGAATCGCCAGTGCTGGGTGAGCAGAATTTGACGTTTCTCGGTGTCAAACATCCGCGCGCGCTGCTCACGGTTCATCGTCATCGAGGAGGTGCATCTATCCATCTATCGATGATTGTTTATACGATAGCGCACCGGTCGCACTTTTATCGCCCATCAGTTTCAACCCACAACACGTTGAGTAGCATAATGTTGTTGAATAGAACATAAACTAGTTTCTTCCCGCAAGTAATTACATCTACATAGTGTAATAATACCAAAAGTAAGTATAAAACCATGTGTTTTGAGGTAACACACTATGTTCCCTAACTTTTATTTTATTCTGATCATGATCATCAAAGCTTTGCAAAGCAAAACTCGACTTTTAGTGGACCGAAGCTTAAAATTTATTGAGTTGTGCACCATATCCAAGATAATAGTTTATTATTATTTATGAAAGAGGTCATTCGCTTCGAGGAAAAGATAAGAAGGAGCATTAGATGACCATAAAATTCGTAGTTTCTATTCCGCGATTGCCCAGGAATGATCCAAGTTTCACAAGGAACTAATAGGGAAAACGCTCCCTTAGTAGAGTTATTGTGTTTTGACATGTTCCGCTTCAATGAATGACTATTTGATATTTTTCTATGATGTACGATTCGGAAATGTTACAAGCAATCAAATAATATTCACGAAATGTAATCGTTAAGCTATATTAAACAATTATTTTGATTAAAAATTATGCTTGCACCTAATATAGTATTATAATAGTGATGTATTAGTACTTATAAGAAATTAATGGATTGCGGCGTCAAAGGAACCATGCTAAAAACGAACCTTCACTAAAGGAACAGTTCATTATTGGTGCAAGGGTTTTAAAGGGGAATTTTCAATATGGTTGTTTCAGAATGTTTTAGCTGTTTTCTCTTAGGTGCACCACTAATGGTGCATTTGCCATATATGAGAGTAGCTTGCCATCTTCATTGTCTACTTTCAAGTACTCCCAATATTATAAAGCCAATAACGGTACTTGCTACGTCCTTACTAAAGTGACCAGATGTATTTTGTTCGAAAGCGAGACAAAATTTCAATATTCAATATTGTGTTTGAAGATACCACCGTTTTACTGTGGAAAATGTGTAATAAATGATAAATTCTAGAAGAAAAGATACGAAATAAAAATGAATGCATCTTTGAACTCACACTTTACCTTACTGCAAGCAAACTCATAGATTCATTATCACAAAATTTGAACATATTTTATACGTTCGGAAACATTCACGCGTTTTTCTTATTTCATATAGTATAAGCACGGGGCAGCAGGGACGACGGTCCAGGGGCTTAACGGACCCCCCCCAGGACCTCTGCGAGTTGGGGAGTTGCCCAGGATGTGGTGAAGTTCGCAGTGGGCTCTGATGAACCTTTATAAAAACCACAAAAATCCGAATGCAACTTTGTCACAGCGACCGGTGCCGCTTAAAGTACCCTAGCCCAAACTAACAGGAGTGCCAACCGGCACATCAGGATTGATACCAGTGAGATCCTGATTATGGCATACTGGTCGCGATACAAACGGACAAGGCATGGAATTACGAGTAGGAGTGCTTCGAGCACATTGGGACCAACGCCAGTACGGCCCCAATTATGTATACTGGCAGCGCACGACAAAGGACAAGTAAGGGTATATGTACTGGATAATATGCGTTGAGGCTGACAGCGGCGACATTCTACTCCCTTAGTAGGGTCGGGTGACACTGGCCCGAAACGGCGAGTGGGTTAAGGGCGCAGGCTGCCCCCGTCCCGTAAAACCGTGGCAGGCCTTAGAGTACGTTCCAAATCCGTCGCCTGGTTGTTCCAACTGGGCGGGAGTAGGCTCAGATGCCATTACCTGACCTGCGCCGATCCGGCTCTGAACATAGTACCCCATAAAGGACTATGTCAACCCTAGCATGGCCTCCCTGCTTGCATAGATAACCATGGAATTATAAAGGCGACTATTCCAGCGGAGATGGATAGCGGCTCTTAGGGGGACCCATAATAGATGATCAACCAAAACAAACAACTAGCGGAATGTGAAGGAGAGGCTTCTGGACCTATCAGTAACCGGCTAAGGTTCCCGCCAAGGAAGGAGGCGACCAACTTTATTGAAAACAGTGTGGGCAAAAGCCTAGATACTGTGACGACGGCAGGCACTGGCCGCTCCAGTGCAACATGTGTGGTGACCGATGGCCCGGGACTAATCGAGGCCATGGATCGCAATAGGGAGTACCTCCCTAAAATGCAGGTAGCTGCTGAGCAACTTGATGTCATCATCGAATATGTTAAAAGCAAAACAAATATCAGCAAAGACTTGAAAACAAGTCTACTGAAATTGCGACAATCAGTCCTAGCTGCAAAGCAGGACTACGAGAAAGCCAAGGAACAACTGGGCAAGGTAGAAGGCCAAAAAGACACTAGGTCGTGTCAGACCGAAGTGTTTTCCTTCACAGGCAACGCGAATATATCTGATGATATTATTCGATACGCGATGCGGAAGAGGGAAGCTTCCGGGGATGAATACGTGGCGAAAAGACGTATGGTTGCTAAGGGAAAAGTGACCTACGCGGCCGTCCTCCAAAGCGGAAAAGCTGGCACGAGCCAAGCCCCGCGATCAAGAGGACATGGCAACAAAGGAGAGGCCAACACCAATCCTAAGGCCAAGAAAGCCAAGAAAAAGGAGCCACGGGTTAACCGGAACCAGGCAGTGCATCCACAGGAACCACGGGCGCAAGGCAACAGCAACCCGTGGATACGAGTTGGAAATAAGAAAAAACAGAGGAAACCGAAAACGGAGCCCAAGGAGAGTGCTAAACCGAAAACAGCGAAACGTAGGAATTTAGGCGAAGCCCTCGTTATCAAAACGGAGGAAGCAAAATACGCCGAGGTTCTGAAGGCGATGCGAAGCACAGAGAAGCTATCGCCATTGGGCGCAGACGTGCGAAGCATAAGGCGAACTAGGATTGGTGAAATGATCCTAGTCTTAAAGAAGGACGCCAAGGAAAAGGGTGCAATCTATAAGCAACTGGCACAAGAAGTACTTGGTGACGAGGTTGATGTAAGATCCCTTACTGCTGAAGCGACTCTCCAGTGTAAAAATCTGGATGAGGTCACCGATGCAGCGGAGGTCTCGGCTGCCCTCAAAGAGCAGTGTGATATCGACGTAGCCAGTAAGGCCATCCACCTTAGAAAGGGCCCGCAGGGCACCCAGGTGGCGGCGATCAGGCTGCCGGTCGCAGAGGCCAACAAAGCGAAGAACTTGGGCATACTCAAGGTAGGCTGGTCGGTTTGCCGGTTGAGCATACAACAGCCTCCTGAAGGTTGCTTCAAGTGTTTCGGGAAGGGCCATAAGTCGTGGAATTGCAATGGTCCCGACAGAAGTAAGATGTGCAGAAAATGCGGCGCTGAAGGCCATAGGGCAAGCGATTGTAAGCAAATCGCTAAGTGCCTAATATGTGTCGACAGAGCAGACAACGGACACTTAACGGGCGGACCCAAATGTCCGGGCACAAGCGGAGTATCAAAGCAGCCAAAACGGAAGTAACACAGTTAAATTTAAACCACTGTGATGCAGCCCAGCAGCTGCTTTGGCAGTCAGTCTCGGAAACCAAGACTGACGTGGTGTTATTATCGGACCCATACCGCATACCAGCCAACAACGGGAACTGGGTGGCGGATAGGTCTCAACAGCTAGCAGCTATAGGGACGACAGGACGATACCCAATCCAAGAAGTAGTCTCTAGCTCAAATGACGGTTTTGCGATAGCAAAAATCAACGGCGTGTTCTATTGCAGTTGTTACGCGCCCCCAAGGTGGTCGATTGAGGAATTTTCCCACATGATTGACAGGATGATGGCCGAACTAGCTAATCGGCAGCCAGTAGTGATAGCTGGCGACTTTAATGCATGGGCAGTGGAGTGGGGTAGCCGCTGCACCAATCAAAGAGGCCAGCTATTGTTGGAATCCCTGGCCGCATTAAATGTAGAGCTGGCAAATGTGGGTACAGTGAGTACCTTCCGCAGAAATGGTGCAGAATCGATCATCGACGTGACGTTTTGTAGTCTTAACCTTTTAGGTACCATGAACTGGCGCGTTGATGACGGTTATACTCATAGCGATCATCAATCGATTCGCTATAGTATAATACCAGGCGGGCAGAAGGCAGCGCGATGTAACTCGACCCAAGCCCGAGGATGGAAAACAACGCGCTTCGACGGCGAAGTATTCACTGAAGCCCTGAGGCGCGAACGAAACACTCTGGACCTAAACGGTGAAGAGCTAGTTGCTATGATATCACGAGCGTGTGATGCTTCCATGCCGAGAAAAGCCCCTCCTAGAGAGAACAGGCCGCCAGTGTATTGGTGGTGCGAATCAATTGCAAATCTTCGAGCAATCTGCCTTCGGGCTAGACGAAGAATGCAACGCGCACGCACAGAAGCACAAAGAGAGGAACGCGGTGCAGCATTCAGAGAGGCAAAGTTGGCTCTCAAAAAGGAAATCAAGAGTCGAAAACGGGCATGCTTTGAAAGTCTATGCGAGAGTGCCAATTCTAGTCCATGGGGTGACGCCTACAGAGTGGTAATGGCTAAGACCAAAGGAGCCATAGCGCCCCAAGAGAAATCGCCCGAGTTGCTGCGATCGATAATCGAGGTACTCTTCCCGCACCATCCCATAAGCCCATGGCCCCCAGCGCCGTATGCGGCAGATGAAGGAGAAGAAGTGGCGAGAGTGACGAACGAAGAGCTGGCAGAAGTCGTGAAATCATTCGCGTCAAACAAGGCACCGGGACCCGATGGTATCCCGAATGTTGCCTTAAAAGCGGCAGTGAACACGGATCCGGACATGTTCAGAAACACGATGCAACGCTGCATTGATCAAGGAATCTTCCCGGATGTATGGAAGCGACAGAAATTGGTGCTACTACCAAAGGCGGGGAAACCACCAGGTGACCCGTCGGCGTATAGACCTATCTGTCTACTAGATACGACGGGCAAGCTATTGGAGAGGTTGATTTTCAACAGACTAGTACCGTATACGGAGAGTGCGGACGGCCTGTCCAACAACCAGTTTGGATTCAGAAAAGGTAAATCTACTCTGGACGCCATCCAGTCGGTCGTTCAAACAGCTGAGGTGGCAATCGAGCATAAAAGGAGCGGCATCCGTTACTGCGCGGTTGTCACTCTGGATGTGAAGAATGCGTTCAACAGCGCAAGCTGGAAAGCAATAGCACACGCGCTTCACCGCCTCAAGGTACCGGTGCAGTTGTGTAAGCTTCTAGAAAGCTATTTTGATGGTAGGATTCTACTGTATGACACAGAGGAGGGGCAGAAAAGCGTTCGAATTACCGCGGGAGTACCTCAAGGTTCAATCCTGGGCCCGCTGTTATGGAATGCGATGTACGATGACGTACTGAGGCTGCCCCTTCCGACGGGTGTTAAGATTGTTGGCTTCGCCGACGATATCACCCTAGTGGTCTATGGTGAATCGATGGAGGAAGTAGAGTTGACAGCAGCGCACTCTATTTCCCTGGTTGAGGAATGGATGAAGTCTAGGAAACTAGGACTGGCCCGTCACAAGACTGAGGTGGTGGTGGTCAACAACCGCAAGTCCGAGCAACGGGCGCTTATCTCGGTAGGTGATTGCACCATAGAGTCCAAGCGATCCCTTAGGCATCTTGGGGTAATGATCGATGACAAGCTGAGCTTCGCTAGCCACGTTGAATATGCCTGTAAAAGGGCATCTACGGCTATAGCGGCGCTTTCGAGGATGATGTCTAACAGCTCTGCTGTAATTGCCAGCAAACGCAAGCTGCTGGCAAGCGTGGCGCTATCCATACTAAGGTATGAAGGACCAATCTGGTCAAAAGCGCTTAGAACGAACAGAAACCTAAAGCGGTTAGAAAGTACGTACAGGATAATGTGCTTAAGAGTAGCAAGTGCATACCGGACGGTATCTAAAGAGGCCGTGTGCATCATAGCCGGGATGACGCCCATCGGGCTCATCATCAAGGAAGATGTTCAATGCTTCAACCAAAGGGGTACCAGAGGAGTCCGCGACACGTGTAAAGAGGAAACGCTCAGAAGCTGGCAGCAGGAATGGGATAACTCCACTAAGGGTAGATGGACCCATCGACTAATACCAAATGTGTCAGATTGGTATGGTAGAAGCCATGGGGAAGTGAACTTCCACCTGACGCAGTTTCTGTCAGGACATGGTTGCTATAGACAGTACCTGCATAGGTTCGGGCACTCAGAATCTCCTGCGTGCCCCAATTGTGCTGGTGTAGAGGAAACAGCGGAGCATGTCGTGTTCGATTGCCCCCGTTTCATTGTTGTGAGAGGTCGCATGCTCACTACATGCGGAGGGGACACGTCCCCCGACAATATTATAGAGAGAATGTGTGCGGATGCCGAGTGCTGGAATGCAGTAGCTACGGCTGTCACTCACATTATGTTAGAATTGCAGCGTCTATGGCGTGCCGACCAAGAGTTGGCTGCAGAGGATTAGCCCTGCCGAGGCTGGTCCCTTGTAACATTGTTTAAGTCGGCTAGGAGAAGCAGTTTGCCTAGGCTACTTCTGCTACACGTGTTGTGCTATATGCACTGGTCCCTTCCCGAAGAAATACCGTAAGGTGGTTCCGGGGAGATGAGGGTCTGAGTCCAAGGGTCATGTCGATGCACTGTTCACCACTTGAGCAATTCTAATTGAATTGCTCATGCACAGTGCATAGGCTGGTTTTAGCGGGTCGTCGTTGGTGCGTCATCCCCGCATTCCCTGAGTTATCTTCTCAGGGGATCTGTTTGCAGATTTCCCCCTTGTAAAAAACAAAAAAAAATATAGTATAAGCACTACGTGAAGGATATTATAATCTCAAACAGAATCCATAGATTCTTAAGAAAGAATTGCAGAACTCTGAGAAGGGCTCATGCATAAATATCAATGAGCTTCAGATAAAGTTATGAGATAGATTATCAGAAAATCCTGAACAGCATTCTTAGATAGTCTTTCAGAATCTTCAATAGACGAGATTCTAATGAAATGCTGCATCTCCCAAGGTCTTGAGCAAGATTATCATATAATTTTGGAAAGGATTCCTACATTGTTCTGAGAAAGATTTTCAGAGAACTTTAGTATCTAGTATCTCTGCTTTCTAAAGTAATTTTATGAGTTCCTTGGATTGACTATTTCTTATATAAAATATTTTAACAACATAAAATTTCCCATATTGCTTTCTAGAATATTAAAAGGAACTTGAAACACTCTTAAAGTTAGAAGATACCTTACTGTTTAATTTTCAATTTAGTTTCAATCTTATATTTTACTTGATACTTGTTCAAATTATTTTTTCGAATATTCTCAAACGGATTAATCAAAATCTTCTATTCAAATTGAAAAGAACTCTAGATCATTTCGAATTGTAATTACGGGTAAAATACTGAAAAACTAAATAGCATTTCAATTTGCCTTGCGTGCTAACAAAGGGCTTGAGCTGAGAAGCCCAAAACGGTGGAAAAGCGGCAGGAAAGACTTTCTTTAATAATCAATAAATGATGCCTTTTTTTTTGTTTTTTACAAGGGGGAAATCTGCAAACAGATCCCCTGAGAAGATAACTCAGGGAATGCGGGGATGACGCACCAACGACGACCCGCTAAAACCAGCCTATGCACTGTGCATGAGCAATTCTTCCTTGATGATGAGCCCGATGGGCGTCATCCCGGCTATGATGCACACGGCCTCTTTAGATACCGTCCGGTATGCACTTGCTACTCTTAAGCACATTATCCTGTACGTGCTTTCCAACCGCTTTAGGTTTCTGTTCGTTCTAAGCGCTTTTGACCAGATTGGTCCTCCATACCTTAGTATGGATAGCGCCACGCTTGCCAGCAGCTTGCGTTTGCTGGCAATTACAGCAGAGCTGTTAGACATCATCCTCGAAAGCGCCGCTATAGCCGTAGATGCCCTTTTACAGGCATATTCAACGTGGCTAGCGAAGCTCAGCTTGTCATCGATCATTACCCGATCATTGCCTAAGGGATCGCTTGGACTCTATGGTGCAATCACCTACCGAGATAAGCGCCCGTTGCTCGGACTTGCGGTTGTTGACCACCACCACCTCAGTCTTGTGACGGGCCAGTCCTAGTTTCCTAGACTTCATCCATTCCTCAACCAGGGAAATAGAGTGCGCTGCTGTCAACTCTACTTCCTCCATCGATTCACCATAGACCACTAGGGTGATATCGTCGGCGAAGCCAACAATCTTAACACCCGTCGGAAGGGGCAGCCTCAGTACGTCATCGTACATCGCATTCCATAACAGCGGGCCCAGGATTGAACCTTGAGGTACTCCCGCGGTAATTCGAACGCTTTTCTGCCCCTCCTCTGTGTCATACAGTAGAATCCTACCATCAAAATAGCTTTCTAGAAGCTTACACAACTGCACCGGTACCTTGAGGCGGTGAAGCGCGTGTGCTATTGCTTCCCAGCTTGCGCTGTTGAACGCATTCTTCACATCCAGAGTGACAACCGCGCAGTAACGGATGCCGCTCCTTTTATGCTCGATTGCCACCTCAGCTGTTTGAACGACCGACTGGATGGCGTCCAGAGTAGATTTACCTTTTCTGAATCCAAACTGGTTGTTGGACAGGCCGTCCGCACTCTCCGTATACGGTACTAGTCTGTTGAGAATCAACCTCTCCAATAACTTGCCCGTCGTATCTAGTAGACAGATAAGTCTATACGCCGACGGGTCACCTGGTGGTTTCCCCGCCTTTGGTAGTAGCACCAATTTCTGTCGCTTCCATACATCCGGGAAGATTCCTTGATCAATGCAGCGTTGCATCGTGGTTCTGAACATGTCCGGATCCGTGTTCACTGCCGCTTTTAAGGCAACATTCGGGATACCATCGGGTCCCGGTGCCTTGTTTGACGCGAATGATTTCACGACTTCTGCCAGCTCTTCGTTCGTCACTCTCGCCACTTCTTCTCCTTCATCTGCCGCATACGGCGCTGGGGGCCATGGGCTTATGGGATGGTGCGGGAAGAGTACATCGATTATCGATCGCAGCAACTCGGGCGATTTCTCTTGGGGCGCTATGGCTCCTTTGGTCTTAGCCATTACCACTCTGTAGGCGTCACCCCATGGACTAGAATTGGCACTCTCGCATAGACTTTCAAAGCATGCCCGTTTTCGACTCTTGATTTCCTTTTTGAGAGCCAACTTTGCCTCTCTGAATGCTGCACCGCGTTCCTCTCTTTGTGCTTCTGTGCGGCGCGTTGCATTCTTCGTCTAGCCCGAAGGCAGATTGCTCGAAGATTTGCAATTGATTCGCACCACCAATACACTGGCGGCCTGTTCTCTCTAGGAGGGGCTTTTCTCGGCATGGAAGCATCACACGCTCGTGATATCATAGCAACTAGCTCTTCACCGTTTAGGTCCAGATTGTTTCGTTCGCGCCTCAGGGCTTCAGTGAATACTTCGCCGTCGAAGCGCGCTGTTTTCCATCTTCGGGCTTGGGTCGAGTTACATCGCGCTGCCTTCTGCCCGAACAACAGTGAATGGCAAGAGGCTGAACTTTCTAACATAATTTCACTGAATCATATGCTAATATTCTCAGATATCCTGAAATTAAGAAATCTCGCATAACCTGTGATCTCGCCTTAAAAACCATTGGTAGCCGAGTGTGTAGCTTATTGTTACCGAACAAACGAATGGGTTTACACATTATTCACCAATGCTACGATGAAGAGAAGATCTTCCTCTATCTCCCAATCGTGATAGTTTTTATCCTGGTGAACCTTGACACTTAAGATCATGTTTGACGTTCGCTTAGTCGACAAAAACACCACAGAGGTTTTAGTTTTAGCACTGGAGTTGTTCCTATCTGACATTTCGGAAGGAACACGGAAAACAAAATACACCCAAAAATTTGAGTTTAGGCCAAGGGATGTGACAAAATCTAAAAAACCATGAAAAAAATTGTCTTGGACTCAAACAAACGAAAAACATCAAACAATTAAGTAAACATGTGTTTTTGGCCTAAACTCAAGCGTTTGGCACTAAAATTGGGACAGGGCTTTAGAACCCTATCGGGAGATAACAGTGCAAGGTAAAAAACCCATCTAAACAAGCTGGGGGACATTATTACCACAGATAACAGACGTTGAAGTTCGATTATAAAACTGTGTAAGACAATAAACGGTCATTTTGAATGGCAACACAAGTAGCAACATCGTGGTGGCGCTGTTATCGCTAAGTTACCATGACGATGTTTGTGGTGAATGTGAAATATTTCAAGATACTGATATTCACCACTGATTGACGCAATTCGCTGTTTGGCGGCGCTAGTGATCGCAAGTAGTTTCAATTTGAATATATACACAGGTTTTCAGAAAATGTTTGTTCTAGCATAAACATCTGTTATCTGTGTTATTACTATCAGATATTCAGAGATTGTTTATCTTGTCACTAAAATCAAACAACTGCCCCCAAGGCAAATAGGCGAGAAAAATAGGTTTTATAATCGCTCTCTCTTTGGGGCTGCTATTGTTTATCAACTTTGTGACAGCTTGCGAAACATTTTGTTTTTCTACCCTTGCTTTTATCATGCTTCGGAATCAAATGAGAACGAATTCTGCAATGCCTGCACTAAGTATCTTGTTAAAAGATTATTTCGAGAAGGGCAAGGTCCTGCTGTAGTGGTTAGAACACACGCTTTTCACCCCGAAGACCTAGGATCGAATTCCATCCCCGAGATTGTCACTTATAACAAACAGGTTATAGTGACGACTTCCTTCGAAAGGGAAGCAAAGCCGTTGGTCCCGAGATGAACTTGCCAAGGGCTAAAATTCTCGTTAATAAAAAAAAAAGAAAAAAATATATATTCGAGGACCATCCCAAAAGATATTTATAATAATTGAAAAACTTATTCAGGCATCTTTGGTCTTCACCAGCGTTTGAAAAGCTCTCGCCAGCAAATTTTCCAAAGATAGTTTATCCATCAATCATAACCTCTGTAAGACGTTTTGAATATTTAGAGAAACTTTCTCATGCCCGAAAACGTTGATCAAGCTTCACAGGATTTTTTCAAGGATCATTACTACAGATATCAGTTAAAAGTCTCGTCAACAATTCTGCTGATAGATTCGAGAAGTGTTTGCTAAAGGTTTGAGTGGAAACAGTGAAGAATTTTGAATTTCCTTCAATCCCGATAATAGTTCGCTCGCCTGTTAGAGAAAAATAATTTGAGTTTGCCTTACGAATTTCAAGCTTGAGATTTTCATGCAAAACCACTCAATCAAGATCATGCCGACCAAGATGGTTCTTTAATTCAACTTGTCAATATATAATGTTGTTATTGACAGTTAACCCTTTCTTTCCCACAGCTTTGTTCGACAATTTTGATTGATTTCTCTTCATTGATGCTCTCTTCTGTAAATAATGCAAGTTTGTCAGCATTTTTTCACCTCAGGACGCATGATTGCATCGCTGCCAAGCGGTTTGAAGTGAAAAAATGCTAACAAACCTGCATCTTGTCACCCTTATTCACAAAAGAGCGGATCGATGAAGAGAAAACGATCACGACCTACGCCCTTATTCTAACACGTGCTTGAATTTAACTGTCAAAATGGCCTGCTTGAATAAAAGTTGTTGCAAATAAGCTATATTATTTAAAATCACTAGAAACATCTTTGATTTCAATAATTTGACCCTTGGATCACTTATTTCGATGTTTGATGAGACAAATGAGCGTATAACATTATTCCAATCATTATTGAGCTAATCGTATCAATTCGGTTTAGCTAGCATTTGTCGAAAATCGGTGGATCACCTGTGCTACCATGGGAAAGAGAGGGTTAAAGGTTCGGTGTAAATCTACGCAGATAGAAAACTGTTCGCAATAATAATGCTTGTTGTTTTTAATTGTCGATTTAGATATTCTAATTGATTCTACAAACTAAGTATTGATGTTGAATTTTATTGAAAAAAAAATTGTTTGTTTTTAGAGACTTGATCACTACTTCAATGCAAGTGTCTAAAAGTCCAAATTTCCAATGGAAGTTCTCTAAAATCTCTATTTCAACTAAAATGGTATTTTTTCTGTGTGCAGTGAATCCTGTTGCAAAATTCTAGGAAATCCAGAAAAACATTCAATGTCTTGTACGCATCTATTGCTCAGTTTTAAGAAGAAATTCCTCTTCTTGCATTCCTCGAGGAAAAGCTCCAAGAATTTTTCTAGTGATTTTTCTAGAGATTTCGTCTGGAATAGTTTCAGGGACTCCTAAAGAATGTACTCTGGAAATTCATCAATCGCTTCTCCCAGAATATTTTACAGAAAATTTTCAAAAGTTCGTTTAGCCATATCAGTCAGCTTTTTTCTACACACCTTTTGCGAACGTATTGAATGTTTTTTGTTCAGATGTGTCATATAGGTGACAGAAAAAGTAAAATGTGTTGAAAAAGATTTTTAGAGGTGTTCTAGGTCATCCGAATGCTCTGGAAAATCTAAAATTGGTTACCTATAAAAAAGCATGGATAAAAAACTTCTTTTCTACCCGAGAATGTCCTAGGAGCTCCACTGAATTACAAAAAACATCATTAACGTGAAGACGAATCGAAGCCAAACCTCAAATTTTCAAGAGCACAAATCTGTTTGATTATTCTGTAAGTCGATGGTCCCTTGAGTCCAAAGCCATGTGAAAGAAAGGGTTTGGTTTTCAAGAAACTGTATGCCTTGCATATTTTCAGGAGAATACCTTCTTTAAGGCATTGAGTGATCAGAATCGAATCAACATGTCGTCGGATACCGGAGACGCTGGAGTAGAGAAACTTCATTCCGAGGATGCCCTTGATAACCCATCCGATCAGCAGACAGAAGATGAACTTATAGTGAAATCGAATGCCCAAGTGGAACCAATGGCAATGGAAGAACAGTTGGATCAGGACACAATCGAGGACAAATTGTTGAACGAAATCCCCGTAGATGTGGGTACAGATTCCGAGGCACTCACGCTAGACGAAGATGCACTGCTGGAAGAAACGAAAGATGATAAGCCATGTGAAACTCAAGACACAATTCAATCCAATGGAGTTCTAGAACCTGCAAAAGATCCCCCCATGAAAGAGTGCGTTGAAAGTACCGAACCAACCCTGAACGGTTATGAACAGGATTACTTCCAGTCGCTGAGCGTCCATGAAATAGGTCGCTGCTCGTGGGACAAAGCAACGAAGCAAAACTACGTCCGCGGCTGCCTCTGGTCCCCGGATGGATCGTGCGTGCTGACCACCGCAAACAACGATGGAATGCACGTGTTCGAACTTCCCGCTGATATGTACGAAGCTCAAGAGGTGTCCCCTCAACGGCCGGTCAATCTACTAGACGCGGCGGTACACGTGCGGGAAACGACCCTAGTGTACGACTACAAGTGGTACCCGGGAATGCACAGTTCCATGCCCGAGACGAGCGTTTGGATTGCTTCGAGACAACACGAACCCATACAAATGTGGGACGCCTATACGGGCAAGCTGAGATGTTCCTACAAAGGATACAATGCGGTGGACGAAGTGGAAGCAGCCCTGAGCCTTACGTGGTCCGTCGACGGAGGATTCATCTACGGCGGCTACAAAAAGAGCATCAAAACGTTCGACGTCAAAGCTCCGGGTAGGGAGATATCGTCATTCCCCACCAAAGTTACCGCTTCCTGTATGACCATCTGCGCTCCTCTTCCGAATCTGTTGATTTTCGGATCCTGGAGCCGGACGATCACTGCCCTGTCGACCAACTCGCAACAAACCATTGCGGTGGGAAACAATTCGCGGGAATGTAGCCACAATGCCGGAGTTACCTGGTTGAAATTCATCCCGAGGACGAATTTGTTCGCTTCCGGTGGACGGAAGGATAACAAACTGATCCTTTGGGACATTAGGAATCTGCAGAAGCCGTTCCACGTGCTGGAGCGAAAGTGCGACACTAATCAGCGGATGTACTTCGATGCTTCCCCGTTTGGGGAGTGGATTGCCACGGGAAATACCGATGGGGTAGTGCGGATTTGGAACCTGCGGGAGATTGACGCGGTTGGAAGGTCGTATCGGAAGTATGATGTGAGTATCTACATAACTAGTTAACAGAATTTATGTTATTTTGTTTAACATGTTGGAAATCCCGCACCATCAAAGATACCCCGTTTTACGGTACTATTTTCTCCTAATCTCTTCTGAGATTCTAACCTCCGTCTCCCTTTCTCCCAACAGTTCCCACTGCATCGAGACTGCTGCAACGGCGTATCGTTCCACCCGACGAGACCAATCGTGGCCACGACGAGCGGTCAGTTCCATCCGACCACGAACGGCGCCGATTACTCCGTCTCCTCCTCCATCGTCGATGACGACGACGAACAGACAGCGGACAAACCCACCCGAGACAGCCCGGAAAACTCCCTCACCCTCTGGTGGATCGGCAAGGCCATTTCGGAAGAATAAAAGTGCATGCAGGCTCTCATTTTTTTTAGTCCACGATTTTCTTTCTTCTCATGTTTCGCCTTCGTAATAGATTAAAATCATCTTCCAGTTAATAGTAAGAAGGATTAAATATGTATAATATGTACAAAATAACAATAAAATTAATAAAGAATAATTATTTCTTCAATTGTAACGGAGTTCGTTCATGCTTTCCTATCGTGGGTCTGAAACGATTCGGGACCTCACTACAGTTGGTTATTTTGTTAATTACATTATAGCATTAAATGGTTTTTTTTTTTATTATTATCTTTGTGTGTGTGTGTCGTTCTGTTCCATCAAGATATTATGCAACGAGGAAACAGCAACTTTATATATCTTTTCTATGCTGAATGCGTGTGTGAATTTGTGTTCCTCTGGTATTGGCGGTGTTCACTTTCCTACGGCGAAAGAATTTGGAAGTTTAACTTGCGATCGAACGAGTCCCTATCAGAAAGGTATGTACAATTTTGTCTGTTTCTAAGTAGGTAGTGCTCTACTGAATATACTGAGTAGTGTAGTTTTTCGTTTCTTTGCGTGTGTCTTTCTGTTAAATGATCCAATGATTGTTTTACTGCTTTACGGGTGCTTGTTATTAGTTTTCGTTTAAACGTTGATATGATTTCGTAGCATTCTGTTGTTTAAATAGATTGTTACACATTTTTTCTTTCTATTACTTTACTGTTACTGTTTGGCTCCTGTTCCAACAACAACAAAAAAGTCCATCGACAACAGCAACAACGATTGACTAAAATACCACTGCGGGGTGCACATCGGTCTGGTGTACTTGCACTACTACCTGATGGGGACTGTACTGGAAATGGAAAATCGAAATGGAGGTATGATTAATAAATCCTGGATAAGAAATTTCAAACTTTATACATTCTATTAAGAATCTTAATAAATTCGGCTGTATAACAAAAGTTAAAAACAGAACAACATCCAACAAGCATATGTTTTTTTTCTTTTCCGGCGTTACGTGCCACAGAGCCTGCTTCTCAGCGTAGTGTTCTTATGAGCACTTTAACTGAGAGCTTTCTTTGCCAATTGATCATTTTTGCTTTGGAAAATCGAGAAAATTCCCAACTCGAAAAGATTCTCGATCAGAGGGATTCGAACCCATGACCCTCAGAGTGATGTTGCTGAATAGCTATTCATTAACCATAACGACTATCTTGTTACTTGATACCTATAATTTATCAATTAGTTAGACTAACATGTGAAAAGGGCGGAACAACCTTTGTAAGTTCAAACTTCTTCCGATTATTTCGACAAATTCTAGAAAACTTTCACCACTGATTGGTTGTGAGGAATGAGTTTTGGGCGTAGCCAAAGAAGGGAAAAAATCGCAATGTCTAAAACTGATATTTGTAAATTGCGTCATGATAGATTTCTTGGAGAATTTTCGTAGACCACCAAACAGTCGGACCTCTGAAAAAAATCTCTCCGGAAATTATTCGAAGGCTTTATTAACAGCTTTATTAGGGGCCCAGATAGCCGTAGCGGTAAACGCGCAGCTATTCAGCATGACCATGCTGAGGGTCGTGGGTTCGAATCCCATCGGTCGAGGGTCTTTTCGGGTTGGAAATTTTCTCGATTCCCAGGGCATAGAGTATCTTCATACCTGCCACACGATATACACATGCAAAAATGGTCAATCGGCAAAGAAAGCTCTCAGTTAATAACTGTGGAAGTGCTCATAAGAACACTAATCTGAGAAGCAGGCTCTGTCCCAGTTGGGACGTAATGCCCGAAAGAAGAAGATTAACAGCCCGCCATGGATCTCACGAGGATTCTTGAAGATTCTTCCAAAAATCTGTTATGCAACTCAAAAGATATTTCCAGCAGATTCATAAATCTACTAAGAGTTATGCTAAACTATATTAATCTTGAAGTTTTTTAAAGAATTCGAAGAGAAAAAAAATCAATTATTTCCCCAGAAACACTTTCCGTTCCTTTAGTTGTTTATTGTATGATTCTTCCAAGTAGTTTAGCAAACAACTACTCCAGATATTATTCCAAGTTCGTTTCTCGAATTTCTCCAGTGAGTTTTCCAATACCTAAGGTATTTTTTTGAGAATAGTCCTAACAATCCTTTCAGAAGTTCATCCATCAATTTCTATTAAGACTATAATCCTGGTGAGCCTCTTAAAAACATGTTACTACTTAATGAATTGATCCAAGAATTCTAGCAAAGAATAGACTTGTAAATTTAAACTTTGATCCTTGGTAAATTATTTCAAGCTATTCTGCTAGCTCTTAAGATTCTACCATAAACTCCATAAAATCTTTCAAGAATCTTCAAAAAAAAAACTCTTCTTCCTGGCATTTATACAAAAATCTGTGTTTCGATACCCGTGAGAACTCCTCCAAAAACTATTTTAGGAATTCCATCAGAAACTTCTCTAATTATATTTCTAGAAACCTTACAGAACTATCAAGATAGATTATCGAAGAAATCATTTCACGAGTTTTTCAGTTCGTAGGTAGGATTCTCGATAGATTATTTCAGAAATTTTTCCAACAATTCCTTCTTGAATTGCACTAAAATTTACTCCAAGGATTCTTCAAGTAGTTTCCACATACTAGGAATTTCTCCCGAAATGTTTTCTGAGCTTCATTCGGGAAGTTTGCAAGAAACATTACTCTTTAATGAATGTTCGAATCCTCTGAGCAGAATCTCAAATAGAGAAACTTGGACTCCAAGTGGATACGAGTAACTGACACTGAAGAGGACTGCAAGTGGTAGTCGAAATACGCGTATCTGTCAAAGATAAGCATTTAGGAGCGGAATTAAAAGGTACACGGTACTCCATCTACTTTAAAGTTTCTCTAAGAAACATTAGTTAAAAATTGGAAATGTAAGACATTCTCCCTGAATCTTGTTTTTTTCGAGCATTACTTATTAGAAACTGGGAATTCATCTACGTACCCGAATACTCTTTAAGACTAATTCAAAAGTTCCTTGAAAATTGCTAATAGAGTTTTCAGCAATGTTTAAGGGTTCCTTCGGTAAACAATCCAGGAATATATCCAGAAGTATCTCTTCAGGTATGTTTCCATGTGTCATAGTTTGATTTCCGCCAGAAATCATTTTTGAAAGATGTTGTACAACCGATTCTGTATTTGCACGGATTTTTTTTTACCCGGCCGTACAAAAAAAGTTTCCATACATTTTTTTCCGCCAAAACCTTATTTTTGCATGAAACGTCGAGGAATGGTGTAACTTTTTTTTGCACGGTTTTTGAAATTTTGAACTGAAAACTTTTTTTGAACGGTACGCATCCCCGTGCAAAAACAGAACCGGGTGTATAGATTTCTCCCGCAAAATAATTCAGCGATTTCAAACATTCAAACAGAAATTCTTACAAGGGTACCAACAATTTCAGATGTTTTTTTTTAAGATTTCATCCAATGGTTTCTTAGGAATTAACCGTCATTTATCCAGCAATATTTCTTGGAATACTTCAAAAGAATTATAACCCTGGGTGAAGTTTTTGGAAAAAAATCTGAAGTAATTATAAAATAAATTCGGTAACACAATTCTGGAAAATTGTGGAAAAATCGCTCGAAGAGTTTCTAGAGCATATTTTTGATTGGTCCTAAAAGTGCTACTGAATATTTGGAGGAGTTTCTACAGGAATCCTTAGAGAAACTTCAAAATCAATCTCTGTAGGAATTTCGATGATCTGCGAGAATTCTTAGGTTCTTGAAGTAGTTTTTGGTGTTGATTATGAACGAATATCAGAAGGTATGTCCAAAAGGATTTCTAATAGAAATTATTAAAGATTTATCAGAGGTTTTCTTAGAGACATGCACGAAAGGTCTTTTAGGCAGTTTAATCTTTGAAAAAATCCCAACAAATACTCATATACTCAGTCTTTTAGCTTTGTATTTTTGGAGCAAATCATTTGGTAGCAATGTCTGGATCCATTGAGGAATTTCTAGAAAAAAAATCTTTGACAAAAGTAATCCACAACAATAACTGAAAAAATCCTGAAAGAATCCTTTCAAAAAACCCGAAGCAAATTTCTGCCAGAGTTTCTGTCGGGATCTTTGAAGAAATACCTCAAATAACTTCTTCAGGAATACTTGTATGAATTCTGTACATATTCCTGAATATAATGCTGATGGAAGCTATCTTAGAGAACTCTTGGAAGAACTGTATCAAATTCCTTGTATAATCCAAAAGTCGTGTACAACATAGAAGTTAGGGTGATCCTGTGTGTCTGACTGGTTAGACCAAGACCAAATTTCCGGACCATGGGGCCGCAACCAAATTAATCTCGAGAGTTTTTTTCAATCTGGAATTCCTAAGCCTCAGTGAAACTTATAGCATTTTTTAATGATAACCTCAGATCATACTTTTATAAAATTTTCAAGAATTTATCTAACGATTTTATCATCGTTTTCTCTAGGGATTCTCATTTAGAACATCTTCTAGAATTCTACCAGTATTTTCTCAAACGATTTTCTACAAACCTGTCATTCAGAATTTCTTTAGGATTTCGATCAGAAATTTCTCTAAGAATAACTCCGGAAATTACTCCTTCTTAAGATTCCTTAAGGAATTCAATCATAAATTGTTTGAGAAATTTTCCAAGAAATTTTTCTAGTTATATTTCCAAGGATGTCTTCAAGAAAATTCCAACATCTGATGAAACTTAATTAGTAGGGTGCAGAACCACTTGGGCACTTCCATGATTCACTTTGCCATGGGAGGTTTTTCTCGGCCGAATTGTCTGAAACTTTGCAATAAGAAACGCATCAATATGGCGCACATTGTGACCAAATATGATACCTGTATCTTTCTAAAAAACCCACTGCCGAAGCGAACCAAAAGTGCCAAATATAGGATCCAGCTCCCTATCTTAAGTAAGTCATGATTAATTTTACACAAGGTTCTCTGAAAGGAATCCTGGACTTTTGAGGAAAACTAGAAAAATATCCTAGACAAATTGCTAGGATAATAACAAAAATCAATAAAATCTGGTGTGCAACCTTAAATAAACTATTAATAATTAATAAAACAATTACTTGATATATCACTCGAGAAATTGATTTGAAAGAACCATTTCTTCAAAAACTCTGTAATGAATCATTATGGACTGTCTTGCAAGAATCTTTGAAAGATCTCATCTATAACAACAACTTGAACAATTGATGAAAAACTACAACATCTGATGAAATCGGGTGAAAAAATATTTAAAAAAGAAGGAAATCCTGAAATAATCTCTAGGAAATTACTGGATGTAGAAACGTTGGAGTGTTCAATGATTACCTGGAGCAAATTCTGAATCTTTTGAAATATCACTAGAAAAGCTTCAGGGGGAAATGATTGAGGAATCACTAGAGGAAGTTCTGTAGGGATCTCTAGAGAAGTCTCTAAGAGTATATCAGGAGAAATCTTTAAAGGCTAATCTCTAAATAACCTGTAAAATAGTCACGTGTTAGTCTCTGAAGGTTTGTTTGGAATCTTACAAATTTGGCGCAGAATAAGGAATATTATATGCCTGTTGAGACTATTTTTGGTTAAAATACAGATTTTTGAGACCTCCACTAGAATAGAGACCATTTGTCCAAGTCTATTTGCAACAATTTTTATTCTAGTATTTTATAAAACGCTTTTTTCACACTGAAATAATAAAGAAAAGCAGGCGGAAATACTCATCCACCCGGTACTTTAAGAAATATCGCAAGCTCGAGCACAGCGCAAACAAGTTACCGCGCAATCATAACACGAAAGCACACGTCGTTACGCGCCTACTGCGCTCTGCTGTTCATGTTCCAGTTGCACACGACACTACGCCTACTCTACTCCTCAAAGCCTACTGCGCGCAACGGTTTCATGCTCTCGACAATGTTATAGAACCCGCCGTGTGAACAATCGTTGAATGACTATAAAAGTGTCACACCTCGATTGGGACGGCATCATTCGGATAGTTGCAGTTCTGTGTGAGTTGAGCTCTAAATAGTAGATAACGAAGCGGGCGGCAGTGATAACCAAGACAAGTCGATACAGTGAATACCAAACCAGATTACAATTTCCATCATTAAAAATGCCGTGCAAGTGCTGTGGTAATGGTGAGTGAGGTGTAAACCGTAGCTGATCAGGACTAGAAAACCTTCAATGAATTTCTTATCATTCGTCAGATTGCAAGTGCAACGCCAGTTGCGGACAAGGCAAACCGTGTGGCACCGAATGCAACTGCAACTGTGCCATCAAGAAGGAAACCGGTAAGGATTGCTGCGAGTCGGGAAGCTGCAAGAAGTAGATTCTGACGAGGGGTATCATTGCATACGGAATAAGATTTGTGTAACATTTGATAATGTAACCATCGTTCATAAAGCAACAATAAAGATGAATTATTGACTAAGAGATATTGAAGATTATATCATAATTTAAGTTATTCTAATGATTTTCTAATTCCATAAACAAGGTTCACGAAAAATTATACGTTTTGAACCTTTTTTGCTTTCTATGGACTTAACAATAGGGATTCCTGGTGAAGATTTCTGGAGGATATTTGTAGAGACATGTGGGTGACTTGGAAACATCTGTCAGAATACCGTGTGAAACGGGATGAAAAGGAAAAGTGAGGCAAATAGAAACAAAGCGACTTACAGTTAGATATGCTTCTATTAGGTAATGATAAACTGATATATGATTTTTCTCTATTAGACTATTTTCAAATTAAAAAAAAAACTACTACACTGCTCATAAAAAAATAAGAAGAAAATATTGAAATCTCAATCATTTTTGACAACTCGAAACATCTGCCATTTTTGTCAATTTCAAACATGATCAAACATGTAACTGTTTTCAATAATTTTATTTTTTTTTTCTTCACTAGGGTGACGGTGCCATTAGTGGACTAGCTAAGCTATAAAAAAATCATAACTAAATAACGGAAAGCCTTACCAGATATCTTTTGGCGTCAACAGAAAGATTTCAACCTCTACTATATGGGAAAAATATAAAAGGAGTGATAAAACTAATTTTTTAACATAAAATCGCTTGAGCCACTATTGGTACACGTGTTCCAGTAGTTGCGCTAGTGCTCCAGTAGTAGACGTTCGGTAATGATACAAGGATTTTTAAACAAAATGATAAATGTTTACATAGGTTTAACATTTTTCCCTCGGAACAGCAACTAAAATCTTTCGAATGAAGCATAAAGATCATCTCTGGGACTTTTCTTCATTTTTATACATCCATTTTAAAAACTGCTTCCATCCATTGATCCACTACTGGAACACGACGGCGACTATTAGTGCAAGGGAGCAAATTTTTTGCGTAAACTCAATTATTTATATGACTTTTTGATAAAATAAAAAGCAGAAATTTGGCAAATCGACTAAACTAGAGGCGATCTATCCACCAAAAATAACTCATGTCGTTTTTATCGAAAAATGTACGTTTTATTCCATAGTCCAATCTACTGGTACATTACAACCATTGGTACCGGTACCCTAAGTAAATACATGTTGGTATTTCTTCAAGATGCACTTGAAAAGGTGTTATTTTTTCTATTAAAATGGATAAATTATTGATATTAACTGAACAGTGTTTCTATTTTTTCTAAAGCCAAATACGGACCTGAAACGTAAAGCACTCAAGTAAAATTTCTCCTTTTTACCAGAGTAACTTTGACAGCTGATGTAGTATGAGCGAAATGTCACGTTTACTTGCGGAATAATTGAGCTTCACATTTTTCCGCTCGGAAAAGTGACAGCTCCCTTTGATTTGTACGGCAGGCGTTACCAATGTTATGAAATCAGCTCTACTTCTCAGCAGCGTACAGCTCAAGTAATTTCGCAAGCGGAATCATTCCTTGACCGTTTCTTGTCCTATCCTTTTCCACAGTACTTATGATCAGCGTACCAGACATAATGCGGGGTGTATATAAACATACAACAATTTCATAAATCTTTGTACGACACAATTTTGATTTTTTAACAGCAATTGGGATCTTAGCCGAAAAAGACAGAAAAATGAGACTAATCAAATTAATTTTTATCCATACGGTTCAAGTTTTACACATCCAAACATGTCGGAAAGTGTTTTTATTCGCCCCATGTTACTGTATAAGAAACATTGTAGTTTTTAAGATACGCCATGTGCGGTCTTAATAATCAGGCGAGATTGGGGTTTCCCTTAGCACAATGGTTCTCTCATGAACCCCGGAAAGATCGATGTAGAAGACAGTTTCTATGGAAGCTGACCAGGATAGTACTAGAGGCGTCCATGTTCTATTGAACGCCTTGGAGATGTCCAGCGAAACGAGGACTGCATGCTGTCCTGTTGTACGCGAGAAGGAGGTCTCCAAGGGAGGCGAAGTAAGTAACAATGCCTTATCCCGGTCTGTAGGCATGCTGTCGATGTCCGAGGCGACCATCCGCATCGTGCCGGTTAACCATTCTCTCGACCACCTTCGAGAGGCAGCACGTGAAAGATATGGAACGATATTTAGATGTGTTCCGAAAGGTATGTTGTTTTTGGGAACAGGGATGACGTGGCTTTCTCTCCATTCGTCCGGGAATGAGCGCTGGTGCCACATACTATTGATTAGCTCTAACAGTTTCACTGTGGCTACGGGGAGAAGGATTTTTATGAGTGGGTAGCCGAAGCCATCAGGCCCGGCGGATTTACCGGAATTAGACCCGAGAACAAAGTTGAGCTCTCGCATGAGAAGGAGCAATTCATCGGAGAAATGCTATGGTCCACCGGAATCACGAAATTGGACAAACGGCGGAAAACTGGATCATAGGCATCGAAACTACCAAACTAGTTTCCTAACGCTCCGGAAACCACAGAAGGGTCGGTGATCATTGAGCCTAGGATGTCCAGGGAAATCAGCATGATTTTCCCTTTTCCGCTTAGGGTGGTAATCTTCCTGCCAAGGCTTGGGAAGGATTCATGGGAGCAAGAAATCGGCTGAATTTACTGAATAAATCAGTGTGTAATAAAAACAATTCACCAAGTTTCAAGACGTATTCGAGCCATAGTTTGGAAGCTATGGATGAGATCGAAAATGCTTGATTGAATTTATTGTCCATATTTGCATAAGCATGTGGTCTTCGTGGCCGTGCAGTTAGTGTTACCAAGTATTTATCTGCATTGAGTCAAGGAGTGTGGGTTTAAATCGTGTCGGAGTCTTCTTTTATATTTCAAAAGTTACACTTCATGGTGCCCAACAGAAAAAAAATCAATCTCGATTTTTTTTTTCAATAACTCACACTCAAGATCCGTGTAGTATTTTGAAATTATTGGTAGAAGTTCTACAGACAGATCTCACAGGAGTCACAGGAAACAAAAAAAAATGGAAGAGTTCGTGGTAAAAATTTATGAATAGTTTTTAGTGGAAACCAAGAAGGAATATCTGACAAATATTCTGGATTACTGAAACGATTCGTTCGAAAATTATTGGCAACATTCCTGGTGGTATTTCCGGAGTTACTGTTGGAAATTTGTCTATCGAATTTTCCAGTTCAATATTGGTGAAATTGTTGCCAGAGTTCCTAGATAATCTATCCCGGATGTACTGCAAATACGCCAAATGAAAGCTTGCAATCCATATTATGTATGAAAAATATTGGATCTAAGCATAAACCTTATTTTCGCATTGAAAATTGCGTTGGTACCCGACTAAGGGTACATAACAAAATTATATCAGCCTATGTTATTATGTTATAAGTTTTTTTTCGAACTTAGGTTGTTACAAACTTGATGCAGGATGTTGTTAAAATTACTAAAATTATAACAAAAAGTGTATGAATAGTATCATAAACATAACAAAATGTGTTTTAATTCTATCAAAAACATATCAAACCAAGTTATAATGTTTGATACAAAGTATTAAAATTATAATACTGTTCGATATACGATAATATTGTATATTATTGAAATGCATAGCTATCTATTTATTTTGTTATAAAGTTGATAAAAATGAACAAACAAATATCTTAAAGGGAAATAAACCACATTATGTTATATTTCTGTTTTATTATGTTCTATGGATAACGGAGCCTAACAAAATTATATCATAGTATGATATGCATATCATATTTTGATAAAATTTTATTATATTTTTGTCACAAGCCTCTAGTCGGGTAAACATACACTGTAAGGTAAAAGTACCCTTCAAAGAGTAAAAAAGTACCCCCTTTTTGAGAGAAACTAGTTTAACTCATAAAAAGAGTTAAGCACGAGTACTCTTTAATGGGTAAACGGCTTGTACGTCAAACTGACGAGTTATTTTTACCCATTATTTCAAAAAAAAAAAACAGAAAATGATGATCTATTTCAACAATAATTTCAATCAGTCACATATAAGAAATCCATGAGCAGAGCAATTATTATGACGCCAGATGATCCCGATGGCTCCTGTCGTTGACAAACTTGTCATCTTTATACCTAGAAATATTATTGAACTTAATGAGATTGAAGCACATTTTTTAACATATTACATCAAATACCTTTACTGAATTCAACACTTTTCACACTATTTGCCGGTTCAAACAATTTTAGAAGTCTTATCTGCCCGACTTGTTCTCGCAGCAGTTAACTTTTGTAATTATTTTTTCACTCATTAATGGGTAAACAGTTGGAATTAAGAAATGGGCATAAATTACCCATTATGGAAAATTGACAAGTACCCGTTATTTTGACAGCTTCATATATCTTCTAAAAATGGGCATTTTTTACTCTTTAAAGGGTAATGCCGAGTTTACAGTGTAGGCCACCGGAACCAGTTTCAGCCACATCGTTAACTTCGGTTTCTAATTGGCCAATACATTGATTTCTTATGGGAGTGGCCAAATCAGGAAGACCTTTGCCATTTTAGGTGTATAGAAGCTAAAACTATGATGTAAATTATTGTTTTTTTTTTTTTTAAGATCAATGTTAATTTTCTGTGTCAAACGGTGTATAATCCACTGTGACTACAATTGGAGCTATGACCAAAACCAGTACCCTACCGGAAATCATCTAGGAAATATCTCTAGGAAGTCTGTTTGAAATTACGAATAAATAACTGCACAGATTTTTACATCAATTTCTTAAAATACCCATAAAAATAAAATCCTAAGAAATGTGACTGAATCCTTGGAAGTTACTTGGAAAATGCGAAAACTGCATCGTCTAGAAGCGTATTCATCTTCAGCAAAACTCTTACAATACATTTGTCGGATCGAGTTGCATTTCTTCCGATATTCGAGGTAGAATTTCTGGAGAAATTACACTAACAAGTTAAAGTAATTTCTGGTGGTGTTTTGGAGGCGATTCACCAGCTCCCTATCGAATTTCTGGAAAAAAATCTTGCTGATCTCCAACGAACCTTCCAAAAACTCGCTGGTTGAATAAATTGTGACAAACACATTTCTTATAAACTTCGTCATAAAATCGGCTAGGCGTTTTACCTTCGAAACCATCCTTCAGTAATTCGTATACGAGTTTGACTAAAATCTCTTCTCCAAATTTAACCGAAAACCACTTTGAATGTTAAATTTTTCTGGGTAATTCCAATAATTATGGAGGTATTACAATTTACTTTGTTATAGGAATTGTTTGAAATTCGAAAATAAAAAGCACTTCCTGATGTGATCAAATATGAGCCCAATAACTTAAAAAAAACGAATGCTACCTTAGCTTTGTAATAACGTCCAAAGCTATAAAGCAAAGATATCTGAGTTCGATCTCCGGTCGGTGCAAGATTTTTCATAAAAACATTTCCGTGACATCCTTGGGTATGAAGTATTGTGTTTGTCATACGAGCATGAGCATGATTAACCGCCCGCAGTTGCTACTCCGTTATTGCAAAAACAATTGTACTTACACAGGGAACCAACAGACACTACTCGGGATCAGTAACATCCTCAATGTGTAAGTAATGGTGCTTTCATTATTATAATAAACAATACCGGCGCCAGCTGCGTCCGAATGCAGGTCAATTTGGGAATGGGAGGGAAATGTTGACGTGTTACTTTCTTTACAGAAGCCGAGGAGTCCTCTGCACTTCCACAAGAAAACACTGGGAGTTTGGATATGGGAAAGGATTCGTTTTGGTAAACGATAAATATATAATTCGAAATGAATACTTGAGCACATACACGGATGACCGACACTGATAGTGTGGTTACTACGCAAACCGGACACGATACTGATTTCGTTGCTCACTCGACAGTAGCATACAACAGGTTCAACGTATCAAACTCTACTGACGCGTTTTTTGTTTTTGTTTTTCAGCGGCACACTTCGTGTTTTCTTCCGCGCAACGCGAACCGGTCACAATGGATCCGGATTCCGTCGCTCGTCCACAAAGGAACATGCAACAGATTCAACGGATCCAACACTACTGACGCGTTTAATTTTTTTCACCGGCACACTTCGTTTTTTTCTTCCGCACAGCGCAAACTGGACACAATGGATCCGGATTCCGTCGCTCGCCCACAAGGAGCATGCAACAGATTCAAGGGATCCAACACTTCTCTGAATTATTGTGTTTGTCATACGTAGGGTTACCATCCGTCCTGATTTAGCAGGACATGTCCTGATTTTGAGTTTCTTTTGAGGCGTCCTGATTTATTTTTCATATTTTAAGATTTGTCCTGCTTTTTCAGCACAGAGTAGCAACCACAGGATTTCCTATCTTCGTTTCATTATTTTGATGCATCGCAAAGAGGGATTTCCTCCATCTAACATCTCGTGCTGCACAACATGTCTAATCAAAGTTTCTGGAGAGATCCTTTACGAAAGTTTCAGAGAATCATGTAGAAAAAACTGTAGGTTTCCAAAGAAAATCTTTGACGGATTTCTCCCAAAAACTTTGATTGCTTTTTGGAGGATGTATTCCAGGCGAGATCCTTAGAGAATTATTACGAGACCTTTATGGAAACTTAACGGAAGCTTCTTTATGAAATTCTTAAAAAGATTCTTAGCTTACTCTCTGTAGAACCACGATTCGAGGAATGCTAGAGTCCGCGGCTATAAAGCAAATCCATGCTGAAGGTGTCTGGGTTCAATTCCCGGTCGGTCCAGGATCTTTTCGTTATGGAAATTTCCTTGACTTCCCTGGGCATATAGTATCATCGTACCTGCCACACGATATACGAATGCGAAAATGGCAACTTTGGCAAAGAAAGCTCTCAGTTAATAACTGTGGAAGTGCTCATAAGAACACTAAGCTGAGAAGCAGGCTCTGCCCCAGTGAGGACGTTTATGCCAAGAAGAAGAAGAAGTGGAGCTTTTGAAAGCTTGGCCACATTAAGCATCGTATTAAAATGCTTCTTATTGCAAAGTTTCAGACATATCGACCGAGAAAAACCCTGGCACCCTAAGTTGTGAAAATTTTAAAATGTCCTGATTTTGAGTCTTCAGGAAATGGTCACCCTAGTCATACGATACACGAACTTCAAACACAGTAAGCTCACAGTTGATTAAAATATGGAGATGATCATAGAACACGAGAAGCAGGATCTCTCATAGTAGAGAGGTGATGCCAGTAAGAAAGTTAATGTTTGTAGAATTTCCCGGATAACTAGAAAACTATCAATTAAGTTTCCTTTTAAAACTAGCAAGGTTATGTGGTGACCTCTTCTTCATGACCTACATACTTTACCATTATACATTTAATTCGTTTACGTTTAAACATCAAACCACCCAAACCTACATTATAGCGCTGAGTAGCAAAACTTCCAAACTTCCTCATTGCCACACCAGAACCAGGTCATTAGTTTAATTAAACATAGCTTTGGTCAAGCGTGAGCAGGTGCTCAACAGCTGACCATATAGATTAAAGAGAGTGAGAGCGTGAGCAACTTGCTCAACGCCAATAAATAAGTGAAGTAGTAGATTGTAAGGTAGCTATAAGTATTTCGAATAATAAACAACAATCGATCAGTTTTAGTTTCAAAGTGGAAACGTGTAAACGCGAGTCTGTGAGTCCCTAAATCCGAAACATCCATCAGACTCGCTGAGTTAGAGTATGGCTGTAATCACAATAAAAAGGCAAACTTCCGATTGGAAAGATAGTTTTCCATGCTTTGCTAAGACATTTGTCAAAAAAACACAAGAGTCCTCTGTAATTGCATCGAATTGGAATGCTGTTTGCAAAAACTTCGTTGGCAATAACGATAGAGTTATCCCAAAGCCTTAGATATCTCAATTTCTCAACTCCACTTACCTTGGCACTGATCCCCACACGCATACGGGATCCATCGTTCGCCCCCTCGCAGGGAGGAATTCCTTCCCAGGCGCGCGCGCGAACCCCCGGATCCCGTCCTGGCCGGATCGCGGCCGTTCCTTTTAGTGGTGTTGCTGTTGGTGCTGCTGTTGCTGCTGCTGTTGCCGTATCATGCTCGGGTAGACTTTGGCCACATTGAGAAAGGGTTGCGGTGCGGGAAACTCGGTCACCTTGCGGAAGTAGAACGAGTAGTTGGCCTCCAGGTCGATCTCCCTCAGCGGCGGGGGCATCTTTCGTCGTTCCGGGGCAGCAGCAGCTATGGTCTCCTTTCGTTTCAGATTTGAGCTTTGCTGACTATCGCTAATGATACTGCTAGGGCTGGTGTTGGCGCTGGAGAGAGACTGTGGCTGCTGCTGTTGTAGTGCCGATAGTTGCTGCTGCCGGATGGAGGAAATTCGCTGAGGAGGCTGCGGCGGTGCTTCACCAATACTGGTCGCACTACTACTGCTGGTGTTGAGTTGCTGCTGGAGGCGAAAGAGAACCAAAATGGCAAATGTTCGTCATGTTAGGTGCTAAAAGAGCGCAAGGTGTATCTTATCAAAAGGAGGGTAAGCTCTGATTGATAAGATATGAAGCTTGCAAGATTTTGCAGTGAATTTCTCATACCGCACAGTGGGAGATTTTGTCATTTTATCGCTCGTGACAAATATGCTAATTATGCTAAAAAAAACCGAGCTGTGCATCAACGGTACTAAATAAATAGGTCTAAACCTTCATGTCGAAAAATATGTTGTAACGATTTATTGAAAAACGGCTGTGCGACTATACTGCCCCTACTCGCATAACAGTCCCATATTATATCATAATATGGGACTGTCTACTAAGGGTACACCGATCGAAGATTTCGAAAAGTAATGAAGTTATAAACCTGATGTCTTAGACAAAGTTGTCCAAAATATCATTTTGTGATGAGTTTTCTAGCTCACTTCAAGGGGGATAGATCAAAATGCCGGGCCTTACTTAGTCGAGTGGTTAGAGTTCGCGGCTACGAAGCAAAGCCATGCTGAAGGTGTCTGCGTTCGATTCCCGGTCGTCAAGGATCTTTTCGGATTGGAAATTTCCTTGACTTCACGGGGCATAGAGTATCATTGTATGCAAAAATGGCAACTTTGCCAAAGAAAGCTCTCAATGAATAACTGTGGAAGAGCTCATTGAACACTAAGCTGAGAAGCAGGCTCTGTCCCAGTGAGGACGTAATGCCAAGAAGAAGAGGAAGATCAAAATATGGAATCATCACAGCTTTTACTTACTGAATAACTTTCAGCAAGACACTGAAACACTCGAAAGCATAATTAACACTTTATTTATCAAAAGCGCTAAATAACGAGATCTCCCACTGTGGATCGGTGTGGCTACTTACCGGGGGTGGTGGTGCCGGACACGTCCGATGGGGAGGAAGTGGGGGTGCCGTCGATTTAATACTGCCACTGCTGAGGGTTTTCGTGCTGCCGATGCTAAGCTGGCTGTTCGATACGATCGAATTGGAAGATGTGGTGTTGGTGAGCGTTGCGACATTGTTTGCCGAACCGCTGTTGACTAGCTTCGACTTGAGCTCGTCCGCGACGGCACTGGCCACGTTGTTGGCGGAACCGAAGTTCGGTTCCGTCGTTTCCGGTGCCAAACTCATGGGTAAATGCGACAGGTTGGTGTTGGAAACGCTGCGTATGGGAGGCGGGGGTGGTGGTTTCATGGCTGGTGGCTTCGGAGGCGGCGCCGCAGGTCGTCCTGAAGAAAAGAGGCCTTTATTAGTCATTACCGTAAAACGGAAAATCTTTGAAAATGCGAGTAACTTTGATAGTGTACCCATAACGCGGGTAGATCACCTTTTCGTAGTGCGTTATGGGGTAAAGATCTACCAGTGAACCCTAGTCCTGACTGCTTCAAACGAAGAGAACAGGATATTATAGTAATGGAAGGAACATTTTCAGTCCTTGTTACATTTTTAAACCTTATTCTGACCAGTGCCTGAAAACAAATCTTTTCTGATTATATGATTCTGATTATGTGTGAAACAATCAAGTTACACCATATATAACACCATCTCTTTTCAGAAAAAAATGTATCAAGAGAAAGAATATATTAAAGGCTATTTAGGAGATAGCAATCCCTGGAATTCTGAGGCTATTTTATTTTACTTGGGAAAATGTAGGGAAAGCATTATACAGCTGCCTCTTATTTTGTTACAATTATTAATAATTCAAGCAAACTATAATCATCAATATATTTGGAAAATTAGAAAATAATCTGAAAAAATATATACCAAAATTTGTTTACATTTATGCCTTTACTGGCTTAGCGTTGGGAAAATTTGACCAGAACATCGATGTTGCTGAATCGATTCAATATTGAGTTTGAATCGATTCACCGATTTAATCGAATCATTTGAATCGAATCGATGTTTTTGAATCGATTCGAATGTCAAGCTCATATGAAAATTTACGAAAACAAGCTTTCAAAATAAAACTATATGAAATTGCATATGAGCAATTCTCGCTGGAACCGCCATCGGCACCCATAGTTAGAATTCCAATTTTATGTCACTGATCGCTAGTTTTCGATAAAACTTAAGAGTGGTCCTTTCAGTTTTCTCAAATTGGTGGACCCCTCGTACGCCAGCTAGCTAAACAGTTTGCGAAAAAGCCCATTTTTTATAAGTATAGGGTATTTCTTCACGTGATATGTCTCATATTTCGCTTGGAACACATAGCAAACTTAGTGGCATCGTATAGAGAAAGGATATAGCTTTCGCCAAAAATTGGCGGTTATTTCAAATTTGGCCGCCATCTTGAATTTTGATAGAAAAATCGTTTTTTCACCATTAGCGCACCGCTCGCTTTGAATTCTGAGATCACCATCAGAAAGCTGAGGACAGTGGCGTAGCTAGGGTTTTTGGGGCCCGGTGCGGTGTTCCATTTAGGGGCCCTCAAGAAAGTAATGTGAACGCCGTTCAAATACGAACGCTAATGTGAAATCAACTGTTGAAATAAACGATGACCAAATAGCTTTTATAGAATTATGACTAAAATGATGGACTTCTAGTGAGTTGCCATGTAAGTTGATATATGAGTAGGTGAAGTAGCTCTGGAAAGCAATGATCCATATACTGCTTAAATTGGGAATTCTAGCGTAATGTTGACATTTCCCGAATTTTGTGTTTTGTTCGATTTTGAAATTCTTGATGGCAGAAAAGCCTTAAATTATGCTAACCAATTACAAAATGAACACCAAAGATTTTCTCAAGAGTTCATTTTGTGATTTTCACGAACTTCCTAAAAATGAGTAAACCCTAAAAAATCCAATGTAGAATTCTCCTTAGGATAACCATAAAAGTTACTTTAGAGATTCTAGCATGAATTTCTTCAAAAAACCTTCCTGAAATTGTTTAAGAAAATAAGTACTCCAGGAATCTTTACAATGATTTTACGTTTTCTCATATCTTCCACCATGATTCCCGTTTACAATATCTTTATGATTTCAAATATTTTTTTCTCAAAGGATTTTCTAAATTTTTTTTTCAAATTATCGTTCAGATTTTAATCAGTGAATTCCTTCAGGAATTACTCCAGAGATTGTCCCTAAGATTACTTCGGGAATTAAAGAATATAGAGTTCTTAGAGATTTTTTTAATTGCGAAAGTGATCTTGTAGGAATTCCACTAGTTAATTCTCATGATATTCATGTTTAAAAACTTCTGAGATATTCCTCAAAAATAATTCCAGGGATTAGACCAGATTTTTTTTTTTCAAAGCGATTTCAGAGATTGCTCCAAGAGTTTCTAGAAACATTTGATCAGTATTGACTTAACGGATTCCCGTCCCAAGGATTTCTTGAGAAATTTCATAACAAAATTGTAATTAAATTCCTCCAGGATTTTATCCAGAATATGTCCAAGAACTGTTTCCAAAGAATTCCGGATTATAGGGATTTCAAATTCAAGCATTTTGAATTTCTCCAATAGTTTATTTTTCAAATATATCTATGAATTCTTCTATGCATTTGATCAAGAATTTCACGAATTGATTACTCCAGTATATAAAGAAGATTCAACTATAAATTCTTCAAACCATTCTACCTACGATACATTAATTTTTCCGGAGAATAGAAATTCATAAATTATTCCAGCAGTTTATCATGAACTCTTCCAGCGACTCTTTCGAAGAACTATCCAGTAATGATTCTTGAAATGGCCTAGCAATTGTTCTAAAAACTCGTACAGTTATTCGTCTAAAAACCTAGGAAACAATCTTCTCGAAATATCGTCAGTAAATTAATTACGACATTTTATTTCATTTGATTCCATCAGGAATTTCTTAAAAAAGTTCTTTAGGATTTTTGCAGTAGGTTCTCCAAGTAATCTTTAAAGTTTTCGTCTATAGAATATCCTACTGATATTTTGTATTACAAAAATATATTCGGGAATTTGTCCAAAAACTTATCAAGATCTCCAGATCCCCCAGAGAATTCTCCTAGAATAATGCCGATACTCTCACAACGTATTCGTTCTGAAACTTTTCCATGGAAAATCTCTCAACGTTAGATCTTCTTTGAATGGAGTTTTCTAGTGATTCCTTCATCAATTTACTGATACTTTTTTTAAAGAATTCTTGAGGAATTAATTATAAAATTCTGTCAAGAAATAACAAAAGGATTTATTTCAAGAGTTCCTCAAAACAAAATTCTTCAAGTCCCATAATTGCCTAGGGTCGGTGTTCTCTTAGTGGACAGTCCCCTATAGTCGCACTAGTGGCTTTTTATGGCCATTTTGATATAAATCTTTTCAAAACATTTTTTGTCATGAAAGTCAGGAGCTAATTATCTAAATACCATTGATACACAAATTGAATTTGTTTAAAAAATGATCGTAATAATTAGTTTTGCTTAAAATATGAGCTCCTTTGCGCCTATAGTAAACCTTTTGTTCCTAAAGTAGCACTACTGAGAGAAACTTTTTTTTATTTTACGAAATAATTGATGAATGAAGAACTTTTTTACATTAAACGATAGCTTTCGATCCACACTTTGTAGGAAAAATATAGAAGTTTTGTAAAATACTGTTTTGATAAGTATTTTGCCAACGACGTGATCCTAGTGCTACTATAGGAACAGAAATTAGAAATATTGCTACTATAGGCACATGTATTTCTATATGTAAGAAAGACTGAAAAAGCTTGCTAGGTCAATCACATCAATTCATATTTTTCTTGGTCTAATCCATGGCTGATTTTGCCAGCTTCTTGGTGAGATCCTCGACAAGTTTCTGGGCAGTTTTTTGGCAAACTATTGACAGGATTGGAAAAATTGAGATTCTTCACTTTTCCCACTCAAACCATTGGCGAAATCTTCTCAATTCTAACAGCAGAATTATTATCAGATTTTCAACAGATATTTGTAGTAGCGATTCTTCAAAAACAAAACACTGAAATCCTTGACTAACATTTGACAAGATTTTCAGTGGTTACTGGTAAAAACTAACGAATTCTCACAACGGCTGTTATCTGGTTATTGAAAAGCTCGTTAGAAAAGTCTTTTAGAAAATTCAAAGCAACTTGCATACGTTGAATCCTTACATACACGAGTTCTGGCTGAAGCCTTGGGTATACCCGAAGAAATGTTTCAATTCAAAAAAATAGGATGTTTTCTGGATAAGAATTTCCTGTACTCCTGTAAATATTTTTTTTTAAAACTTCCTTGTTGAAATTTTCTCAACCAACAGTTTTTTTGGATTTTGGTACGATTCTTTAGAAATTCCTTATTGGACTCTTGGTAAGATGTCTTATAGACTCCTGGCAAGATTTTCAGTGAAATTTGAATAATCTTGGAAGAATTGTTGCCATATCGGTGGTGGATTACAGAAAAAAAATTTTGCTGCGTGTGTCAATGACATCCGTCGATTCATATTTAACGTTTGAAAAGTTTTCATAAGCTTTCGTTTAGAGATCATCACTTTTAGGGGTCCGCGGCAAGTTTGTAAAACTTCAAAAGGGGTCGCAGCTTTAAAAAGATTGGGAACCACTGTTTTAGATGAATCAAACTTGGAAGAGGGCTTAAGTGTCCGTAATATAAATCAAAACGGTAGTTCAATTCCTTTAACCATCCCTTGCAATAACGCTGGAAGGTTTTTAGGAGACTTGGTGTTGGAATCAATAGAGAAATTTCTGGATGAGATTCCAGAAGTATACCTGAAAAAATCTTTGTAAAATTCACTATCAGAATTTATGAAGTTTTTTCTCGAGAAATTTGAAAAGAAATTCCTAGAGAACCAGTGAAAAATTTTTCTTAAAAAAAGGCTCTATTTTTAAGATCTCTTAAAAATAGAGCCTTTAAAAATAAAGCCTTGCATTAAAAAAAGAGGCTAAGCCTCTAAAAGGAGATCTTCTACAAGCCTTGAATATGTACAAACCATGTCCCGAAGATGGTTACTGATTTCTATTGTAAATTATAATAGAAATGAAATACGGTGCGGTCTGTAACATACCTCCAAATCAGTTTCAGATACGATTATGGGCCCCGCACATTTAGGTAGATCCGTATGAATTTCAAAATTAAACCGAGTTATCGAGAATGAATTTTGAGGTATTTAAGCTTTTCTAATCACTAATACCATTGATTATGGGGCCCTACACATTGCCGATCAAGGTCACCGTCAAACTGAGTTTTCATCTGCTTAGTTTTCTAGAAATCAAATTCTTTATAGTAAATGAAACACTTACCACGATTTGGGGGTCCCTTTGAACTCGGGGCCCGGTGCGGACCGCACCTACCGCACCCCCTAGCTACGCTACTGGCTGAAGAAAAATTGCGTAAGATAGGCTACAGAAACTAGGTGAGCAATGGTATTTACCCTATGAAATGAGCGATTTTCTAAATCATGTTCTACGATTTTGACGTATATGGCGAGTGCAATCAATGCAAACATAATTTTTTGTACAACAAAGAAACAAGTTTTCAATCATTGGTGTTTCATTCTAGTCAAGTGAAGAATAAGAGTATTATTTTGAGTGAAAAAAACCAGCGGCCATCTTGGATTTTGACGCCATCTTGGTTTTAATTAATAGAATAAATTTTTCACCTTGTTAGCACTCATAAAATTGGAATTCTAACGATGGGTGCCGATGGCGGCCTGGTTTCAGCGAGAATTGCTCATATGGCTGTTAAATTCCTCTGATTGAGTAACGTTTGAAATTCAAATTTATATATTAAACATTTCAAGGTAGATTCAAAACTAAGTCCAGTCTAAACTCTAACTCTAAAAAAATCTAATAAATTGCCGTCAAGCTACCATACACCGTGCATTTAAGAAAAATCTGCACTTCAAAAAATTATGTAACTTCTCCAAATAATTTGAAGCGTACTGTAATACCACTACGTAGCAAACAATTATATCATAATTCAGGGAAAAATCTAAAACTAGTGATGCATAACAAAAAATTACTTACAAATTATGTTTGAAAATGTAATGTTAAGGTCGCCTCGCACCGTTCTATGTCACCATTTACCGTGCACACTAGTGCACCATTCACCGTGCGTATGGTTTTCCTCATGATTTTATTTCGTATCTTGAAGAAACGTTGTTGATGGATGACTATGTTGCTAGTAGCGTGCACACTCATTTTTAAGAGTATTCAAATCTTCATTTACAATAAAAACCATGAAAAGTTTAAAAATTGGCTGAATCATTATTTTTTCATTAAAGTCGTTATAGGAGGTTTGACTGTATTGTCCAAACCATTCCATATTCACTCAAAAACTAAATATGAAGTTGTTTGATCACGACATAACAATAAATTTAATATTACCGAATAATTTCATGCCTTTTAAACTAATGCACGGTAATAGGCACCATATATATTTTGAAAAGGGTCCATTTACCGTGCATTTGGGTTTCGACTGAGACACAATTAAAAATTTCAATTTGCATAAAATCTCATGGCTCGTACGATGAAATACATCTTACAAATAGTATCCGCAGTGAAAACTTGTTGAAATTTTGAAAAATGTCATGCTCTAACGTTAAAATAAAAAATGTGATTTTTTGGCGTTTATACTAAGAGTGTTGAAAAATCTCATTTTCGAACAGAATTTACATGATTTTGACTATATAAACTAGGTTTTTCAGAATGCTTCGTGACAAAAACCACTTCATTTTATCAGTTTTATCTTATTTTGCTGACAAAAGAATAATTTGTGAAAATTGTATGAATATTCTGAAGGAATTTGTATATGTGCACGGTGAATGGAAGCCGCACGGTGACTGGTGACTTAACGGTACATCATTTTGAATCAAACAAAAAATCGAATGAAGAAAATCGATTCACTCGATTTTGAGTGCTCCTAACATCGATTCAAAAAATCGATTAATCGGAACAAAAAAATCGATTTTTGGAACATCGATTCAAAATCGCCCATCACCACTGGCTACACTACTGGTTCGTATCCCAACAAACTTTTGAATTCTACATATATTTGCAATCTGGAAAACAGTCCCATTTATGACCTCGGAGGATTTTCTGAGCAGTACATCTTGTCAGTACTATTTGTATCTCCATATCTTCTTTATTATTCAACTGGCCCCTTTCCAAACTCTTCTTACTATACTACTGAAAAAACATTAAGTTTATCTCGGGTTCTATGAGAGATATTAGTAAACTATGTAGTGAACGGAATATTGACACCAAAATCTACTTGGTTTTATAGGAAAAGTATGACACGAAGAACCCATCCTAATTATGCCTATGCCATAAAAATACATTATAAACATACATCAATGTTAATTTTGTTCGCTACTATTATAATATATATTGAGAAAAATCTTTTTGTAAAACTTTCAATTAACTCAATAATATTATATTCGTACAAAATTACCCCTTTCAGAGCCCCTCCTGGCTACATCACTGATCCATCATCTGAAAGGCTTCGGGGTTTTTCATATTTCGACATGTAGAATCTAACAAAAATAGTCCTGTTGAAAACCCCGTGTAACACCATCGTGACTTTCCCTTGTGAGTCATCTGTGAGTCTATGAATGCGATTGCCGAGAGATATCTGGTTTTCAACGCAGATAACTCATTCCAGAAAAAAGGAACATAACGATCACATTCATAGACCGTACTATCAAAAAATTGATTAGTTTTTACACACAATATACACATGAATTAATGATTGATTGGCAAAGGAACTCTCAAGTAATAGGGTAAATGATGGCTTCGGCACCCTGAGGGTATTTTCGGCAGCACTAACTTATCGTCCTTGTTTAAGTTTATATGCGGAACAAGAGTTAACTTCAATGTACTCAACATATTCCTTGAACTATAATCTTCCATGTTGTTTAGGAGTGACATCAGGCTTCTACCCACCCTGGAATACACCTCTGTCAGAATTATTAGGGATAATGAGAAATTCCAGGATTATGAGCAGAGAGCGAGAAAATTACGTCATCATTACACGATCACGATAAGTCGATCAGTAAGAGACTAGGAAGCTAGAGTTTAGTGCTACTTCAAGCAAGGCGGTGAACGGTCACCAAGATGTTATCCCAATAACTATTTGTATATATGTAGATATTTAACTGTCTAAAATAAATGTAATTGTTCGTGTAAAGTGTAATAAATAGTGTTTAACGTTAATTGAGTGTTTCAATGTGATCATCCTGTGGAAATGGAGGCTCCCAGCAACAATTAAGCAGCTCTAGAGGAGCTAGTTTCTTCTATAAGAGGATGGATGGTTGGAAGATATGGTGGAATCCCCTACTTACACGGATTGTTCTTTCGGAGGCCTAAACCCCCCTACGATGTTGCGGGTCGGTGGATCACCGATCACTCATGCACTATTAAACTTTTGATTTGTCTATAAATCACTCGAAAATACTTAATTTTTATGCTTCAAATCACAAATTAAAATTAATGGACTTTGCTTTCCTCGGCAATCACTTTTTATTACGGGAATAGGTTACCAGAAAACCATATTCAAATTCGGTGTATTTTTTATTCACAATTCAAATTAATTGAAAAAATCGAACACAACTAATTAATTCATTGGAATTAGGCAACAAAGCATGCATTGGTAATAATTGAGCCTTCAAATACTTTCTTTATCTGAAGATTGTAGCGCATAAACTTCAATATACTGAGAAACATAAAATATACGTCTTACAATAGGTTAACTATTTTGGCAACACTCCTATTGTTCTACAGGCAATCAGAGGATGATGTGTTTGTGTTAAATCATAAGTGGATTGATTTGCAAAGGGCCTATTCTGATTTTCTCATACACTGAGAATAATATGAACGTTAAAAAATGTAAAAAAGCCTGTAGCATTTTCAATTTCGCGTTACCTTTTAGCGATTTTTTGCGCATAGAGACTAGGGTGTGGCTTATTTTTCAAAAGTTCTCAAAACCAAAAATTCGTGTGCTTTTATGAATTCATATCATATTAGAAGAGAAACCTCAAAGTTTAAGCAAACCATATTAAGATTTAGGGTGGCGCAAGCGTTTTCAAGTTATAAAAATGGCCTTCAGTGAAGTCACCATAACTTCGGTTATTTCTAACCAATTTTGAAACTTTTAGCATCATTATTTTTAATATTAAATTTATGAAAACTTTGTAGAACATCAAATTTGTCTTAAATCAAAAAGTCTTAAAAGTAGTTTTCTCGAAAATATTCTTCATTTAACTGAAAAATTCATATTTGTTTGACCATAACTTCATAAATACTCAACCGATTTCAAATATTTGTATGTACATGTTCTTGACGCAAAAAATAGTTGTTCCCATATTGTTCATACAACATATTTTTCTAATGAAGGGTTTTGGCTTAGTTTTGTAACAAAAACTACCCAAGAAACTTGATTTAAAAATAAATCGAATTTCTTTGGATTATTTAAGTTTCTTCGTTAAAAATTACATTTTACCTACAAAACTTCTGTTTATAAAGCATTTTGTTTTAATTACGAGTTGAATAGTGCATTTTTTTTAACATGAGCAAATATATTATTTAAAGTCCTTTTCAAAGATTTAACAAATGAGGTAAGCCAGTTTCAGGTTTAAAAATATTGTTTAACTGCCAAAATAAAAAAACCGACGTTTTTCGTTAAAAAATCATGCTTTTGTGCAGTTTTTGATGAATAACTTGGTCAAAACATTTTCTAATGAAATGTGGTGTATGAAAAGTTTAAAATAATTAAGTAAGCTTCTAAACCATGCATAAAGATTTGGAATCGGTTGAGTATTCATGAAGTTATGGTCAAACAAAGATATTTTTTTGTAAAATGAGGAAACATTCGGAGTAAACTACTTTTTATTGAAACTAGTTTTGATTTTACACAAATTTGATATTCTACAAAGTTTTCATAAATTTAATTTTTAAGATAATGGTGCTGAAAGTTTCAAAATTAGTTGGCAATTACCGAAGTTATGGTGACTTCACTGAAGGTCATATTTTATAACTTGAAAATTTACCTTCAAGACGCTTGTGCCCCCTCTAAATCTTAATATTTTTAGCTCAAACTTTGAGGTTTCTCTTCGAATATGATTCGAATTCATAAAAGTACAAGAGTTTTTTGGTTTTGAGAGCTTTTGAAAAATAAGCCGCACCCGAATAAACAGTAGTGTGAGGGCCATTCAAACACAACTCTGACATTCAAGTTATCCGATAATCGTGTTCCGTGGATTTTTCTTGCAGAGCATAATATTATGAATCAATCAACCATGACGTCACGCTGCAACTTCTAGGTTGGATTCGCACTTGCTGCATGTTTATAACCATGACATGGCATTTTTTACAGCCGAAATGCTGCCATAGTGAGATTGAATACAAAAAATGTTCGATAAAATATTTATTTATTTTTTATTTAAATGAAAACGACATTATGCAGCGTCTATTTAAGACATAACGTCAAAATGTACAATTTTCGACCATTTCCCCCTCCGCAACGGTCTTTGCATGAAAAAAATAAATGTGTTTGAGCCTACTCCCCCTGCCCCTAGAGCGTTACGTAATTTGTGGACGGCGCCTTAGTCTGCATAAATTTAGTGGCGTTGTGTATTCAATTTGACTCTCTGCTATTTTATTTATAACTGCAATTTTGTTCTCAGTGTAGTCTGTATTTTTCTGCATTGGCCCTTTCAAAGAGTCGAAAATAATGAGTGACGTTTAATTTCAGGATTTGTCAACAAATACGAAATGTTATCAATACATTAACTAGTTTTTGCGCAGTTTTGGATTGCCGAAGTGATCATTTTTATTGCCGACAATAGAAATTGCATTGCCGATAAAAGAACAAGTGCCTCGTGACTTTGGTGAGGAAAAATAGAAGATTAAGAGAATAAAATAGTGTTTTGTGTATAATAATTAATATATGAAGAGTGCTCAAGTGTAGTTCAGGTGTCTCCTGCTAATTGTTGTGTTCTATTGTTGCGTAGGGCATTTTTTAAAAAGTTCAGCTGCTTAGGCTGCCGACAATACGTAAGTTCCCCTACAGTGAGAGGCAAAATAAAGTGCCCACCTTACCAGTTTTCGAATTTCTCTCATTGATTTGGTTCAAATTAAAGTTAACACACCTAAATCTTTTGTGATATTTTATTTTTGATGTTCTTTTAAAGTTGCACTTACGAAATTTTGATTAAAAAAAGAATTTTACTTAAAGAAAAAGAAAATCAATTTGTATTGAAAAAAAAGTAGTGACAAAAATAAGTGCCCACTTCCTTCTTGGCCCCAGAAAAGATGATTTAAGAAAAATAAAAAGCAATTTAATAGTTAATGTGTCCTCCTTTGGCCTTAAGGACTTGCTGGAGGCTCTTCGGCATGCTTTTCACCAGGTTTTGTAGGTGTTGTGGATCTAGTTCTTCCCAGGCGCGCTCCAAGGCTTCAAAATAATTATTTTTGTTGGTAACACCAGTTTTTTCAACCCTGGCATCGAGAATCGCCCACAAATTCTCGATGGGGTTGAGGTCTGGGCTTTGTGGAGGCCATTCCAGCGGTTTAATCCGACAAGACCGGAAAAAAGACTTGGTCTTCTTTCCAGTATGCTTCGGGTCGTTGTTCTAGAGAAATATGAATTTCTCTTCAAGGCCCGTCTGGATCAGCGAAACCTCCAGATTTTCCAGCAAGATGTTAATGTAGGAATCTGCCATCATTATTCCGTCGATTTTCACGAGGTTTTCTACTCCACTCCATGAAAAACACCCCCAGACCATCACATTTCCTCCTCCATGCTTCACCGTTCCTTGGATGTGGTGCTCTGCATCACACACGAGCCCGCCGCTCTCGGTTAGACAGCTCGAGCTTCAGGAGCGCCACATCCAAGGAACGGTGACGCATGGAAGTGTGATGTGATGAAATGTGATGGTCTGGGGGTGTTTTTCATGGAGTGGAGTAGGAAGCGTCGTGAAAATCGACGGAATAATGATGGCAGATTCCTACATTAACATCTTGCTGGAAAATCTGGAGGTTTCGCTGATCCAGACGGGCCTTGAAGAGAAATTCATATTTCTCTAGAACAACGACCCGAAGCATACTGGAAAGAAGACCAAGTCTTTCTTCCGGTCTTGTCGGATTAAACCGCTGGAATGGCCTCCACAAAGCCCAGACCTCAACCCCATCGAGAATGTGTGGGCGATTCTCGATGCTAGGGTTGAAAAAACTGGTGTTACCAACAAAAATAATTATTTTGAAGCCTTGGAGCGCGCCTGGGAAGAACTAGATCCACAACACCTACAAAACCTGGTGAAAAGCATGCCGAAGAGCCTCCAGCAAGTCCTTAAGGCCAAAGGAGGACACATTAACTATTAAATTGCTTTTTATTTTTCTTAAATCATCTTTTCTGGGGCCAAGAAGGAAGTGGGCACTTATTTTTGTCACTACTTTTTTTTCAATACAAATTGATTTTCTTTTTCTTTAAGTAAAATTCTTTTTTTTATCAAAATTTCGTAAGTGCAACTTTAAAAGAACATCAAAAATAAAATATCACAAAAGATTTAGGTGTGTTAACTTTAATTTGAACCAAATCAATGAGAGAAATTCGAAAACTGGTAAGGTGGGCACTTTATTTTGCCTCTCACTGTATATTATAATAACTAAATGCAACAAAAACATGTACCAACCCAGCAAACCAGAGATCATGTTCATTTCAAATTGTATAAATGTACAATTTTCGTTGGAATTGGATATGATGCAAAACTAAATTGATTGAAATCGTTAATAAAGTCATAAATTTCATCTGACTTGAATTTGCATCTTATAGAATTCCAATTTAGTCTGACCAAATATGTAACTTTGAATTGTCATTCCATTATGATTTTAACTTCACTTGGCATGACTCTATTATAATCATCAATGTGAGATTACATATGAGTTCATCTGATGTAGATATAAAATCATACAGGGCACATCGCCGAACGCAACATAAACATAAATAGTGGAATTCATGAACAAATTGTCTTACCTATTAAAAGAACATCACTGTTTAACAGAAACACAATGTCATCAAGTTGCATAAGTATTTTCGTACGATGTCTTTAATAAATTGCTGCACTTCGTTTCAATTGCAAACGTTAATTCGATAAAACATGAAACCTTCAGTGTTGCACTGGTTCATTTGCAAAATGACAATTAAGTTCGGTTACATTCAAACATGATGTTCTACAGTGTTTGATTTATATTTGCTAAAAGACCATCTCCTGCAACATTAACTGTACGGTACAGTGGTAGCGTATCTGGCTAGTGATCTAAAGGTCAGAGGTTCGAGGCTCGTCTCGCGATATTTTATTTCTTTTTATTTTATTTGTTTGTAAAAATTAAATCATATAAACTGCAATACACAATCATACATGAAATTATAGTGAATGCCAAATCAAATTGTCTGAAGTTGTATTGACCATGATAGATTCTCTAAAATGTACGTATATGGCCTCCAGATTTGTGCGAATAGAGGGAATTCGTGCATTTTATACAATCTGTTTTTACCGAATAAGTGTCCACTTTCTTCACTTGCAATCTCAGTTATGTGAACATATTTGTTAGCTGGGAACTAACTCTAAGCTGAGAAGCAGGCTCTATCCTAGCAGAGGTATAATGCCAGACAGAAAACATGAAGAAAGTAAATGTAATCTAACTATGTACAGAAACAGTTATATGCTCGGATGGATATACTTCCCCAGTACGAATGACTGTCCAACTGTCGAACCTCCAGCACATCAACTCGAATAAGTGTCCAATGTCTTATTAAAGCCTGAAAATCACATAGGACAGTTTTATCGTTTTTAAAATTAGACCTAATACAACTTTATTCTATAAGCTTTCATCGAGCTAAACGGGAAATAAACTGTCTTTTACTTTGATCACATTTAAAAATAATGTATTCTAACGAACACAAATTTAAAATAAAAAAAATGTACGGGATCCCTTGGTGGATTTTTATGGGGAACACGTCAAATGAAAGCAAAAATCCTATATTTTCAAATGGTGAAAGATTTAGCGATGCCTATTTTTTTGTGTTAAACCTTCCCGTATACACGCCGTAAGCCTGGCTTGACCAGCCGCTCACGTTACAGCTACCGCGCACGCAATTTGGCCACCGTCTTTTACTTGTCAGTCTGGTTTGGCGCCTTCCTGACCTTTAAAACACGTAGCCCAGCCTGCTTCATGACCTTTTCGGCCACTTCTCGGGTGGACAGGTTCGGATTTTTCTTAAACTACTGCCTTTTCTGGGTATTCCGTTTTCGGTTTTCGGCCGCTTCCAGGCGCTCGATGGTCTTCGTCTCTTGGAACATCTTCACAACGCGGGACACGGTGGAATGGTGGATTCCAAGCCTTTTACCGATCCATCTGTGTGACTGAACAAGATTAACGATCACCGCGTCCAAGAATGCTGGCGTAGCTCTTCTTGTTTTGAATGCATCTTAAAAACTACTTGATAGATCGCGATAAAATTTTGCACACATAAACTGCCCATAACTGCATAACAGTCACATTCGACATTTTTGACATATTCGAGTTGACACCATGGAGAGTCATCAAATGATAAATACTTTCGATCTACTTACTGAAATATTTGTGATTGTTCTAGAAAATTCGAAGAAAATCCTAAGTTGTATGGTCACATTGGTGATTATAACCGCATAACAGTCACATTGAGATTATAAATGAGACTCGTAATATAATAGCAATGAAATTTCTATCAGAATTATTTTCTGACTATTCACCTAGTATGTGATATGAATTGTACAAAATATCAGCCTCAAATAAGCACTTTTGAGTTCCTAGTAGTTTTTAAAATTTTAGTTTCCTCCCATACTGCCATAAAATGCACACTTGGTATTCCATTTACTCAATGCCTACTTTTGTCGAATGTTACAAATATGCAGTTATGGGCAGTAAACATAACACTCTAAGCTAGTATTACCTATAATTTCATTAATTTTTACCCACGCGATAAAAAGTGACACCTAAAACAAAGTGTCGCATTTTTTCCGAGTTAAATCTTTACAACTCTGATTATATCGGGGGGATAACAGTGCATTATAAAACCCATCTAAACAAGCTCCAAACCTGGGGGGCACCATTTGCTATAGGAGTAAAACAGCTACCCCCAATGGTAAATAAGCGAGAAAATGGGTTTTATCATCGTTCTCTCTTTTAAGCTCTTTTTCGCAGCTGCTATCAAAGTTACTCAATTTTACGGTACTTAAATATTGCAGAATTCAGTACATACCTATTGGATTGTTTGGCCTAGCTAACGACTCCGATGATGTAAAGCTCGATGGGGGACCTCGTAGCGTTCCGAAATGATTCACTCCAAAGTTGGGACCACTCGGTGCCACAGGCGGTGACCTGATTCAATGAAAGAAAATCCAGAAAATTTAAGTACCGTGACCCTTGAACCTTTGCCCAACATAGACCCCAATTGTGTGCACAGTATCCCAAAACAGTTTACAGAACACAGAGCTTCTACCAACAGAACAGACTCACGGCAAACCACACGGAGAGGAACTTACCTGGGACTCCTCATACTGTGATGTCGGGCGACGCGACCGCTGCCATTGTTGTTGCTGGCCACGCTCGTATTGAGCTGCATGCCCGGCGGTTTCGGGGCCAGATTTGGTTTTCCATGGTTCGGCACCGGCTTGGGGCTCGGTTGCGTCTGAGGCACTGCTGGCGGTTGGGGACTTCCGGTCAAACTGTTGCTGTTGCTATTACTGCTACCACTGCCGCCAAACAGGGTCGATTTGTTCGGTAGCACACTGAGGCTTCCGAGGGGACTAGTGACTGCTGCTGAGGTGGGCCCATTCGAGGGCGACGGGCTTGGCGTCGAGGGTGCCTGGCTACTTACCCCCGGAATCCGAACCGATCGGAGGTTCACACGCACACACAGTACAGTATCCGAATCGGTTGAAGATGAAGTTTGGTGGATGAGTAGTGATGAATGAACAACCCGAAGAGGAAGTGTACATAAATAGAGATACAGAGAAAGGGGGAAGAGAAATGGTTTTTGTGTGATGAGAATACTAGCAAATATTCAAAAAGGGGAATGAGAGTGTGCTCTGATGAATGATATTGGATATACTTTGGTGCAACTAGTTAAAAAAGAACAGGCTATAACTAGTAGTAGTTATGAACTACTTTTCGGTAATACACGGCATGTCTAACGCTTGTCTTTGATTAGCATGAAAACCTACTAATGTTATGATCTTTTACAAAGTTTGTATAATGTAGTATATAACGAAGAAACCCATAAAATTTGTAACATACATTTAATTTAAAACTTATTCTACAGGTTTTGAAATGCCACGAACGTTGTAGTCCTAATCTTTTAGATAACATGAACTGGCGCGTTGATGAGGGTTATACTTAAAGCGATCATCAATTGATTCGCTATAGTATAATACAAGGCGGGTGGAGGGCAGTGCAATGTAACTCGATCCACGCCAGCGCGCTTCGACGGCGAAGTATTCACTGAAGCCCTGAGGCGCGAACGGAACGCTCTGGACTGGACCTAAACGGTGAGAGCTAGTTGCTGCGATGCTTCCATGCCGAGAAAAGCCCCTCCTAGAGAGAACAGGCCGCCGGTGTACTGGTGGTGCGAATCAATTGCAGATCTTCGAGCAATCTGCCTTCGGGCTAGACGAAGAATGCAACGCGCACACACAGAAGGACAAAGAGAAGAACGCGGTAAAGCATTCAGAGAGGCAAAGTTGGCTCTCAAAAAGGAAATCAAGAGTCGAAAACGGGCATGCTTTGATAGTCTATTCGAGAGTGCCAATTCGAGTGGTAATGGCTAAGACCAAAGGTGCCATAGCGCCCCAAGAGAAGTCGCCCGAGATGCTGCGATCGATAATCGATGTACTCTTCCCGCACCATCCCATAAGCCCATGGCCCCCAGCGCCGTATGCGGCAAGTGGAGGAGAAGAAGTGACGAGAGAGACGAACGAAGAGCTGGCAGAAGTCGTGAAATCTTTCGTGTCAAACAAGGCACCGTGACCCGATGGTATCCCGAATGTTGCCTTAAAATCGGCAGTGAACGCGAATCTGGACATGTTCAGAACCACGATGCAACACTGCATAGATCAAGGAATCTTCCTGGATGTATGGAAGCGACAGAAGTTGTTGCCTCTACGAAAGGCGGGGAAAACACCAGGTGACACGTCGTCGGCGTATAGACTTATCCGTCTACTAAATACGACGGGCAAGTTGTTGGAGAGGTTGATCCTCAACAGGCTAGAACCGTATACGGAAGGCCTGTTCAACAACTAGTTTGGATTCAGGAATGGTAAATCTACTCTGGACGCTATCCAGTCGGTCGTTCAGACAGCTGAGGTGGCAATCGAGCATAAAAAGAGCGGCATCCGTTACAGCGCGGTTGTCACTCTGGATGTGAAGAATGCGTTCAACAGCGCAAGCTGGGAAGCGATAGCCCACTAGGCCATCCCTTATTTTTAGAAAATGCGAAATATCATAAATTCGTTATTGTAAAATGCTCGTTTTGGTAAGAAAACAATCAGGTAAAAATTTGAAGTCCGTACGGGGACGCTAAGTGGTCCCACGACGGCCCTGGAAGTATCGGGTATAAATGGACCCCGTGCGCAAAATCGAGCTAGCTGCTCTAGTGGACGCAACATGAAAAGCCATTATTAACAATTTCTTCTGTGCGCGTTGATAGTCAGGATAGAGGTTTATTTTCTTTGGAGTTATTAATCTTATATCAGCGTACACTGTTATTGAGATGTCCATAGTATAAAATATTATTTTAGTTTTGGCTAGTAATAATTAAGTGAATGCGGTTGAAACGCTCCAACCCGTGTCCTTTTTTGTCAACATTTACCCAATTTGCACTAAATATCCCAAAATAATAACGTGTTTGAAGCAATGAAAATCTATTGAACAAAGCTAGTTGACATTACATTCATAATTACAAAGAAAATAAACTTCTATGCTGACTATCAACGCGCGCATTAGAGGCTAGTGGCTTTTGTTACTAGTGGCTTTTCGTGAGGGCGTGATTTTGCGCACGGGGACATTCAGGGCCGTTGGAGGGCCACTTAGCGTCCACGTACGGACTTTAAATTTTTACCTGATTTTTTTCTTACCAAAACGAGAACTTTACAACGAAGAATTTATGACATTTCTCATTTTCGAAAAATAAGGAACGGCCAATAGCCCACTTACTTTATCGACTCAAGCAGGGTGTCTACTCATTTACAGAAATGAAATTCCCTGATATTCTCAGGTTTTTCCAGGCTTCCATATATTTCCAGATTCAAGAATATCTCCAAAATACATAAATGATCGATATTTTTTTTTTTGTTATTTTAGATGATTGAAAATTTATTTTCAAATCTTCTATTTTCGACTTCGAAACATTTAACAAAAAAATCTAACGATGATTTTCAAAGTAGGGTGCAGAGCTACTTGGGCACTTCCATGATTCACTTTGGAATGTGGGGTTTTTCTCGGCCGCATTGTCTGAAACTTTGCAGTAAGTAGCACTTCAACACGACGCATGTTGTGGCCAAACATGAGCTCAGTAGCTTTCAAAAAACCCCACTGCCGAAGTGAATCAAAAGTGCCAAGAATATGATCTGGCTCCTTATTTTCACTTCAATAAAAAAAAAAGTTTGTTCGTTCTATTTGTGTAAAAGAAAATTGGTGATTTTGTTATCTGAAAGTGCCTTTAATCATCAAAGTAAGATATAAAGAAAACACCTATTCGAACTAAAGAAAAAAAATAGCATTTCCTTCAAAATGGGATTCTTATTATGGACATCAGCGACGTATCCAGAAAGTTTCACTCGAGGTCGTTTTGAATGTTTGTAAGGTACCGTGGGCAAGTGGGTAATTAATTTCGCATAGTTGGGATTCTTCAAATGATATAGACTTTAAATTGAAACAAATGAGGTCGTGTATATTTTTTAGCATGACTTCCACCAAATAGAAACAGTATGCTGAAATTGATTTTTATGTAAAATAGAAGAAAAGTTACATAAAAAGTTTTTGAAAAACGTCTCCTTACTTTTCACTTGCCCCCATTTACCCACTTACCCTGCGGTACCTTATAGATATTTTGGGGAAATCAAGGCTGGTACTGACTGACAGTCCCTGAAAGTAACAACTTTAAAGACATGTCATCTGAAAAAAAAACAAACATAGAGAAAGCTAACAGGAACCACGATCTGAGAGTTAAATCCTTCCAGACATTTCTTTCAGAATATTTCTAAGACTTTTTTGAAATTTCTCGTAGTTGCCTTCTGGAGTTTGATTAGTAATGTTTCAAGAACTTTCTAAGTAATTCTTCCAAGAATTTCGTTTTAGATACCTTAAAGAATTCAATCTGCATTTTTTTCTGACGATCAAAAGTCTCTCCAAAGATTGTTTTATTTTGAAAGGAAGTTTCAAGTTGTCCAGTAATTTATCCATTGAATCTTCCATTGATTTCTCAATGAAATTCTGCAATATTTCTGTTTAGAGCATTTCGAGAAATCAAAATTCCTTCAGTGAGACCTTGATTTTTTTTTTTAATTTCCCAAGGAAGTCTTTAAAGAACTTATCCAATCATTCATCAAAGGATGTCTCCAAGAAAATGACAGGGACATTTTTCAGATTTTTTAGAGAAAATTTTGAAAAAATCCGCGGGGAATTTTCAAACAAAATCCTAGAGTAATCTCCGATGAAACTTAACTTGTGTGAGTTCTAAGTATGGCTTAATGAGTTCCTGCAATGATCTCTGAAAGAACTCCTGGATTCATGATGGAAATTTGTCTAGTATTTTCTCAATAAATTACTAAAAAAAAAAAACGTTTGAGTCTCTGAATAATGTCCTACAAGACTTTTTGAAGTTTGTCTTAAAAGAAATCAAAACAAAATATCCGAAGAAATTAATGCGTGATTGATCGGAACAATAACTGTAATAATTGTTGTAGTATTAACTAGTGGGGAACATTTAACGAAGTTGTAAAAAATCCATGGAGATTCATATAAAAAGACAATTTACACCGTCTTCAGCCAAAGGCTGCACAGACTGAACAATCACGAACATTAGACAACGGACAACACAGAACACCCAGTAGTCCAGTGATGAATTTTTCGTTTGACGAAAAGTTTCCACCGACTGGAATGGGAATCGAACCCACGCTTCGTGGCACAATACGCCACCGCACGGCCACGAAGCCCACGATTTAGAAACATTATTTGATTTCTTTTTCTAGAAATGTTTGAACAGCAGCAACAATATTATGATGAAATGTCAGAGAAATACCGGGAGAAATTTCTGAAGAAATCTAATGAGAGATACCAGGTTGAATTTATAAAGGAATTCTTGGAAAAGTTTCTAAAAGATTTAATCGAATAATGCCTGACGGAGACTGAGAGTAATCGTAGATGATTTTTGGAAATAATCCTTTTGAAAATGCCTGGAATAAATGAAATAATTAGCGAAGAAATTATTGTAGAGTTTGGAAAAATATCGAAACCTATTTTTTCATAAACTCTGGAATAAACATTTGTGGAAAAACTCCTGTAGGATCTGTGGAAAACTTCCTAGAGGTAACAACTGGAAAAATTGCTATAAGAGCCAAAGAAAAAAAACATCTGGAGGAAATCCTGGAATAAGCGATTTTCTTCAGAGTAATCTCTTTGAAACTTACGGCAGGTAGTAGCGTTGGAGTGCTCTAGGATTTTCTGGATTAAATTTTGAAGGAATTCCTTTAAAAGTAGGAAGTATTTCACAATGAATCTCTGGAGATATCACTAGAATTCATTAAGTAATAATAGTCACTAAAGGCTTCTCTGGAACCTCTAGATTTTTGCACTAGGATTCACAACAAGCAAATTAAGACAAAAAAAACCTTTTGATCAAATAGAGACTTTAAAGACCTTACATCAAAAATAGGCATTTTATAGACTAGATGACTAAATAGTTAAATGGCCGCACATCGAAAGTAGCGTTTTAGCAGTGCAACTAAAAAATGTTTTAATTGAAAAGATTTTGAGTCGCAAAAAGGACATATCCTACCATGCATTACTAATTCAAAATAATTTCCCTTATTGTGACTGGAATTCCCTGAGAATTCCATGTTTTTTCCAGGTTGAATAAAATTCCCTGATAATTCCAGGTTTTCCCTGGTAGTAGACACCCTGTCAAGGTACCTGTGCAGTTGTGTAAACTTCTAGAAAGCTATTTTAATGGTAGGATTCTACTGTATGACACAGAGAAGGGACAGAAAAGCGTTCGAATTACCGCGGGAGTACCTCAAGGTTCAATCCTGAGCCCGCTGTTATGGAATGCGACGTACGATGACGTACTGAGGCTGCCCCTTCCGACGGGTTTTGAGATTGTTGGCTTCGCCGACGATATCACCCTAGTGGTCTATGGTGAATCGATGGAGGAAGTAGAGTTGACAGCAGCGCACTCTATTTCCATAGTTGAGGAATGGATGAAGTCTAGGAAACTAGGACTGGCCCGTCACAAGACTGAGGTGGTGGTGGTCAACAACCGCAAGACCGAGCAACGGGCGCTTATCTCGGTAGGTGATTGCACCATAGAGTCCAAGCGATCCCTTAGGCATCTTGGGGTAATGATCGATGACAAGCTCAGCTTCGCTAGCCACGTTGAATATGCCTGTAAAAGGGCATCTACGGCTATAGCGGCGCTTTCGAGAATGCTGTAAGTGCCAGCAAACGCAAGCTCCTGGCAAGCGTGGCGATATCCATACTAAGGTATGGAAGACCAATCTGGTCAAAAGTGCTTAGAACGGGCAGAAACCTAAAACGGTTTGAAAGCACGTATAGGATCATGTGCTTAAGAGTAGCAAGCGCATACCGAATGGTTTCTAAAGAGGCCATGTGCATCATAGCCGGGATGACGCCCATCGGGCATCAAGGAAGATGTTCAATGCTTCATCCAAAGAGGTACCAGAGAAGTCCGCGACACGTGTAAAGAGGAAACGCTTAGAAGATGGCAGCAGGAATGGGATAACTCCACTAAGGGTAAATGGATCCATCGGCTAACACCAAATGTGTCAGATTGGCATAAAAGAAACCATGGGGAACTTCCACCTGACGCAGTTTCTTGTCAGGACATGGTTGCGATAGACAGTACCTGCATAGGTTCGGGCACTCAGAATCTCCTACGTGCCCCATTTGTGCTGGTGTGAAGGAAACAGCGGAGCATGTCGTGTTCGATTGCCCCCGTTTCATTGTTGTGAGAGATCGCATGCTCGCTATATGCGGAGGAGACACGACCCCCGAACAATATGGCCTATGGCGCGCCGACCAAGAGTTGGGTGCAGAGGATTAGCCCTACCAAGGCTGGTCCCTTGTAACATTGTTTAAGTCGGCTAGGAGAAGCAGTTTGCCTAGGCTACTTCTGCTACATGTGTTGTACTATATGCACTGGCCACTTCCGGAAGAAATACCGTAAGCTGGTTCCGGGGAGATAAGGGTCTGAGGCCAAGGATAATGTAGAGTGCACAGACATTACACCACTTGAGCAATTCAGCGAGAATTGCTCAAGTACAGTGCATGAGCTGGTTGATTCTACCCCATTACCCCGAATACCATTACCCTGATCGACCCATTACCCCGAATGACATTATTGACATTACCTTGAATCACAATATTACGGCGCAATGTCATTCAAGGTATTTGTGCATTCGAGAATGGAAGTCGAGGTAATGGTACATGGGTCTACCCCGTTTGGCATAATGCCGTTTGGCATAATGCCGTTTGGCATACAGTCGTTTGGCATAAAGTCGTTTGGCATAATAGTCATTTGGCATAACAGTCGTTTGGCATAATGGTCATTTGGCATAATGGTCGTTTGGCATAATTTGAAAAGAAGCTTTAGATTAAATAATAAAAAACAAAACATATACATGATGAACATCTTTATCTAGTCGTACGCTTCTCACACTGTTATGGGTCACTTTGTCACGATCCATTAGTCACTGTTTTTCAAATGTATTTCAAATGAAAATGCCTTATACTAGTTTATTTGATATTTGTACTACGAAGCTGGAAATGTTTTAACGAATAACTTGTCATGATAAATAATAATTACACAAGTCTCAGTTTAATCATGGGATGAATTGGTTGAGTATGCGGATAACGTGATCTAAAAAATAAGAAGTTTGTTTTATTTTATTTATGTTTTATTAGCCAATGATTTCTCTATTTTTTTGCAGTACCATTCAAGTATTCAATTCGCTTATGACTCATACAATATGCATAATACCGATTCTGTGTTGTTGCTAGACAATAATACTTGAAAAGTGAGAATATTTCGTTTCGGTATCTTTCAAAACTATTTCCTTTAACATCAACAATAAAGTTCATCCACTCTGAAGCGTCTTGTAATCCATTCACGTACAAAAATGTTGTCAATTTAAGTCGCTCTTGATATTTCAATGTCTTGGATGCGATTATTTTTTTGATATTAGAAGGCCATAAATAAACTGGTCCACAGACGTCTTGGAACGTAAATAGTGGATTCGTTATATCTTCATATTCACGGTAAACTTTACACATTTTGTTTAAAGGATTGTTCATTTTGTTAACTTTAAAAACACTTCAATTTATTTAATATACAAATAAGCCAAATTAATTAAAACTTTTAGCGATAAAATCACTCGGCAGACATGCGTACGTAAAACTGTTACAATTTTATTCGAACATGCCTCGTCCAACACCTGTAATGCCCGTAAATGCATGTCAGTCCCATGTTTGCTGGATTTCCTATTCACATGGGACAATTATGCATTTATGCTCAGTGTACCTACCTCATGCTTAGGAATTCAAATAGAACGCAGCTTGCTGTGATCCAATTGAATTTAAAAGTCACCCATTGGTCGAAAAATCGAAAAATTTAAAATATGATCAGTAGGCTGTGACCACGTTGTACCCCGTTGATACTGGTTGCTAAGTAACGAGGCCGGTATCATTGTAAGAGGCATACTAGTGGAAGTTGGAGAAAGGGTTCTTTTCTGATTCTGCTGTACGGCGGTTTAGACGCGAAAAATGGACTCGGACAGCGATAGCGATTTTTACGGAGTGGATGCAGCCGAAGCGGAAAATGATGTGCCGAAAGTGCTTAAATCATCCAGAGGAAAGGATTGTTTGGCTTTCAAAGGATTTTTATTCTATTCAAACAGAACACCGGTAAGTTTTTTTTTAAATTGTGCGAAATAATAATACAACTAAAAACCAAATTAATGTTTTAGAATGGTCCCACCCACTACTGGGAATGTAGGGGTAGACCACATGGACGCGGCTCGGGAAGCAGATGCTCTGCGCGTATGGTAACGTTCAAGGCGGGGAACGAACACCGCGTTCTGTCATGTTCGGACCATAACCACGAAAGCGACCCAATTCATTTAATGGGGCTAATGATGAGGAGTTCCCTAAAGCGACGGGCCAACCAAAACAATGCAACGCCAGCGAAAATAGTACGCCAAGCCGGAGCAGAATTTTCTAATGCGGTGCAGCAGAGGATGTCGTTAAATGCACAACGTAAAATCATCGACCGAGTGCGAAAAAGTGACGAACTCCCAAAGGAACCCACTTCGTTGGCCGAATTTGAGGTGCCGATCAGCTTAAGGACAACCGTCGATGGAGAATCTTTCCTTATGTCTGATATTAAGGAAGGAAGCGACAGAGCAATCATTTTTGGTACGCTGGAAGGATTACGACGTTTAGCCCTTGCCAAATACTGGATCGTTGACGGAACGTTCGATTGCGTTCCAGGTTTGTTTCGGCAACTGTTCACCATTCTTGGTAGCAGTTCGCCAAACCACGAACATGCGTTCCCCATAATACACACGTTGATGACAGCAAAAAATGAAGCGCTGTATCGGGCAGTCTTTGCAACGCTAATAGAAAAGGCAAATGAGCTGGGGATCGATCTAGATCCACCAGTCATTTTATCAGATTTTGAAAAGGCTATCATCAACGCTATAAAATCTGAGTTCCCAGAAACAAAGCAAAATGCGTGCTTCTTTCACCTGTCCCAGAATTTCTGGAAAAGAATTCAAGAGGCAAAGCTTATTGGAGAAATGACCAACAATATCGCCCTGTATCATTTCTTCAAAAAGACGCAAGCCCTTGCTTTTTTACCAACTGAACGTATACCAGCCGCGTTTGAGAATTTGAAAAAAAATGCGCCTGTTCAACTGAAGGATTTTATATCTTATGTGGACGAATACTACATTATGGGTCGTGTCCGGCGTATCGGAAAGGATGGGCGAATCGTTCGTACAGAACCACTGTACCCGCCGTCGTTGTGGTCGATTTATGACAACGTTTTGTCAAACGTTCCGCGTACCACAAACCAGATTGAAGCCTGGCACCGACGTTGGCAAACACTGGTAGCACGTCAAACTGGAGTGATCAAGCTGATGGGTGAGTTAAGGCTGGAGGAAAAATATACGGTTGGACAAATCGCAGCTCTTCTGGCTGGTACGTCCAGCAAGCAGAAGAAGACGATGCATCAAATTAATGATCAAGCGGTGAAGAATATTGTTGAAAATATTGATAAATATCAGGAAACTGATTATCTTGAGGCAATTGCAGCTCACTTAGGATCAAAATCAAAATAAGAGAGAGGTTTTTCATTACATTTCTATGTATACATAACAAAAATTGAAATAATAAATGAATTGGTAAATATATATTTCTTTTCATTGACTCATGTGAACAACGGTAACAAAAATGTTTTAAAAATACGATTTCTGGTTATGGTTATGCCAAACGACTATTATGCCAAATGACCATTATGCCAAATGACTATTATGCCAAATGGCATTATGCCAAACGACTATTATGCCAAACGACTGTATGCCAAACGGCATTATGCCAAACGGCATTATGCCAAACGGGGTAGACCCATGGTACATTCAGGGTAATTGATTTTGGGGTAATGGAATAGAATCGGGCTGGTTGTAGTGGCTCGTCGTTGGTTCGGCTTCCCTGCACTTCCTGAGCTACCTTCTCAGAGGTCTGTTTGCAGATTTCTCCCTTGTAAAAAAACTATCGAATCTCGATATTTTTTTACCGAAAAGTCAGCAATCCAAATTTGTCATCGAGATTTCGGCCAATATAACATTTGCCGACATCTCAATAAATGTTTTACCGAGACTCTGAACCGAGATAACAGCTGTTGATTTTTTGGCAAAAAAAAAAATTAAAAGATTTAAAATATTTTAACATATTTAACATAACCCCCAAGCAGACCAATTGATCATTGTTAACGAAGGCAAGTAAATGGAAGTGAAGAACCATCATGCTCTCAATATCAATGACAAAATTACCCCATCTTAATCATAACACAATTGAAGAGCTTATAAAGAAGTAGAATGATACAGAATTTCATGTTATGAATTACGGAAGCTCAAATTATTTAGTGACATTTTTAAAGCTGTCAACGCTGTAACTTTGTAACGTTGGACCTTCTTTTTCCCTTTTATGGCCGAAGATGTTCAATAAAAACACTCCCAGAAATAGTCATTGTTGTTTGCATTTGAGATGCAAATCTGAACTAAAGTCCTCCAAATGCGGTAACACAAAGCAATCAAAGGACACCTAGCAAAGATTGTATAAATCATCAGTAAGAAAATTCTACCTTGGACACCGCATTTCTTGCAAACAATCTTATCGTGTTTGGTGTTCCCGCATTTGATATTTGCATTTCAAACGCACACAGCAATATAAGTGTTCGTAACATATTCTAAAGAATTTTAAAAGAAGCCCTGTCAAACGTATTACTAATCTAGTGAAAAAAAAAATACAATATGATGATGATGACACAAGAAACTAATTATAAATCAATAATATAGAAAACGCTACCCATTGAAAGACTAATTCTATCTTTTGAACAATTACAAATCGCTACAGAAAACGCTACCAATTAAAAGATGTTTGAAATTCTCAGCTAACTACTCTTAAACTGAGACGAGACTCGCGAAGACGGTTTTCTTTTTCTGTGATTGCTGAGTTTTTTCTTATTCCACTTTGTGTTTATACCAATTATGCGCATGCTGTTCAAACCCTCACATGAACCTCTCAGCAAAAAATGATTGAGTTTGCATCACATCGAATCATAAATAGCCGTTTGAGTGAAATTTCACGCCAGCAAACGTGGCAGACATTAGAAATAATTAATCTTCTGCTTAGATTTATCTGCAACTTTGGAAAAAAATTGCTCCGCCGACTGAGGTTTTTAATAAAAGTTTACTTTGAACACAATACTTTTCACTTTTTCAGCCATAAAAACGGTGGGCTGCATTTGACGTTTCGTGAGAGGGGAATCTGGGCTGCATATGACGTTGGTATTTTTCCTCTTCGCGAGTCTCTCTCAGCTCTTAAACACACATAACTGAAATCAATCAAAAATGATTCGCCAGGAAATCATGTGTCACTCCTTAACACTTATCAGCTATAAAGAATATCCCATATACACTACGCTACTAATAGCTCAGAAAGCAGTCGCTAAAAAAAACTGTTATCACGACATGCCCCTATGCACTTAGAACAGAAAACCAACGTACCTCTTTTGACTGGAATAGCTCGACTTCCCCAGCGTGTTGTAGCTCGATGAATCATTGGCGTTCTAGAAATGCAATCGATACGATATCGTAAGTGGAAACCTGAACTCCATCAATACAAAATACGTCAGCTCACCTTCGACAGCTGTACCGGGGGTTGCGGTGGGGGTCCTCGGTTCGTCCGTAGATTGCTCTCCGTCACCGGCACCTGGTTGATACTGTTGTTGTTGTTGTTCACGATGGCATTGTTGTTGTTGGTACTACTATTGCTAAGGTTCTTTTGCTTCTTGAGCGTCAGTTTGGCCGCCAGTTCGTCAGCAAAGTCCACGGCCCCACCGTTACCCCCTCCTCCTCCGCCTCCGCCACCTATCCGGTTGTTGCCCTTGATCGTATTCTCCGGCGATGGTGACTTATTGCTGATAGTTGATGATTGTGCTGTTGTCGTTCCTCCTGCGGGGGGGAAGGGAATACAATAAGAATGCGTTCTCGTTATCAGTAGGGGGCTTGGTTCTACGGATCTGAGTCATTCGCCTTTGAGGGTGCGGAAATGCTTGAGTCAAATTATACAAAAGGATCATACATTTAGCGCCAGATGTTTGCCTTTGAATACCTTGAAAACCTTAAAGAATTGAGGTATATTAACGTTATTAATGTTCAGTGCTACGTGCAGTTACGTAAAACATCTTAACTCTCTTTTGCTCATGGTAGCTCAGTTCCAGATCTCTATTGGTTTCCAATAAGACAAACCGAATCAGACGATTAGGTTAATTCGCCTAATATTGAACGGCTAAAAATCTCGTCTATTCTTGAACAGTTCATGTATTTCTTATGGGGTGTTCGACAATTAGCGAGCATTTTAGACGTTCAACAATTGGTGAACTACCCAACTATGAAATAATTACAAGAATATGATTCCATAGGCATCAGATCAATCCAAAAGCCAATTAACTGTTTCGATCAAAGTCGTGGGAAAGAAATACATTGCAATATAGGTAAAGGCATTGATGTGAGAGCACTAAAATGATCATCAAGACCACAGTGAACATGAACTAAATAAGCAGAAATAAGACTGAAGAGTGAAGACCAAGTAGCAATACCCTGAATATAAAACAAGGTAGTGAACATGGGGATAGCGTTCTTGAGATTCTGAAATCCGCTAGCTCCTACGAATTAACGAAACGACCGGTGTTACTGTCTAGTCTAGCGTGTAACTTTTTGATTTTCTGGTCCTGAAGGCTTAATTTATCATAAGAAGAAGATGCGTTCACTGAAATTCGTTCTAGATGTGCAATGTTCGCCGTAGCGGTAAACGCGCTACGGGGCCCAGATAGCCGTAGCGGTAAACGCGCAGCTATTCAGCAAGACCAAGCTGAGGGTCGTGGGTTCGAATCCCACCGGTCGAGGATCTTTTCGGGTTGGAAATTTTCTCGACTTCCCAGGGCATAGAGTATCTTCGTACCTGCCACACGATATACACGGTGTTCAATAAGTTCGGATACACTTTCAAAATTTGTTAAAAAAATGAAAACATGTTTTTTTATTTTTTGGATTTATGTTATTGAAAGCTATGTTTACAAGGAACGTTTACAACATTTCTCTTGGAATGACCCCTCCTTTGTACTCCTTAACGAGCTTCAAACGTTTCTCGAACGCGTCGCAAGCGGCACGCACGGACTGCATGGGCATTTCGTCCCAGATTTTGAGAATTACTGTCTTGAAATGGTCCAAAGTGCTGACATTGTATTCGTTCAGCTTCGCCATCATATAGGACCAAACAAAAAAGTCGAGAGGATTCAAGTCCGGGGAGCTGGGAGGCCACAAAGTTTTGTCCAGAAAGTCGGTTAAATTGTCCCGACACCAGGCTTGAACCACATTTGCCGTATGGGCTGGTGCACCGTCCTGCTGGAACACGTAGTGCTCATCGCCGTAGAGGCTTCGGAGACTGGAGGCAACAACCTTTTCCAAAACCTCAGTTTTGTAGTACGCCGCGTTGATTTTGACGTTTTTTTCAATAAACACCAAGGGTAGCTTACCACGTTTGCATACTGCCCCCCAAACCATCACCGACGCGGCACTTTGGAACCGAGGGATGTTTATATTGGATTCAGGAATGCTGTCCCTCGATGGCGCCCACACCCGGTCATTTTGCACATTGTGCGGCTGCTGCAGCACGAACAGTTTCTCGTCCGAAAAAACAAACTCCTGACCAGCGTGCCGAGAGAGGATCCTCTTAGCTCGATCCAACCGCTTTTTGCTGGTAGCCTCCGAAACGCCATGGACCTTACGTTTTTTGTAAGGCCTGAAACCAAGGTCCTTGATGAGTATGGTGTGAGCGGTTCCAATGGAAACGTTGAGATCTGCAGCCGTTTTCCGGATTGAGCGGTTCTTTTTGCGCCGAATTCGCTCCCTCACGATCTTGATGACCCGTGGCGTCCTCGCTGAACGCGGCCGACCGGATCTCGCACGGTCATTGGTCGAGGACGTCTCCCGGTATCGCCTGATGGTCGTGCAGACAAAGTTCCGCTTGACCCCATGCGATTTCAGCAGCCGGAATATATCGCCGGGTCGCTCACCGTTCAAAAAACGCTTAATTACGAAGTCCCGATACTCTTTCATCGCGCGTAACAAACGAACAACAACTAACAAAATGTCAACACCGCGCACATTCGGTAGCGTATGAATGAAGCTAAAGCTGACACCAATACCAATGCAGAATATGTACATGGCGCATACCTACGCAATGATGAAAACTTGTATTCGAACTTATTGAACACCGTGTACGCATGCAAAAATGGTCGTTGGCATAGTAAGCTCTCAGTTAATAACTGTGGAAGTGCTCATAAGAACACTAAGCTGAGAAGCAGGCTCTGTCCCAGTGGGGACGTAACGCCAGAAAGAAGAAGAAGATGTGCAATGTTCGCGTATTTTTTCTAGAGTTTAGGTTCATAGTTTGGCCGTTTCTACATCGAGTAGAAAAGACTTCCTTCATCTTCCAGCTTCAAACACGCTCAATCCAGTAGCTGAGGCAACCAAATCCAGACGATAGCTGTCTGTTATGGAAGATCCAACACAATTTAATCTACAAATTAAGATTTCAAACTTGTTTTTCTTTTTGACATTACGTCCTCAGCGACAAAGTTTGCCTTAGCTGAATTTCAGCTTGATGTTCTTTTGGACACTTCCACAGTTAATAATTAAAAGCTTGCTTTGCCAGCTGCCAACTTTTGTATTTGTGTATGATGTGGGGCAGACTCCTTTAAGAATACCTCTAATATAAGAAACTACTTGTAGCGCCTTCTATAAACATTGTTAAAAATTTCTTTCAGTCATTCCGCCTTGAATTTCCCTAAGCATAACATTTGGAGTTCCTATTTCAGGAACACTGGCGAACCTTTTTTTCCAGGAATCGATGTTTTCAAAAAAATCCAACAGGAATTCTAAGAATAGGTTGACTACTTTCAACAATTCTTCACGATGATTCGTTACAGGTTATTTATTTTAGTTTTTATTTTAGGATTCTGATATTTATCTAAATTTATCTTAAGATTCTTAAACGAATGCATTCAGGGATTGAATAACTTCTCCAAGATCTTCTATGAATATCTCCAAGAACTCTCACAAAATTGTAATGCATTATCGAGGAGATTCCACGAGATAAATATCTAGAATTTCTGCTTTCTATGCATTTTCTGGATTACAAAAAAAAAAAGGTTTTGAGCAATTATTCAGAAAGCCTTTCTCTCGAGGAATTTTTCAGAAAGAAATTTCATGAACCATCTTTAGAAGAATCTTTAGAATTCCTGAGTATGCGGAAATCGTATTCAATGTAAACATCAAAATTATTATCAGGGCCGCATTTAAGGGGGGCCGAGAGGGCCATCACCCCGGGTCCCCACAAATCTTGACAAACACATTTATAGTTAAACTTTTACTGCAAGGCTAGTGTGCTTTGAACCTTAAAGACCTGCAGCTTGAAAAAAGAGATCAAAAAGAGATCAGATAAGAACTAAAATAAGACAGAAAATTGACCAAGCCAAGATGCCATCAGCGACAGCAACAAGCTTCAAGGAAGCTTTGAAGCAGCGTACGCATAGTAATTAAGGAAGCAAACACTTTATTTTCATTACTATGTTGAAAGATTTGTTATCCAATGTAATTTAATCCTAAAATTGTTTTTCCTTGATTTGAGCAAACTTTTGTAGAAACAGCAAGTTATCGTACACAATAGCTAACAATATTTACAAATACAAATACCAAGCAGGAAATAGAAAAAATAAACCCAGTGAACCACATATCGTATAAGAATGTGCATCCAAAATCACATATTCATGCGTCCAAAATCAAAATTGCACAAGATGCCATATTAAGTGTTATCAATGTCAATACAAGTTGTATATAAATCCCCAATACGATTCATAAACGACAATCTGTGTTGACAACAAAACATGTCGTAAATAGTGCAACTTAGAATCACGTTATGTTATATAAACTGACAGATCATATATCAATCTAGAAAGCATCGTATGAAATCGCAAAAACTTAGCAAAAATTGCCACCCAAACTTTGTCTATCTGCTGACGATGGGCCTCAAAGAACAACAAAGTATGTGTCGCTGTACATGAAACATGTATTAACATTGGCAAATAATCACTCGTCAGACAAGTAACCCTTGGTGGTACAGTGGTAAGGTGCCCAATTCCTGATCCAGAGGTTCCGTGTTTGAGACTCGCTGGAAACTTATTTTTTTTATTTTCATCCAAATTTTGTGGCATCGTATATCTGATCGCAGAAAGTCTGAAAAAGTCGTGCCAAGTACGTATATAGCCTCCACTTTGGTAGGTATATAGCCTTTTCGTGCATTCTATACGATTGAATTGATTCATATAGAATGATGTATAACAAAAGTTATACCAACCAAAATGTTTACTGGGAAACGTCACTTGATAGGAACCAGAAGATAAGAGTTTGGTTCTTCATCATAGAATCCAGGCCACACATTTATCTTTTTTTTTGTAATTCCTCGTGATATTACGACATTACTACTGCTCGTGGTACGGTATGTATTTTCTCATGATTTTCTGTAGGTATTTCGTGAGAACTATGGTATTTACCCAAAGATTCAGAAAATATTCCGAAGATTTCTCCAGGAATTCATTAAGTGATTATTTCCCGTGGAATTCATCTAAGAATTTTCCTAAGGAATCCCTCCAAGGGTTTTGTTTCGCATATCTCAAGACTATAACCGGGATTTTCTCAAGAATAATCATACAACTTAGTATTTTAGATATTTTCCAAGAAAGTTCTAAGCCCTCCAGGATTTTATCCGGCGATATGTATCAAATCAATCCTATAAGATTTAAGTTTAGAACATTTTCAAAAAATCTTTGTAAGATCCCCTAGAGTAACAACTTGAGAATTCGGTATAATCTTTGAAAAAAACCGGGTTAATCCCTGAGGAAATTACTGAAGGTAGTATCGTTGGAGTGCTCAAGGATTTCCTGTAGAGAATCCTTTGAGCATTCTTTGAAAAGTCGCTGGAACAATTTCTGGGATAATTGGTAGAGGAATCTCTAGAACATTTTTTACTGATATCCCTGTAAGAGTCCCTAAAAGTATTCCAGATAAAATCTGGACAAATCAATTGAAGATTTTAGACTGAGTTTCTAGAAAAAGACCTGCTACAAGCCCTACATCAATTTATTCTACTCAAAACTGTATGTTAAACAGCTTAAGTATAATTTGAGTTAAGGTACCAATTGGAGAGGAATCATCAAATGATTTTTTTTGTTGACGAATAAGTCCCAAAAAAATTGAATTTAATTTTTAAACATATAAAATCTACAAATATATTTACAATATTTAAAAACACATAAGATACATTTATTTAAATTTGAAATTGGTTCAAATTCAAAAGGGATGTTTTATTATATTTCTGAATTGGCCTTATTGATAGCATTGCAGACAATCAACTCGTTTCATATTGTAGTGTATTATTGATAGTTTTTCCTGACCTCTAGTGAACTTCCCTGACTTTTCAGATCAACAATTGAATTCCCTGACTTTCCAGGTTTTCTCCAGGTAGTCGACACCCTGTGTTAAGGTGAAGACAAATCGAAGCCAAACCTCAAATTTTCAAAAACACAAATCTGGAGAAACGAACACCCGTTTGAGCTGAAAACGGATGTTCGGTTCTCCAGATTTGTGCTCTTGAAAATTTGAGGTTTGGCTTCGATTTATCTTCACCTTAATGTGTTGATAGTAAACTAATATGATTTTTTTTAACATTTTAAATTGATTGAATATTGTACAAGTATTTTCATGTTGTATGATATTCCTGTGAATGTTCATTATTCAAATAGTTAAACAATGCTTAATACAGGATATCATACAAAATGAGATTACTTGTTCAATAGCCAATATATTTAAAATATTAAAAAAAAAATCTGTCTTTATGGAAATTAAAAACCACCTTGTAGTTTAACCTTTACGCCCCTGACCTATTTTTTACAATCAAATTTTCGTGATCTCGTGATGCCGATTTCAACGAAAGTTTGACACAACACAACACTTTTCAAGTTTCATGATTTGTTATTCGAAGCTAAGTCGCACGGTCGGTCTCAGTTTTATACGGATGTCCCTTGGGGTCTGTACGGAGGTCATTTGAGACATGTCAATATTATTTTTTTGCAAGGATCTAACAAAACTACAGTGTTTGAATTTGTATTTGTGCTTATTGTGCTTATTTGTGTCTACATGAACCTGACTACATAAACTTTAACATTGAATACATTTAAATTATACAATACCATTTGAGACAAGCCTATTCTTAAAAACAATGATTATTTTCATTCATTGTTATACACATAGTACTTATCGGCTCATTTTGGGCATAGTGTACGATGGTGATCTAGGCATAGAAAGTTAGTATTGCTGGTATGTTGAGGTTTATTCGAGCTAAAATGGCTGGTTGCGTCGATTTTTCCTTTTAAAAGTTTTGCTACAAACACATTTCTCATGATATTTCTTCTCTACTCAAGCATAGGATAGGGACAGAGTGTCGTGTTTCTCATGTATACCTAAATGAGCTAGTGCTGAATTCACAACTTCCTTGCAAAAAAGTGGGATTTAAAACTGTCACTAAACGTGTCAAGAATGGAAGAAAGGACGTTTCTCCGGAAGGCGGAAGGTGAACTATCTTCCACGGGTGAAATGGATAATGTTGATAATTGCATCGAAATGAGCAATCAGTTCGATGATCTAGACTATTCCAGGCTCTTTGATTCAAGTGAGCAAAAAAAGAGTGCCGCCTATCGTGGTCAGTTGTTCCGAATTTGCGGGATTTGGGCAGGAGATCTTGAACTCCATTAGGGGAATCAAGGTCAATCGCAAAGAAAGGAGACTTCCGGACGTTCTGCCGGAAACTCTTAAAGATCGCGAACTTCTTCTCAAACATCTTGAAGAGAAGATGCACAATTTTTTTACTTATGACGACAAAACTGAACGTTTGTTTAAAGTCAAAAGGTCTCTCAAATGACTATAAGTCACCTGAAGAGATCAAAAATGGAATTGATGATTTACTTGGATTTTCCCCGGTCCAAGTAATTATTATGAAAAAGAGAAATTATTACTAACTCAGGGTGGCCACCAAATATCCATTTTGAAATTCCCGCTTTTTTCCCGGTATAATTTTCAAAATTTTCCCGGTTTTTCATTGAGGGGCCCAAACGCAAAATGGGGACAATTTGGTCGGTTTTTAAATCGAATATACTAAAAATTCTTGTTCAAGCTTTTCGACGGAATTTTCAGGTAATTTTTCTGTAAAAAAGGAAAACTAATATTATTTTATAGGAGACTGGCTTGTTTTGTTGGTTCTTGTACAATTAGGGGAACTTACGTATTGTCGGCAGCCTAAGCAGCTGAACTTTTAAGAAGGCAATTTTACGCAACACTAGAGCACAACAATTAGCAGGAGTCACCTAAACTACACTTGAGCACTCTTCGTTTATTAATTATTATACATAAAACACTATTTTGTTCTCCTAATCTTCTATTTTTCCTCACCAAAGTCACGAGGCACTTGTTCTTTTATCGGCAATGCAATTACTATTGTCGGCAACAAAACTGTTTACTTCGGCAATCCAAAACTGCGCAAAAACTAGCTTATGTATTGGTAAAATTTCGTATTTGTTGACAATTCCTGAAATTAAACGTCACTCATTATGTTCTGTTCGGTGAAAGGGCCAATGCAGAAAAATACAGACTACACTGAGAAAAGAATTGCAGTTATAAATAGTCAAATTGAATGCACAATTAAATTTATGCAGACTGAGGCGCCGTCCACATATTACGTAACGTTCTAGGGGGAGGGAGTAGGCTCAAACGTTGCGGCTCAAACACATTTTTTTTTTTTTCATGCAAAGACCGTTGCGGAGGGGGAATGATCGAAAATTGTACATTTTAACGTAATGTCATAAATGGACGCTGCCTAATTTCGTTTTCATTTATTTTATCGAATATTTTTCGGCCTTAAAAATTGACATGTCATGGTTGTAAACTTGGAGCAGGTGCGAATCCAACCAAGAAGTTGCAGCGTGATGTCATGGTTAAATGATTCATAATATTGTGCTCTTCAAGAAAAATCCACGGAACGCAATTATCGGATTACTTGAATTTCAGAGTTGCGTTTGAATGGGTTACATGCATGATCCTATTCGCTACTCGCACATGCGCTACTGTTTATTAGGGTGCGGCTTATTTTTCAAAAGTTCTCAAAACCAAAAATTCGTGTACTCTTCTGAATTCGAATCATATAAGTAGAGAAACCTCAAAGTTTGAGCCACAAATATTAAAATTTAGAGGTGGCGCAAGCGTCTTGGAGGTGAATTTTCAAGTTATTAAAAGTGGCCTTCAGTGAAGTCACCATAACTTCGGTAATTTCAGCACCATTACCTTAATTTTTTTTTTTTAAACTTTGAAGAACATCAAATTTGTGTAAAATCAAAACTAGTTTCAATAAAAAGTAGTTAATTCCTATTTTTTTTTAATTTACTAAAAAAATATCTTTGTTTGACCATAACTTCATGAATACTCAACCGATTCCAAATCTTTTTGCATGGTTTTGAAGCTTATTTAATTGTGTTCAAACTTTTTATACGCCACATTTCACTGTTTTGTTGAGTTATTCAACAAAAACCGCACAAAAACATGATTTAAGACGAAAAACGTCAGTGTTTTTTAATTTTTGTCAGTTAAACAATATTCTTAAAGCTGAAACTGGTTTTCCTCATTTGTTAAACCTTTGAAAAGGACTTGGCAACATTTTTCAAATCATTTTGAAACAATAATATATTTGCACATGTTAAAAAAATGCATTATTCAACTTGTAATTCAAACAAAATGCTTTAGAAACATAAGTTTTATATGAAAAATGTAATATTTGGCAAAAAAACTTAAATAATCCAAAATAAAATCGATTATTTCTATAAAAAATCTTGTGTTTGGGTAGTTTTTGTTACAAAACTAAGCAAGGTCCTTGGTTCGATTCCAGGTTGCCACGAAAACTATGTTTGTTTTAAAATTTCGGTTCCATGACGTAAATTTATGAATTTCAATCCGATTTCTTGTGGCGAATTTTCATAAGGGGTTCCTTTGTTTATCGATAGTTCGTTTTCATGAGTGTAGTTTATTTTATAATGTCACCCTCTCGAAGGATGAGTTTGGGCCATTTTTCAAATGATTCCTATTTAAAGGAAAATAATCAAATTTCAATTATTTGTTCAGCATTTGCAACTTATTCTCATATTTAACCCAACATATCAAGTCAAACTGCGTAAGTTATTCAAAAATAAATGAGGGCTTACTCATTTTTGGCCAAATCTCACCCCCAACGACGGTACTTGCATAGTTGTTTTCATTTTTTTTAATGCGAAAGGTCAAGAATTTCATCGTGAATAGGGTCCTAAACCTCAGTCCCAATTTTAGTACCACACGCTTCATTTTAGGCCAAGAACACATGTTTACTCAATTTTTGAATGCTTTTCGTTGGTTTACGGTCAAAAAACTTTTTTTCAGATTTTTGAAATTTTGTCTCACCTTTTGGTTTAAACTCAAATAATGGGTGTATTTTGTTTTCCGTGTTCCTTCCGAAATGTCAGATAGGAACAACCCCAGTGTTAAAACGTTGAGGCCCTGTTTCATTTTTGTCTATTAAGAGAAAATCAAACATGATCAAAAGTGGACCCATTTTTAAAATTAAAATTTAAATATGATATAGTCGTTATTTGAGCTGGAAAATTTACCAAAGTAGTAGCACGAACACACTATATCGTGTTATTGAATAAAAACAAGTTTATATGAAACATTTTAAGACCCTATTGAACTATTCACTGACAAGCTGCATGGCTCGATATGGTTTTGGTCTGTAAAGGTTGCTGCTCTTGAACGCTCTATCACCAAGTTATTACCGAGAGAATTAATGGTATTACACTCCAACCTCTTTTTACGACCGTTTTTTAACGATGGTTCGTTTTATGACCACTTTTTTACGACCGAAATTCAGATTAACGACCGTTTTTATGAATGATCAATATCTTAAAAAGTATTCAAAATAGAGGATCATGATGGTCAGCAAAATTGTTAAGTAGTTCAAGGGCTAACATATGGTCACAGACAAACAGACGTAACACTTAGAACAAATCTCGATCAAATTCATAGTCACGAGGACATGTACGCCCAATACTATAATCGGTGTGTTTGGCCGACGCGCCAACAGATGGCGGTAGTGAGAAAACGTCAAACACGAACAAAAACGATGCGAGCGCTACGGGTGGCGGATTGGCCACCTACCATATTTTCGAATCAACCGTTAAAAAGGTAGTCGCTGGACAACGATGGGAGTGTGACGTCTGTTTGTCTGTGATATGGTGGTCACTGAATCGCGGAATTCTACCAGTAGGTGGCGCTAGTGAGCATCGAAATTTTATTTTGCGGATAGCTCAGGATCGTGATCACTTAAAAAGATAGCGCCTTCGGCAAAGTTTTTCGCAAAACAAAAATTCTACGCTCACTAGCGCCACCTGGTGGCAAAATCTCGAATCTCATAGCTTTTATAATGATAGTCCTTGAGCTACTGAACAATTTTGCCGAAGGCGCCATCTTGCTAAGTGATCAGGATCCTGAGCTATCCGCAATACAAAGTTCTATGCTCACTAGCGCCGCCTGGTGGCAAAATTTTGAATCTCATAGCTTTTATAATGATAGCGCTTGAGCTTCTGAACAACTTTGCCGAAGGCGCCATCTTTCTAAATGGCTAGGATCTTGAGACATCCGCAAAACAAAAAATATCGTGCTCACTAGCGCTGCCTGGTGAGAAAAACCTTGTATCTCTTGACAAAAATAATGATAGCCCTTGGCAAAATTTTGAATCGCATAGCTTTTATAATGATAGCGCTTAAGCTTCTGAATAATATCTGAAATATCCGCAAAACAAAAATTCTACGCTCACTAGCGCCGCCTGGTGGCCAAATCTCGAATCTTTTGGCCGGAATAATGATAGTCCTTGAGCTACTAAACAACTTTGCCGAAGACGCCATCTTTCTAAGTGGTCATGATTCTGAGCTATCCGCAAAAAAATGTTCTATGCTCACTAGCGCCGCCTGGTGGCAAAATTTTGAATCTCATAGCTTTTTCAATGATAGCGCTTGAGCTAATGAACAACTTTGCCGAAGACGCCATCTTTCTAAGTGGTTAGGATCCTGAGCTATCCTCAAAACAAAAATTCTATGCTCATTAGCGCCGCCTGGTGGCAAAATCTCGAATCTCTTAGCTTGAATAATGATAGTCCTTGAGCTACTGAACAACTTTGCCGAAGACGCCATCTTTCTAAGTGGTCAGGATCCTGAGATATCGGCAAAACAAAAGTTGCATGCACACTTGTACTACCGGTGACGCAATTTCACTTAAGCAGTGTTGCCAGCTACGACAAAATTTTGAACCCTTCATGAAAAACTGGATTACATTTGAAGAGTATTGTTATGTTGCTAAGCATTCTATTTTTCTGTTCCGCTCAAGTTTTATGGTTTTGATCTTTTCTTTATTATTCATGAACAGTGTTGCCAGCCATATGAACATTTGTGATTCGGCCGACTGTATAGCACGCAACACTTCCTTCAACTTTGGTGAACATTCGGTACCGTCATCTTTAAATTTTTTTTGGTATTTGCATATCACACCGCCATAAAATTGACTCTTTTGATAACAATCGAGCAGTGTTGCCATCTATTACCAAAATATGTAAACTTGAACCATTTTGGAAAGTTCTCAACCCACGCTTTAACTTTGCCGAATATCTCGAATCAGTATTTCCGCATTTAGACATTGCATTTTTCAAAAACATAATCATTACCCTGATTTTTTTACCGACCCCCCGATAACGGTCGTAAAAAGAGGTTGGGGTGTATTAAAAAAAATCCGATTGCGATGTCCCAGGATTTTATTTTTTTGGTATTTGAATAGCACTCTCCGAATATGGTTCAATCAGCTAATTCGGATCAAAATCCAAACCTTGCCAGTAATTTTTAAGGTTCATATTATTCTCAGTGTATTAGAAAATCAGAATAGACCCTTTTCAAATCTACTCACTTTTGATTTGACACAATTACATCATCCACCGATTGCCTGTAGAACAACAGGAGTGTTGCCAAAATAGTTAACCTATTTAAAGACGTATATTTTATATGTTTCTTAGTATATTGAAGTTTATGCGCTACAATCTTCAAATAAGGAAGGCATTGAAAGGCTCAATTATTACCCATGCATGTTTTGTTGCCTAGTTCCAATAAATTAATTAGTTGTGTCCGATCTTTTCAATGAATTTAAATCGTGAATAATAATTACACCGCAATTGAATATGGTTTTCTGGCAACCTGCTGCAGTAATAAAAAGTGATTGCCGAGGAAAACAAAGTTCATTAATTTTAACTTGTGATTTGAAGCATAAAAAATAAGTAATTTCTAGTGATTTATAGACCAATCTAAAGTATAATTGTGCATGAGTGATCAGTGCGTAGATTTTGTGAAAAAAATGGCATTTGAGCGGAGAATTGGACCTTTCGAAATGGTGAGTTTTTCTTAAGCTGTTCTTGTGTTGTTCTATTCGGCAGCTCACGAATGACGATGATTTCGTAAGCATTTATTTCATTTAATAATAAAACCCATGTTATACAATATTTTTGTGAAGGATGTGATTTATATGAAAGATTATAGTTCAAGGAACATGTTGAGTACATTGAAGGTAACCCTTGTTCCGTAGATAAATTCTAATAAGGACGATAAGTTAGTGTTGCCGAAAATACCCTCAGGGTGCCGAAGCCATCATTTACCCTAGTATGAAATGAAAAAAAAAATTTAAAAAAAAAAACGATTATCTTAAAACTAGGTTTCTGCCACTTACACTTCTTTGCTTCTATTCCCGTTACCCATTTTCTCAACTTTCTCGGAGGATTTTCAAATATGTTAATCCACATAAACACATTGAAGCTCTTGAGCAAAAAAATTGACCTGCTCTCAAGCTAACTCGCGACATACAAACACCATTCCATTTTAATTTATATAGACATGCCCAATTTTTACATCTTACAAGAAGTTTAGTGTAGCAAAGTAGACTATTTGTACAAGAAATTAAATCGTTAATATTTAAATATTATTTGTTCAAGATTTCAGATGCCTAATGGCAATACTATCAACCATATCAACTTTCTACAACTTATTTTTGGTGGTTTGTAGATTAGGAGCTTGAAGATATTCGTTCAGAATGATTTTCCCGGTGACCATCTCAATTTCCCGGTTTTTCCCGTCTTTTTCCTGGTGGATTCAAATTCCCGTCTTTTTCCCGCTTTTCCCGTTTTTCCCGGTTCGGTGGAAACCCTGTAACTAATTGCGAAAAAGCTCAAAAACTTGCTATGCAGTTTGAAAGCGCGCACAATTTTAATTTAGGACTTACTAGTCCAATTGAAAATCAAGTTACTCAGGACTTCGAAAATTTTCTAAATCAAGAGAACGTATTCGAAAATGCCTGGGAGACTGATTTGGAAGAAGTGAAAACTAATATTAAAAAATCGAAAATACGAAAACTCCTGGCGATGATGGAATTTTCTACATCCTCATCAAGAAACTTCCAGAAAGTAGCTTATCATTTTTAGTTGATATATTTAACAAATGTTTCTAATAAGCATATTTTCCTGACAAATGGAAAAATGGTAAGGTTGTACAAATTTTAAAATCAGACAAAAATCCTGCAGAAGCTTCTAGCTATCGTCCAATCAGTTTGCTTTCCTCCATCAGTAAACTTTTTGAAAAGGTTATTTTGAACAGAATGATGGCCCACATCAACGAAAATTCAATTTTTGCCAATGAACAGTTCGAATTCCGCCATGGACATTCGACCATTCATCAACTTTTACGTGTAACAAATTTGATCAGTTCCAACAAATCTGAAGGCTATTCTACTGGTCTTGCTCTTCTAGAGATAGAAAAAGCATTCGACAGTGTTTGGCATGAAGGTTTGATTGTAAAATTAAAAAACTTAATTTTCCAACATACATTGTTAGAATAATTCAAAGTTATCTGTCAAATCGTACACTTCAGGTTAACTATCAGAACTCCAGGTCTGAAAGATTTCGTCAAGTCAGCATTTTGGGACCAACATTATACAATATTTTCACATCTGACTTACCTGAGTTACCTCAGGGATGTCAAAAATCCTTGTTTGCGGATGACACAGGATATTTGGATATTTTTTCTTCATACTTGCTAAAATGGAAGATTTCTTCTAATACTTCCAAAACTCAACTAATAATATTCCCACATAAACCAAAAGCTCTTTATTTGAAACCCTTAAGTAGACATGTTGTCACGATGAGTCAGATGAAGTTAAGTATCTAGGGCTCATGCTAGATAAGAATTTAACTTTCAAAAATCACATTGAGGGCATTCAAGCCAAATGTTATAAATATGTAAAATGTCTCTATCCCCTTGTTAATAGAAAATCAAAACTTTGTCTTAAGAACAAACTTTAAATATTCAAAAAAAATTTCAGGCCAACCATGTTGTGTGCTGTACCAATATGGACTAGCTGTTGTAATACCAGGAAGAGAACTTAAAATAGGTATAGTACCAATGAGTTACATAGAATATCCAATGTTAAAACATTGGAACAAATATCAAAAAAATAGTTAATAATATCAGGCTACAATCTTCTATTCTACGAATAATGCGTTATATATTTAGGTTAAGGTTTTTCTTATAAGCAGATGAAATCAACTCACCTGTAAAAAATCTGAACTGCTACGGCAAATGAAATGTAATATGTTGTTAACAAAATTTAATAAAATCTTAAATTTGTTTTACCAAAATTAGGATGATAGTGTTGTCTGATAACACAGAACACTTAGATATAAGAAATGAATGTAATGTTTGAAATGATACTAACGAAGAAATGAAAGAAAGCCATTAAAAAAGGAAGATTCTTTAGAGATATTTCCGGAGGTAGGGGAACTAATTAATTTTTGGCCGTTTTGTATAGGGTATAGGGAATTGGAGAAGACTTGCCACAGTAATGCGATTAATGCTGCAACATGTAAAAGTGTTTATAGCAAAATAAAACACATTTTGTTAAAAAATTAAACCACTTCAAAAAGTTCCTTCCTCCTTTGTGTGTTATTGCATAAATTTGTTTACAGTGTAGTAAGCATAATGGTACACTATGTCCTGGAATCGAAAGAATTTCTAATTTGAAAAGATTTTTGAGCAGATGGGAATAGAAAGATTGATGATAAGAAGCATTGCTAACTAGCTCATTGTCAGCTAGAGACCCAATAAAAGGACAATATAGGGCAGTTCACGGCAAACCTAGTCGCTTGAGAACGTAGTAAAATAAAACTTCAATGTTCCGTTGCTCGACTCGATATGCACACATGGAAGATTTAACTAGAATCCTAATCCAAAACACAATGAAATAACGTCAATGCGGTAATTCCAATGTTGATACTCTAAGTCTAAACTAAACAAATTGTTTGGTGTGCGCAAAACCATAAAAGCATCACTTAGGGCGCCTACTCACGAGGCGTCACCGTTTACAACACCATTGAGTCAGTATTCCTTAGAACTTGCGGGTGGTGCTGGCGACGACACCGTGTAGCAAGACACTCCCACACCATTTGTTTCCATATAGAGGCCCAAGAAGTTACGCATATCATCTACCACCCAGCACATTATTGCAATGACTCACCTCGGCTGCCAACCGGTTTCAGCTTCGGCATCGACGCAAGACCTTCGAATATTCCTCCTAACTTTTGACCTCCATTGCTATCACTTGTGCCCGACGCCGCGGACGCTGGTCCCCTACTAATACTATTGCTATTGGCTCCCGCTCCAACACCTCCTCCGCTGACCTTGCCCTGAATCAGGGGTCCACTCTTGTCCACCGTGACCGTCTTTTTCAGCTTGGTTCCCTTCTGGATCGACTGCAGCAGCGCGTTCCGTCCATCGCCCGAGGATTGTCCGCCACCAAGTTTCATCGCCGGCGGGGGCGGTGGACCCGGTGGCGGAGGTGGCCCCGGCGGCGGTGGCGGTGGAGGCATTTTTCAGGAAGCTGAAACAAAACGAACGGGAGAAATGATTTTTGATTAGATTTTCGCTGTGATAGGAATCATGTGGGAAAATTTTTGCTACACTTTTGCAACCTTGCTCTCACTTATCGAAACCCATTACCAATCAGCACTGATAGGCGTTATCGTCGCGACAATCATCGTTCGTGTACAAACGTTGGCAGTGAGTTTGAGTGGAGTCTCTTCGGACTTGCCTCTTATCGTATACGAGCACAACGTAGTAGATATAAGGGGACATCCATAAAGTACGGAATCCCTTATCCAAACATTAAGGGCGGCACGAGGTAAGTGTGCCATCCGAGGCAGGAGTTCTATGGTGGAACTTCCACCTACAATTACAAGTTTAATTGGATTTTAGTTGGATTAAAGTTGGATGGAGTTTAGTTGGATCGAACTATAATCCAAGATTCTACTTTTCAAACCAAGATAAGTATAAATTAAGCTCTGATATTACAGTAAACTATTTTAATACGGAAGATTTAATACATGTCTTAACCTAGTCATGGCGAAAACTGTAAAATGTTATAGGAAATTAAGACTGTAAAAAATATGGGTTTTACCACAATATTACTAAATAATTGAAGCAGTGGTTAAAAGGCTCTACAGACGAGAAAGGACTGTAAAACAAGGATTTCACTTCCATTTAAATATTCATTTTTTTTTGGCGACATATTCTTGATTTAGGATTATTCAATGCAGTTATGAAGGAATTTTTTATCGAAAAAATTGTTTGAAATTATGTTTTGCATATACAAAAACTGTATCTCTTAAGGGGCATTGAGGACACCACATTTTTCTCATATAAAACCAGACCAAGTATACTCACGGTATGTTGCGTATAACAATTTCAAAATGAGAAGATCGATATGTGTATAACTTTGAAAAATTTGAAAGGGGATAATTTCATTTGCAACTAAAACGAAAATGATCGATTGGGAGGTTTAGCACATTTTTCTACTGGCTTTGGGATGTACCTTAAAGTTGAAAGTCGGGAAATTGTTACTTTAAATTTACAATACATAAAAGTTAGCAAATCGACCATCATAAAACTGGGGACCGGATTTGTGTAACAGTAGTAGTAAGACCCGCCATTCACGTCAAGGACCTGGTGTCTATACCCGAGAAGAGATGGTAAATTTACATTACTACATCAGTGACGAAGTAGGGAAAAGGGAATTAAAGCCGTTGATCCCGATATGAACTAGTTCTGGAGCTGTCCATAAATTACGTAGAACCAAAACATGGTTCATCATGGTATTTTCCAGAAGTCATCAGCTGCAATGAGTATTTTAAGAGACATGCTATTGGGATTCTTCGAATCGAACTATCTGCCGTGGGAAGAAATTGTCAAAAAATTACCAGGATATAAAAATTTTGAAAGATATATGTTAAGAACATTCGCAGAAGTCTACCAAAGAACACTGCTACAGACATACGTCGTCAAAAATCTCATCAAAAATCTTAATGAATGATTCGAAATAGTTCCAAGAATTGCTTTTGGGAAGCAGTGAATAATTTCATTTTTTTTAAACCTTCCAATAAACACCAGAGTTCTGCGGAGCTAGAAAGCTGACCACAATTAAGCCGATAACATTTCAGTAATTTCCTATGAATACCTCCAGGAATGATCATAGTTTTACATTTTCAAGGTTACACAGGATGTTATAAGAACGGATGCGCTTTGAGTGATTATATCCGACAGAATGATGTTGAAACTATTTTACCAGTATTCTCACAATTGAAGGAAACAAGAAAGGTAAAAGGTTAAAACTATTTTAAAGATAAATATTTTGCAACTCAGTAATAATGATATCTTGAAAACAAGTTAGTAATAAATTCCATCAATCAAGAGAAACATTATTTATTCTCGAACGATTCGCGAACACTATGAGAGGTCGTTACGGCCCCCTTGGGCACCTCGTACCACCGATGTGGAAGCCCTGTTTTATAGAGTTTTGTTTTGTAAAACTACTTTGAACCTATGAAAACTTTTGACAGCGTATTTTTATTTTGGAGAACTATTTTTCAAAACTTTTGAAAGTTTGAGGTTATAGTTGTAATGTAAAATTAAAAGAAAATTAATTAATTTTATCAAAACAAACATGTTTTAGTAGGTTCAAATTTAGCTCATCCTTAGGGTGCTCTTCTTGCTACCCCTATAGTTAGGGTGTGTGTATAAATAATAATATAAATGATTTTGTGTGGTAAATGATTGGACAATGCGTACCATTAGTACTTCGCGTACCTGCAGGTATAAAATAGACCCCATTTGTGGTCCTTAGCCTCTTGTCCAGTATCTCCTATCCCTACCTCCCCGTGGTGCCGCCTGGGGTATGAGTAACCGTAGAGAAGATCGGGTAACCAACCCTGGTGGGACCTAGGTCGTATACGGACAGGGAAGGGGGGCTCCTCTCTTATGAGGGTGTAGCTTATCAGAGCGTCTGTTCTCCATGTTAGGGGCGGCTCAAAATAGCGTATGTTCTCCATGTTAGGAGCGGCTGATCATCGTCCCAGGGTGGCCACCAAATTCCCGTATTGAAATTCCCGTTTTTTTCCGGTTTTCCCGGTACAGTCGCCAAAATTTTCCCGGTTTTTGATTTAGCGAATTGAAGAGATTTCAACTCAATTTCTAATCTTTTGATTTTTTCTTCACGAAAATAAAGAGTTCTTCAAAGCAAATAAAACACATAGAATGAAGCACAAAACATCTGTGAAATATGATTCAACAGATTTTTCTGTGGAACCACTGCAGTGGTTTCAGCATAACTGTCAAAAATTTACTAAAAATTCGGTGAAAGCTAAAATTATGCCAAAGTTTGGGAAAAATTAACATGAAATTCGGTGAAAATCGATATTTTTACCATATACTGATATACGCATTAAAGAACTGTGAAATCATTAGGTGGCCATGTTTCTAATTGCGAGCTTCGCTAAAGTTTATATTTTTATATATTTATATAAATATACTAGATTTTAAAACAAATATGGAATTCCGTTCAATAAACGATCAGTGTCGGAAAAAAGTAGAAATTCCAAATAACTTCTGTTGTTGAGTGCTTTCATTTCAATCATCACATATCAGTGTCTAATTTTGTTGTCGCTATTCAGTTATAATTGCGTGGATAAGGATAAGTATTGCATCGAGGTAAATAGGATGAAGGCGCATTACCGAAAATCCGAAAGAAATTCTTCTTTATTTCAGCGGAAGAACTATAAAACGTCAACAATGAAAACAAAATATCGCCGGAAATTCGTGAAAATATCACCAAACTATTCAATGCTTTGACCAGCTAAAATTTTTTCAGCTTCACGGATCGATCGGTGACATAAAATATCAATATTCGGTGTAATTGCTCAGAAATTTGTGATTTATTTTAAGTTTAAGGTAAAATTTAAACATGCAGAAGCATGTACATATATACCAAAAAAGTTATTGAAAAGTTCAAAAAATGTTATCCTTGACAGTAGTGGAAAGATTTGAAAAAATATTTCAAAACATGCTTAGCAATGTTATGAGAAAAGTGGAACATTTTAAGGATGCATAGTGTAAAAAAGTAGTAATTTAATGTATGAATGAATGAATTGTCTTTATTATCGAGACTTTCAGCCATTGGCTGGTTCGTCTCTTTGAGATTTAATCATTAAACAATTTAAGCATTCCAATGACAGATACTTGCTCGAATTCACAAATGCTGAATTACAATATAACTTCTGGTTTGTAGATTTGTAGCTCCAAAATGTTCATTCAACACGATTTTCCCGGTAGTCATCTCTAATTCCCGGTTTTTCCCGCCTTTTTCCCGTTTTCCCCGGTTCGGTGGCCACCCTGTGACGTCCTAGTGCCAGCGTGGGACTCTAAATAGTGCTGTGGACGATGATCCTCCTGCGAGACAGGGGGTTGGCGCAGGCCTTACAAGCCAGCCGTAAAAATCATCAGTACAGGAAGCATACAATGTAAATTCTCACCGGAACAATCGGCATAGACTCAGGCATCGAAAACGGACTAACGATTGGAAACTCGGGTCATGGCACTGTAAGTCTCTCAATTTCTTGGGAAATACCCGCATTCTTTCCGAATTATTGAGGGTCCGCAAGTTCGACATCGTAGCGCTGCAGGAGGTTTGCTAGAAAGGGTTGAGGATCAAAGGCCATTTCTTATTTTTTACTTATCTCGTTTATTTGGCAGGCTCGGGCGCCGTATGGCATAACAGAGCCGATATCTTTTCTTTTTTTACATTATATACATTTTAAAATATGTATTTATTTTAAAAACTATGTTAGTTTGGGGAAGTTTTAAGGTTAGGAAGGCCGTTTCTTCAATATCAGCATAATCAACGTGCACAACCCTCACCTAGCAAGTGACGATGACGATAAGGAGGCTTTCTACGCGCAGCTGGAACGTGAATACGACGGCTGCCCAAGCCATAATGTCAAAATCGTTATCGGAGATCTCAACGCTCAGGTTGACCAGGAGGAGGAATTTAGACTGATTATAGGGAAGTTCAGCGCTCACCAGCTTACGAACGAAAACGGCCCTAGACTGATTGATTTCGCCGCCTCCAAAAACATGGCCACACGTAGTACCTACTTCCAGCACAGCCTCCCGTATTGGTACACCTGGAGATCACCCCAACAGACTGAATCGCAAATCGACCATCGCGGCGCAAACATTGATTCGGACCACTACCTAGTGACGGTTGAAGTGCACCAACAACATTCGGTACCGACGCCCGCCACGGTACAATCTGGGATGACTTAAGCTACCCGAAGTCGCAACTTATTACGCGCAAAGCCTTGAAGCAGCGTTGCCGGAAGAGGAAGAGCTCACCGAAGCCCCTCTTGAGGACTGCTGGAGTAGTATCAAAGCAGCCATTAACAACGCAGCGGAAGGTGCCATTGGGTTCGTGGAAGGAAATCGACGGAACGGTTGGTTCGACGAGGAGTGTCAGACGGTTCTGAACGAGAAGAATGCAGCGCGGGCGATGATGCTGCAGCAAGGCACCCGTCAAAACGTGGAACGATGCAAACAGAAGCGAAGACAGCAAACCCATCTATTCCGGGATAAAAAGCGCCGCCTGGAAGAGTGCGAAGAGATGGAGCAGCTGTATCGTTCTCAAGAAACACGTAAGTTCTATAAGAAACTCAATGCATCCCGCTAGGAGTTTTTGAACGGCGTGTGCTTAGGACGATCTTCGGCGGAGTATGTGAGAACGCCGTATGGAGGAGAACAATGAACCACGAGCTTGCGCAACTCTACGGTGAACCCAGTATCCTGAAAGTTGCCAAAGCTGGAAGGGTACGATGGGCGGAACACGTTGTGAGAATGCCGGACAACAATCCCGCAAAACTGGTGTTCACCTCAAGACGAACGGGAGCGTAACGAGCTAGATGGTTTGACCAAGTGGAGCAGGATCTTGGAAGTGTGGGGCGATCGAGAAATTGGAGGTTAGCAGCCATGGACCGAGTTAGTTGGCGTAACATTGTGGGACATTGGCGTAACATTGAAGGACGTAGAGCCAGCAAAAGTAAAGTAAATATATGATTTGTTGCATTTCTTTCTCGAGATCGTCTTGCTTCATACAAGTCTGGTGAAGTGACACACTTGATCGTCTTTGCATGACCCGTACCTCATTAAAAATCCCATAAAACGAGACATTATTAGAATAAGGTTTGCTTACACTGGAATACTCTTTCACGTATTCGAGCAGAATCTCAATCAAGAGAATTGAAAGCCATAGATTTGAGTATTGTTCTTTTTAATTTCGCCCTTATTGCTTTTTTAACAGATACGCGTATTTTGGCTACCACTTTCTGTCTTCTTCAGTGTCAGTTACTCGCATCCACTGTCATGTTTTCCATATTAAGGTGGCTTCTTGCCTCAACTCTCTAAGATCCCTTTTCCTCAATAAGTGTGGTATTTATTTATTTATTGTTACTTCATCTTCGACCTACTAGGCCGCAACGACTGTTTTAAAACGTATGCATCACATAACAATACAGAAATCATGGATAAATTACAATTAACATAGACCAAATGAAAGAGTTTTCAACATTGGATAGAACAGTAGTGTAGGCAAAAGTACATTTTGCAGATAGCTGGCTTATCCGACTTGAAGGTCGCCAAGCAGAATTAGAGATGTCTCGAAATTCCCGGCATCGCACTCCATTCGGCCAGTTCGAAATCTTCAAGCATAACGAAACTGAACATCAACGATGACTTTATATGAAACATAGTTGAGGATCGAAATGTTCATCCACGCAGGTACCAAACATTTGGTACCAAACATTTGACATGATGCACTTCCGAAGCTTTTATAGATTTGCAAACTTTGTTTTTTTTTTCAATTCAGGTTCAGTAACGCTCAATGCGATGTTTGACACGTAAAGATGACATTTTTCGTTGCTCGAAGCAGGTTCCTCAGGATCGGCCGCACTGTGTTTTGTAGAAGACGGAGGAGAAGAATATGGATGGAAAGGCGCAGATTTCTAGATGACGTAGACGGATCCGGAGCTGTAGTAGAGTTTATTAGGCATTTCACGGCGAAATTCTCTCTATTTCGCTCTTCAACAAAAATTGAAAACAATGGTGCCAGTTACCTGTTGTAACGTTGATCCTCGCAAATTCCTTCGCACCACAATGTCTTGCATACTCAACAATGCTGAATCATTTTGATATGCTGCATCCTAGTCTCACAGCGTCAGAAACAGAGAGGAGAACGTGCGATGCGACGGTGATAGACGAACAAGAGTGATGTGGTAAAACAATGGAGCCGGTGTTGTGGGTTGACGAGATCGATGATCAATAAGTTCACGCACGAAAAGAAACAAACTGTAGCGGAATCAGGGGCAAGTGTGCCACCTTAAGAAAATTGTTCTCTAACTTTGCCTAAAGCTTATGAAATCCACCAATTTAGCCTCATGATGTTAGTTTCACATCATTTCATAACCACTGTGCCATTTAAAAAGAAAATAATTTCAAAAAGTATTAGTTTTGGAGCTTCTCAAATATCATCCAAAATAACCTATTTTACAACACTATGGGGCAAGACTGCCACCGAATGAACATCGCAAGAAATTCTACTGGTAATGAAATTTTCTTTATTTCTTATTAATATTACTTACAAAGCAGACGCTAATCGATAATTTAAAAAATAATTTTAAGTTTACCGTAATAAGAAGATGCTTTATAACAAGATTCAAAACATGCGTAACTCCCTATTACTCGATACGAATAACTAAAATGATAATTTTTGTCTCTATTCAATACAATATATGTGTTACCCTTATATTACGGCGAATATGTATAATATTAAGCTAGATCAGCACTAAATGACGGTAAAATCTCGTTTAGTTAAAACGGTACCTACTTAATAAGCCAAAAAACATGTTATCATTGAATATTTGGAGAAAAAAAATCAGTTTGGGAAGAAAAATGTCAGTTATTCCCTTACTATACTTCAGAAACTACTGCTGGTGCCTCATTTTGGTTTATCATTATGATTTTGTTGGTGATTTTTACATTATTATAAATTTCACTCCAACAATGTTTGTGTAGCAAATAGGTGGCACACTTGCCCCAATATGTATACATTTCAACAAAACTGGATTTCGTATGTAAAACTAAATACTTTTTTCGTTCAAATGCCACAATAAATTACAGATTTGAATAGTTACACGATGTACAGTAGGTTAGAAAAATCAGTTAATAATTTACTTTTTACCATGCTATTTAGACCCAACCAAATCTTATAAAAATCCACTCAATTTTGGTTGTCTTTGCACAAGTCTATGTAAATACGTGAAAAATATACCAATTTTCATCATATTTTGATCATTGTATTGTGAACTTTAAGGGAGCATATTGTTAAGCTCAAAGAGAAAATATATGTTGTAATTTATATAAAAAGCAGGGGTGGCACACTTGCCCCCAAGTCCGCTAGCTCTCTAATCACTTAACCCTCTAATACCCAAATTTTTATTTTCGACCTAAATATCATTTTTAGTTATCTAAAATCGTTCTAAACACGTTTTGGGCAATGATTTATTTTTATTCGCAAATCTATGAAATTTGGTTTTTGGTTTTTATAATTTTTATTTTTGAACATCCCTATCTTTTTTCATTTTTTCTTGAAGCCTCTTCTAGTTACTGATTTTTGGCAATAATAAAAATTCTAGTTTTTACAATACTTTTAAAAATAACAATTTTTTTCATATTTTTCTGGATATATTTTTATTTTCCGTGTAATTAACTGAAAAACAGGTTTGAAATTATTTTAATATCACCAAGCGATTCTTCTGTTATAGGTTGATAGTAGACAAATATAAAAGGTACGGTTTTTTATATTACACATTAAATAAACCCCAGGCATTTGTAGTTTATATAAGAATACATTTTTTTAAACAATTTTCAAAAATACAAAAAAGTTTCAAGTAATGAAAAACGTTTTTAATATGCGTATTATGAGTCAAGGTTTGAGCTAAAAATAAAATCATTTTGATTTCCAAGCTACGAAAAAATACACAAAATTCCAAAGTGTACCCCGGGGTTGGGTATTAGAGGGTTAATCAGATAGATTATTTATGTTCGTGTGATAGAGCATTCAAAAACACTACCGATGGTAGCAATATCGAGGATTAACATGAAATTGACACTACGTAATTTGCGAAATTATAAGCAGGAAAACAATGCGACACAAACGGCAAACAACAAACACAACTTTTTACGTTACGTTTCTGCTAGAAAAAAGTCTACAACTAACATTAGTGTTCTATTATCACTTATAACAATTATTCACAGAGATCATAATTCGAATTCATCACATTCAACATGGCTTTGCGTATGTATTGCTACAGCCTGTTGGGCCCCAGTGTGACGTATATGATGAATGACCCCTCAAATACTGATATGTCATTCGACCTTCTCCATCGTTATCATCATCAAAAACAACATTACCGATCAACAAACTGACCAATGCGAATGAAGGTGTGATTTGCTACATACAGTCAACTTTTTATAACTCGATATTGAAGGGACCATCAAGTTAGGGAGCTACCGAGTTATAAAACACAAAACCAGTGCAATTGCGATCAAAGGGACCATCGAGGTAGCCATGAAAACCAACTTTTACTATGATTCTCTAACTCGATATTGACTGTAGTTCGATCACTCAATATTGAGATACACAATATCAAGCTATGGAGAATTGCCTGTAATCATGAACGTGACAAAAAGATTTGTTTTTACTTTAGTTATTCAGAATGCTTATTGAAAAAAAAAACATCTGCTAATAACATCCCCAACGCCTCTTTGGTGATAAATATCATCATTTCACTAACTTTTTGCAAATCACAAAATAAAGATCAGCCCACTTTGACCCGCTTGCAGCGCCCCCACACGCCAAGAACCTCTCGCATAATCGCGTCTCTTGCTGATTTTGCTTTGCTTTGCGCTCATCACGATCACATGCTTTGTTTTCATATCTTCACGCTTTGCAAAACGCACCTCTATCAGTCAGTCAGTGGGGGCATCCCGATCTACGCCCCACACCAAACAACCGAAAGCGCGAGCCTGAGAGAGAGAGAGAGAGAGAGATCTGGGAGCTGCAAACTGTTTTAATAAGATAAACATCACAACCGAAGCGCGATGAACGGACGAAAGTGAGATGGTGTTGTGTCGCAGCAGAGGTTCCCAAACTGAATCTGTATAATAGGATGGTTCAAAATATCGTTTTTGCTCCACAACGTTCAATCGATTCTAGGTAAAATACTAAGTGTCCTCCCAAAATGTGAACTCATTTGGATGAAAACTAACACTGGAATTACTATGAAAATGGCTAATAAACTACCGTAAATTCGGGTGAAATTGATCAGTAGGGTGAAATTGATCACTGTGTCACTCGATTTTATTTCTTCCTAATGGAGCACAAATATCAATGTAACCTGCAGTGAATGAACGTTGTTTGTCGTAAGTATGTCCAAATTGTGTGTTGTGGAGTTTTTTGCGTTCAAAAATGTTTATTTATATGAAAATAATGTAAAATTTCAAAATGTTGTACGGTGCAGTGCACAATGGTCGGGCTCCATATAAAGGAGCGGCCAAAACTACCCAAACACTTTTTTGAGATTTTTATGGTTTTTATCATTTTAAAATATACCTCATGTATTATATTATTATGATTCTTAATTGAAATTTAACTAAAATTTAAATTTCTTTGACTTTTATGACGTCAAACTGACTGAAGTCAAAAAATTGAAAAATGTAACAATAAAATAAAGTACAAAATGCATATTAAAGGAATGCAATATTACCCGAAGTTACGCACCATCTGAAAGCTTATGGTTCAACACTTGTATCGAGCATGAAGATGGAAAAAAATATTTGGTTGAAGCTTTAATACTGTTCAATATTACACTTTAGTAATTTTGATGATTTTGAACATGAAAAACAACTCTTGTCGCGTCATGTCGCCGCCATTTCGAATATTGCACTTTAAAATGCATCCTTAGATCTTACAAAAAACGTTTGAATTTTTTGCAGAAATTTGCTGATTTGCAAATTGGAGCTTTTTGAATAATTCAATATTTTCATACATTTTGACGATATTTTTCATACAAAGTTGATATAAATTATATTTAACCACTCTTCATACATATTTTGATCAAACTCGTTAAAATACAAACAAAATTTGTGCTTTCAGCCAAATTTTATTGCATTTCTAATAAAAAAAAACTTAAAAAAAAAGTCACGTAATATGTGAATAACTCCTTCTGGAACAATAAAAACGCCAAATAACATATTCAGATTACATATTTCATCGATTAAGGCGATAAAACGAGTTTTGGCCAAACTTCGTTTTTTTCCGACCATTGTGCAGTGTTGACAAACATCAATAAACTTCTAGTTCTAGACAAGGATTTGGACATGGTATAATCCTGAAAGTTTGTGAGGATACTAAAGATTTATCCCCGAACTAGATTTCAATACCAAAACTCGTACCAATTCGTTGATTTGGTTGAAATAATTGAATTTCTGTAATATATCAAGAAATTCCTTAGGAAATTGCATACATTTAGGCGTTTTCTGCGTTATTCTTGAAATTTAAACATTCATTATTTCTATAAATATTGTATTGTTAAGAATTTGGCAAGCATATTCGGATTCAGGGAGCTCAAATTTATTATGTAAAGTTGTTTTGATAACTAACAATAATGGCATTGATAAGTGATCAATTTCACCCCGAAATGAGATCTCCCGATTTTTTATTTTAGACATATATTTTAGCACTAAAATTACATTTGTTAGAAAATTTCGGTACTTGAGTCAATGAGGCTCACCTTCATACTTGTTTTCCTGCATTCAGTTGTTTGGCATTGTCAACATTATAGAAATCAGACAAGAAAAACCTTGAAAAGTGATCAATTTCACCCGAAATTACGGTAGTTACTGAGAAATCCGATTTCTAAACGGTCTTCAGCAAAGCTGTAGTTGATAAATGCTTCTAACAGTATTAATGTAGTATGCACATGGGTAAAAACTAAAACCGATTGAATGAGTTACTTTCCTCTCTCATAGTAATTCCCAGATATACTTGAAACGGTTTGTGCCGCAGGCTTTGGAAAACTTAACGATCATTGACACACGAGCTATAATTTCATCATATTTATCCGCCTGTATTCATACAACACGCATGACATTTATCGTTCGTGGAAGATAACGAGCCATGAACGAAAACAAGACAGACAGACATCACCCACTGTTTGGTGCCGATTACTGTGCGTCACCACTTGTAACATTCGCTGACACACTCTCATTGTGATCAAGAAACATAGGCGAATATTTTCCATTTTCTATGCTATGTTTATAAAACCAAAAAGGTGTTTGATGATCCAATGGATTATAATTAGGTTGTTAAAGGCTGAAACACCAGAAAATATGAATGGCTCAATCAAAATCCAAACACAGGTTTGTGCAGTCTCAATTTTAATCCAAATGAGTTTAAAATGTAGGTGGTCACTTAGGATTCGACCTGCAAAAACGATGTTTTGAACTTTGCTACTATATAATTCAAAAATAGAAACACGGTAAAAAATCAGCACGTTTGATTAAATGGATCGATCACTTGACTCAATCCAAAACACTAATCACTATGATTTGAAGAGTTCTAACTTTGGATGTGCTGTACTGTCTTTAGCACTAGACTCTGAAGTGAAAAGTTGTTGATTTTGAACATCATGTCTTTGGTATGAAAGCCACCATTGACAGCTCGTTGTAGAAACTGATTGAGATCAATTCAAACCCATTCAACATATGCGAGTTGGTGTCGAGGTAAGATACAAGACTTGCACTCCGAAGATTGAAGGTTCAAATCTGGATCAGGCGGAAACGTTTTTTTAACTTTTTATTTCAAATCAAAATATGCAACGTTGAATTCAAGTACTGTTATTTTCATATTGTCAAGATTTAACAGTAGTGCAAATCCAAGTGCAGAACTGTTGATAGCGTGCTTACTTTTTACCGTGTAGTTACACGAAACAAAAGGATGTCTGCCTGTGTGTACTGTACTATGTACCGTAAAATGGGGTGTTAAGGGATGAAAAAAGTTCAACTTAAATATCGAGCAATTTCTAGTGTGCCAATAATTGAACAAAAGACAACTCTACCATTCTCCCGGTGTATATCAAAGGCCAATAACAATGATGAAGATCATGTGACAGATTTCTGAGATAATCATAAAAATGTGTGAAGAATGCAAAACAATGACATTTTTCCTCATCAAAAAGTATGATAAATAAAAACGAAAAAAAAAAAAATTTCATTACAAGACCATACTATCTAATATAAAAAAATATTTAGTCGGTCTAGTTGCAGAGGTTATTTGTTGCATTTTTCTTCAGCATTAGCGAATTTTAACATCCTAAACTGAAAAAGCCAATCTGACAGCATCTATAACTAAATTTCAGTTTATAATTTTTAATGATTACCTTTCAGTCATCAGATCTAGTTTTTATCACTTTGCGAATTGTTTCAATATTATGACTTGAATGTTGACTATACCTACCTTAATTTATGTTAGAGAATTTTGAAATTCCTTGACAAATCCGTAATTGGTCAAACTAACCTCTGGTTTTTGTTTAGTTATTTAATTTTAGAGATACGTTGGAAAAAATATTTTTTGCAATTTCTCATCGTAATAGGCTGTTTTTCATCACGCCAATCTGTCATGAAACTGCCTACTTTCCGGCACTGAAGTACGCAGTGCGGGAATAGTCATTACCTAACTGAAACCTGTGCTGTAATGATTCATTACGCAACGCTGTTTGAGTTGCGTAATGAATCACAACACAACAATTTTTCAGAAATTGTCAAATAATGGTGAATGCATTCCGATATAATTTCTGATATCCTCAAGCGGTCTTCCACGAAATTTCAAAAAAATGTTGTACGTAACTCGTTGCAGAACTCGATTTTTACAGCACTCGTCGTAATTATCCTACTCGGCAAGCCTCGTAGGATAAATCTACGACGCGTGCTGTAAAAATCGTCATTCTGCAACATGTTCCGTAAACTACTAATTTCAATCACTAATTTTCCCTTCTTTCGATAATAGACGGCGTTTTTTATGTACACTTCAAAAATTAAAAATGCTTATTAAATAATTGTGTATTTTACTTTTGTATAAATGGAACATCTACGAGTATGTAACGTGTCCTTTAACGGGTGTGTAATTGTATATGTATATATATGTATGTATATGTATATTATTTATACATGATATACTTATAATTTATAAATTATAGCTTCTCAAATAATAACATAAAAGTTGAATAATGTAAAAGATTTTTGCAAATTACTATTGTTTAACCAATCAATCATTTTTTTTATACATGTGTAGTGCAGTAGGGAAAGATTTCAATATTAATGGAAAATATGAAGTATGTAACCATTTGACAACCCCTTCATAGCACCTGATTCTCCGCATTTTTTTTCTCAAGGACCGTAAGCTGTTAGCTGCAGGAGGCCGTTGCAGCCGTTAAGTAGCAGCGACATTCGTATTACTAAGTCTGTGATCGCTATTTCCCAAGCTGAATAATTAATTTGAAGCAGTTTTACGACGATATTAGAACACCACACACGATTTAACAAACAAATTATTCCTAGATTTACCCTGTTTATTTGCAATAATTATCTCTTTTGATTCAATTATATTTTAATCAAGCTAATAACGGTAGAGAACTACTTGGACACTTCTAGGTTCCACTTTTAAAATGTCAAGAATGGGATCCGGCTGCCTACTCACTTACATCTGGTTATGTTCATCAGTTTAGATTTCAGGAGCATCATAGAGTCTGCATATCGGAAATACTAACTTAATCAGTGCTCTTTATTCTTCAGCATATCTTTCTACCTTACAAAATGTATTTCGTTCTTATTCTAGAGGGTAGTTCTCGAGATTGGATTTATCACAGCCGTTGTAGGACTAATTTAAATATTTTTATCAAAATAGAGTCTAATACCATGTTCAGACTACGCTCTATATCACGTAATATAGCAAGATGATATCCCATATTACGAAAGGTGTTCACATTACCCTGAGATGATATAGCGTGACGTTTATCTTAGCGACCTATAATAACAATAAAATTGATGTGTAAAATAATTAGTTCCGAGTTTGATTCCGTAAATTGTGCAACCCCCGCTTCTGCAATTCTTCCGGACTTTCTTTGAGATTCTTCTTGATTTTCTCTGGATTACTTCCGGACACTCTGGGGTTTGTTGGATTCCATCTGTAGTTCTTCCAGACTCCATCTGGAAATGTTTCAGGACTTCATTTGGGATTCTTTCTGATTTAATGTGGGATTTTTGCAAATTCCATGTGAGATTCTTCCGAACTTCGTTTAAGATTCTAATGGAAACCTTCGGGGATACTTCCGGAATCCAGCTGGGATTTTTTTAAACTCCCTCCAGCATAGAAGAATTAATTTTCTGTATGATTCTCATAAAAATCGTCCAAAATGCTTTCAAAGGAAGCACTCTAGGAGGCATGCAAGGTCCTCTCGAGATACTTCTAGAATTCTTTCTAATTGATTCCAGAATCCTTTTGGAACTCTTCTAGAATCAGGATCATCCTTTCAGGATTATTTCAGGATGCTTCCAGGATCCTTTCAGAATGCTAGAAGAATCCTATAAAGATGCTATTATAATCCACTCAGGATGCTAGCAGAATCTTTCCATGATGATAGAAGAATCCCTTCAGGATGCTAGAAGAATGCTTTCAGGATGCTAGAAGCATCTTTTCCAAATACTAGAACAATCCTTTCAGTATACTAGAAGAATCCCTTAAAAACATTTTGAATAAATTCTGAAACTATTTTAAAATAATGTTAATTAGGACCATTTTTCGAAACATTTTGAAAGCATCTAGAAGAATATACATTCTGGAAGCATCATGAAAGAGTTCTGGTTAAACTTCAGAAAAAAACGTGGTAGAAATCTTGGAAAATTTTGGTTCAAGAATTAAGAAGCTTTTTTAAACGTTTAAGAGGGATTTGTGATGTAACCCAAAAGAGAAAAATTCTAGGAGCATTCTGAAAGAATCTAGAATATACTGGAAGGGTATAATTCTATTACATACATTACATAGTACAGACCCTGAAAGAAATTGAATAGGTGCCTACGATTTATCGGGATGAAAACGTTGATACGACCAAACCAACAGTGGAACTATTTTTGTTCGTTTTGTTTTGATTCTGCTCGGAGCATGACATTTGCTAGCGTAATATCGCTCAGCGCTATGTAGGCCGGGTTGCCAACCATGAATTTTCGATGCTATATTATGATCGGAGCGTGATATCAGCTATATCATGTTGGATTCGTAATATAGAGTGACAGCTGATTTGTATGGGATATTAGGTAATATAGAAGGTGATATAGCTCCTATATTACGAAACCCTCTATATCACGTAATATAAGCCCTAGTCTGAACGTAGTATAAAAAAGAATTATCTGATTTACCTTGACTTGGATCGCTGTACATTATTAATTTGCAGCGATCCAAGTCAAGGAAAATCAGATAAATTTTCCGTTCATTATTCTTCCCCATCATTATAAAATTTTATAATTTTCAAATCCTAATGACCAAAATTTTATTTAGTTAAATGTAGTCAATTGTTGTTCTCACTATCACTGTCATTGATTTTCAGTTACAATACAGCCATCTTCAACCATATAAGGGTTTCCAGTATTCAGCCCATTACTGCATATATGTAACATTAGACAAAAGTAGGCATTGAGTAAATGGAGCACCAAGTGTGCGTTTTGTGGCAGTAAAATTTATAAAAATTTCCAAGAACTCAAAAAATGCTTATTTGAGGCTGAAATTGTGTACAGCTAATATTGCATATTAGGTAAATAGTCAAAAATATTTCGGATGGAAATTTCATTGCTACTACATTGCTAAGTGAATGTATAATCTCAATGTGACTGGTATGCGGTTATAATTACCAATGCACACTGGGCCAGGAGCAGAATTTAGCCAGACAAAACCTCTAGCGCTTTAGGAGTGCATTTTTTCGAGTTGGTGTCAAAGGAGACTTATCTTGAATTTGTTTATTCTTCAATTTGATGATAAAAGTTAGTTGGAAATTTCGCCGCATAGATGGCGCTGCGATGCAAACTTTTTTGTTTTGCGTCCTAGAGCTTTTGCGTCTTCGGAGATGTTTTAGAACGTGTAGAAATACGACAAGTTGTCGAAGACACCAAAGTTCTAAGACTTCAAATAACAAAGTTATGGTAAAAAATGTGTAAATCACTTAAATTTCACGTTTTTTCTACTTTTTACGTCAAAATCATAAAATGTTTCATTTTAACAACCGTGCGTCGTTTAATTACGATGACATGCATGTGCTGTATGAAAAAAATCTTATTATTATATAAATATTTGAATTTGTGAACAAATTATTGTAAAAACATCATAATTTTTAACATAACTTTACTCAAAAAGTTGCAAGTTTTTGCAAAACTTATCAATGTTCCGAAATACGCAACATTTCATCTGTCAAATTTCAAAGATTGCCAGATGTATATTTTGATATCTTAATTCAAAATAACCATCTCTTCATATAAATAGAATGGACTTATTATTAATTTTATCATTATTCTACAAGATTTTTGACACATTGCGTCAGTTAAGATTTGTTAATCAAATACTTTTATTTTGATACTAGTGATTTGTAAATTGTGATTTGTAAATTGTGATTTATGTCAGAGAGAACTGTCTCGGCGCGGTCATAACAGGATGTAAAAAATGAATAATAGCAGGCCATAGCGAAGTTCTAATTAGACAGTTGCTGGAGATGACATAAGAGCCACACAACAATATGAAAATATCTAAATACTGTAACACCTGACTAATTAAAAGTATTTGATTAATAAAACTTGACTGACGCAATGTGTCAACAATCTTGTAGTACAATGATAAAATTAATAATAAGTCTATTCTATTTATATGAAAAAGGTGGTTATTTTAAATTAAGATATCTCAAATATATCAAAATATACATCCGGCAAACTTTGACATTTGGTTGATGAAATATAGCGTATTTGGGATCATTGATAAGTTTTTGCAAAAATTTGCAACTTTTTGAGTTAAGTTATGTTAAAAATTATCATATTTTTACAATAATTTATTCAAAAATTCAAATATTTATATAAAAATAAGATTTTTTTTTCATACAGCACATGCATGTCATCGTAATTAAACGACGCACGGTTGTTAAAATGAAACATTTTACGATTTTGACGTAAAAAGTAGAAAAAACGTAAAATTTAAGTGATTTACACATTTTTTACCATAACTTTGTTATTTGAAGTCTTAGAACTTTGGTGTCTTCGACAATTTGTCGTATTTTTACACGTTCTAAAACATTGCCGAAGACGCAAAGGCTCTAGGACGCAAAACAAAAAAGTTTGCATCGCAGCGCCACCTATGCGGCGAAATTTCCAACTAACTTTTATCATCAAATTGAAGAACAAACAAATTCAAGATAAGTCTCCTTTGACACCAACCCGAAAAAATGCACTCCTAAAGCGCTAGTGGTTTTGTCTGGCTAAATTCTGCTCCTGGCCCAGTGTGCAATGTGACAAAACAACTTGGTATTTTTTTCGAATTTTCTAGAATAATCTCAGAGATTTCGGTAAGTTGATCGAAAGTATTTGTCATTTGATGACTCTTCCCGGTATTAACTCTAAATTGTCAAAAATGTCGAATGTGACTGTTATGCAGTTATGGGCAGTATACTGGTAATGTATATATTTGAATAGTAGTCCATGTACAAATTTTAGATTTTATGTGAATTAAACAAGTTGCGATTTTATTAACTATAACCATAAATTCCATTGATATATACATATATTATTATATTCATTTCATTTCATAATATATTGGGAATTCAGACATCATTGAAGTTTGAGCTGGACGATGGAGTGGAGTGCCAACCGGAGTCTAGGAGAATGTGCCCTAACATCCTTGTAGATGGGTGCATATCTCCAACAGTTGTAATGGATTTGACGCGCCTTTCTTATAACAAACCATCCCGTGGATAACTTAGTAGATATTGCAAATTTCAGTATACTTTTTGTTGGATCATATTATTGGAAGGAGATTCTCTATTTCCCGAGGGTTTCGCGTAAGTGCCTTTACTTACGAGTCTGCCTCAACCCCTTTTGGCCCTTCAAACAATAGTATGTTGAATTCAGTTTGATAATGAAGGTTGTCTTTACTGTAAAGTGGAACCGCATGCAGAGCAAGACTCAAGCTAGGATGGTGGCTACCTACATACATACATACACATACATATTGTGTAGCGTTGTACTATATCTACTGTTCATAGGTTATAAATAGGTATACACATAATTCCTTTGGATCATAAAATAACAGATAATTTTCATTCCTTATAGCTACTAGTCCAGTGGAGGAGCACGAATTACTTATTTATAATTGGTTTGTTATACTAATTCATTGGCATAATTTACAGAAGCATCATGGAGTCATCGTAGATTTTCGTCATAATTCGTCCTTATTTTGGAGACTACCTAATGAAGTTCAATTCATCACATTTAAAGAATGGAAATTCTGAAACATCTATATTCATATCATAGACAACTATAAATTCCATTTTATATATTTTATTATAATTATTTCATTTATTATATGCTGGGTATTGAGAGGGTGCATTAGGGCATCAGAGAAGTCACAGATGGACGATGTAGTAAGGTGTCAGCCGGAGTCTAGGGAAATGTGCCGTAACATCCTTGCACTACATGCTGCTACTTAAAAATGAATTTAATGGAATTGTCCTTGTTTACTACAGTAGGCTACAGCGAATGAAACGAAGCGTCGGATGTAATATTATTTTGTTTGTCCTCCCTAAACATATGGAAGCTGAAATTTTATTTTGATGTATCCGGAAGTTTTATTAACAAAACGCTGTTTTTTTTTTAATTTTTATTCAAATTATTTGTTTATTTTTATCATTCTTCCCTAGGACAAATATTCAAAAGAAAAATATATGTCGCCCGATATAATACTACATGTGTTTAGATGCTGTTTCACTGCGTTATATTTTATTGTTACTATAATTTTATTTTCATATTTTATTATCATATTATTATATATATATTATAATCTGTTCTACTATATAACATATCACTATAATTGAATTTATCATGTTTTGGGGAGGGAGGGAGCATCAGGGCATCATTGAATTTACAACTGGACAATGAAGTGGAGTGCCAATCGGAGTCAGGAGGACAAGTATTAGTCGTTCGCGTCTAGTACTTTTCTCTCCAACAGTTGTAAAAGATTTGACGCGCCCTTCTTCAAACAAACCTTTCCGTGGAAAGCTCGACAAGTATTGCAAATTCTAATACTCGATCTGTTGGATCATATGGCTGGAAGGAGATTCTCTATTTCCCGCGGGTTTCGCGTAAGTGTTTCTACTTACGGGTCCGCCACCCCCCTTTTGGCCCTTCATACAGCGATATGTTGAATGTAGATTGGTAATAAAATTTGACCTTACTGTTGAGTGGAACCGCATGCAGAGCAAGACTCAAGCAAGGATTGGTGGCTACCTACATACATACATACATACTTCAAAAATTAAAATTTATATGGAATCGTTGAAAAGATTTGCCACACATACACAGTTCGACAAAAAAAGTCGATCTGAACGCACAGAGATCGGACACCCCGGGCCTGAAAGTATAAAAATAAACAAAAATAATGACTTTTCAGAATTTTCGTGTCTGCCCAGGTCATTTTTAGAATATACTTGAACATTTTGCATTTTTCATTTAAAAATCTAATCTAATCAATAACGCGACACAGTGGTTTATTTTCAGGATAGCAGAATTCATCATTGTTTAATAAGTTATTTTATAATTAAAAAATAATTCCCATGCCATATTTAATGCTTACAGAACTCATAATGGTGAACTTTCTTTCCGAATTTGGCAACATAAAATTCACAATTTATGGCCAAAATCGGGAAGGCACTGTATATTACGGCTTAAATCGAATGAGCGTTGTAACTTAGAAAAAGTGGAATAGATAAAACCTAAACACTTCTTTAGAGGTGGAACGTGATTCGTCCCCCAACAGTAGGTTGGAGCCATCTGCCGTATCTGATTGATGCACCTTGCTCACCAAACTCTAACGGTGGATCATAAGCTCGCTGAAAATCAACACGAGATGCGCTCGATGATCTCAGTCAGATCCATTCCCGTCGTGCGGTTACCCCGTTCCTCTGAATGAGCGACTACCTCAGTTCAACATGCTACAATACCAACGCATCATCGTCGCGTCAGTCGGTGTAGTGCAGACTGAAATGAAGGCATCAAGCAATCACTCTCCGTTGGTTGATTTGGCCTGAGCTGAGTTGACAAGAGTGCCACCGGCAGCGACGTCCGCGGGTTGGGGCGATGTAAAATAGATACACCACTAACTACTAGATGACAACGTGAAGCACTTTACACGCTGGATGGCAATCAATGATGGTGACGAATGGGGTTCCACCTTTTCGAATGACTCCAGCTTGGCCGATTGGAACCTGGGAGAAGCACCCACGCGCGCCTGATTGCTATCATAATCGCTTCCGCAGATAGCAGCAGCAGCGAACGCGTCCGTCAACGAGTTGAGTTTCTTTGCTGTTTTTGGGCCTGTCGGCGTCGCGGTTTATGTGCTTTGACCATGGGTTGTTGAATTGTGGTGAGGCCGAAACAAAAATAAGTAATGTGAACGTTGGGTGAGCGGCGGCGGAACCGCCAGCCAGCTAATTCCATTTGTGGGGTGCCGGATTATAAAATTTGGTGACTGAATTATATTTGTCTTTTGGGACATGACAACGACGATCATGGTATGGCTTCGGCCACGGGAAAGGAACCGAAGAACAATGTATGAAGCGAGTTGGAATGTGGAAAATTGGTTGGTATTGTTTTGCGGTACGTAAGGGTTTGTAAACTGTACTGATGAAATCAATTTGATTGAGAGATATTTTTGCGTTACAATGTAATTTATAATCATAATCAAGACGTTCATGGGGCCTTCTTTAGCTGAGTGGTTAGAGTCCGCGGCTACAAACCAAAGCTCATTGAACATTCAACACTAAGCTGAGAAGCTGGCTCTATCCCAGTGAGGACGTAATGCCAAGAAGAAGAAGAATCAAGATTTTTAACAACAAAGAAAACCCTAAGAAGTAAGATCTGAAATGAATCTTTGATTTTCCTTTATAATCTCACGGAAATATGTTTCATATTGATCACAAAGGGCGGATCATGTCCCAAAATGGGCAAAACATGGTTTGTGAGAACGACAGGTGCTCGCATCAATCAAACACTAAATACGGGTGAAACCTTGGTGCCTAATAAGTGACATACAAGGGATCAATCAAACAAAGGTGCGAACATTCCATATTTCCGTGATAAAAAAAACGTTGCCCGTTGTTATGACGTGTGTTTTTGTTATTATATTCTTCTTCCTGAATTTGATTGATGCTTCCTATAGTTTCTAATCAAAATCCATTAAAAGTTAAGATTACTTTGTTCTCGATTATGCATTCGATCGTAAAATTGATAAGACGTCAAGATCCAACGTACGATTTTGGTTTTCCGGCGAAACTAATGAGGCTTTTTTTTATTTCGTTCATTAGTATCATTTCAAACATTACATTAATTTCTTACATCTAAGTGTTCTGTGATAGGCAACCCTATAATCCTAGTTTGGAAAAACTAAATCAAGCATTTAATAACATTTTGTTAACAACATATAACATTTCATTTGTCGTAACAATTTAGAACTTTAACTTTGCGTAACCTAACTTAACCTAAATATTTAACGAATTAATCGTGGCAATAGAAGGTTGCAACGATTTTTGTCTAACATAATAATTATATTTAACATTCGTTCCAATGTTTCAGCATTGGATATTCTATGTAACTCATTAGTACTATACCAGGAAGCTTCAGAATCATTATCAAACATTTATTTTGAGTGCTCTGCAAAGCATTCTTTCTGTTATTACAACATACAACATGGCCGGCCTGAAAATTTGTTTGATGGTCAAAAGCTTGTTCTTAAGACAAAGTATTGATTTTCTGTTAAGAAGGGGATACAAACATTTTATATTCTGTTACATTTGGCTTGAATGCCCTCAATGTGATTGATGAAAGTTATATTTTTATCTAGCATGAGTTCTAGATACTTAACTAATTTCATCTTACCCCTCCCAACGTGAAGTTTCAAATGGTGGTAGGTCATTTGGCATAAAGTCGTTTGGCAAAATGGTCATTTAGCATAAAGTCGTTTGGCATAATGGTCGTTTGGCATAATGAGTCTGAAAGCAAAAATTTCTCAATTGTTCGTTTTTACGATTCTATTGAAACTTTCTGATGACATCAGTTTTGGAGTCAATTGATACAAAATGAAACCTTTTTCAACAATCATACGCTTTTGAATAAATTTAAGCATATTGGGAAAGTTACTGCCAATAGAATTTTATTATTTATCGAGGAATATCTTTTATAACATTTTTTTTTTGAGTTTCGCTATTGGAACAAATTATTGCACTGAAGATTTGTATATATTGAGCACAAATTTACCATTCTTTCAATTGTTCTATTATTTTTCTAGATATGATGTAACCATAATTATAAGTATGAAAACTGAACTTCTATGCATAAGCTGTTCTTTGGAGCTATATTTTTTAAGCATTTGTTTTTTGTTTCCAACTGACAAAAGGGCGGCAATCGATAACATAGATCTGCTCAAATTATCAGCGAAAAAAGAAGTCGATTAATACAGTTACTTAAGCAATATTACACTGTTCGATAATATTAAATTTTTGGATGGATCAGGGACGCAAGTGCAAGAAAAGTGTATAAAGAGGCTATTTTCAAATGATTTGCAGCACCCTTGGATTATTTTTGGCAATGTTTGAAAATTTGACATTTTAATCACAAAAAGTGTAATAAGCAAAACAACAATATTTATTAAAATTCAATTATTCAACCATTGGATTTATCAAATCAATATTTTTTAGCCCTGGATGACTTCAGGGAAACGTACACCATTCAGAAGAATGTTGGCATCAATTTTATATAATCCAAGGGTGGTGCAAATCATTTGAAAACGGCCTCTTTCTACACTTTTCTTGCACTTCAAGACCCATTTAGACGCGTTCCTGATCCATCCAAAAATTTAATTTTGCCGAACAGTGTTATTTATTTATTTATTTTATTTTTTTCTTGGAGATCGGTGTAGAGTAATGCAAATTCCTTTTAAATTGCCACAACCGGTTTTGATCAATAAATTCATTCAATCTTATTTACTAAAAAAAAACTTCAGAGTCTATTTAATTTTGCTGAATCTCCCTATTATAGAAGACAATGCAATCTCGCCGAAATCCAAGCAAAGTAGAATTTTGTTTGATCTGAGTTGCAAGCTACCAAACAGCAATGCCACTCACAAACATTGTTTTTAATAATGTGATGTATTGTAACGGAGAATAATCAAATTTCTAGCTCTAGAACTACGCAATAGCTGCAAATTTTTGGATAATTTGGAGACGAAAAATTTATTATTTTGAAAACTGTTAAAACTGTATGCATTTTCAAGAAGTTGTGAGTGAGCATTCTAGCACCTGGTTTTGTAAATATCTAACATGAGCATGAGCATTGATGACCGTACAATTTGTAGTTGCTACTCCGTGATTGACCAGAATAATCAAAATTGCACAAGGAACCAACAGAAGGAGCTTGGGAGTAGCTTACCATCTTCAGTGTATAATTTCGAGAATTCCAAATATTGTTTAGTTAATAACGGCGCAGGCCACGTTCTTACGATCATCGGGAAGGGCAGGAAAGTTAGTGTGACATCCGAGTATACCTCTGCATCTTCATGGATGTCACGGGAAGGAGTTTTTGTTAGTGGGAAGGATTCAGAAGCAACACAATCAGTTATCTATTTACATGGTCTTCAAAAATAGACTATGTAAAGAAGACTGCAAGTGGTTTTCGAAATACGCGTATCTGTCAAAGATAAGCATTTAGGGCGGAATTAAAAGGTACAAGGTACTCCAATCTATTTTTTAATTTCTCTATTGAGATTCTGCTCAGAGGATTCGAAACATTAAAAGGAGTTCAAAAACATGTCGCCACCTCTAGTGACCATTCAAAGAGTTTGTTGCGTTTGATATGTGATTCGATTCATGGAACATCGACCGATATAATCTTCTATCAGTGTATGAAAAAAGGTCTACACTTCTTGTGTCGAACTATTCAAAATGTTGTTTGTACTTACATACAAACAGAAGTAATGTAGATGTCCTTCAATATCTATTATGTCAAATATAACTTAGAGCATGCCGACACTTGGAGTGTCAAACCAATCATTGTTTTTTGAATAAATACGTAAATGCAAAATTCAAACCATTTTCACGATGAAGATGTGTTTAAATATATTTCACTCATTAGGATAAAAACATGAAATGAGCTCACCAAGATCCATCGTTAACAAGGGAGCTCCAAATCACTTCATTTGCGACACCAGCACGCTCCATAAATGGAATGCGGCAAGACAAGATATTTCAAGAGTTTCAGCCTTATATCCCTACTGAGCATGCTTGATGACAGTTTTAATTGACGTAAGCTACCATAAACTTTACTACAAGTGTGATTAATCTGACTTGTAGCCTAGCATAGCATAGCATAGACTGACTGTACATGCCAATGGTTGCTACTCCGTGATTGATCGGAACTGGTAAGAATTGCGCTTAGATTCAAATGAATGAGGGATGGGAGTTTCCGCTTACTCTCTAAGTACAATTTTAGCAGATCTCATATTATTCAATTCAATTCAATTCAATTTATTTCCGAATGTAAAAGATATAAAAGATATAAAAGATTAAGAAAATACGTCGACATTCAAAATATCAAACCATTCAAAGGATATTTTAGTAATGACAAGAAAAGAAAACTATGTATTCAAAATTTTATTCAATAAGAATAAGGTTCTATACCGACACTTGAAGTGACGAACCATTCATAGTTCGATTGAAATACAAAACCGATACTGATAGAAGTTTGTTAAAATGAAATTTAAAAAACTATTCAATCTTCTCAATTTAATGCAGTTCGATGTAAATAAGTAAAATAGTCATGAACATTTACAAAAAAACCTATTGGATATATCTAAGCAAACGTAATCCTATAGTACGCCTACATTCATAATGTCGAACTATTCAAAGGTTATCTTAGTAATGACGAAACAAGAGAAGTATATGTATATTAAAATTATATTAAATAGAAAAAGAGTTCATGCCGACACTCGTAGGAATCGTTTGCTCCACAGAAGCATCGAACAGAATCAAAAGATCACCCAGCAAATCACGCCGACGACACAAGAAATAGAAAAACTTTCACAGGGTGTCGAATCAATTTTGAAAATAAAATTCCCTGACTTTCCCTGACCTTCCAGTCATTTTCCAGAAAAGTTCCAGACCACTGAGTTGGTTAATTTGAACCGAAATAAGTAAGATTTTTACAAGAAGATACATATTCGTTATGTTATAGGTCGTATGAATAAACTGATCAAAAGCTTTTACTTTATTGAGATAACGTTTATTCAAGTTGATATGATAGAACTGAACAACTGAGAATCTATTTACTTTTCAAACTTGAAGATCCGTATGAACAAAGATGTTCTCGGCTAGTGAACTACCTTAGACCTAATTTAAAATTTTAGGCATGAACGAAAATTTTGGACTCCTTCCTGATTATAACTTTTTTCAAGAGGCAACACTATTACGATCATTCACCATACTTTTTTTGTTGGAAGAAAGCTATCCTCAAATTTGGCTATTTCTTTTTCCAGGCTAAATTCTAGCCAATGCCATAAAACTTTCTTGGAGAATTGCTTCAAAGAATTCCACATATATTGCTTAGAAATTCTTCTTGAAATTCTTAAGATATTTTTTCAGATATTCCTTCAATACTTCTCAATGAACTCTTGAAAGATTTCAAGAGCATTTTCCCAGCACTGGTCAATAGATTATCAAGATTATTTCAAATGATATTCCTGAAATTTCTGCGTTTCAATGATTTTCTTGATTACTAAAAATAATCGAGAAACTTTGAGAATCATCCTCTGAATTTCTGGAGAATTTTCTGGGTCCTGGTTGCTTAGTCGAGTGCTTAGAGTCCACGGCTGCAAAGCAAAGCCAAACTCGTGTTGTAGTATTGATATTTTTTCCCTGACCTCAAGTGAAATTCCCTGAGTTTCCCTGACTTTCCAGGTCAAAAATAAATTCCCTGACATTCCCTGACTTTCCAGGTTTTTCCAGGTAGTCGACATCCTGTTTCACGATTGCTTGGGCTTCCTCGAAGCACGCACTCATATAATTTGAATATGAATTCAAAACAAAAAGTTGAATGTTGAGAAGACATCAGAGGTATGCAGCTATGGACCATGGGTAGGGTAGGTTTTACAATAACATGATTCGTAATTTATATTTTTTACAGGCAAGTTTAAATTGAACCTTTTTCTATTGATTAGAACAAAAATTGGGTTTACATTGATTAAAAATAATGTTTTGGAAGAGTTCCCAAGTTTGCCAAAATAACTTTGTTCATTTTAACCCGTATAGGCCTGAGTGAAAGCAAAAATACTAAAACCCTCACCGCTCCGCGAATACTTAAAGGATTCAAATAATGTTTTGTCAGTATACTGGTACACATATACTGCTTCGCGTTGAAAAATGGGTTAAATAACGTGCGAAGTTTGATTTTTGACCAACTTCGCCCGGTCGCAACTCGATTTTCAATAGTGCGCATAATGCACATGACGGAGGGCATAAAAGCGCACTATAGCGAAGTGACTCGCAAAGTGGCGAAGTTGGTCAAAAATCAAACTTCGCACGATGGTTCACTGATAAAGTACGTCTTACTCAGGAGAGGTTCGGGCAACTAATGATCATTATTCTAAAATAAATCATGGCTTACTACTAATACGATCTATAATACAATGATTACTTAGTTTCTAACATTAACCCAATTTTAGTCGCGAAGCAGTATATCTAGTTTCAAAAAGTGGCCAGAGGAACTCAGAAATGTTCCTGTGGCCGGAGTTATTTCGGTGGGTCACTGGGTCAAGTCAGCTAAAAACATTTTACAGTAGAAGCGCGTTATAACGACAACTTTTATAGCGCAAAAGCTCTCTATAGCAAAATGTTTCGGTCCCTTGAAAAACATATTAATGTTATAAACATTATCTATAACGACTTTTCGCTATTACGACGGTCCCTTGCGATGTCGTTATATAAAGCTTCGACTGTATTTTGCATTAACCATTAAGACCTGGTATTCAACATTACAAATGCACAGTTTTGCACCGTTTAAAACGCACTGGGTGTGGCCATTCGGAGTTAATGTCCTGAAGAACCAGACATAGATTTGTTGGATACTATACCGTTTTAATTCTCTAAAAGCAGGGATGCAACATGAAAGCTCATTAAAATGCGTTCATCATATAAGCTTGACACAGATGTTAAGATACAAATTGACCACTTTATCGTGAATTTGAGGCGTCCTGGGGATCCGAAAATGGTCATTTGTAGGATCAATCAAATGCGGGACATATGGTTATCCAATTCAATCGTTTCTCGAAAGGTTTACGCTGATTCGTTGATCCCTTCAATATCGAGTTATGGAGAGTTGACTGTACAAAAAAAAAGAAAAAAACTAGACTGGGATTTGATCCCAGTCGCCTTCAGCATCTAGATCTAGCATTATAGCAGTGTGTGTGCCAAACTCAGCTAAGAAAGGCTCCGAAAGATTTCTGAGTTGTTAGACGCAATTTGCTGTAAACTGAAGTTCAAGGTAACGCAAAACATTTTAATAAAATAATCGTTTGTCAATCTTTCCAAGCGTGTGAAATATAGAAAATGTGTCCACACAGGGCTACTTTCCATCCCATCCCAGCTCCAACCGTCAATTGTCGTCCCAATTTGTAAATGAGCAAAACATTTTCCAAATGAAAGCGAAATTCATATCGCCAGAGTTGGGAAAAGTTCTGAGATTCACACTACAGTAAGCAAGCGTAGCGAATCACAGTCACCGGAGCCAGTGAAACTCACGCGTATCGCTGCTGTAGCCAAAATGCCTTGAAAATAGAAAAACACCCGTTGCTAAGGGCAACCAAAACTACTGTAGAAAAAGGTTCTATTTTCCGTTGCATTTCCCGCATTTGCAGCCTTCAATGACACTCCTCATTTAGATAATTCATGTACCCAACATAGGCTACTTGATGAGATTCACAATTTTGAACTACTGTATTAGGAGAGCCACGTGATTTTCGCAAAAACTCAAGCCTACTACTATTACCATTCCCAGCACTGCATATCGCCGCATTGCCTCTTGCATCGTCTTCGTCATCTCAGTAGTCGCCGTTGTCGTCTTCGTTTCGGCGTCATAACTACCTACTCCCGCTCTGCTTCTGCACAAACTTCTCGTCAACTCCTGCAGCGCAAATCTCTAATTTTAAACACCCAAAGTAGGAAATAAATCACACACAAAGCGTGTGCGTTGGGGCTGCCTTAGTTCTCTGCTCCGAGAGAGGTATGGGAAACTGCCTCCTCGGTGGCCAACCAGCAAGCGGCAACAGTTCCAAATTTGGAGGAACTCCACAAACGGATGGCCTCCGCAGAGATGCGTTCGTAAGGCAAAAAAATCATATTGCATCGCAGTACACACCTTCCTGCATCTCTGTGCCTACTTGTAGGCCCGGGTACAGGTGAATAACAAAATCATTATGAAAGAAAAACAAATTTTTGCAATAATATCATATATTATGTTCATTATTTTTGTCTATATTTTCATTACTTGTTTGTAATTACAATGGCAAAATTAGATATTTTTCAATTTTCAATGGTAGAATTTAATTTTCATTTGCAATGCCCCTCTACTCGGGTTGATGCTTTGTTGCGGCCCCTTCCGGAGGTCTCCCCACATCGATCGGTGAGATGCACTATGTCGGTGTGGAAGGAAAACTAGCAACACTCTGATAGGTAGGTATAGGCGGTCTGCGGGAGAGCAAAAATGTGTGAGATAACCGTTTCTAGTGCAGAGATTGCTTTTTAAATGCTGCACATCCAACTAGCCGAAATAAAACGGTGCCACCAGCAGCAGCAGGCATCGACGGTATCCGAAACAGACCGTAGGGGGCTTACAAAGGTTATTTATTTTTTTCCCACTTCGTGTATCTACAAACTGCATTGATTGATTCGATCGGAAAACTAGGTTCTCGTTTCCGCATGCCATAACAGGTAATCTGGCGCTGCGTTGACAGAGCCATTCTAGTTTGGCATCGATTTGTCAATCAGTTGGGCAGGTGTTATTGTCAACAGACAGCAATTGGATCGGAAAATGTGTGTTGAAATCTTGAAAGTGAAATGAAACTTGTAAAGTAAGTACCGTTTTGATTCATATTACGGACACTTAAGGCCTCAGTGAAGTATAACCCAGCAAAGAGCATACAAAATAAATCATTCTGTATGATTCTTTAGCATTATCAAGCGTCGGAAACTCTTAACTTTCGAATGGAGGGTAAAGAATACACTTCCGCAACATGAATAATTTTGAATAAATCAAAATGTGTGGCCTTTTTATGATTCTTATTCCGGACGCTTCCCCACTTTTGCCTCATATTCCGGACACTTTGATTCGAATTCCGGACTGCTCATGATAATCATTAATGGAACAGTCAAATCATCAATTGGAATCGTCAAACCACTGAAGAGACATCTAAGGTAGTTGGACATTATAAATTTTCAAAGATATTTATTGAAAAAGCTTACTAAAACAAGCCTTGAAATAGAGAACTTTTGAGCGGCAAAAATTGAAACATTTCGTGTGAAATGTTTCCCATACAAAGTAGAGTGTCCGGAATTTGAAGCTGTCCGTAATATGAATCAAAACGGTACATAACCATTGGAAATTTCAGCATGATCGAAGAAAAATCACTATTCAATCACTTCTTTCAAGACACATTCTCAGCATTATCTCCAATATTTGATGTCGTTAGATTTGAAAAGTGATTTTTGGATAAATTACTTGAGGAATTTTTGGTTGATTCCTTCGATAATCTCTAGACAGATTTTAGAAATAATTCCTAGATGGATCGTGGGTATAATTATGAATGAACTTGAGAAAACGTTGCAGGAATATTGGGAGAAATTCTCCGATAGATCTGTGGAGTCTTTACTGCAGAAGCAACTGAAGGAAACTTTGGAGAAATGTTAGCAGGACAGGAAAAGTTTGGGTAGGAGGGACTGCTGGAAGAATCCTTGCAAATCCTTGTCATTATGTAATACATCAAATAACACTGTTTCAGCTAATTGAAACTTTAGAGGTAAAGTTGGGACATTCTGAATGTAAAGGAGCCATTATTCTTTAGTAGCCCCGGTATTTGGTTCCAACATTTTAATTCAATTTTTTATCAAAAGTTCCAAAAGTTCGACCTTAGTGGTAAAATCCAAATTTCCAGAAAAACAAAACCAGCGGAAAAGAAATAAATATCACACAGTGAACCTTCATCACCTTGGCCATAATTTTGCAGAACAAACTTAGGTCAAAATATTTTCCCATTTTTAGTTACAACAGATTCAAAATTGATTGTCTTAAACGAACTTTTGCCCCACCGGTGGGGCAAGAGTTCGAATCTAGTGTGGGGCAAAAGTTCGCTGGTCGAAACACAAAATATCGACAGTTTTATCATAGATGTACTTTATACCAGCTATAAACTTATGTTTACAGAAAAATACACACTAAATTTTCCTCAAAAAATTGCCCAAAACAGAGTTAATTGCAATACAGTAAACCCTCCATGAGTCGATATTGAAGGGACCATCGACTCATGGAAATATCGAGTCATGGAACAGCAATGCTATGAAAAGCTGTTTTAGAGGACCATCATAGTAACCATGAAATTTGATATTTAGTATGGTTCCATGAGTCGATATCGAGTAATGGAACATCGACTCATGGAGGTTTAACTGTATACCCAAATATAGCAGTTTTTCGCAAAATTATGTGAAAATGTAAATTTTTATGACTTTTTTCTCACGAACAGGCACATTTCGCTAAATTTGAAGATAATATGTGGATTTGAGGCTACTTGTATTTTTTTCCGCGAGTTTATACATGGGTTGAACTTTTGCCCCGCTAATTCGAACTTTTGCCCCACTATGGGCCAAAAATTGATTCCAAGCATTTATGAAAGAAAAAAAAACTAGTACACCTCAAAGCATCCTAATGATAAGCCTAAAACGCTCGAACATAAAAAGTTGAATATAATTTTATCTTTATTTGGTTCCATACACTGAAAGTTCGACCAATAGTTACAATTTTCATGTAAAAAAACAATAAATAGCCATAACTTTTCCAAATCTCAATCGATTTCAATGATACTTGTAGTGAAAGTCTCTTACTTGAATAGCATTCGAACCACCACGACATTTATAAGTTTTGTTTTGAAATGAGCTAGAAATCTTCAAAAGAAACTCTTGTCCCACTCGAACTTTTGCCCCACTTTACTCTACTCAGGTTTAGTAACAAAGTTCCAATGCATTATTTTTGAAATTTTGATTCTATTAAGAATCCTAGAATTAAGGATGAAAATCATATAAAGTTTCTTATAAATCCTCTCAGAGATCTCTCAGAATCGTCACAAAACTCTCATCGTATCCTCTCTGGATTATCATTGGAATCCTCGCAGGATTCACAAAAGATTTATCGCAGGATTTTTATCGGATTCTTTTCAGGATTCTCTCATAATTCTCATTAAAAGCCTCTTAAGAGTCACTTACGAATGCTCTTGATATTCGCATCAAAATCCTTTTAGGATTATCATCAGAATCTTTTAACGATTCTCTTTAAAACCCCCTCAGGTATTTCATCAGTATTCTATAAGAAATCACATCAGAATCGTCTCAAGTTCTCAATAGAATTCTTTAACCATAATTTATGGATGCGATGGAAAAAATCGAGGATTCTCATCAGAATTTCTCCCGGATTCTAATTAGGATCCTTTCAAAGTCATCAACATAATTCTCATCAGAATCCTTCCATGATTTCTTAAGCATCGATGCCGAATTATCATCAAAATAGTTCCAGGAATCTTATCGGACTCTTTCCAAGATTCCTATCTCACTTTTCCAAGTTTATCTAATCACACTTGTTTTAAGTTAGTACTGTAATGTAAGTACAAATGCTAGTACTGTAATGTAAGCACAAACTTATTAACTCATAGTAAAAAGTCATTCTTCAAACCATAATAAAAACGGAAATGGAAGCAGATAAACAGATACAAAAAAATGAAGAAATGTTCCAGATATGATCTTTATGCTTCATTCGAATGATTTTAGTTGCTGCTACGAGGAGAAATGTTAAACCTATGTAAAAATCAACTATTTTGTTTAAAACTAGGGCAACTACTGGAACACGTGTACCAATAGTGGCTCCAGCGATTTTATGTTAAAAAAGTAATTTTATCACTCTTTTCATATTTTTTTTTATATTTTTTGAAATTTTTCTGTTGAAGCCAAAAGATCTCTGTTAATGCTTTTCGTTATTAAGTTATGATTTTTTATTACTTAGGTAATCCTCTAATGGCACCGGCACCCTACTTCAATTAAACTGGCAATTTTACAAGTGATAAAGAATGAACTGATCGCTTTTTTTAAATTAAACAATAAAATAATAACAATATAAGAGTGATGCTGTTAATGATGCAACGCTTTAGGAACATTTGATAATGACTGAAGTTTCTACAAAGAATCCAATAAAATCGATGATAACAACTTTACTTTCTGTTTTTATCATGTACTGATTTAAAAATATTATTCAGTGCACTTATTGAAAGTGCTGATATAGATCGGACTCAGTTATCCGGCGACTCGATTATCCGGATTTTTTTTTTTTTGATATTCTTGTTTTTCAGTTTTAATGCATACATTTGAGATAATTTAGTATTGTATTATACAATATTAATGGTTTTGCAGTTTTGGACGTAGGTGAGAAGGGTTTGGAAACACGTTTTTTGTGTATGCTAATCTTTTTTTTTTTTTTTCTCAAGATCCCTCATATTCTTGGAAATGATTTCTGGCTACGCCACTACAAACAATCAAAAGAGATACCATTTAAGTTATTTCATCGCAGACTTAAATTTTATCTTTTAGTGATACGATTATCAGGAGGATTCGATTATCCGGAGCAAGGATGGAAAAAAATCGTCTCTGGCGACAAAAAACAAAGTATTTGAATGGTCTAAGAGGGCCGTCTTTCTTAGAGCAGCATGATTTGACAGCTCACTACGCGCACGTAGAACAGATATATGAAGTATCCGATGCACTGTTTGTCGTGGGACAAAGAGTTTATCGGATGTTGTTACAAATCGCGATCAACTTTAATCATGACGCAATCGCGCTATTATTTTTCACTTAAACAATTTTCGTACGATTTTGAAATTACAAACAGCATGTCTGGACTTAAATCAATAAGTAAAAGTAGAAAAATCTTCAAAACAATAGAACTTTGATTCGCGAACAATTAATCGCTAGTCCACACGTAACACGATTCATTTTTCGGGGAGCGTAGTTTGTTGTGATGGCTTGACGACAAGAGACTAATCGTTGTTGCTTTGATCGCAGGATAAAGAAAACCGCGAAGCATCATGTATTTTGTCATGATCACTAGATTTCCATCCTTGATCCGGAGTGAAAAAAAACGATACGCTGGATAATCGAGTCCGACCTGTATATATAGAAATATTTGAAACAGTTCAATTGTTTGTGTGATCCAGGAGTGAATTATGAAGATGTTTTACTTACTTTTGATGATAATACTTCTCTGACAAGGATAATATTTCATTTTCATGCATCAAATTAGTAATGACCATCATCATGCGACACATGAAAAAGACTAAATATAAGAACAGTGATTATTAATGAGTTGATTATGTAATGTTAGACATAAAAAACAGACAATATAACAACTAGTGAGTAGCTTCAAAATAATGATTTTACAGCATAGCTGAACCTTTCGGATCGTATGACCGATGTATAAAAATAATTTGTTTCGAAATTGTCCGCGTGGTCTACTAGTGCCCGTATTAGGAAAGAATCAGTTATAACATTTGAATATGTATAGATTAAGCTGATGTGGCTTTCCTAATAGGTAGTTAATTCACTCATTGATTGTCTCCAAAACCTTGTCAAGTATAGAAAATGTATGCTATTTAATTTATTACTTCAGTTGAGCTACATTGTACTCATTTAGTATTAGATAATATTTTATTCTATGTATTAACTGAAGTCACTATTGGTATGTACAGTCGCCTCTCCACATCTCGATACCGAAGGGACCATCGAGATAGGGAGAGATCGAGACATAGAACAAATTTTTAACGAATACTAGATTGAAAATCACTCCGTTGCCAGGAAAATCAAAAACAAACAGATGTCATTTCGTCTTCGCAAATTGTTTTGAATCTCTAAAATCTAGTCTAGTAGCCTTTGATTATGGGCATATCGACATACGGAGAGAAAATTGGGAACGAAAATCACATCGAGATAGGGAGATATCGAGATAAGGAGGATATCGAGATATGGAGAGTGAAAATGTATGCAGATTGAAGGGACCGACAAAATCATCGACATAGGGAGAGATATCGAGATGTAGAACATCGAGATGTGGAGAGTCGACTGTATAATCAAGGCTAGAAATGCAAGTGAGTGAAGTACTTTGTAGTGCTAGAACACCGTAGGAGATCGCATTACATTACCTAATCATTGAACGGATATTTGCTCTATTATTTTAAGTAGATGCTATTGATCTCCCTTTGCTCCTACCCGCAACTCGGTGCACGCACCTTGTTGGGTCTCGATAAACCTCTTAGAAGATGACAAATCGTCAACGGCCTTTCCCATAACCTATATGGGATCCTAATCCACATTGCACATTCAAGGGTCTCATACTGCTCTTAACCAGAGGCGACTCGTAACCTCACTTTTTACCTGTTCTACGCATCTAAAAATGCTTTTTTCGACAAATTGAGATCATAACATCATGGCAACATATTTACTGGTGTGTGCTTGAATTTGATCGAAAAATTTCGAAATCGTGAAAACCTTAAAAAACAATGTGCCATGTGTTTATACGCAGTTACCTCGCTAAACGGGGCAAGTGGAACCCATCTAGTTTCTTGCGTCAATCCAGATCAGTAAGTCAACCAATGCAACAATAGGATTGGTAATAAAATACGTAACGCTTTGGGGAGAAAACGTACATTTAATGGTATGTCACATTGCACTTAATATTAACTGAAAATTCCTCAATAAAAGCGTAAAGAGGAATAAAATAATATTCAAAACATATCATTCATAAGACATTAATTAAAAAGTAGCTTAACTCTCAAAAAAATTTTTTTTACTTATCTCGTTTATTTGACAGGCTAAGGCGCCGTAGGGCATGACAGAGCCAAAATGTTTTCTTTTTTTTACATTATTTACATTTTGAAATTTGTACTTATTTTAAAAACTATGTTATTTTGGGGAAGTTTTAAGGTTAGGGAATACATTTGTATCAGGAAAGGAATTTTTGAAATTAAACTAACCTTCAAAATTTCACGAAATCGTTTATATGTTCTGTTATTATTGTTATGCACGTGGCAGAAAACCACTTATGGAATTGTTTTCCTCAACTACGAAATTTGGTAGGAATAACTAACAGAGTTCAACGAAAATAGAAAAGCAATCATTATCATGATGCGTTTCAATTTTCATCTCTGTCTTTGTTCAATCTTAAATTCGAATTAAAAAAAATGTCGTCGAAGCAACCTGTTGATTTGAAGTAATCGTTAATCCCATCTTAGTAACCTTGGCTTCTGTGACATTTTGTAGTTATTATAATTCTCAAACTTACCTTTGAATGAGCCTCTGTACGTGCCATAAATTCTTTCGTTCTCATGACTTTTACTGTGCGCCGTGTGTTGGTGCTGTCTCGTTCTCTCTCACGGGCAACTTGAAAACAAAGCGCACAGTAAAAGTCAAACGTTTTATAGCATGCATAGGCTCATAAACCACATATTATATTTAGGGCCGCACGGGACATCATCATAATCACTCTATCCATTTCAAGAAGCAAATCCCAAGAACCACTCCATATATCGATGCGAAAAATGTATCACTATGATTCTATATATGTTGTGCACAACTCAACAAATGTTCAGCTTCATCTGTTCACTAAAACTCGAGATTTTATTCCACAAAATTTTGATGATAATTGATAGAGTGAGACTAAAGATAGGGAAAATAACATGGTCTCCCGTGTCATTTTAACCGAGCTCTGCGTTCAATCATAAAAGGTTTTGAATACCTCTACGAGAGAAGCTGTGTGAAGTATTCCACAATTCGACGATAGTGCAGGATTCCAGCATTGGAGCTTCCGGGTTAGTAATATCAGCCTGAAATATTTCACAAAACATAGACCCATTGTCACCCCCATCGACGGTATCTTAGCAGGGATTTCTCCAGGGATTCCTCCCGCATAATCTTCAAAGTGATTCTTTCATGGATTCCTCCAAGGATAGTTCCAGCAATCTCCTCAGGGATTCCTATTGAGATGCCTCCAGCAATTTAGAAATTTCCCCAAGTAATCCTTCAGAGATTCCTACAGGAATTCATCCATAGACTCCTCCAGGGAATCTTTCAGGAAAATCTTTACAGGGGTTCGTCCAGAGATTGACTCATCAGTATCCTCAGAAATTCAACCAGATATTTTTCGGGGGTATTCATTAGAGTGCGGCTTATTTTTCAAAACTTCTCAAGACCAAAAGTTTGTGTGCTCTTTTGAATTCAAATCAAAGAGATACTTCAAAATTTGAGCCAAAACTATTAAAATTTGGAGGTGGCGCAAGCAACTTGAAGGTGAATTTTCAAGTTATAAAAATATGACCCTCAGTAAAGTAGACATAACATTTTTTCAACTAATTTTGAAACTTTTAGCATCATTTTCTTCAAAATTCAATTTATGAAAACTATGTAGAACACCAAATATTCCTAAAATTAGAACTAGTTTCAGTTAAAAAAAGTTTTTAACTAACTTTAAAGTTTTTTTTTATCCTCATTTTATCAAGAATTTCATCTTTGTTTGACCATAACTTCATGAATACTCAACCGATTCCAAATCTTTTCACATGCTTTGAAGCCAATTCAATAGTTTTTAAACTGTTCATACAACAAATTTCACTAAAAAATGGGTTTGGCCAAGTTGTACTACAAAAACTGCACCAAAATATGATTTTTTTAACAAAAAATTACAGTTAAACATAATTTCTTAAGCTTAAGCTGGTGTTCCTCATTTGTTAAACTTTCGAAAAGGACTTTTCAACAATTTTTAAACAACATTGAAACAAACATATTTTGGCTTATGCTAAAAAATGTATGCACTATTCAACTCATAATAATAATAAAATGCTTAGCAAACTTAGGTTTTATAGAAAAAAATGCAATTTCCAGAATAAGTCAAAACCATTTTTTAAAAAAATGTGTTGTATCAACAGTTTGAAAATAACCAAATTTGCTTCAAACACATGAGAAAAGATGTGAAATCGATTGGGTATTTATGAAATTATGGTCAAACAAAGATGATTTTTTTTTTAGTAAAATGAAGAAAAATTTGGAGAAAACTATTATTAATTGATACTAGGTTCGATTTTAGACAAATTTTGTTCTCTACGAAGTTTTCATAATTTAAATATTGAAGATGCCCAAAGTTAATAATTAAAACTTGATGATGCCTACAGTTTCAAAATTGGTTGGAAATTAACGAAGTTTTGGTGAATTCACTGTAGGCATTTATTTTAAAACTTGGAAATTCACCTTCAAGACGCTTGCGCCACCTCAAAATTTTAATATTTTTTGCACAAAGTTTGAGATTTCTCCTTCAATATTCGAATTCATAAGAGCACACGAATTTTTGGTTTTGATAACTTTTGAAAAATAAGTCGCACCCTAGTATTCATCCAGAGACTCCCTCAAGATTTTTTTTTGAAGGATTTTCCAAGGAATATTTCAGGTATTAAGCAAGGATTCCCTCAGGGATTCTCCCATAGAGTGTTCTAGAGATAACTCTTAGGATTCTTTCAAGTAATACTACAGAGATTTCTGCATATTTTTTTTTCCTGGAAGGTATCATCCAGGGATCTCTGAAGATTCCTTCATGATTTTCATTCAAGAGGTTCCTCCAGGAACGACTCAAAAAAATTCTCCAGTGATTCCTCCTGGAATCTATCCAGGAGCTTCCCAAAAACAATTCCTGGAAAAATTCTTGGAGACATCCTTGAAGGCACTCTTAGGGTAATTTCAGATTAAATCTTTAGGGGAATGAAGGAATCTCTAGAACGTGTACATGAATGTAGCGATTTCTTTAGAAATCCCTGAGAAAATTCATGGAGGAAAATCTTGAAGTTATTTCTTGTGTAATCTTTTGAGGAATTCCTGGCAGAATTTCTGAAGAAATTACTAGAGGAATTCCTGAGGAAATCTTCGAAATAATTTATGAAGGAATCTCGAGAGGTCTACCTGAGGATTTTTTTAATGCTTGGAGGAATTTCTGCAGAAATCAGTGAAAAACTAACAGGAATAATTCTTGATGATCCCAGGTGGAATTCCTGGATAGAGGAAAAAAATTTTGTAGAGATTTTTCTGCCGGAATCCTTGAAGCAATCTCTGAAGGATCTTTGGAGCATACCCTTAAACAATTGTTTTAAATGTTCCCGGGGGAATCCCAGTAAAGATTATACTGGAGGAATCAATGGAGGTATCACTAGAGAATTAAATTCCACGCAAAATCCATACAAGAATCCTTGTAGAGATTTTCCTGTAGAAACCCCTGGAATAATTTTTGGAGGAATTTCTAGAGGAACACCTGACCAAATTCCTAGGGGAATTGCTGAAAGTGTTCCTGGAGCCCTATCGGAACCAGGCCTAGAAAATCAAGAAACAATGAAAAGTTCTCCTTGGAGGAATTCTCGGAGGAATCTGTGGTGAAATCACTTGTGAAATTCTTGGAGAAGTCGCTGATGGGATTACGGTAGCGATAAAATTGGTGGAATCCCTGGAGAAATCTCTGGAAGAGTGTCTGGAGAAATGGCTAGGACATAGCATAGGAGATATTTCGGAAGGGACTCTTGATGGAATCTCTGGAAGTTTTCCTAAAGGAATTTTTGGTGGTATATTTGAGCTGTTCCCAATATGATTTCCATCTCTTTTCTCTGCAAAGTTACAGCTTTTCTAGCGTGCTGATCGGGTAAAAATGACCCCAATGCAGTGCATTGCATTGAATGCACAATGAAGGTTAAAAAGGCTATCAGCAAGCTGAATAACTGTGAGGCTACTGAGAAAGACGAGATCACAATCGAACTTCTCAAGCACGGGAATGAATAGCTTTACCAATCGACCCAAAGAGTACTTCTGAAGGTATGGGAGAACGAGGGTCGGTGGTCCTTGCGAATGATCTTCGAAAAATTTCGGGTGTATAACTTGCAGACCCACCATCTGATTATTGTTTTCGAGGCAGCGTACGATTGCACTTGAGGGGGTTTTTAGGAGATTTGGTGTGCAGGGAAATGGCACTATCGGCCGATTGCAGGTCAGTGGAGGAGGCCTGTGTGCCTCTGAAGAGGTAGACAGCGATGATAGGCCTGACCTTTAATTCTACCAAAACAAAGTACTTGGTTGCGTGTAGCTGTTTTTGGACTCTATCGGAGTTCTAAATACGTTAACTCAAGGAAGCTGCTGCTGAGAAGAAGAAGTTTGAGGAATCAGATCAAAAGGCCAGAGAAATGTGGAAGACTCTTTAAAATGCTTTTGCGAAGCGGTCGATCAGCACTCAAAACTTGGTAAGGAAGCAGCTCAATCGTTTGAAGCTACGAGACGGTGGTTCGATGAGGGCGTATTTAATGGCTTTTGAAAAAAAATATCAGGCAAACGAAGACCGCTGGCGCAAAGATTGAAGAAGCAGATTTGCTGATTTCGCTGTTCCAAACGCTACCCGACACGTACAATCCTTTGGTAACGGCCTTTAAAAGTTGTGAAGCAGCGCTTACTAGTGGAAGAGCTGAAACGAATTGAACGTCACGAGGACTCGGATGAGGTGAAGTTAGAAGCGTTCTCCGGGGAGAAGCACTGAAGCCAATGAACCAATGAAGTTTCAAGGCATGTGTCACATATGCGGTAAATGGGGTCATATGAAGAAGGACTTTCCACGGAAAGACAGTGAAGCTGATTTAGCAGATCAACGAGACCAGCTGACGGCGGAAAGTTTCGTCGCAAGCCGCAAGAATGAAAAGTTCCGAAGCGGAAATGTGGTCTTCAAACTCGGTTCAGGAGCAAGCGAAGTATTTTCAGAAAGTCGCAAGCTGAAGACATCGAGATTCAAGTGGCCAAATACGGTGAGGCACTGGTGGCCAAGTTCACTGGAACTATCTCCGGAAGTAGCAACAAGGACACGCCCTTGATCATGAAGAATGTACTCTATGTTCCAGAATTACAAGACAACCTAATGTCAATGAAGAAACTGCTGAAAGCAGTTGTTAAGCTGATCTTCCGCGGTTCTGAGGCAATTCTGAACAACGGCGTTAAGGTAATGTACGAGATTGAGGTGGACACTCCAATGGCATCGGCAAATCTGTGTCGAACTGAAGCTTTTTTCCCGTATAAAAAGAATTGTAAAAAGCATGGAAAAGTTCCACTGATCGATGTACCGTATGAGCATGGAGAGACTGGTACTTAAGATTCGAATGAACTGCTGAACGATGTTGAGGCGCAGCGAATGGGAGCGCAGGCTCCCCGATAAGTTGAACTTTTTTACCGATTTCAGGTGTATTTTGAGAAACGAGCTGATCGAACCAAATGGCTGGAGGCTATTGATGAAGACTTGAGATCCCCGGAGTTGAACGGTGTACGAAAACTGACGTCTTGCCCGCATGACGTGAAGCCCTTAAACATCAAATGGGTATTCCATGTAATGGAAAATGAAGATGATCGAATTGTTCGTAATAAGGGTCGATTAGTAGCGGAGGGTTACCTACAACGTCATAGCGTGCACTTTGGGGACATCATGCTGTACGTCGACGACCTACAAATCATTGGGAGGAAATTGTATTCCTGTATATTTATTTTCCGTTTGACGGATTGTGGAGCTTACTTTGCTAGGAAGATTGCGTTCGAATGGCAAACAGGAGTTCTTCTGCTTTCGCAACAGGCGAATGTGGAGAAGGTGGTGGACAATTTCGGAATGGCTAAATGTAATCCCACAAAGTCACCCATAGAAAGAAGAGTGAAACGAGAGGGGACATCGACAAGAGAACCCTTCCGGGAGCTGTTCGGCAGTCTACTTATGTTCAGCGTTCACCCGGACGGAATCTTGGGCTGAATGATTGAGAGGGGATGACATCGAAGCAACCCTTTGGTTTGAAGCAAACGTTAACACCATCTCAGTAAACTTGGCTTTTGTGACATTTTGTAGTTATTATCTGAGACGAGACTCGCGAAGACGGTCTTCTTTTTCTGTGATTGATGAGTTTTTTTCTTATTCCACTTTGTGTTTATGCCAATTATGCACATGCTGTTCAAATCCTCACATAAACCTCTCAGCAAAAAATGATTGAGTTTGCATCACATCGAATCATAAATAGCCGTTCGAGTGAAATTTCATGCCAGCAAACGTAGCAGACATTAGAAATAATTAATCTTCTGCTTATATTTATCAGCAACTTTGGAAAAAACTGCTCCGCCGACTGAGGTTTTTAATAACAGTTTACTTTGAACACAATACTTTTCACTTTTTCAGCCATAAAAACGGTGGGCTGCATTTGACGTTTCGTGAGAGGGGAATCTGGGCTGCATATGACGTTGATATTTTTCCTCTTCGCGAGTCTCTATCAGGTTATTATTATTCTCAAACTTAGCTTTGAATAATCCACACGTTATATTTAATCGGGATCTGCGATCATTCATAAAACAAAAAAATATATAGAAAAATTCGACATATTCTCTCCCTCCTGAACAATTACGTAATTTGGGATTGTTCATTTTAGGTGAAAATCGTTGGTTTGACAAGCTATTCTCTAGGAAAAGCTTTGATTCTGGTGCTTGTTTCGATAGGTCCCACTTACCCCGGGTATAACGATATTTTGAAGTAAGTTAGGCCATATAAATTTTCATATGAAATGAAAACAAAATTGTAAGCAGCTTTTAATACTACTTGAAAATGTAGCTTACTGATGGTAATTCGATTTATAACACAATAATTTCTCACGTTCAGTATCATAAGGGCGTAACTGCAATGGTCGATTTCTCTTCATAGATTATCTCTTTAGCCAATTACTTAGCCGAACGACTGTTTTCGTCTGCTATTTTCGATTCATTGGAAAGAACTCATTGTCCTTTATCATGTTGCTTCGTAAAATGTTAACAAAATCGATTGAACTTCGTGTAATAATCCAAAGAGAGAATCGATGAAGAGAAATCGATCACTGCAGATACGCCTGTATGATACTCAACGCGATATTTTATTATTTGTATTTATAATTGTTTTTATGGCACTAAAAATAACAATATTTATTGTACTACATACATTTCGTATCATTGTATCTTCAACTTTGTAGAAGAATACCCTTTTGAAAAACTTTTCCTAAATTTATTATTTTATTTTATCTTCATTATATACATGTTCAGTCAAAGGCTGGATCATTTCTGAAATCTTTTCCTAAATGAACTATGTCGGAAAATCACACTAGTTATAATTTGAAACATCGCACATCTAGCAATGTAATGGAATTTCAACAAATAGTTAACGCAGGATTATGTCGAAAAACACAATATTTTGAAAAAGAATTTGGCAGGGGAAAAGCACTAATTTTCGACCTACAAGAATTCTGTGCCAATTTTCGGATTTTCATACAAAGTGGACAAAAATCGTATGCATGGATCGAAAATTAGTGCTCGTTCAATATATTATAAATTTTTTGATATCCTTCAAGAATTATCGAAATCTTACAATGCACAATGCCTAATTAGAGTATTAGCGATCAGATGTTTGAAGATGGAGAGAGCCAACAGGGCTGTCCAGAACTATGAGTAGTATTTAGTCTGGACCTGAGACGAGACTCGCGAAGACGGTCTTCTTTTTCTATGATTGCTAAGTTTTTTTCTTATTCCACTTTGTGTTTATACCAATTATGCGCATGCTGTTCAAATCCACACATGAATCTCTCAGCAAAAAATTATTGAGTTTGCATCACATCGAATCATAAATAGCCGTTTGTGTGAAATTTCATGCCAGCAAACGTAGCAGACATTAGAAATAATTGATCTTCTGCTAAGATTCATCAGCAACTTTGGAAAAAAACTGCTCCGCCGACTGAGGTTTTTAATAACAGTTTACTTTGAACACAATACTTTTCACTTTTTCAGCCATAAAAACGGTGGGCTGCATTTGACGTTTCGTGAGAGGGGAATCTGGGCTGCATATGACGTTGATATTTTTCCTCTTCGCGAGTCTCTCTCAGGTCTGGACATCGTAACCCACTCCCATTAATTCAGTGACATTCAGTATGTTCCTAGACTGCTTTTTAATCTGAACCTGAGACGAGACTCGCGAAGTCGGTCTTCTTTTTCTACGGTTGCTAAGATTTTCTTCTTCGATTCTGTGTTTACACAAATTTGTGAGCAAGATGTTCAAGCTTTTACATGAACTCAATGGCAAAGATGAATTGCGATTGCATCGTTCCAAGTTCAGAAAACCTTTTCAAGTTAAGTTTCATATCCGCAAACGCAGTACACATTGCAATAACAAATGTTTTGCTTGTTTCGATTTAGTTTCGTCAGCGCAAATCAAATGGAATATTCGCTGAATTAATTTGTTTTATGAATGATTCCAATACTCTCCACATATTCGCCCACAAAATCAACTGGCTGCATCTGACAGCGAAATCTGTGCTGCATATGACGTTGCTTTTTTTCCTCTTCGCGAGTCTCGTCTCAGATCTGAACCGACTTCTCGTGACCCTGAGACGTGCGAAAAGTTCAAAATTATATTTGTTTATCTTGCGCGAGGAGTGTTTCTTTTACGGTTCTGCGCTCCAACAGAAAACTGCTGGCAATAAAAACTTGCATGTGTGTTGGACCTGAAGTGATTACCTTCCCAATTCTTTTTAATCATCCGTCACCACACAATAAGTAGCAGAACGGAGACCGAGCATTCCCGTAGCCTTTCCAAAACTCTCGCAATCAGAGAAACGGCTGATAGGAGCCCAAGGTTCCGTAATGCCTTCGCGAACGTTTTAAGCTTACGGGTGTTAGTATTTAGATATGGTGCAGTCAGTGTATAGTGTAGACACAGTGATTACTCACCACCTGGTTTCTTCTTGCGGCCTTCCCTCCTATTGGCACTTCCACCTCCTCCTCCCTCTGCTCCTGCTGCTGCTATTTCTGCGCCACTGTTCTCCACCGTCGATTCCGGAAGGAGTTGCTGCTCCTGATGCAGAATCTTATCTTCGTTCGACTCCAGCTCCGCGGAACAAGAACCTGCGATCTTCCCGTACGGGACTTTCGCAATCTCCCTCGGAAAGCACACACAAAAACCTCAGGCTGACTCAGAAGAGACCAGCTCCCCAATCTGCAAGCTGGTGCCTTATCTAATCTAGAGACACTGGATTAGAATCACTGTTTGAGCCCTCTCGGAAGACCACACGAATTTCACCCTCAATATTATTGGTTTTGATTAATCAAAAACGTATGTGCACAAAAAAAAAACGGGAGACACACAAATTCCCCACACACACAAACACACAACAAACTCTTCTTTCCTCCTCTTATTAGTCGCTTCCTTCCTCTTTCTTCTTCCACTCACGCTTTCTGACGAAGAAGAGGCCAGCCACAGGAAAATTATTTCGCTTTCTAGCCACACGATTCCATCCTTCTGTTCCGTGTTCCCGAAGGCCCTATTCCGGACAAACAGATCACCCGCGACGACGGTTCCGAATCCACGCACGGCAGGCGAAAATCCGAGGAAAAGTTCCCGTGGCCAATTTATGTGTGTCGTCGACAATGATTAGCTTTTTGACGTCTACTCGCGACGAGAGCACCGTTCGATTTGATGGCTGGTGCGATCTTTTGCGTGCTTGTCATTCCATCTTCATAGGGGGGTGCTGCGTTATGAATTCATGGGTAGTATGAAGAGTTCGGGCATTGTGTGTTCGCCGCTCGCACACTCGACTCGCACGGAGAAATCGAACACAAAACTAAAACATACCCTTGACCTCGGACCAAAGACCCTTCTCACCGGAACCACCATACCACAGACAAACAGACGTAACACTTAGAACAAATTTCTTCAAAATCCATCGCCCATTTTACACCATCATCATCTGGTGAGCATGTTGCACGAAAAGGTGTTTCGTGCAACAAGACCGGCAGATGGCGGTAGTGTGAAACGTCGAACGCAAAAAAAACGATGCGCGCGCCTCTGGTTGTGAGATTTGTAACATAACGAATTTGAAATGATCGTTAAATGAGTGGTCGATGGAAATTTCGTTAGTGTTACGTCTGTTTGTCTGTGACCATACGGTATTTCTTCGGGAAGGGGCCACTACATATTGTCATTCATTTAAGTTTTTGTAAGGAATTATCGAAAATTTATAGAAAATGCATTAGTTTTTTTTTTCGTGTTTTTGATACTGTATTTTGAAGTTAAATCCTTCCATTCTCACAGCTTTGTTCAACCATTGGAGCATTGGAAAACGACGTTTCTAGTAAAAGTTTCTAATTATTATTGGGCTGATCGTACCAATTCGACTCAGCTATCATTTAACAATCGTTGCCCAAGTAACCATAAGCACTAATAATAAGCCCTTAATCAGCATCATAAATGCGTACATGCATTATAATAGCACCACAAATGCTTACACACCCTATAACAGCACTTCCGCTGCATAGAAACCCTATTACAGCATCACTAATGCTTCTAAGCCCGATGCATACGGGCATTAAATAAGCACTATATTGGCTCTATATTCGCATACAGGGCCTGTTTAAATGCCATCCAGTGTTTTGACAGATATACCACGTGCTTTGTGTTTACATATAGTGGTGAGAGGGAGCCAAACATAAGTCTTCTCACTACTACAATTGCAGCTTTTATGACGGGGAAAAGTGGTGGTTTAAATTGGTCACTTTTCTTTCCAATACTATTCATCTTATGTGGGCGAAGGAGCAAAGGAGCAGAACTTCAACAACTCAACAATACAGGTGTCGCAGGTTCGAGACGCAAAATGAGGAATTTCATCATCATAAAACAAGGATCAATATGTGGCAATTTCAAGTCCTCAAAAGGATTAAAACCACCAAAATGATTCAATCATTTTACTACATTTTGCATACTATTCGGGGTTTCCATTTTCATTCATTTATTTATTTACCTCGTGTACCAGCTGCTTGGCCGCATACGCGAAAGCTCTCTAGCTGCGTACGCGAAAGCACAAAATATTCGCCCGAAAAACCTGGCGAAAACAACTGACGTTTCTCACGTGGTCTTATATCAGCACTAGTGATGCCGAGAAGCACGGTTATATCTTCGCATTATAATGGCACGCTATTTCGCCTTTTCTGGCATTATAATAGCATTATATGCAAGGGGTGGATCACTTGCTCAATGTACATCAAATGCACATCGATTTGCATCAAATGCATTTTTTAGTCATTCACATCAACTTAGCTTTGACCTGTACCAGTTTTTTGAGCTATAGCAACGAGACATTGTTTGTTTTGAAAGATTTGAAACTGTTTATCTGGTGGTTTCACTCTTCCTAACATAAATTAACTTTCTTAGATGTTCTACTACTAATCACAAACCTTATTCATTTTAGGTTATTCAGCTGAAGTTCTGAAAATGTATTAATTTCGTATTAGAAGCCTGACTGATGCAGCTCAGTGATCAGTAAACATAATGGGAAAGAAGATGATGGCTTAACAAGCATATATTGTCGCACTTCCCCGTAGACGCAGTGCCATTTGGAATCAGGATTTATTGGAACCTACTCTCCGAGAAATGCTCAGCTTTACTAGTCTCATTACTGATGGCACTTGTAAATCTGCATCAAATTGAAATGAAATTTTTTTTTTCACAAATTATTTGTCCAAATAAATTGTTTAATTCCATTCAGCTTCGGTTTGGGTTTGGAACAGGTTCAGAGAGGTAAACTCTTGAGGTTGATTAATCCATTAATTTCAGAGAACTCGTTTACAGTCATTCTTTGAGGTAGGAATACTTCATCTACGGGGTTGTAAATGGTGTACCCATGGCATATGGGATTAGAACTAATAGGTAAGCCAGATTTCTAGCCGTTCAACCACAGACGAATTACCCTACCGGTACTCCATTGTACGCCGTATCAATTACTATGAGGGAAAATGTTCCCCAGTTGTTGAAAGGCCTACAAACGGGTCACATCGTTCCTAGAATCATTAGATTGGCGGGATACAACGGTACTGGATTAAAATAAGAGAGATGGAGTGTTCGTCTAGGAGTCATTTATTTCATGAGATTGTAATCACACATTCATGATTCACATGCTTGATAAAAAGTCGCAATACAGGTAATTTCGAACTCCTTCCTTGCAGACTGATCCTGCTGCCAATGAATCAACAGCTTCGACAAACAATTAAAGCTATTGTAGACAGGTTTGCATTTTCGTTGAACACGCCAAAATGCCGTCTTTATGATGCCTTACTAACTTTACTGTCCAGTGAGAGATTTGATGCACTTTGGTATGAGCCAAGTGCCGATTCCAGAAACTTCATGAGTCCTAGGAAAGTTTCAGTCCCTCTTTGAATCTATTTTTGTGAAACAAGTTTGACACTTCAAAACAGGCAACAGTTAAACTGTTTGAGCAAGCCATGAATTGAAATTTGTTAAGTGTGCATTTAAATGCATTTCAATGTTTGAAATTATTTCAATGCATCAGGAGTGATCCACCCCTTGATTATATGCGTATATAAAACTGACAAGCATCAAATGATTACCCTATATGCGCATATAATGCTGTTACCGTGCCGCATTATCGTGCTTACTGGTTACTTGGGTGGTCTCTTCATAAGATTATTTGATTTGTTCGGCAATCGTTAGTTATTGTGGTACTGTAACTCTTAAGGGTTGAAATGTAAATATACCATACCTCATTGATAAGACTCATTGAACTTATAACATCCGTAGTAGATTGCAAAAAAGTTTGAATGTTTTTTCCTTCTTCTTCTTCTTGGCATTAACGTCCTCACTGGGACAGAGCTTGCTTCGCAGCTTAGTGTTCTTATGAGCACTTCCACCGTTATTAACTAAGAGCTTTCTTTGCTTTAATTGCCATTTTCGCATTCGTATATCGTATGGCAGGTACGATGATACTCTATGCCCAGGGAAATCAAGGAAATTTCCATTACGAAATAATCCTGGACCGACCGGGAATCGAAGCTTTCAAGTTGAAAATTGTTGCAAGTTACCCCGTTTGACGGTACTAGCTTTTTGCGAAAGGCACATTGTTCCCAATACTCGGTCATAGACGATATTCATCCCAAGGAAGTGTTGTAACTCACCACAATCGGTCATTTTGAAGTACTGGGATAACTTCTTTTTGATATCACCCACCGTTTTGGCGTGTATTCCCATGATTAGTAAATCATGGACGTATATTACGATGTAGACGACATCGTTCCCCTCTCGTCGATGCGGGTATATACACAACCCAAGTAACAATTTTAGTTTTACGAATTACTTCCAGGGTGCTATAAATAAACGCACATAAAACCACGGTCAAAGAACTTTTGCCTTCATCACATCCCCCAAAACCTCTTGTAGGCTAGAACGTGACTAGTTGGCCCACTCTAAAAGAGGCTATGAAGTGTATATTTATGCCACACAAATAAAGCAAAATAGCATTATTAGCACAGACAAACAGACGTCACACTCTCATCATTGTCCATCGACCACCTTTTTAACGTTCGATTCAAAAATATGGTAGATGGCCAATCCACCACCTGCAGCGCTCGCATCGTTTTTGTTCGCGTTTGACGTTTACACACTACCGCCATCTGTTGTCCTGTCGGCCAAACACACTAATTTTAGCATTGGGCGTACATATCCTAGTGACTAGGATTTTGATCGAGATTTGTTCTAAGTGTTACGTCTGTTTGTCTGTGTTAATAGTATAGCTATTTTGAAGCCGCCTGTTCTAGATGAATGTCGCTTCATCTTGAAAATGATTTTATCATAACGTCGTTCTTGCCGGATTTATTCCAACGTAAACAAAACAAAATAAGATTGAAAACACGTTTGTTATAATTTATTTCGTAGTGCTTTTTATTTGAAGTGATTGATTTGAATATAGTGCTCAAATCTTTAGTGCCGAGTGAGATTTATTGTGAAATGTGATGAGAAAGAAGTAAATTTGCCTGTGCCCCCTCTGAAAGTGGTTTATTTCTAGATATTTAGCAATTGCTAAAATAAATCGCCAGGTGATGAATTCAACATTTCTTGGTTTGATTGGGCAGTAATTGTGCTGTAAATTATATTCAATCAGTTTAATCATGGAGATAATATGATTTGAAAAAATGGAATTGCGGCAAACGGTTTGAAATTAATATGGCGGAACCATAATTGATAGACTGTCATCGATAAATGCTGTTTTGTCATCATATATACACAAATAAGGGCACACTGTTATGCTTCGGCATTTGTGAATGTAAAATTGCCTTGAAAAATGCTGACTGAAGATGATTCAGCTTTTTTTTTTCGTTTTTTAGAGTAACGACGCAGCATTCAACAAAGTTTGCAGTTTGGGTATGTTTTTATAAAGAATATTCGCAAAAACAATGAAAACAGACATTTTTTTTGTCGTTTTTCCATCAGGATTAAGTCACAGACAAATTAAGTGTTTGCACTGCATCGCAATGCATCTGAAAAGCCCAAATACTGATTTCAGAGGTATAAATAAGGTAAGTTATCAAGATTAAAAGTTTTAAAGCAGCTTTTATGATAACAAGGTGTATTATATGAATCTTTTATCATAGCCGTCATAAATAAGTGTCAAAGCTTAATAGGATGGATACTCGCACATCACCCTATATGCCAGTTTATCCAATCTTGTGTTATTCCACGGAAGACCCGATTTGAGTGAAAAGAAGTAAAATTTTGGTTGATTTGAGGCTCCACGATCCATGGAAATTTCGGGTATTTTTAGGTTCCAAAATGCAAGGTGCAATTTTTAAGTAGCCTTAAATTACCTTAAATAAATCTACAATGACACACAACATAAGCTACTTTTCCCTACTGGTTTTGTAAGCTATTTCCAGAGCTGTTGTTATAACATTCATGTCGTTCTCGATGGTTTTGGCCCAATTTTCAACATCTCCGATTTCCTGAAAAGTAAACCCGTTTTGATTAATCTTCAACAATCAGAAATAAAACAGGCATTTGATACAACCTTCAACGATCCGTTGAAGTTCTCGATCAACGTCAACCACTGCTGCGTCTGTTTGGCAAAGTTTGTGGCACCCACGTGGAGCTGCTTGGCTTCTGCGTCCAGGCGCTTTTGGTTCAGGTAGGCTTGAGCAACGCTGGGAAAGAAAAGAAAAAAAAACATTGCTTGGATTAGAATACATAATGGTGGTCTAGAATACCCCGGGGACCGACTACTTATAGAATTATTGAGTTATAGAACATACCGAAAAAATCCCAAAACCATAGAAAACGTTTTAAATTTTAGATAGTTTCCAAAAGGGCTTAGAACCAGGATCCAACCGAGAAACTTTATTTTCAAAATTTTTGTTTTACAATTGAGTAAAACGTTTTTCAATTCAATTTTGCAGATCCTGCCATATCATTTTCACACCAGGATCGCGAGTGCGTTGAAATTACCTTCTCCTAACGTTTTTAAAACGGAAAAAGAGTTTAAGATCATTGTCTAAAATGACGAAATCGAATTTTATTTCACATTTTGGTATTGCAATGTGCATTACATTTGAGCTTTGAGAACATTGTCAATGTCAAGTTTTATCAAGTGTAATCCAGGCGGCTCATAAATAATTTAAAGAGGTGCAGATAGGATTGAGAATCGCTTTATAGGATAAGGTACCGCGGGGCAAGTGGATAAATAGGGTAAGTGAAAATAATTGGTATATTTTACTGAATATGTGAATTAACGTTTTAAACACATGCATAAAGGGCTTATTCACAAATTTCATAACGCTGAAGGGGGTGGGTGGGTGTCCTCACGGTGTTACGGTCCATACAAAATTTGAACAATATTCATACAAAAAGCGTTACGAAGGGGTGGGTGGGTGTCAAAAATGGTCATTTTCAGCGTTATGAAATAAATGAATGAGCCCAAACCTTTGAGGCTATTCAGAACATTACGAACATTAAGATATTCCTGAGATTGTTCAGCCATTATTGCATAATAGAGCGAGAGATTGTTAACCTGTCAACAATCACTCCGTAACAATTTGGTGGCGTGCAATCTTATTTTAATATTTTAATAGAAAAAAGTTTCTGTACCACTTCTAAGTTGTCCCTCTGACAGGTTCAAATCGGTTCACAATTATCATAGAAAACAAGGTTCACAATTATCACAGAACAACAAAACATGCTGATAATTTAAGAAACACTATAGTCAAAACGTTAAAAGCTATTAGACATTGAGAGTTGCTAAACATTACGATATTAATATGTCTACTTCGGACAGCCGATTAAAAGGAAGACGTTAATAAAACATTCCAATATAAGAGAACGCATGGAAATCTCGTGGAACGTCTATGTAAAGCTAGTTCAAAACATAAAAATGGGGCCCAGATAGCCGTAGCGGTAAACGCACAGCTATTCAGCAAGACCAAGCTGAGGGTCGTGGGTTCGAATCCCACCGGTCGAGGATCTTTTCGGGTTGGAAATTTTCTCGACTTCCCAGGGCATAGAGAGTATCTTCGTTCCTGCCACACGATATACGCATGCAAAAATGGTCATTGGCACAGTAAGCTCTCAGTTAATAACTGTGGAAGTGCTCATAAGAACACTAAGCTGAGAAGCAGGCTCTGTCCCAGTGGGGACGTAACGCCAGAAAGAAGAAAAAGAAGAAGGTCTATCCACATAAAAAATATTCTAAATACTGTATTGAAGGATTCCGTTTGATTTCTCCCGAAGAGTTATCCGATGTCATATCCGACTTTCTTAAAAACAAGTAACGAACGGTGAAAATTCTACAAAGCAGAAATGCAATCACTGTCCCATAATGTAAGAACTAACATAGGAAATGTTGCAGTTATAATATTGTCGAATCATTTCAACAAACATAACTAGCATAACAGCAGAAAATTAAAGTTACAAGAATAAAATTTTCTTTGTTTACATGTTACTTATGTTATTGTACATTGGGACGCCTTAACAAATGTTAAAGGTAATAGAAATCGTGAATATAACAGTAAGTTTTTGAATTTATTGTTCAAAACGATATAGTTTTCACTTGCCCCACTCGTGGGACAAGTAACAAGTAAGGAGACATTTAAAAAAAAATCTGTATTTTTCTCTTCAATTTTACATAAAAATCAATGTCAGCATCTTGCTTATATTTGGTAGGAGTCAAGCTAAAAAAAATATACACAACCTCAATTGTTTCAATTTAAAGTCTCAAGAATTTGAAGAATCTCAACTATGCGAATTTATTTATTTATTTATTTATTCATTTCATGTCGTCAATCAGAAGTAGACCATTTTGTTACAATTTTACACTTAATATTATATAGTTTGAAAACATTATTTTCTTAATCTAGTTCGAATTTTGATATGACATAAATTTTTGTTTTAGTTCCGATTTCGTCATAGTAAAGTCAATGGTTTCGCAATGTTTATTGTAAACAGACATTATTTGATTTAAAGGCTCAAATTTGGCATAATTTGTGCGGTGATGGTTTGTATAAAAAATACTACGACTTCGCAGTTGTCTTGAAGGAGCATAAAAATTTAATTTTGATAAAAGTGTCATCGAGTCAATACGATGCGAAACAATATCGTTTACGAACGAGACCATTGCAAATTCGCGATGTTTCTTCAATGTTTGAATATTAATGAGCATGCATCGTGCTTCATAAGATGGTAGAGGTAACCTTGTCCAACCTAATTTTCGAAGTGCGAACAACAGAAATTGTTTTTGAACTGATTCTGTACGATTTTCATGGGTTGATGAAAATGGTGACCAAACTATGCTACAGTATTCTAAAATTGGACGCACATAGGTTATGTATAATGTTTTTATAGTGTATGGATCGTGAAAATTATAGCTAAATCGTTTTACAAATGCTAACATCTTGTTTGCCTTGTTGATAATTGTATTATAGTGATCTATAAAAGTAACTTTGGAATCTAAAACCACTCCTAAATCTCTTATTCTTACGCATTTTTCTACTAGTTGATTCTCTAGGTAGACTGTTGTATTAGGTATACTACGCTTTCTGCTAAAGGATATTGAATTACATTTTTTCACGTTCAATTGAAGAAGGCTTTTATTGCACCATTTGTAAAACATATCAATTTCATTTTGAAAAGTATGTATATCTTCATCGTTTACTATTTCAAGAAACAGTTTCATGTCATCAGCATATATGAGAGCTTTCACTTTTTTTCAGAATGAAGGAAATGTCGTTAACGTATAAAATAAAGAATAATGGCCCTAAATGAGACCCTTGAGGAACTCCCGATGTAACTTTAATTGGAATCCATTCTCCACTTGCCCCACGGTACCTTATTTGAAATGTAACAGGGAGATGATTATAATCACAATCAACGTAAGTAAGCATTTGGCTACAGAGCTGACTAGAATCGATTAAGACCAAATCAAAAGTTTCTAGGAGAGCAAAATAAGTATGTGTTGTACCTTTTTTTTAACATCCTCAAGAAAACTTATCTTATAAAATTCTGCCGTTGGAAATGCTTTGATGATTGTTTCACTACCGATGTTTGGCGTTAATGTCTCCGATGACAAACAATTTAGACCTATTGCGAGTCAAATCATTTCCGCAAGTCAGTTTCAATTAAATTACCTTGCTGTCCAGTGCATAGAAAAGGCTAAGTAAATTTACAAGTTGTTTATCCACAGAAACACCCAAAATTACAAAAAACCTTGGTTGAAAGCAGAAAATTTATAGTTATGTGAATAATAGAAACTCCACCATGTCGATAAACTGTGACGTGAAACAAGTAATTGATATTTTATGAAAATTAAATTCTCAATTTGGAAATATTTGTTCGATAGTCTTGAAAATAGTTATTATATTTTGCATCCTTCCTACGATAGATTTTTAGATAGTAGAAATTTCTCTTGACCGGGCTGAGCACTTGGGCAGTATCTGTTGCCACTACGGTAAGTGCACTTTATGGTCAGTGTAACCTGAGCTGAACAAAATTAGAACATCTACACAACATAACAAGTCCAAACTTAATGATTAGAATCCTAATTTTTCTACAAATAATTATAATTTAATGCTGAACAGTAGGTAATCATGGCATTTCTCAAACTCACCCGACATTCAAATGATCCACGAGATTCTGCGTTAGCTCATTTGCGGACAGAATTGCATCCTTTCTCCTGCGCTCTGTTGAAAACATGATGATGACTATCTTGTAATATCGCATGGTTCTATAAATCATTACTCACCTTGTTCTTCCTTTTTGGCCGCCTGTCGAGCCTGGTGATCCTTTATCATAGCCGATAACATTTTGTCTGGTTAATTTCCGGGGGAAAAACGTAAATCCTGCTTCCTCTCTGCAAAGCGAAATTTTGATTTGCGAGTTCGATATTTTTATCAAAATGCAACGCAAACATAAACAAAGCGGTCGACATAAATTGATGACAAGTCGACATTGCACACTAAATTTGCGCTCCACATGTGTATTTTTTATTTTATTTTTTTTTTTCAATAAAGCGAAGTATGCACTTCAACAGAAAAGTAATCGCCTATGAGCCATTTTACGAAGCAGGTCAAATGACAGGAGACCTGGGATTTTTCAATCATCACCGTCAGTTTTCGCGATGATGATGGTTGATGACTGTACGCATTTCTAGCGTAGCTTTTCATCCAGGCGAAAACATAAATGGAGACAAATTATTAAAATATTTCTTATCACAGAAGTGCCTTTTTATGTGCAATATAGGTAACAAAGAGGTAGCTGATACAATAACTATGTGTAATGTTGCAGTAACGAACATTTTTGGATCTCTTTTCTGTCATTTTCTCCATGTCCCCGTTTGGTAAGATGAGGCATTGTTAAAATTCACGCTGTAATTTAATCCCAGGTCTCCTGTCAATTGACGCCGTCGCGGCGATCAGCTGTTCCGAAACGTCTCGTAAAATGGCTTATAGGCTCATACACTGTACCATGAAAGTACCCTTTAAAGGGTAAAAAAGTACCCACTTTGAAAGAAACTAGTTTAACTCATAAAAAGAGTAAAGGGCCTTTACTCCTTAAAGAGTAAACGGCTTGTACGTCAGTTTAAGGAGTAAATTTTACCCATTATTCGGATTTGGTTTAACTTGGATAATGGGTAAAATTTACCCCCTTTATAAT